>NW_021703779.1:100591845-100813425 GCF_005190385.1 Monodon monoceros | reverse complement strand
GCCTCTCACTGTTGTGGCCTCTCCCGTTGCGGAGCACAGGCTCCGGAGGCGCAGGCTCAGCGGCCATGGCTCATGGGCCCAGCCACTCCATGGCATGTGGGATCTTCCCAGACCGGGGCATGAACCCGTGTCCCCTGCATTGGCAGATTGACTCTCAACCACTGTGCCACCAGGGAAGCCCTATTTGTATATTTTATACTACAAATAGGATGAGAAATTTTAAAAGTTTTACAGTCAGCCTTGAAATGTTTGTTTACTACACATGTGTCGATCTTCATATTCAGATTGGTCCTCAGTCAAATGAAAGACATATTCCCAAATGATATCCTCTTAAAATAACTAATTTTTAAAAATTAGGTATAGTTGGCAAAATTGTAAGATATTTAAAGTGCATTGTGGTGATTTGATATGGAGATATATATATATATATATATATATATATACTGTGAAAGAATTTCCACCATCTAATTAACACATCCATCACCTCATTTATTTTTCCTGTGAGAACATTTAAATTCTACCTTCTTAGCAAATTTTAATTATACAATACAGTGTTAACTATAGTGACCATGGTTTTGTTTGTTTGTTTATTTATTTATTTTTGGCTGTGCTGGGTCTTTGCTGCTGCACATGGGCTTTCTCTAGTTGCGGCAAGTGGGGGCTACTCTTCATTGCGGTGCGCAGGCTTCTCTTTGCAGTGGCTTCTCGTTGCGGAGCATGGGCTCTAGGCACGCAGGTTTCAGTAGTTGCAGCATACGGGCTCAGTAGTTGTGGCACGCAGGCCCCAGAGTGTGTGGGCTTCAGTAGTCGTGGCACGTGGGCTCAGTAGTTGTGGTGCACGGACTTTAGTAGTTATGGCGCACAGCTCAGTAGTTGTGGTGCACGGGCTTATTTGCTTTGCGGCATGTGGGGTCTTCCCAGACCAGGGATCAAACCTGTGTCCCCTGCATTGGCATGTGGATTCTTAACCACTGGACCCCACCAGGGAAGTACTATAGGGACCATGTTTTATATTAGATTCTCAGACCATATTCATCTTATAGCTAAAAGTTTGTATCCCTTTTCCAACCTGTCCCTATTTTCCCCACCCCTGTCCCAGCCCCTGGCAACAATTTTTCTTCTCTCTGTTTCTATGAGTTTGACTTTTTTTTTATTCTACATGTTACTGATACAATACAGTATTTCTCTTTCTCTGTTTGGCTTTTTTCTCATAGCATAATGCCTTCAGCTCCATCCATGTTGTCACAAATGGAAAGATTTACTTCTTAATCATAACTGTTTTGTTTGTTTATACACACACACACACACACACACACCACATCTTTATCCATTCATCCATTGATGGACACCTATGTTGTTTCCATACCTTGGCTGTTGTGAGCAATGCTGCAATGAATATGGGAGGGCAGATATCTTCTCAAGATCCTGTTTTCATTTCCATTGGATGTAAACCCAGAAGTGGAATTGCTGAATCATATGGAAGGGCTATTTTTAAGTTTTTGAGGAACCTTTATACTGTTTTTCACAGTGGCTGCACCAATTTACATAAGTGTTCCCTCTTCTCCACATCCTCACCAGCATTTGTTATTTGTAGACTTTTTGATGATAATCATTTTGACAGGTGTGAGGTGATATCTCATTGCTTTGATTTGTATTTCCTTGATTAATGATGTTGAGCATCTTTTAATGTACCTATTGGCCATTTGCATGTCTTTTGTAGAAAAATATCTGTTCAGTTCCTCTGCCCATTTTTTGATTGGATTTTTAAATTTTATTTATTTATTTATTTTTGGCTGCATTGGGTCTTTGTTGCTGCGTGTGGGCTTTCCCTAGTTGTGGCAAGTGGGGGCTACTCTTCGTTGCAGCGCACGGGCTTCTCATTGTGGTGGCTTCTCTTGTTGCGGAGCACTGGCTCTAGGCGCGCGGGCTTCAGTAGTTGTGGCTTGTGGGTTCCAGAGCGCAGGCTCAGTAGTTGTGGTGCACAGGCTTATTTGCTCCACAGCATGTGGGATCTTCCCACACCAGGGCTTGAACCCGTGTCCCCTGCATTGGCAGGCGGATTCTTAACCACTGCACCACCAGGGAAGTCCTAATTGGATTTTTTAAAAATATTTATTTATTTGGCTGCATCGGGTCTTAGTTGCGGCACATGGGTTCTTTGTTGCGGCATGCAGGATCTTCCGTTGTGGCGCACGGGCTTCTCTCTAGTTGTGGTGTGTGGGCGCAGTAGTTGAGCGGCGTACGGGCTTAGTTGCCCTGCGGCATGTGGGATCCTAGTTCCCCGCCCAGGGATCGAACCCACATCCCCTGCATTGGAAGGCAGACTCCAACTGCTGGACCACCAGGGAAGTCCCTTGATTGGATTTTTTGTTTTGTTTTGTTTCTATTGAGTTGTATGTGTTCTTTATATATTTTATGGTTCTAGGTCTTATGTTAAATTATTTAATCCATTTCGAGTTGATTTTTGTGCATGGTATAAGATAGGGGTCCAGTTTCATTGTTTTTTTGGTTTTTTTTGGTCAGGTAGTTTCAATTGCTATGCCTTCCAAATCACTAATATGTTCTTTGGTAATGCCTAATTTGCTGTTAATTCCATCCAGTATATATTTCATATTGCACATTGTAGTTTTTATCTCTATGAGTTCATTTTGTGTCTTTTCTATATCTTCCATGTGTCTACTTAATTTTTTGAACATGTTGAATATATTTATAACTGGTTTAATATCCTCTGCTAATTCTAACATTTCTGCTTTGTTTTTGATCAATTGATTATTCTCCTTTTTATGGGTTGTGTTTCTTTGCCTATTTGCACATCTAGTTATTTTAATTGGATGCCAGGCACTGTCAGTTTTACCATTTGGGTCTTGGATATTTTTGTACTTCTGTGAATCTTCTTGAGCTTCCTAGTGTTGATTATTTTCTGCTACTCCAGCAAGACCTATCTGTCTACTCAGTGCCCTGTGAATCATGAGGGTTTCTATTCTGGATGGTGGGAACAGGCACTATTCCTGGCCTTATGTGAGCACCGGGCATTCTTTCTTCAAATTCTTTCAGATAGTTCTTTTCTGTGTGAGTTAGTTTCCTCACGTGAATGCACTGCTTAGTTTTCTGCTTAACACTTGAGGGGCACCATCTGCAGATCTTTGGAGGTCTGCCTCTGTGCAGTTCTCTCCTCTCTGGTATTCTTTTGTATGTGCTCCAGTTGCCTTGGAGTCTCCAGATGCTCAGCTGTGCCTACTCAATCTAGGAAGTCTGCCAGGCTGCCTTGGTTTCCCCTTTTTGGTAGACAGGCTCGATTCATGGACCTGTTACAGTAGTGCAGGGCCCCAAGCTCCAAAAGGGCCCATGTTTGGATTTAATGCTCTGTGGCCACCATCTTGAAATTCATAATAATCTTATCTTTGTGTTTTGTAAGTGAAATCCTGTGGTGCAACAGAGCATACACTGGGGGCTTGGAGCCAAGGGTTCACATGTGGCCCTTCCTCTCTCTGTCTCACTGCCTCTTTGGATAGGTTCTTGCTAACCACTCTCCTATCTCTGGCACCTCAGCTTCCTCCCTCGTCCCCCGCCCAGCAACTAATGATATCCTCTCTCTCCAGTGGGGGCTTGGGCATGGGCACAGGGAGAGTCATAATCAGATGCCTATTTCTGTGGAATCTCAGGGTGGGGCATGGTGGCAACCATCCCTGCCCCAAGCTGGCAGTTCCACAGTACATTCAACAGGAGATTCAGCTGGGATGAACCTCTTGCCTACTTTCTTCCAGTTACCTACCCATCCTGGCACAGAAGTTGTAATATTCTTTGGGGCTGCCTAAACCACAGTGGTTTGGGGTGTCAGACCCATGGGAAGTGGGGATTTCTGGCTCGTCTTCCTGGGGGCACTGATTCAGCTGGTGGCATGAGGGAGAAGCCAACAGCTGGTTTGCTGCAAGCGTGTGTGTGCATGCCTTGTCAGAGGGCACAGCTTCTGGGTACCTCTGAGGGTCTGCACTTGCCCTTCAAGTATCCCATGTCTGAGGGAATGTAACATTAAATAGCACATAAAAACCACCATGATGGGTTAAGAGAGAGAATGTGGAAGAAAGGAAAACATTTTTCCTTTTTTTTTTAATTAATTAATTAATTAATTAATTTTTGGCTGAGTTGGGTCTTCGTTGCTGCGCGCAGGCTTCCTCTAGCTGCGGTGAGTGGGGGCTACTCTTCGTTGCGGTGCACGGGCTTCTCATTGCGGTGGCTTCTCTTGATGTGGAGCACAGGCTCTAAGCACATGGGCTTCAGTAGTTGCGGCTGGTGGGTTCTAGAGCTCAGGCTCAGTAGTTGTGGTGCACGGGCTTAGTTGCTCCGCGGCATGTGGGATCTTCCCACACCAGGGCTTGAACCCGTGTCCCCTGCATTGGCAGGCGGATTCTTAACCACTGCGCCACCAGGGAAGCCCTTTTCCTGCCTTTTGAATAAGGGCTTTTACTTTTTCATTTTGTACTGGGCTTTGCAGCTTATGTAGCCGGTCTTGATCAGAGGACTCACCTTATTTTTTAACCATCTGTCAAGGATCACTTTTTCTTCATTGCCTGATGTATCTTAAAAAACCATTGTTTCATGAATTTTGTATTTTTTTTCTCTCTCTTTTTTGCTTGTTTCAGGCAGAGGGTGAATTCAGTCCTTGTTACTCCACCTTGACTGGAGGCAGAAGTCTTCTACATTTCCATACATTTATCTTGAGTATTATGCATTAGTGTTGTTCATAAGTATTATGCAACTGCATAAGAAAGAGTTCAATATCAGATTAATGGCAAGCTAAACTAATAGTAATATTTGGAATTCTTAGGGATAAACACATCAGAAATGGGTACAAATCTCATTAAAATGCAAAACATATAACTCTCAGGGAAATCATTTCAAAAAATTTGACCAGAATCTGTCCTCAGGCTTTAATATCTGCCCCAGTGCCCTGGGACCCTCCCAGCTAGCCCTGGGCTCCAGGATAGCATATAAAGAGTTAATCCACAAATGGGTCATTCTGTCCAATTTCCCTAAAGACACAAGCTGGCAATTAATCATATAAGACCAATTTGTCATCAAATCAATTGTCCAAAGGTCTCATAATCCAGAACACAGTGTTTTGAAAGGACACACGAAATCTATCATGCCCCCACATAGCCTGGCCAGGATTGCATTTGAGGAGTACAGGTCAGTGATGGACAGTTTTCACTGGACAGATTAGGAATGTCACCAAAAGGCCAGTGCAGTGGGAAGTGCCTAGTAGCTGGGGGACAAAATCCAATGGCCAGGGCCTCTGCCGCTGCTGCTTCCCTTCCTCATCCCACCAAAAGAGCACACCAGCCCCTCCCCCACCTCCCCTCAGGCACACGCTCCTTGGCCATTAAGAATGTCCAACCCTTGCAAAGGTTCCAACCATTAGCGTTGAACCAATCTGTGAAGAAGTAAAATTATGGTGAGCTGGAAAGAGCACTGCACTTAGAAATAAAAGATTTGAGTTTAGGGAGTTCCCTAGGGGTGGCCTAGTGGTTAGGATTCCAGGCTTTCACTGCCATGGCCTGGGTTCAATCCCTCGTCAGGGAACTGAGATCCCACAAGCTGTGAGGTGCAGCAAAAAAAGAAGATTTGAGTTTACTTCTCTATCACTACCTAATGGTGGGACCTTGAGCATTTCTGGGCTTCCCTGTCTTCATCTGAAGATGGGGAAAATAATTTTCTTACCTTCATTTGCATGACTGTTGTGAGGATGAAATTAGATAATAGGGAAAACTTGGTGTAGTGTAAAGAGCATGTTGGATTCAACAAAATTATGCTTCCAATTCCAATATAAACACTTTATAGTTGTGTGACTTTAGGGAAGTTACTTAACCTTTCAGAGCCATAGTTTCCGAATCTGTAGAATGGGATAATATCTGTCTCACAGAGACATTGTGAGGATTAAGTGAGTTCCAAAGTGCCTGACCTCTAAAAAGCACTCAAGAAATTATAATAAATTACAAAATCTAGATAATATTTGGTAAAATTCTATACAAATGGAACAAGGAGATATGCAATGGGAGGAACTTGCTTTTTTTTTTTAAAGGATGTAGCCCTTTTTCATAAAGATTGATTATCCTGGTTCTTTGCCATAACGTCTTTTTTTCCCATAACATCTTTAAATTCAAGATTTCACAATAATAGTTTTCAGAGAAGCTCTGATAGTAGTGTCATAAAAGGATTGAAAAATGACTTCCGGAAAGTGGGCAAAGACCTCTAGCTCTCCCCAAAATAAGGTGCTCTAGGAACTAGCTTAGGACACTGATTTCCTCAGACAAAATACATAGTTCTTGACTTTTTTGGCCTCCATAGGCTCATCATTGTTCACATGTTACATGATCTAGTGTTTGCCCATCAGAATGTTTACTATTCTTCAACTATTCATGTATAGTTTTGTGCAGCACTTGTAATTTTCATATTCTAATTTCCTTTCTATTGTAACCCTACATCACTTATTACTAGGATTTTCAACACTCTCACTGCTTTTGTATGTATCAGATATATGTTAATAATGTTCATTAAACTGCTCAAACCTAGGCAAAATCACAGCAAACACATCCAATGAATGCCAATGCCAGAGACCAAAATGACAGTCAATAAGCTGCTGGTGGCAGACAGAGTTAATGACATTTGCCCTCCATACAGCTTTGTGGCTCTAAGAAATGTCTCAAATAGAGGAGTTTCTGTGTGTATAGGGAACTTTACTATATGCCAGGCATTATGCCAGGAGCTGAAATGCAGTCGGGAGCAAGAGAGATCTAGTGTCTGCTCTCCCCAAATTCTCAATCTAACAGAGGGCACAGATCAGGAAAGGGCAACTGCCATGCAGTGTGATGAAATGATGGGGAGCTATGGAAGCACAGAGGAAGGTCACCTAAGCCAGACTTGCAGAGCAGAGAAGACTTCTGGAGGAAGTGAAGTCTAAGCTGAGACCAGAAAGACAAGTAGGATTGAGTCAGGTAAAGATGGAGGGAAGAGGGTCCTATGCAAGGAACATGACCTGTTCAGGGAACTGTATTTCAGTCCTGCTGGATGCAAATTGTGATGAGAAAGGCTGCAGAGGGAAGCCAGAGCCAGGCCACACAGGGCCTTATAACCCATGGGGAGGGAGTGAGGAGTAGTTGGGTGCTCTGGAAGGAGACACTTGGAGTCTCAGCTGTTTATTCTATTGACACTTAGTAGTGTGAACTTGGACAAGTTATTTAAGATTTTAAGCCTCAGTTTCCACATGTGTAAAATGAGGACAATGCTCTAATAATACTTCATAGGCTTGGTTAATTGTTCATGAGATAGCACACATACCTAACACATAGAATGTGCTTAATAAATATTAGCAATTATTATTTCTATCTTATTTCATCTAATATGAACTTGACATATTTTGGCTGGTTGGAAAATTGCTGGTCTCATAGATTTGTATAGGATATATGTATGTATGTATATACATAAATACACATATCTATTTTCAAATTACATTTTTTTCTTCATTTTGTTGATTATGAAACAGAAGTTTTATATATTGATATACCCCTATTTGGCCTCCCTTTCTTTTCGGATTTGTCTTCCATGGCTTTATATCTTAAACATTATCATGCCTTCAGCGATAGTATCTTCTGTCTTCCTCAGTCTTTTTGAAACTTGCTGCTTCTGTGTCTTCCTACTCTTTGCATCTAAATTGATAGCCTTGGGAACGAGCGCCCTCTGGCTTTCATCTTGTGTCAGTTCAAGAGACAATGTCCCATTAACTGTGATCTACAGTCCCTGTGATCTGCGGTTTCTGCTTATGTGCAGAAACCCTCAGTCCCAGAGAACGTGAAGGCTGTTAAAGCTGCAGGTTTCACGATACAAAACCTCTGGCTATTATAAAATTGTCCTTGGCCTTGAATTTTCAAAGGTATTACACAGCTACTTATTAACCTACATTTCACGTTATTGTATCCGTACACAAAGATTGTTACATATAAAGAGACTTTCCTAGAAGAAAAGGTACAAAGATTTGGAGACCTGGAATCGAGACCTATGTATCAACTATTACTGTGTGGCCTTGGAAAAGTCCTTCTCCCAATTAGGCCTCTCGTTTTTCAAATGAAAAAGTTAGACAAGATCCATGTTTCGCGGAATATGCTTTGTAGAATACTCTATTAATTTTGAGGTATCACATACACACAATCGAGAGAGGAGAGGCTACATTATCAAATAAATTTGGAAAATGGGGTGTTAAAAGTGTTTCTTGACTATAGGAGTTTTCACATTTTGCAGTGCTAATACAGTACGTGTTCTGAATTTGCAAGACATGACTATAGATTCCCACTGTCAGTTGACTGCAGAACCCTTTGCTGGAAGAGCATCTTGCAATGCCAATATTCTACGAAAAATATTCTTGAAAATGCTGGTCTATGCAGTAATTTAATTTGGTGAATCTTCCTGATTACCAAAGACAGGGTCAGGCAAGCAATGTGCTAATGTTAGGATGCCAAGTCAGTGATAAAGTCTGACAACAATCATGAACATAGCCTAATAATAACAAAAACGATAATGATATTTATCAATAATTCAATAATGGTTATTGAGTGCTAGATAAGCCAAGGCACTGTGCCAAGTGCCTTATACATGTTATCTCATTTTATCCTCACAACAACTCAAAGAGTTTCTGTTATTTTCCCATCTTAAAGATGAGGAAACTGAGTTTGAGAGAGATCAAATAAGTTACTTAAGGTCAGAAAGCTACTAAATTTCAGAGCTGGGATTGAAGCCCTGGCCAGCTGCTGCCAAAGCAAATGTGCTAAGTATGCTATACTTACGGTGATAATATAACTTCTTGTCCAAACCAAGACACTTTTGAGAGTGAAGGGAACTCTAAAAATAACCTTATAATTTTTGAAATATTAAGTTTTCCACCAAACTGATTTAATTATATTGGAGTGCAAAACCCAGGGTCAAAAAGAAAATCCTTTTTTAAAAAATGAAAATTAAATCTACTTGTGTATATTAAAGCAAGATGTAAGTTATTGATGTTGATTATCTGAACATTTAAAAATAGCATAAGAAGACTTCCCTGGTGGTCCACTGGTTAAGACTCTGTGTTTCCATGGCAGGGGGCGCAAGTTTAATCCCTGGTGGGGGAACTAAGATCCCGCATGCCACACAGCATGGCCAAAAAAAAATTTTTTTAACAGCAAAGGGGGACTCCCCTGGTGGCACAGTGGTTAAGAATCCACTTGCCAACGCAGGGGACACGGGTTCGATCCCTGGTCTGGGAAGATCCCACATGCCGCGGAGCAACTAAGCCCATGCGCCACAACTACCGAGCCTGTGCTCCAGAGCCCGCAAGCCACAACTACTGAGCCCACGTGCCACAATTACTGAAGCCTGCGCGCCTAGAGCCTGTGGTCCACAACAAAAGAAGCCACTGCAATGAGAAGCCCACACACTGCAATGAAGACTAGTCCCCACTCACAGCAACTAGAGAAACCCAGCACACAGCAATGAAGACCCAACGCAGCCAAAAAATAAAATAAAAATAGCGTAAGTAGAGTAATTAATATTGGTTCATGTTCAAATAGCCTGATCAGTTTCTTAGTCCTGCCTTTTATAATGCATCATTGGTATCTTCGTGAAGAATGTATTTTTTCAATATGGTATTATTATTTTTAAATTTTTTAAAGTGTCTGCAATAATTTTCAAACTTGCATTTGATGGTTAAGAAATTTCAAATTGTTCATGCTTTCAACTGGCTCATTTCTGTAAACCACCCTATTTTTCCTTTTTTAACATACTATCTAATTTTTTATTTTTTTATTGAAGTATAGTTGATTTACAGTATTATGTTAGTTTCAGGTGTACAGCACACATAGTGATTCGGTATTTTTATAGGTTATTAAAAGCTACTCCATTAAAAGCTATTACAAAATGATGGCTATAATACCCTGTATTGTACAATGTATCCTTGTTGTTTATCTATTTTATACATAATAGTTTATACCTCTTAAACCCATACCTCTGTCTTGCCACTCCCCCTTCCCTCTTCCCACTGGTAACCACTAGTTTGTTCTCTATATCTGTGAGTCTGTTTCTGTTTTGCTATATACATTCTTTTATTTATTCATTTCCACGTATAAGTGATATCATACAGTAATTGTCTTTGAGTTATTTCACTAAGCATAATAATCTCTAGGTCCGAGGAAACTTACACAAGCCTCTTAGATAGCCTATTCACCAGAGGGCAGACAGCAGAAGCAAGAAGAAAAACAATCCTGCAGCCTGTGGAACAAAATCCACATTCACAGGAAGATAGACAAGATGAAAAGGCAGCGGGCTATGTACGAGATGAAGGAACAAGATAAACCCCAGAAAAACAACTAAATGAAGTGGAGATAGGCAACCTTCCAGAAAAAGAATTCAGAATAATGATAGTGAAGATGATCCAGGACCCCGAAAAAAGAATGGAGGCAAAGATCGAGAAGATGCAAGAAATGTTTAACAAAGACCTAAAAGAATTAAAGAAAAAACAAACAGAGATGAACAATACAATGACTGAAATGAAAAATACACTAGAAGGAATCAAAAGCAGAATAACTGAGGCAGAAGAACGGATAAGCGACCTGGAATACAGAATTGTGGAATTCATTGCTGCACAATAGAATAAAGAAAAAAAGAATGAAAAGAAATGAAGACAGCCTTAGAGACCTCTGGGACAACATTAAACGCAACAACATTCTCATTATAGGGGTCCCAGAAGGAGAAGAGAGAGAGAGAAAGGACCAGAGAAAATATTTGAAGAGATTATAGTCGAAAACTTCCCTAACATGTGAAAGGAAATAGCCACCCAAGTCGAGGAAGCTCAGAGAGTCCCATACAGGATAAACCCAAGGAGAAACATGCCAAGACACATAGTAATCAAATTGGCAAAAATTAAAGACAAAGAAAAATTATTGAAAGCAAGCGAAAAACGACAAATAACATACAAGGGAACTCCCATAAGGTTAACAGCTGATTTCTCAGCAGAAACTCTACAAGCCAGAAGGGAGTAGCGTGATATACTTAAAGTGATGAAAGGAAAGAACCTACAACCAAGATTACTCTACCCGGCAACGATCTCATTCAGATTCAATGGAGAAATCAAAAGTTTAACAGACAAGCAAAAGATAAGAGAATTCAGCACCATCAAACCAGCTCCACAACAAATGCTACAGGAACTTCTCTAAGTAGGAAACACAAGAGAAGAAAAAGACCTACAAAAACAAACCCAAAACAATTAAGAAAATGGTCATAGGAATATACATATTGATAATTACCTTAAACGTGAATGAATTAAATGCTCCAACCAAAAGACACAGACTTACTGAATGGATACAAAAACAAGACCCATATATATGCTGTCTAAAAGAGACTTCAGACCTAGAGAAACATACAGACTGAAAGTGAGGGGTTGGCAAAAGATATTCCATGCAAATGGAAATCAGAAGAAAGCTGGGGTAGCAATACTCATATCAGATAAAATAGACTTTAAAAAAGAATGTTACAAGAGACAAGGAAGGATACTACATAATGATCAAGGGATCAATCCAAGAAGAAGGTATAACAATTATAAATATATATGCACCCAACATAGGAGCACCTCAATACATAAGGCAACTGCTAACAGCTATAAAAGAGGAAATTGACAGTAACACAATAATAGTGGGGGACTTTAACACCTCACTTACACCAATGGACAGATCATTCAAAATGAAAATAAATAAGGAAACAGAAGCTTTAAATGACACAATAGACCAGATAGATTTAATTGATATTTATAGGACATTCCATCCAAAAACAGCAGATTACACTTTCTTCTCAAGTGCGCACGGAATATTCCCCAGGATAGATCACATCTTGGGTCACAAATCAAGTCTCAGTAAATTTAAGAAAATTGAAATGATATGAAGCATCTTTTCTGACCACAATGCTATGAGATTAGAAATGAATTACAGGTAAAAAAAACGGAAAAAGCACAAACACATGGAGGCTAAACAGTACGTTACTAAATAACCAAGAGATCACTGAAGAAATCAAAGAGGAAATCAAAAAATACCTAGAGACAAATGACAATGAAAACACGAAGATCCAAAACCTATGGGATGCAGCAAAAGCAGTTCTAAGAGAGAAGTTTATAGCTATACAAGCCTACCTCAAGAAACAAGAAAAATCTCAAATAAACAATCTAACCTTACACCTAAAGGAACTAGAGAAAGAAGAACAAACAAAACCCAAAGTTAGCAGAAGGAAAGAAATCATAAAGATCAGAGCAGAAATAAATGAAATAGAAACAAAGAAAACAACAGCAAAGATCAATAAAACTAAAAGCTGGTTCTTTGAGAAGATAAACAAAATTGATAAACCATTAGCCAGACTCATCAAGAAAAAGAGGGAGAGGACTGAAAGCAGTAAAATTAGAAATGAAGGGCTTCCCTGGTGGCGCAGTGGTTGAGAGTCCACCTGCCAATGTAGGGGACACGGGTTCATGCCCCGGTTTGGGAAGATCCCACATGCCGCGGAGCGGCTAGGCCCGTGAGCCATGGCCGCTGAGCCTGCGCGTCCGGAGCCTGTGCTCCGCAACGGGAGAGGCCACAACAGTGAGAGGCCCGCATACCGCAAAAAAAAAAAAAAAAAAAAATTAGAAATGAAAAAGGAGAAGTTACAACAGACACTGCAGAAATACAAAGCAGAAATACAAAGAGACTACTAAAAGCAATTCTATGCCAATAAAATGGACAACCTGGAAGAAATGGACAAGTTCTTAGAAAGGTATAACCTTCCAATACTGAACCAGGAAGAAATAGAAAATATGAACAGACCAATCACAAGTAATACAATTGAAACTGTGATTAAAAATCTTTGAACAAACAAAAGTCCAGGACCAGATGGCTTCACAGGTGAATTCTGTCAAACATTTAGAGAAGAGGTAACACCCATCGTTCTCAAACTCCTCCAAAAAATTGCAGAGTAAGGAACACTCCCAAACTCATTCTATGAGGTCACCATCACCCTGATACCAAAACCAGAGAAAGATACTACAAAAAGGAAAATTACATACCAATATCACTGCTGAATATAGATGCAAAAATCCTCAACAAAATACTAGCAAACAGAATACAATGATACATTAAAAGCATCAGACACCATGATCAAGTGGGATTTATCCCAGTGATGCAAGGATTCTTCAATATACGCAAATCAATCAGTGCAATACACCATATTAACAAATTGAAGAATAAAAACCATATGATCATCTCAATAGATGCAGAAAATTTTTTGACAAAATTCAACACCCATTTATGATAAAAACTCTCCAGAAAGTGGGCATAGAGGGAACCTACCTCAACATAATAAAGGCCATATACGACAAACCCACAGCAAACATCATTCTCAATGGTGAAAAACTGAAAGCATTTCCTCTAAGATCAGGAACAAGACAAGGATGTCCACTCTCACCACCATTATTCAACATAGTATTGGAAGTCCTAGCCACGGCAATCAGAGAAGAAAAAGAAATAAAAGGAATACAAATTGGAAAAGAAGAAGTAAAACTGTCACTGTTTGCAGGTGACATGATACTATACATAGAGTATCCTAAAAATGCCACCAGAAAACTACTAGAGGTAATCAATGAATTTGGTAAAGTTGCAGGATAGAAAATTAATGCACAGAAATCTCTTGCATTCCTATACACTAATCATGAAAAATCTGGAAGAGAAATTAAGGAAGCACTCCCACTTACCATTGCAAAAAAAGAATAAAATGCCTAGGAATAAACCTACCTAGGGAGATAAAAGACCTGTATGTAGAAAACTATAAGACACTGATGAAAGAAATTAAAGATGATACCAACAGATGGAGAGATATACCATGTTCTTGGATTGGAACAATCAATATTGTGAAAATGACTATACTACCCAAAGCAATCTACAGATTCAATGCAATCCCTATCAAATTACCAATGGCATTTTTTACGGAACTAGAACAAAAATCTTAAAATTTGTATGGAGACACAAAAGACCCTGAATAGCCAAAGCAGTCTTGAGGGAGAAAAACGGAGCTGGAGTAATCAGACTCCCCTACTTCAGACTATACTACAGAGCTACAGTAATCAAGACAATATGGTACTGGCACAAAAACAGAAACATAGATCAATGGAACAAGATAAAAAGCCCAGAGATAAACCCACACACCTATGGTCGACTAATCTATGACAAAGGAGGTAAGGATATTAAATGGAGAAAAGACAGTCTCTTCAGTAAGTGGTGCTGGGAAAACTGGACAGCTCCATGTAAAAGAATGAAATTAGAACACTCCCTAACACCATACACAAAAATAATCTCAAAATGGATTTGAGACCTAAATGTAAGACCGGACACTATAAAACTCTTGGGGGAAAACAGAGGAAGAACACTCTCTGACATAAATCACAGCAAGATCTTTTTTGATCCACCTCCTAGAGTAATGGAAATAAAAACAAAAATAAACAGATGGGACCTAATGAAACTTAAAAGCTTTTGCACAGCAAAGGAAACCATAAACAAGACGAAAAGACAACCCTCAGAATCGGAGAAAATATTTGCAAACGAATCAACGGACAAAGGATTAATCTCCAAAATATATAAACAGCTCATACAGCTCAATAGTAAAGAAACAAACAACCCAATCCAAAAATGGGCAGAAGACCTAAATAGACATTTCTCCAAAGAAGACATACAGATGGTCAAGAAGCACATGAAAAGCTGCTCAACATCACTAATTATTAGAGAAATGCAAATCAAAACTACAATGAGGTATCACCTCACACCAGTTAGAATGGGCATCATCAGAAAATCTACAAACAACAAATGCTGGAGAGGGTGTGGAGAAAAGGGAACCCTCTTGCACTGTTGATGGGAATGTAAATTGATACAGCCACTATGGAGAACAGTATGGAGGTTCCTTAAAAAACTACAAATAGAATTACCATATGATCCAGCAATCCCACTATTGGGCATATACCCAGAGAAAACCGTAATTCAAAAAGACACATGCACCCTAATGTTCCTTGCAGCAGTATTTACAATAGCCAGGTCATGGAAGCAATCTAAATGCCCACTGACAGACGAATGGATAAAGAAGATGTGGTACATATATACAGTGGAATATTACTCAGCCATAAAAAGGAACGAAATTGAGTCATTTGTTGAGACGTGGATGGATCTAGAGACTGTCATACAGAGTGAAGTAAGTCAGAAAGAGAAAAACAAATATTGTATATTAACACATGTAGGTGGAACCTAGAAAAATGGTACAGATGAACCAGTTTGCAGGGCAGAAGCTGAGATGAACAAACGTATGGACACCAAGGGGGGAAAGCCGCGGGGGGGTGGGGTTGGTGGTGGGCTGAATTGGGCGATTGGGATTCACATGTATACACTGATGTGTATAAAACTGATGACTAATAAGAACCTGCTGTATAAAAAAATAAATAAAATTTTAAAAAAGCTATGAAAATCGGAGCACGAAATTGTATTTAGGGTATTGGCCCAGTTGATATTATATGCATTTTCTGGGCATTATATGTTGAAAAAAGTCTGAAGGGACATAAAGGTTATTAATAGCTATGTGATGAAATTATAGATCTTTTCCCCTTCTTTGAAACTGTATGTATTTTCCAATTTTTCTTTAATAAACATATATTACTTTTGTAATTAGGATTCAAACTTTTAATAGCGTTTTGTTGGAACACAGCAGATATCTTCTTTCTGGTGTTTCATTGGCATATCTGTCTCTCTACAGAAAAAAAAATAATCTCTAGGTCCATCCATGTTACTGCAAATGGAACCTACTCCCCCACCTGCAATATACACATCCATGCTCACCCTTGTTTTTGGGGGGTTTTTTATGCGATAGCGGGCTTCTCACTGTTGTGGCCTCTCCCATTGCAGAGCACAGGCTCCAGACGCGCAGGCTCAGCGGCCATGGCTCACAGGCCCAGCCGCTCCGCGGCATGTGGGATCTTCCCGGACTGGGGCACGAACCCACGTCCCCTGCATCGGCAGGCGGACTCTCAACCACTGCGCCACCAGGGAAGCCCCCAATCCTTTTTTAGGGATACATTCCAATGCCTTCCTGTTTTTGCTGTTATTTGCTGAGAGCTTCAAAAGCCAAAGAGATTGTTTTTTAGGACTCTATTTGTTGAATATTTTCATTAAATATTTCCAACTGATGTTGAATAAAATAACCCCAAATTCAGAGAACTCTGTAAAAAGTTCAGTACCACTGTAGGACACTTAGATGGACTGACAAAGTGGTTCTTCAAAAGCACAAACATTTCTAACGTCTGACTGACGATGGAGGGCAAAGAGAGAAAGCATATGCTGGGTTTTTATTTCTTATTTTGGGTATTCAACATTAACTTTGTCACATACAAAAACAAGTTTGGACCCTAGTAGTATATGTAGAAAAAACTATATTTGGAAATTTGACACTACAGCTTCTCTTTCAATAGGTATAATATTGCAGCTTATTTAGATGCAGTTGTCAGTTGTATGTGCACTATAACCAACCCCAAAGATGTTCCTGCTCTATAGATTTCTTAATTGATTCAGAACACTATTTTTACCATGACATTTTCCTCTGTTAAAATTTGCAGGAGGGGTGGGATAGGGAGGGTGGGAGGGAGGAAGATGCAAGAGGGAAGAGATATGGGAACATATGTATATGTATAACTGATTCACTTTGTTATAAAGCAGAAACTAACACACCATTGTAAAGCAATTATACCCCAATAAAGATGTTAAAAAAAATTTGTGTTCATCTTGGGGACTTCCCTGGTGGCACAGTGGTTAAGATTCCACACTCCCAATGCAGGGGGCCCGGGTTTGATTCCTGGCCAGGGACCTAGAGCCCACATGCATGCTGCAACTAAGAGTTTGCATGCCATAACTAAGGAGCCCGTGTGCTGCAACTAAGGAGCCGGCGAGCTGCAACTAAGGAGCCTGCCTGCTACAGCTAAGGCACCCACGTGCCACAACTAAGGAGCCCTTGAGCTGCAACTAAAGGAGCCCACCTGCTGCAACTAAAGGAGCCCACCTGCCGCAACTAAGACTCGGCACAAGCAAATTAATTAATTAATTTAAAAAGTTGTGTTCATCTTATCACTGAGAAAAAAACTTTACCTTCAATGTTACACTTTGTTACTAAACTTACAGTAGCATTTATAATGCTGACAAATGTTTAACCTTCATCAAAATTAACTTCCAAAATTGTTATTTGATTCCATGCATTGGAAGAAATAATTGAACCATTATTATTATTATTTATATATTTATTTATTTATTTTTGGCTTCGTTGGGTCTTTGTTGCTGCACGCGGGCTTTCTCTAGTTGTGGAGAGCAGGGGCTACTCTTCGTTGCGGTTCGTGGGCTTCTCATTGCGGTGGCTTCTCTTGTTGCAGAGCACGGGCTTCAGTAGTTGTGGCACACCGGTTTAGTTGCTCCACAGCATGTGGGATCTTCCCGGACCATGGACTGAACCCATGTTCCCTGCATCGGCAGGCAGATTCTTAACCACTGTGCCACAAGGGAAGTCCTTGAACCATTATTAATTTAGCTTCTCTTCCATTTGAAGCACCTGAAGGCACTGATATAAAGTTGATATCACTGAACCATTTGTTTGGCTAATTCAGCCAACACCGAGCCCGTTATTAGAATAACTATGTACTGACTTCTGAAGTAGATGGTGATGCTTCTTCTGGTTTCTGTGCGGTAAGTTATATCACTGCAGCCTCCATGGATGGTAAACATCAATAGACATTTTGTGTGAGCTACATATATAACATCAAACTCGGTGCCTAGATTTTTTTTTTTTTGCGGTACGCGGGCCTCTCACTGCTGTGGCCTCTCCTGCTGCGGAGCACAGGTCCCGGACGCGCAGGCCCAGTGGCCATGGCCCACGGGCCCAGCCGCTCCACGGCATGCGGGATCCTCCCGGACCAGGGCACGAACCTGTGTCCCCTGCATCGGCAGGCGGACTCTCAACCACTGTGCCACCAGGGAAGCCCCAGGTGCCTAGATTTTTATAAACACATACTTTCATTTACTGGTACTCATTACTTCTAAGAGGATTTATTGTAAAATAGAAAAGCATTATCAATCAATAAAATATAGTTGTAGATTTATACTATGCATAAATTGCACAACCACTGTTGCAAGAATGTTCAGACTGCTCTATATACTGTCTGGCAGGACTGCTTAGCTTCTATTTCTGACACATCCTTCATGTACACCTAACCTGTATTTTCCAACATCTCCCATTGACCCTGCTAACTAGTGACCTGGCAGCTTCTGCAACTCATATCTGGAACTCACAGGCAAGGGAACAACTGGCCAGTGTACAGGTGGCAGGCAGCTGGACAGTGTCAAATACATCCTCCACCACTACCTGAAACCTGAGGTTGAGAGCTGTCCCTGGCTGCTGTGATCTGGGCATGTTTCCTTTTATCCCTCATGGGGAGGTTAATTATGCTTATCTGGAAAGGGTTAGAAAGAGAAATTATCACTGGTTGTTGTTCAGATTTGCAGGGTTTGAAAATTGTGACTTGCAGAAGAAGCAACGTGGATGCCTATTAAACATGCTGATTCCTGGGTCTAACCTGAGAGATTCTGATTGAGTAGAATGGTGTAGAGGCGGTGGGTCTGGGAATTTAACATGCAACCCAAGTGATGAGAAACATTGTCGTGAGGCCTGATCGATTTCTGGGGCAGCCCTCGGCTAAGAGTTACTCTGCCTCTAGCCCTTGCGGTTCCTCATCCTAACTTACCCTGCTCCCATGCTATATAAAACCCAGCAATAGCACAGGACCTGTTTGGCAATAGTCTGGTCTCCTTTCCTCTTGGGGAGAGCAAACTTTGCTCTTACGGCACATGTAGAAGTGTCTGGTGCACAGACATTTCAACTCACTTTTCCTCTATCAAGGGATGACTGCCAATCCTCTTCCTTAACATGTTGAGATACGCTTGGAATTCAGTGTTCTGAACAATCAGCAATTTGGTATGTGTTACTGCGTTGTTGATTTACCCCCCAATGTGGTGGACACAAAGAACACACCCTCCCGATCCCCGTTCAAGGAAGGACCTGCTGCCCAGCTGCGGAGACTGTGCTCAGACCCCAGCGGTCAGCCACTTCAGGGTTGGCTTCCACGTCAGGTTACGAGGTCATGCTCTTGCCAGGGCAGCCTGCTTCTGGTGATTGAAAGAGAGAGGAGAATAAAGGCCTGGACTTGTCAGCCCCTTGAGGGACACTCTGCCAGGCAACACTCACTCCAGACCTCCTCATGGGGTGGCCACGGCTTCGTGACGCTAGCATCACTGTTCGACTTTTCCCTCTGCCCAGCCCCGCCTCCCACGCCTTCCTTTCACAGATATTGATCTCTAAACATCTTGCAACCCCAATTCCACTTCAGCATATGCTTCTGGAAAACCCAAGTCGTGACACTCCACTTCTTGCCCTCACAGCAGCTACGCTAAAGAACATAAAGTCCAGGGCAGCTCAGCACCAGGTGACACAATCCAGGTCCCCCTCACGATGCTTCCGTGTCCTGGCCCACAGCCACAGAAGAGGCCGCAGGCATTGCGTTGCAGGACCTGAGGCAGGGAAAGCTTCATGGAGTGAGCTGAATTTGAGGTGAACATTTCAAAGTAAGGAGAGAAAAGGGGGACAGGACTAATACCCACTGAGTATCCCTTACAACTCGGGCTCTCTGCTAGGAATTTTACTTGCTTTATTTCATTAACGCTCTGCTCACGATACTATGGGGTAGGTGGTTCCTCCACCAATAATAACAAAATAAAAATAGGTACCATTGATTGAGTGCAGTCCTTACTATGTATCAGGTACTGTTTTGAGCCTTCACATTCATTATTATCTCATTTATGCCTTAAAGGTCTTCAAGGCCTGGGAAGCTTTCAGATTTTTTTAATATAAATTTATTTACTTATTTTATTTTGGCTGCGTTGGGTCTTCGTTGCTGCATGCGGGCTTTCTCTAGTTGTGGCGAGCAGAGGCTACTCTTCGTTGAGGTGCACAGGCTTCTCACCGCGGTGGCTTCTCTTGTTGCAGAGCATGGGCTCTAGGCGCGTGGGCTTCAGTATTTGTGGCACACAGGCTCAGTAGTGTGGTTTGCAGGCTCTAGAGCGCAGGCTCAGCAAGTTGTGGCGCGCAGGCTCAGTTGCTCCGCGGCATGTGGGATCTTCACGATCCAGGGCTCGAACCCATGTCCCCTGCATTGGCAGGCAGATTCTCAACCACTGCGCCACCAGGGAAGCCCCAAGCTTCCAGATTTTGAAGACATTCATCAGACTCCCAGCCTCTAGCACCAGAGTTCCATGGATTTCACTTAGGATCAACACCTGTGTGATAGTCATTCTCCCATCTAGAGTAGGGGCTCCAGCCAAATGATCCCAATTTCTGCTCCTCCTCTGCTGACCCTGATTCACTCAGGACTCTGTGAGGGAGCTGAGGCTTAGAGAAAATAAGGGACTCACTTCTACTCACACAGCTAGCAGAGTTTGAGTAGCAGAGCTTGAGTTCAGACCTAGGTCAGCCTGACTCCCTAGCCGGATTCCTGACTCTGGTCCTGTTACTTCCTACTGGTCTGTGATGTTTTCTTTTCTTTCTGTTTTTATTTGGTTTTGAGGCATGGTGGCTTTGTGTTTTCTTAGGTGTCACAGCCCTTATAAATAAAACACTAACGGAATATCCTCATCTAGGAAAAACTGTGCAAATAAAACCATGTGCCTATATTTACAGAAATTGAAGGCTTTAAAATAAGCAATAACTAAGTCACCCAAAAAGGGCAATTGATATTAATTTTTTTACTACTCAGTGACAGATAAAAGAAATGTGGTTTTGCATTTTATCAGTTACAGGCATACCTCATTTTATTGTACTTCTCAGATACTGCATTTTTTACAAATTGAAGGTTTGTGACAACCCTACATCAAGAAATTTATTGGTGCCATTTTTCCAAAAGTAATTACTCACTTGGTGTTTTTGTCACATTTTGGTAATTGTCACAATATTTCAATTTTTTCATTATTATTATATTTGTTATGGTGATGTGTGATCAGTGATCTTTGACATTACTATTGTAACTGTTTTATGGCAGCACAAACAGTGCCCATATAAGACAGAGAACATAATGGATTGTTGAAATGACGACAAAGGATTTAGAATATTACATAAACTTAGTTGATAAAGCAGCAGGGTTTGAGACGATTCACTCAGTGGACAAAGAATGTCATCTGCCATTTCAGTAAACAAAGGAGACGGTGGTCATCAAGTCATCAGTCACTGCAGCCGCCCCCAACGGTGCACACTGAAGGGATTCAGGATGGAGAAAAACTGGATACTGGCCCTAGATAGCTGAGGTGCACATCAAAGGGATAATTTCAATGACTCTTGCATCTTCCCACACATAGAAAAGCACTAAAATCATTAACGAGATGGCTGTTTTTTTGTGACTGGTAGTACTCTTTTACTGTTCGACTACATTTTTTTTTTACGGCACCCCCCCCCACACACACACATCTCCTCCCTTATCTCTTTGGAACAGTCCCTCAGAGCTATCTGAGAGGCTGTATCCTGGGCTATAGTCCTCAGTAAGTCCACCAAATAAAGCATAATTCTCAACTTTTACATTGTGCTTTTTTTTTTTCAGTTGACAACTCCAATTTTGAAAGAAGTTCTATGTGGGTAAAATGCTATCAAACAGGGCTTCTCTGGTGGCGCAGTGGTTAAGAATCCGCCTGCTAATGCAGGGGACATGGGTTCGAGCCATGGTCCAGGAAGATCCCACATGCTTCGGAACAACTAAGCCTGTGCACCACAACTCCTGAGCCTGTGCTCTAGAGCCCGCGAGCCACAACTCCTGAGCCCACGTGCCACAACTCCTGAAGCCCACGTGCCTAGAGCCCGTGCTCCGCAACAAGAGAAACCACTGCAATGAGAAGCCTGCGCACCGCAACGAAGAGTAGCCCCAGCTCGCTGCAACTAGAGAAAGCCCACTCGCAGCAACAAAGACCCAACACAGCCAAAATAAATAAAATAAAAGAAATTTATTTTTAAAATGCTACTAAACTGCACTGCGTGTTATAGAGAAATCGTTGGTGAAAGGAAGAGTCAATCAATTTGGCAAACTTCATTTTTGCTTATTTTAAGAAATTGCCACAGCCACTCCAGGCTTCAGAAACCACCACCCTGATCAGTCAGCGGCCATCAACATGGAAGCAAGACCCTCCCTCCACCAGCAAAGAGATTATGACTTGCTAAAGGCTCTGATGATGGTTAGCATTTTTTAGCAATAAAGTATTTTAAAATAAGGTATGTACGTTTTTTTCAGACATGATGCTATTGCATACTTCATAGACTACAATATAGTGTAAATGTAACTTTTATATGAACTGGGAAACCAAAAAATTCGTGTCACTCACTGTGTTGCTGTGGTCTGGAACCGAACCCGCAATATCTCTGAGGTATTCCCATAGTTACATAGTCTTGATTATCATTTATTAGTTAATCCTCTATGTTCCTTTTAAACAGCTTTATTGAAGCATAACTGACATTCAATAAACTACACATATTTAAAAGGTACAATTTCATGAGCTTTGAAATATGCATATGAACGAAACAGTTGTGGTGTCTCTTTCTATCCAAGTCATCTACAGCCAACCCAGGAGAGGCGCCAGGCTTTGGTACAGATTCTTGCGCCATAAAGGATACCAGGTGACTAAGTGCGCTGGAGAAAGACTTCAAAGCAACTACTGTCAGTGAACTCAGAATCAATCACCAACGTTAGACATAAAGGACCGCCGCACTTTTTTGTTCTTTTCTCCGAGAGGCCGTGACTAACTGGTCAGAATTGCAGGCTACTCTTGGCGCCAAGGCCAAGAATAAAGCAGCATCGCACTGCAAAAACAAACTGCGTTTAAAGGCTAGGCCTCCAGGGGGAGAAAGTTCCTGGAGGAATGCCTGGAAAGCGGCAAAGCCTCCGGAGTCACTAGCTCAAAGTACAATAGTCGCTTTGCTGAGCAAGGTCGCCTTGACCGCTGGCAGCAATCGCGGCCGCCCACAGCTGCAACGGGCCCTCCGAAGGTACCAAACGCAGGAGACACAAAAAGCCAATGTTTCGCCCAGATCGATCTGTTCCTGTTCCCGAAACGCTGACCCACATGTCCAAAGGCGCGACAGGCGGGCCAAGATCCCTCTCCTTCCGCCACCTCTCTCGGCCTGGCCCGTCCGGGTCCGCCCCGCCGAGGAACCAAAGCGCGGAAACCCGTGTTCCCAGCTCCTGTAACAATACCAAGAGGGGGTGGAGAGGGGGAGGGAGCCAACCACTTCTGTTTAAGTTTCGTTTTTATTAAAATCTTCACGTGACTGCCCGACTCTTGACTCAGCGATTTCTCCAAACAGCCTCCTTTAATGTATTGGTTTGTCATCACCGCCTTCACCTTTTTTTGTATAGTCCTATCTACCAGTTTTGAACTTTTATGGGGAATTCTCCCATTGGATACAAAGAACAAATAAATCACGGGTTAAATTCATTTAACCAATTCATTTCAAGCCCGCAGAATGATAAGATACGGGTTTTAAATGATCACTTGACAGTTTCCTCCCTCATTCTCCACGGAAGCAACTGCCACACATGTTCTCGAAAAGATCTTAAAAGGTTTTTTTTTCTTCCCACTCCTCTCCCTTAGTTATTGGATTATTATAGACCTATTTTTAAACAAATGGGAGAATTCTATAAAGACTTCATAAACAGATGTCCTGGAATCCACCCCCCCTCACCAGACACACCCCAGCAGTGACAATTCTGAAAAGTTTTGTGTGAATTGAATTTTTAAAACTCAAACCTTGATTTTTATTTCTAAAAGTTTATTTTAATCTTTATGATAAAAATACTACAGCTATTATAGAAAATGTGGACAATCAGACAATTCAAAAGACAAAAGGAGACTTACCTGGTGGTCCGGTGGTAAAGAATCCGCCTTCCAATGCAGGGGGATGCGGGCTCGACCCCTGGTCGGAGAACTAAGATCCCACATGCCGTGGGGCAACTAAGCCCGCGCGCCACAACTACTGAGCTCATGTGCCTCGAGGAGAGAGCCCGCGTGCTGCAAACTACAGAGCCCACGCGCCCTGGAGCCCGTGCACCACAACTAGAGAGAGAACCCGCATTCCACAACTAGAGAGAAGCCCATGTGCTGCAACTAGAAAGAAGCCTGCAGGCCACAACTAGAGAGAAGCCCGCATGCCCCAATGAAAATCCCATGCGCCACAACAAAAGATCCTGCATGCCGCAACTAAGACCCGATGCAGCCAAAAAAATAAATTAAATAAACCAATATATTTTTTAAAAAGACAAAAAGGAAGTTATTTACAATCTCAACACTCAGAAACAATCCCTGTTAATAATTTGGAGTCTTTCCTTCCAGGCTTTTTATTATGGATTTAAAAAAATCATTGTAGGGCTTCCCTGGTGGCGCAGTGGTTGAGAGTCCGCCTGCCGATGCAGGGGACACGGGTTCGTGCCCCGGTCCGGGAAGATCCCACGTGCCGCGGAGCGGCTGGGCCCGTGAGCCATGGCCGCTGAGCCTGCGCGTCTGGAGCCTGTGCTCCGCAACGGGAGAGGCCACAACAGTGAGAGGCCCACGTAATGCAAAAAAAAAAAAAAAAAAATCATTGTAATTTTACAATTTTGTTTATTTCCAGTTTTTTCTCCCTCATTACAATGTTTGCATTTTCCCATTGTATAACTTTTAATGACCCTTTGATAGTCCATTGTATGAATGTAACATGCTTCACTTAATCCTCCATTTTGAGACATTCAGTTTCAGTATTTTCAATTGAGTAAACTATTTGAAATAGCCCTGTGGTAAATTCTTTCTGTGAAGTGAGGCATCCTTTGAAATGCAAATAACCACTCCCAGATCAAATCTACCTTTATAAGTGTAAGGGCGGAAAACTTTTCTTACCCTTCTAGATTCTTTGGCTGATCTAATAATTAAATTGACATAAGGCAGATTAACAGGAGAAAAACAATTTTAATTATATTTAATTACGTATGTATAGAAGCCCCACAAAGAAAATGACGATTCCCTGGCAGTCAGGTACTTGAGGCTTCTGTACCTTCCTGAGCTAAGGAGAAGGGGGTAGGGGTCTGGGGCTTCAAAGGGGAGGAAAACAATTCACAGGAAGATGGGAAGAGGAAATGTTTAGTAAACAAATGTTTGCCATGCCTTGCAAGGGAGTCTTTGTGATATAAAAGTTCTCTCTGGGAATAGCTCTCTTCCTCGTATTGGCCCCCTACCTCAATTCTTCTAGGCAGTTAAGGGAGAGGTAAAAAGCTTTTCTTGAGTCTGCTGGGGTTTAATTGCCTTCATCTCAAAACAATACACATGGCAAAGTGTTACATCTTGGGCTGATCTGTTCTGCTGCCCCTCAGCAGTTTTTGAGTTCTCATTTATTGGGTTTGCTTAAGGTAATACACACCTGAACTTTTTTTTTTTTTTTTTTAGTTTGGGAGTTGTTTGAGGTTTTCCTACAAATATATGTTTGAAAAAAACCCTAGAACTATTGTTCTAAGCATCCTTTGTGTTTTATCCACAGCGCTTCAACACCATGTATATCCATAAGTATCTAGATCAGGGACAGGAGTGATGTGACTCCCTTCCCACTCTTTTCCACTGAGTAGAGGAGAGAAACTTGGAGAGAATAGGCAAGCACCGGCACAGTGATTAGGCGTGGGGAGGAGGGGGAGATAGGGACTGAGCGCCTGGGGACTAGAGGGAAGTAAGAGTGTACTTGTCCCCAGGTGTTTATAGCCTGGCGGGTCAAACTAAATCAAACCTGGGACTTCCCTGGTGTTGCAGTGGCCAATGCAGGGGACACGGGTTCGAGCCCTGGTCCGGGAGGATCCCACATGCCTCAGAGCAACAAAGCCCGCGCGTGCCACAACTACTTAAGCCCGTGCGCCAAGAGCCCGTACTCTGCAACAAAGAGTAGCCCCCGCTCTCCGCAACTAGAGAAAGCCCGCGCACGGCAATGAAGACCCAACGCAGCCATAAATAAATAAATTAATTATTTAATTATTTTAAAAAATCAAACCTGTGTGTAATATTGGGCAGGCCGATTCTAGGTCACACAACGTCTTATTCTTTCATAGCTGTACCCTCTGATCTGGCCTAGTGTCAGCACAGGGAGGAGAATAAATCCATTCCTTCAACAATGGTTACTGAGTATCTTTTATGTACCCGGCACTGTACCTGATGCTTAGGATCTATCAGTGAACAGCAAAGGCACAAATCCTGCCCTTTGTGTCATTAGCATTTTAGTGGGGGAAGACAGACCCTAAACAATAAACATAGTAATTAATAAATTATATTTTATGTTAGGAGGAGATAGGGGCTGTGAAAAAAATGGGCAGGAAAAGGGAGTTTGAAAGTGTTTGCGTGTGGGTATGTGTGTGTGGGTGTGTGTGGGTGTAGGGGGGTGTTTCAGTATTAAATAGAGTAGTCAAGACAGGCTCCATTAAGAAAGTGACAGGTAAGCAAAGACTTGGAAGAAGTGAGAGAGCCATCTGGATATCTGAGGGAAGACTATTTGGGGCAGGGTGGGGGAGGGATAAATTAGGAGTTTGGGATTAGCAGATACACACTACTCTATATAAAATAAATAAACAACAGGGACCTACTGTATAGCACAGGGAACAATATTCAATATCTTGTAATAACCTATAATGGAAAAGAATCTGAAAAAGAAAATAATATATATATGAATCACTTTGCTGTACACCTGAAACATTGTCAATCAACTGTACTTCGATAAAAAATAAATTAAAAAAAAAAAAGAATGTTCCAGGCAGAGAAAACAGCCAGTGTTAAGGCCTTGGGGTGTGACTGTACATGAAGAACAGAAAGGCCGCTAATGCGGATGGAGAGGGGCAGAGCATCTTGCTTAAGGGAGTAAATGGCTAGATACTAGATTACAAAGCAAGATGTTAGTAAGGATGCAAGTTGAAGGTATGAGTGCTTGAGCAGCCCCTGAGTTGGAAAGAAGTCATCAGATGAAGATGGTTCTAGGTAGATTTCCTGGAACTTGAGTGGCAGAGGGGAGGGAAGGGTGGGGAGGGCACAGAAAACGGAGACGGGGCCTCACACTGCCCCACAATTGTTGTCCAGATGTGCAGGTTTCTAGAGGGCTAGATGAGAAACCAAACTCTTTATTGAGACCATTGAAAACTGGCATGTGCTCTTATTCTGGGACTTTTAAGTGGCAAAGGAAGCAAGCAAACCAACCAAAAAAACAAAAACAACATTTTCCATCAAAATCTTATAAATGTCAACTTTGGGGGCAAAATGCTCAGGGCTCTTAGTCCCTAAAACTTGTTAGTCTTTCATACAGGGGTTGTTGTATTAGTTTTCTGTTGCTGCTTTAACAGATCACCACAAACTTGGTGACTTAAAACAACACAAACTTATTATCTTACAGTTATGGAGGTCAGAAGTCCGAAAATCGAGGTGTCAGCAGGGCTGCATTCCTTCAGGAGGCTCTGGGGGGAGATGAGTTTCCTTGCTTTTTCCAGTTTCTATAGGCTGCTTGCATTCTTTATCACGTGGTCCCTTTCCTTTTATAACATCGCCGTCCTTTGTATTTTCATTCACTGTAAATTCCCTCCTTTAACAACTACTGAGGCACGAGGAATTTCAGAAAGCTGTGGGATCTAAGTTGATAGAGTGCTTAGAAGTCATCTTATCTAACTTTTCTTTTAGTGCTGAAATGCATTTTGCATTTTCTGGATAAATGCTCCTTCAGCTTCTTTGTAATACGCTTTAAGTGACTCAGAACAAGTCAGTGCAAGTTCTTACTTTTTTAAGATCTTATGGTTAGAAACTCTTCCTTCCTACTGAACTGAATCTTGGCTGCTGACTTCAAACTAATCTTCCTATGTCCTCTCCAGTTCAACCTGTAGGACTTTGAAGACAGCTACCCCGTTAGGACTTCTGTTCTCCAGCATGAGCAAGTCCCCGTGGGGAGATCTCGCAGTTCCTCTCCATTCTGGTCTCCCTTTCCTGGAGGCTTTCTGGTTTAATGTCCCAAAACTGTGGTAACCCACCCAGAACTGGATCTATGACTCCGGGGCAGAGTCCATGGGGATATCACCTCTTTTGACTCGAGTTTTCTACCTAAGTGGTCCAAGCTTGCACTTTACACCTTTTTTTTTTAAGAGTCACACTGTTGACTCACATTGAGTTTGTCAGTAATAAGCACCTGCAGATCTTTTTCGCCAAGTATGGTCTCTTCCATCCTGTACCTGTGAAACACTAAAAACAAACAAACAAAAAAGTCAAAGCAGACTTTATGTTGATCTCTGTTTAGTTTTATCTCACTGGTTTGGACCCACTGTACCAGTCTGTTCCACATTGTTAGAAATCTTGATGCATTTGAATCTGAATCATCAGAATAGCTCGATCTCCTAGATTTGGATCATTTGCAAAGTTTATGACTGCTTAATTTTAAGGAAAACATTCCTATCATTTAAAACACAATTTTCTTTTTCCTTTTCCATACTTATACTCACTTCTAACGCATTGGAAATTAGCATTGCCCTTCGGTGTGATTCATTAAACACTGAACAAATCTTGGGTTTTTTTTTTTCTTTAGAGCAGAGAACCATAATTGCTTTTCCCATATCTGACTTACGACAGCGACAGATTAATTTTCTGCCAAAACTATATTTTTAAGCAAGTAAATGGACCACAGACTTTTCTAGATATGTTTTCATTTAGGATAGAGTTTCTCAAAATGTATCCCACAGACCAAATACATCTGAATCACCTGGCTATTTTCTAAAAATGCAGATCCCTGGGCCCCAACCAGACTCTTAGATTCTCTGGTAGTGAGGCTCAGAAATTATCATTTGACATAAAGCACAGGTTATTCTTATGGACACTAGAGTTTAAGAACCCTGCTTTAGGACTTCCACACAGTGATCTATAGCAGTGGGTCTGAACCCTGACTGTACAGGAGAATCACACAGAGACCTTCTAAAACCTCTGACAAACAGACCACACCTGGCATTAAGTCAGAATCTCTGGAGGTGGGATCCTGACATCTGTATGTTTTAAAAAGTTCCTCAGGTGATTCTACTGTGCAGTCATTATTGAGAAACACAGATTTTTTTGAAGTATAGTTGACTGAGAAACACGAATTTATATGTTCCACAATATAGATTTTTTTCACATCTTTAGGTAAAATCTATATTTTATATACAAAATTGTATAGCTAAAGTTCTGTTTTCTTTTTTTAAAATTTTATTGAAGTATAGTTGATTTACAATGTGTGTTAATTTTCACTGTACAGCAAAATACAGTTATACATAGATATACCTTCTTTTTCATATTCTTTTCCATTATGGTTTATCACAGGGTATTGAATATAGTTTTTTGCTATACAATAGGACCTTGTTGTTTATCCATCCTATATATACTAGTTTGCATCAGCTAATCCCAAACTCCCCATCCATCCCTCCCCCACACCCCTCTCCCTTGGCAACCACGAGTCTGTTCTCTATGTCTATGAGTCTGTTTCGTTCCACAGTATAGATTTCGGGGTTAAATAATATTTAACAACGTGTCAAATCTCAAAAAAAAAAACCCTTTGAGCTCATAAAATGTCACCTGCTTACTTTGGACTTTGTATTATTTGTGCTGGAGTGAAAAAAGAACTTATTGCAAAAAAAAAAAAAAGAACTTATTGAGAGGAGAGACATAAGGTGCCTCTTATTCAGCACTAAACATTCCAATAGTTTACAGACACCATTATTATTCAGACAAGGAAGGTTGATGACTGCAGCACCATGTTAAGCACTGCTGGCAGCGCTGGGGAAAAATATGCTAGTAGAAGGCATGCTCCTCAAGAAACTTAGTTTAGTTGGAAAGTCAAAATGGACCTCGGAGAAGCTAGAGTGAAAAGCTATACAAAACATCGTAATGAAGCACCGAACTGTAGGACACATGTTAAATGCTAGTTTATAAGCTCACCAGAGAAGGAGGGTTTGAACTGCATCTTGAAAGCATTTCAGGATTTGAATTGTTGGTGGAACAAATGGACAGCTTCATGGATGAAGGATATTAGTTCTGATGACTTCAAGTGCAAGCAGCAAAGTTCCCCAACTAACAGTGACTTAAGGTTATACCGACTTTTATTATCCCACTTAACAAGAAGTTGTGAGGTGGGCAGTCCCAGGGTTTGTGTAGCAACTCAACCATATCATCGACATTTTTGTCTTTTTGCTCTGACATCCTCAGTGCAACAATGATGTCTCCCCTCATGGTTCCAAGATAGCTGCCACAGCACCAAACATCACATCCTAATTCTAGTACCTCAAGCAAGAGGTTGATGGAGTGTTTTTCCAATTCATCTCATTTTGTGAGAGGAAAAAATCTCTCCCAGAAGCTCCCTCAGAGTCCTCCTCATGTCTCATTGGCCAGAACTAGGTCACTTGGTCATTCCTATATCCATCACTACCAAAGGCTTGCATGAGTGGTTTAGAGCAACTGTGACTCATCTCTTGGAGCTGTGCACATTTTCACCTGTAACATAATCAAGGTTCTGTCACTAAGGAAGTAGGGGGAATGACTCTTTGGTAAGCAACAAGTCGTGTCTGCCACAGATGTAATGTCAATGAAAACCTATGTAGCAATAAGGAGACCAAAAAAGCTAGAGAAGAGAATGTATAATGTGAAGATAAGATTGGCTTGGTAGAGAGGAACTAGATTGTGGAGGCCTTAAAAGACAAGCAGAAAAATCTAGAGTTAATATAGTCAGAAAGAGAGAGCTAGTGAAAGGGTTTTGAGTAGTAAGAGGATGTGGTAAGAGCAATATCTGAGAGAGATCAATGTGACATTGGTGTGTAAGAAGGATTAGAGTCAAGGAGAGCAGCTAGACAATGACAGCCTGGTCTAGGGTGGGAATAGAGTGCTAAGGATAGATTCAAGAGAAATAGTAAAAGAAACATCAACAGCATTTGGTGAGTGGCTAGTTTGGGTATGGAGGAGCTGGATTAAAGATAATGTTAAGACATTAAAAACAAAGTCTAGAAATCTTTATGAGGACAAAGGAAATGGGAAGGGTCACCTGGCTTGGGGAACAAGAGAAATGATGAGTTTCGTTTAGGAGAAATTAAGTTTGAGGTGACAATGAGCTGTTTGAGTGGGTATGTCCAATGGGCAGATGGATTTTCAGAGATTAGAAACAGCACCTGGTGCTAGAGACTTTGTACAACCAGGGTAATGGTTAGGAACATGGACACTGGAGCTAGACTGCCAGGGTTTGCACTTAATAGACATGTGACCATGGGCAGTGCTATGATTAAATGTTTGTGTCCCCCCTAAATTCACATGTTGAAGCCCTAATGCCCAATGTAATGATGTTTGGAGGTGGGGCCTATGGGAGGTAATTAGGTCATGAGGGTGGATTAGTGCCCTTATGAGAAGAAACATGAGAGAGATGATGTCTCCACCATGCGGGGACACAGAAAGAAGGTAGCTGTCTGTCAACCAGCTCTGGCTCCCACCAGACACTGAATCTGCCAGCACCTTGATCTTGGACTTCCCAGCCTCCAGAATTATGAGAAATAAATATTTGTTGCTTACGCCACCCAGTCTATGGTAATTTGTTATAGCAGCCCCAGCTGACAAAGACAGGCAGGTTATTTAACCTTTCTGTGCTTCTGTTTCCTAATCTGTAAAACAGAGACAATAATACCTATTTTATAGAGTTGTTGTGAGAATTCCATGTGAAAGGCTTACAACAATCCCTGGCATATAGGACACGTGTAGCTATTACTATCTTTTTGGTGCCACCAGCTTAGAGGTGACCCTAGAGGCCTGCCATGGATGTGCTCTTCAAGTCTTCTCATTTTAGCTGCTCTTTTTAGAACAAAAGATACCAGAATCCTTCATTATCAGACAGGCCTATCTTGGAAACCCAGAAAGAAGCTAGGATTTTAGACTGTTACAGCTGAAAGTGACCACGGCGATTTTCTAGTCCATAGTTTCTTGCAGTTTTTTTTAGCCACAGAGCCCTTTGTTCAAGCAAAATTTCCCACAAAAACCCACGATCTAAAACAGAGAAAACTGGGGACTTCCCTGGTGGCGTGGTGGTTAAGAATCCACCTGCCAATGCAGGGGACACAGGTTCAAGCCCTGGTCCGGGAAGATCCCACATGCCGGAGCAACTAAGCCCATGCGCCACAACTACTGAGCCCACGTGCCACAACTATTGAAGCCTGCACGCCTAGAGCCCGTGCTCTGCAACAAGAGAATCCACTGCAATGAGAAGCCCACGCACTGCAACGAAGAGTAACCCCCGCTCGCCGCAACTAGAGAAAGTCTGCGTGCAGCAACGAAGACCCAACACAGCCAAAAATTAATAAATAAGATAAATAAGTAAAGATCTAGCAGTAATTTAAAAAAATACATAAAACAGAGAAAACTGGAGCCATTCTTGTTGGTGTGGAGTGAAAGTCAGGACGTCCTGCCCATCTGCTCTGAGAAACCTCCTCTGAGCCCATGGACTCCCTGGAACACACTTTGAGAAACACTGCTGTTGTCCAAACCCTTAGACAGTAGAGGAAATTGTGATTAAGTGGCTAAAGAGATTAAGTGACCTGAACAGGCCACGGAGTGAGTAGTGGCCAAACTGGGCTCAGAAACCAGCTTTCCTGGGTTTTATGCTGAGGAGCGTGAGCGAGTGTTAGGTGCGAGCCCTGTGCTGGATGCGGCAGGAAGGTTGGTGTCTGATTCCTGGTTTCACAGGTCTGTAGGTGGCTGTGTCTACCCTGGAAGCCACCCTGGCTGTCAGAAATCACTGTGTCTGGAGAGAAAGGGGGGGGGGAATATGGATGGAAGGAAAGGGATAGAATCAAGTGAAGTGTACTTATTGTTCGTGCCTCCTATTACATCCCTAATGAAGGAGTTGACCAGATGGACTGTCTTCCTCAAAGCCCATTGTAAAGCCAACAAGGACTTCCATGAACAGTCAGCCGGAAAAGGGAATAAATAACATCTGGAAGAGTGAAGTTGCTAGGAAACTTACACATTTCAATTCATAAGAGTGCTAAGGTCTCCATGTAATAAATTCTGGAACTGAACAGGGCCCTCAGTGTTTTCCTGGCCTTTCTCAATGACATGAAACTTTAATGAAGGGGGCCTTTTAGAGCACAGGGTCTGAGCTAACTGAGAATAGAGCACTAGGCAACAAATACAGAGGTAAGAGTTCTATTCCCAGCTCTGCTGCCTACTTGGCCAAGTAACTTGACCTCCCTGGGCAAAATGAAGGGGTTGAAGCAGACAAGAGCTCTTCTGATTTTAAATGTATATCATTCCCTAGCAGGAGCCTGCAGTAAGTGGCTGCCATCTTACTCCAAAGAGCTGGCAGCAGCCTTCTCAGTTACACTTGAAGCCTCAGGTTATTGTCACCATCAACAATGTCATAAAGTGGGGAGGTAAGAACCTCTGACTCTGAACCCTCTCCTCCAAATCCCAACTGCAAAGGAAGGGAATGATATGGCATTGTTGCCTAAGCAACACACAGTCTCACAGTTTTGTGGGTCCTAATGTCCTGGGATCCCTTTCCTTCATAATCTATTCAGTTGAAAGAGAATGTGGAGATTCCAGTGAAGAGCTAAGGGAGGGGTGTGTGTGTGTGTGTGTGTGAGAGAGAGAGAGAGAGAGACAGAGAGACAGAAAGAAAGAAAGAGAGAGAGAGTGCGACAGAGAGACATATAGACGAAGAGAAAGTGGTAGAAGCGGAAGTTAGCAGTTTGTCCTCGGTCAGCTGGCTGGTCTAGTGGAAAGAAGGCATGTATCTTGCCACTTTCCCTGATGTGACACAGATGGAAAAAACTTGGGAAATATTCTGCTGGGGAGACCATTCCGCCAGCTCAGCACTTAGGCCATATGATCTCCAAAAGCGAGAACCTATTCTGAGACTTGCCATTCATTCGTGAATTTGATAAGCATTTACTGAGCGCTTACTATGAGCATAGATCGGTGAAAAAAATGGCCATGTCCCACTTGCTGTACAGCATAAATTATTGCGACATTGTAAATCAACTATATTTCAATAAAAAATAAATTAAACAAAAAATGGCCATGTCCTCTGCCCTAAAGAAGCTCACAGGCTCCGGTGGGGTCTGGGCCAGTGAACAGACAATTACAGTGTGCTGAACGCCATGATGAGGGAAGTCCAGAGCTTTAGGGGAGCACGTTGGTGAAACCCCCTTAACTCAGCCTTGACTGGTTAAAGAAGATTTCTTGGGAGAGAGTCATGTCACCTGAAGGAGAAGCAGAAGCCAGCCTGGTGTTGGAGGAGGTGGGAGGAGAAGGAATGTTCTAGGCAGAAGTAGGACCACAGGTTATTTTAATCTTCCTCTTGGTGTTTAGCAATGTTTTACAAGCGTTCTTCATTGGACATGTATGCATTTATATAGAAAAAAGTTTTAAATATGAAGGATAGCAATGGCCCTTCCTTAATCAGTGAGCACCAGTGAGAAGTCATTAGGTCTATGACACACTGGCAGAGAGAAGGGAACCCTACAATTACTACGACTAATAACAGTAACAGGAATGTTTGTCAAGTGCTTACTACTTGTCAGCGTTTTTCATGTACCTCATTCAATCCTTGCCATAATCCTACGTCATAGGTACTACTGTTATTATCTCCATTTTATGGATGAGGAAACTGAGGCCCAGAGGTCACACAATTAGTAAGTAGTAGAGGCAGGAGTCAAATCGAGGCAGTACAATGCCAGAGCCCCGCTCTCAACTACTGCACTATACCACCCCTCTTTAAATGATTAAAGTGAAACACACACACACACACACACACACACACACACACACACACGAGACCAACTAGTGTTTAAAGTTGTCCCTCTTCTAAGAAGTAACTTCCTTCCATCAGCTATGTCCCTTCTCCTCCAAGTCGGGAGGGGGGTGTGTGTGGCGAGGAATATCAGATGCACACAGAACATGGAATGACCTTCCTAATGTTGCATGATAATCAGATGGCTGAATGGGTTCCAAAGATCCACTTCAGCATCACAATGGCTGGACCTCACTCTGCTCCGGCCACACCAGCGGTGCTTACCTTGTGGCAGGTTTCCACTTTTCAAAACAGTGACATAAGTCTAAGTAATTTATTAAAATTCCCTTATTATTAATGGCGTTGTTATGTGATGCAATTCCTATGTTAACCACAGGGTGATGCTGCAGACAGATCTAGGGATTTGTTTGGGGAAGAGGGGTTTAAGAATATTTGCGTTTTATAAATTATGGTACAGGAACTTCCCTGGGGGCGCAGTGGTTAAGAATACACCTGCCAATGCAGGGTAGATGGGCTCGAGCCCTGGTCCGTGAAGATCCCACGTGTCGCGGAGCAACTAAGCCCATTCACCACAACTACTGAGCCTGCGCTCTAGAGCCACAACTACTGAGCCTGTGTGCCACAACTACTGAGCCTGCGTGCCACTACTACTGAAGCCTGTGCACGTAGAGCCCGTGCACCACAACAAAGAGAAGCCACCGCAATGAGACGCCCGCGCACCGCAATGAAGTGTAGCCCCCACTCGCTGCAACTAGAGAAAGCCCGCATGCAGCAACAAAAACCCAACACAGACAAAATTAAATAAATAAATATAAATTATGGTACAGCTACGCAATGAAAGCTAGTTAGAAGAATGAGGCAAAGCTATACGACTTTTAAAGACCATCTTCAAGATATGCCACTAAGTGAGAAAAGCAAGTCAGTAAACAATATGTAGAGCATGCTCGTATTTATCTAATTTAAAAAATGTAAATATATATGCAGGTACATGCATAATTTTTTCCCGAGAGTTGAGAAAAAGAGATTGTTACAAGTTATTACTTTGAGGAGTGGGACTGGAGTCCAGGAGCTAGTGGGAAGCAGCCGCATAGCACAGGGAGATCAGCCCGGTGCTTTGTGACCACCTAGAGGGGTGGGATAGGGAGGGTGGGAGGGAGACGCAAGAGGGAGGAGATATGGGGATATATGTATATGTATAGCTGATTCACTTTGTTATAAAGCAGAAACTAACACACCATTGTAAAGCAATTATACTCCAATAAAGATGTTAAACATTTTTTTAGAAAGTGTGTTTCCTTTAGATTTCATACTTTAAAAAATTATTTGATTTTTTTAATTTGATTTTTTAAAATGACTTGCACTCATTAATTTAAAAACCATTATTACAAAAAAAATCTGATTGCTGTAAAAATTGAAATACTGTAGAAGTTAATGAAAGTCTCTTCTCCCCCACCTCTTAACCCCATTCCCCAGAGGACAGGTGACCTCGGTTTGGGGTCTCTTTACTCAGAGTGTGGTTTCCAGAATGGCAACATCAGGATCACCTGGGAAGTTGCCAGAAATGCAGATTCTCGTGCCCCACCCCAGACTGGCTCAAACTCCACAGTAGGGCCCAGTAATCTGTGTTTTCAGAAGCCTTTTTGGTGATTGTGATGCATGCTGCAAGTTGAGAATCATTAGCAGGTTAGACCAGATCTTTGGGGGACAGGTCGAGAAGAATCCTGCTGGGGGAAACAAATAACTCCAACGGCCTGTTTCCACTCACCCAGCGCACTCTAGCTCGAGGCTGGCAGCCCTTTGAGCCCACTGTGACCTTTCCGTTGGGGCTGAGTGATGACCGTACAGTCACAGTTTGGAGGCTTACCCAGAAAAGGGGGCCATGCCAGAGGGGAAAGGAAAAAGGAGTGTAGGAGAAACTAAAAAAAAATGAGTAGGGAAAGGAAAAATGGCAGAGAAAGAATGCAAATAAAATAATTGCATGATGTGGGGAGAAAAAAATGTAGCCTGCCATTTCAGTAAACAAAGAATGTCGCCCGCCACCAAGCCAGCAGCCGCGGCAGCCACCCCCGACAGTGCGCCCCAGGGGCATTCAGGATGGAGGAAAACAGGATAGTGGCCCTAGATAGGGAAGATGCATATCTAAGGAATAATTGCAATGAGCCCAGATTCTTGCATCTTCCCATACAGAGAAAAGCACTAAAATCATTAACTTGAGATGTCTGTTTTTTTTTGTGATTAGCAGTAATTTTTCATGTTCGACCACATTTTTTTTTTTCCAGCAAAAAACTCCTCTATATCGCGGCTCCTCCCTTGCCTCTTTGGAACACTTCCTCAGAGCTCTCTGAGAGGCTGTCTCGGGTGCGGGCTATAGTGCTCAGTAAACTCCCCCAATAAAACAGAACTCCCAACTTTTAGACAGTGGGTTTTTCTTCGTTCAACAGATGGCAGGTAGATGGCACCAGTACCTCAGGGTCGCTCGTTTATTTAATAAGCATTTGTCATTTTTTCCACTCTAAATCTGTATCTTTTTGTTCATTTCCTCCCTCGGACCCACACATCTCATTGTTTTGTCATTTACCAACTCTGAGAGGGTCATTATTTCTGCCACCATTCAATGTGTTCACATTTAGGGCAGTGTTTGCCGGTGACTCCCTGCTGCCTGGCTAAAAAGTCATGAGCTCTCAGAGCTGCTCCAAAGAGTCAGAATCTACCTATGGTGGTGGGGGACTGAGGAGTTTTGCTCTAGGTTGGGGTACGAGGTCGGGTAGGAGAGGAAGTGCACGTAAAAGCGCTCTGTTTACAGCAGTATCAATAATCAAGTCCACAGATGTGAAGCTCAGATCCCAGGGGATCTCACAAAGTTCCTCAAACCATGGACCCTAGTCCCACATACGGATCTGCCTCTCCTGCAGAAGAGCTCTGGTCAAGTTCCTTCAACTGGGTGGGGGTGATGGGAGACAGTGCACGAAAAAAGGAGTAGTTCTCACAGTGTTGGAGGAGGGGACATTAAACAACTGCAAGTATGGACACTCAGACCAAACAAAGGTTTGAGAATTTTTGGCTTGTTTCTTCTGACAAAATAACCCAACCTTTACTCACCACCCCCAAAACATTGTTCTGTCTCCTGAAGGAGGCTGTCCCAGTCAAGGAATGAGCATTTGTTTTTGTCAGGGGAAAAGGTGGTGATGGTGGTGGATTTCGCTTGTAAGGCCGCTGATATCTGTGTTCCATGCTTTCATTTGATGACATCTGCAAGAAGTTCAGGACAACAATTTGTTAAATGGAATGTTTGACTCATTGGGACACTTTGTTTTCTTTTTACTCTCATAGAATCCTAGAATTGTAAAGCTGGGGCTGCTTTAGAGAGATCATGTCTGGCCCATTAATATTGCCTTGGGGAGTTTTGAGAAAAACATAATGCCCAGGCCCCACTCCATATCAACTGAATCAGAATCTCAAGGGGCGGGACCAAGGGGCATCTCTAGTTTTTAAGCCCTACAAGTGATCCCAATGTGCAGCCAGGATTGAGAAACAGCTCTAGTCACACTATGTTATTTTTGGATAAAGATATAGAAGCTCAAAGAGATGAAGTGACTCACCCAAGGTCATGCTGCCAGTAAGTGGTATCTCATACCCAACTCTTCTGACTGCCCATCCAATGTTCTTTCCATCATCCTCTTTTGTCTCTTCTTCTGGAACTTAGAATTTCACTGAACATTAAAGTTAGGCAGTTTACAGCTGAGGGAGAAGGGAGAGAGTTGCTTCATTAAGAATGGGGGGGGCAACTTCTGAGTGCTCAACTCAATTGTGGGTTCTTCAGGACATAGCTGCTGCCTAGGCTTATTGATGGTGGGGCAGTCAGATGACCTTGTTTTGCTAAAGGCAGTGCCTAATACTGTAGTGTATGTCAGTCCCTCTTAGAGGAAGTCACTTGCTCATGACTCAGTTTCACCCATGACAGAACACATTCATTGCTAAGTGTTCTCGCTTTCAGGAATTAATCACATTAAAGCGAAAGACAGTGGGGGGTAGATCTTAATATTTGAGCAGGGGCGGGTGTTAGGGTGAGGAGTCACAGGTCCCACTTAAGAACCAGTAAAAGCTATAAACTTCCCCAGAAAAATACACATACAGAAACCTTGCATGTAATTTTTGGGGATTCACAGACACCCCCCGACCCCAAGTTCATCCATTGGAACCAGATTAAGATCTCCTGGACTAGATGATTTTGAAGCTCTATTTTAGTGTTGCTCAAAATGTAGTCTGGGGACCATAGGAATCAGAATTACTTGGGGTTCCTGTTAAGAAAATAAAAACAGATTCCTAGGACTGTCAAAGATCTACTGTTTCAGAATCTCTGGGGAATGAGGTTGAGGAGTTAATATGTTATTAAAAATCCCCATATAATTCTTTTGGAAACTAATATTTGAGAATCAGTGCTTTATCCCAACTTGAGATTTTTATAGTTTTTGAATGCTTTCGTTTGTTGAATATTTTAGGTTTCATCCGTCCAATTGTCAACTATACCAAGTAGTATGTTTAGTATGAATTCTAATTAAAGAATATTTACATGTGTATAGGCAGAGGAAAAACAACCTGAAGGATGGACAGATAGATAGATAACAGTGTCTTTCTGTGTAGTAGGAATATGGATGATCTTTGTTTTTTTCCCTTTGTACTTCTATTTTATTTCTCTCTTTCTCATTTTCTTTCTTTCTATATTTAAATAAGACTCTTCCTCTTTCTGAGTTCAGTTTCCCCGTCTGAAAAACAGGGTGTTGTAACTAGGTGAACTTCAAGGCCAAGCCCTGCTCTGGCGTTCAGTGACTCTGTATCACCCTCTAGCTCCCTTGTCCTTTTAATGACATGAACTGCATGGGCATCAGTGTTTGGAGAATAATCATGTATTATTTTTGTAGGTATTCCGTTGCGATGCCTAGCAACCATTTTTACTCCAGCAAAAGTATTCTCTCCTTCCTCAAGGAGTCGGAACTGAAATAATCTCTGCTATCTAGCCCCCCTGCCCCCCCAGAAAAGTTCGTTTCTCTTTAGCCTTAGAAACTGCCGTCCGCGCCCATCTCCTAGGAGCGCAAGAATGAGTGTGAACCAAAAAGCCAGGGCGTGGTCACCCCGCCCACCGGGCCATGCATCACCACCCCTCTGGCCGCCTTCAAGCGCGGTGACTGGCTGAAGGCAAGAAAGAGTCCCGCCCCTGGTCTTATGACCGGTGCTGAAGCGCCGAGTCCTGGGTTTTGCAGCGTTGTGGTCGGTGGTCAGCGGCGCTCTTGACCCGGTTCCGCGAGGCCTTTCTCTGCTGTCGCTGCACTTCTCGCCGCAGCAGCCTGCTCTGCGGGATCATGGTGTGCTTCCGCCTCGCCCCGGTTCCGGGATCCGGGCTCCTTCTGCTCTGCCTCGTCCTGGGTGAGTTGTCGGGCCCTCCTGCTTAGTCCCTGAGCCTGGGCCCGGGGCGCCCAGTTCAGAGGCCAAAACCTGAAAGACTGGTCCGGGGAGAGGGCGTTGAGAAGCTGAACGACTGACACTGGGCCTTGGCGCTTGGCCCGAGGTGACGAGCGATGACCTAGAGAAGGCCCGACCAAGGGATGGCAGGGGAGAAGGGCCCATAACGGGGCAAGTAAGGGGGGGGGTGGACGCCGAGGGAGTAGGCAGGGAAGAGAGAGGAGTGGAGCACATCGGGTTAGAAAGAGTAACTTGGGGGAGATACTAAGGAGTGATGAGCATAGGAGGGCGGTACGTGCAGATTCTGGGTGGCATAGACATTTAGAGTCTTGGTCCTAGTAGTATCAGGCAAGAGTTTTGAAGATGGTGGAAAACTGGGGCGGGAGAGAAAACTGAGGGAAGAGACTGCCTGCGTGGAGAAAAGCTTGGGGTAAGTGGGGGGAACAGATACGAGTAGATTCTGAGAGGCAGTGAGAGGCTTGGGTGGCGGGGGGTAGGAATTTGACGCTGTGGAGGAAGGGTGATTAAAGAGGTGAAGAATGATGATGGATTGGAGTTTGGTACTTGGGGTTTTGATGGGGAAGGGATCTAAGGTGGCTGGGGCAGTTTCCAGGGGAGAAAACTTGGACCCAACCTCTGGAGACTAAAAGGGATGAGTAGGAACTTTGGTGGGGAGTGAATATCTGACTTGGAGGTGCTGAAGACATCGTGGGGTTTTTTTTTCTTCTTCCTTTTTTTTTTTTTTTTTTACCAGTTTTGTTACTTCCTCCCAGCTAGACCCTGACAAAAATGTCCCCAGATGTTGAGGTTTTAGAGGGATGCTATATCTGAGTCTTGTATACTGCCTCTTTGCCTTCAGAAGCTCCATTTCTTCTTCCCTCTCACACAACTGGCCTATTACCTCGTTTTCGGAGGAGGAGGAGGGTAGGTAATTTCCTAAGGATTGGGTTGTTACCAGGTCCTAAGAATGACTGGCTGAATGTTGGCTGATGGTGCTATGATGCACCCCACCCCCAAGCATTGGGTCCCTGAGGCCTTTTAATGCTTGAAAGGTGAACTTTGACCAGAATATCTCTTCCTGAACTGATAAATCCTGTGCTTGTTGCTACCACTGACTCTTGCTGTTTGTGACCTAATAAAAGATCAGAAGGAATAGATCCAGGTGGGAGTAGAGAGGAAGTAGATATATTAGGGACTTGAGAAGGCAGTGAGAGGTGCACATTTTGTAATTCACATTTCAGTAGAATAAAATCAACACCCTGGAATGGTGGATTCTCAACCAGGGGACATTTGGCAATATCTGGAGACATTTTTGGTTGTCACAATTGGGGATTGCTTTTGGCATCTAGTGGGAAGAGGCCAGGGGTGCTTCTAAACATCCCACAATGCACAGGACAGCACTCCCCCACCCCCGACAAAGTATTATCCACCTCAAAACGTCAGTAGTGCCAAAAGATGAGAAATCTCGCTCCAGAGCCATGGCATTGGAAGGGGTCTTGATGATCTAATCTAGTGATTCTCAAGGATCTTTCCGGGGGAGGGGGTTCGGTCAGATCAAAACTATTTCTAGAATAATATTAAGACATTTGTCTTTTTCACTTTCATCTTCTCATCAGTACAGTGGAGTTTTCCAGAGGCTATAGAATGAATGTGTGATGACATCACCACTCTCATGGGTCTGATGTGTTTTATTCATTTCTTAGTTTTAATTTCTAGTACAGCAAATACCAATAGATGTAACTCACATAAACCAAAGCTCTTTGAGGTCTTCAGTGGATAGAGTAAAGGGGTCCTGATGCCAAAAGAGAGTCCAGCTGTGCACACAGTGCAGGAAACTCTTCTGTAGCCCTTCTTGAAAGTGGGCCACAGAGGCTTTGCTCAAACACAGTTCGAAGCCTTAACTCTGCTGTGAAGTACTCAGTGAGGGCCAAGCGACCCTAAGAGAGGATTGTTTACAACGAAAAGCACCTTATCACTGACTAGAACACATCTGACCAAGGCATCTGGTAATCAGTAGTTCACTGCCAATTGGATCTGCACAAACAACACTGTTATTGTTTAGAGAAAGTGAAAAAAAATAATCATTGTCTTGTTGGCTTTCATGTCATTAATTTTTTTTTAATGAAAGCTTTTTTTTGTTTTGTTTTTACAAAAGCAGTGCTTGCTCATTGCAGAAAATAAACAGGCAAAAAGAAGCACATAAAAGAACCCATCAGCTCATCTGATAGTTTGCCATTTATTGATTGGGACTAACTAGATTCATTCTCTTGGAAGATTTCCAAGATTGATTCCCTCCACTTTCAAGTTCAGAACAGGGTTTGGAGAAGTAAAAGTTAATAATGTAGGTAGGTCAGATTTTTCAGAGGTACCAGGATGAAATGGAAACTCCCTTTTCTCTACAGCTGCTTGTGCTCCCAGCTGTTGGTTCAATGTGGAGCTCAAACTCCTTCCATGTGTTCTTTTTTTCCTTAAGAATTTAGCAATTCTTCAGTTGCTTGGTGGGTTTTGCATGTTACTTTTATATATCAAAATGGATACCAAGAATAGTTTTTTGAAAAGTCAAGAAATATTTGTAAAGTACCTGCTATGAATTTCATGCTGTTCCTGACTACTGCAGAGGGTACCAACGAAGGAGGATCTGTTCCTGAATTTATGGTCTCATTCGCTTCCAGCTGGGCCGTTTTCACTTTGTAACTTTATAACACTATCCCAGCTGCAGCAGGTAGCTTTTAAAAATAGTTGCTCTAGAGTAAATATAGAAAAGAATTCTCAGAGCCTATGTATTTGTCTTTTTCACAGAGATTAAGTTATGCTGGTATTTATTTGAATGAATTATAACTGACTAGAGACCTTTATGAAGAAAAGCTGTATAGAGGCATTACAAAGAGAGTAGTGGATGAAAAACTTTTCGTAGCATCACTGCTTATGTTCCCTTTGTGACATAGATTTCAGATTTCTGTGGTTATTGATTGCTGTAACTAGTCTGACATCTGGTTTTTATAGGGTTGAGGCTTTTCTGGGTGGGAAAAAAACCTGATATAAGTGTCCTGAGTGTGTACTTCACTGGTAGGGGTCCCTCCTTTCCACAGTTGTTTAAGGAATGACTTTTGTGTACCAGCCACTAGGTGAAAGGGATAGATAGAGCAGTGGAGAAGACAGATCAGGTTCCTGCTCTCACGGAGCTTACATTTTAGTGGGGGAAGACAGCCCAACAGGTAAATAATAGAATTTCAGTGATAAGCACTGTGAAGAAAATGAGGCAGGTAATGAGGAAGAAGAGCAGACGATAGGGAGTGGGTGGTGGGGTTGACCCTCCTTGACATTTGGTGGTGAGAAGGCCTTCACTGTTGGCTGACATTTGAGCAGAGACCTGAGTGTTGGAAGGAGGCCAGCCAGGTGACTTATTTGGAGGAATAGGAGTAAATCTTGTCTTTCCCAAACTCTTAGGTTATTAGGCTAGCCTATTTTCCACTCTTTTTTTCCCCCAGTAATAGTCAGGTCTCCCCTGTGGTCTTAGTCTCTGAGAGTGGAGACTGTCTTCTGTACTGTTACTTCCCATTGCCTCCCTAGCACAGGGCCAGGTGGCACATGGTTACCTCTCAGTAAATTTTTGTTGAGGGTCTTCATTGGTGGGCACTGGGGATATGACGGTGAACTAGACCAACCTCGGTCTCCTTTTTCTTCTGTGAACCTTCAGTTAGGTCTTGCAAGATATTTTGTGTGTGTTTTCCGTTGGAGAACTTCAAGATCAGTGCTAAGCAGTACAGATAGCAACTTATTAAACTATAATCCCATACAATAATGCTAGTATCTTACCTGTACCCCTTCACATACACCTACATAGCAGTGGAGGTTCACCTGGGGAGCTAGGAAGTCCTAGGTGAAAAGGAGAATAAGGTTTCCACAAAGAACCAATCTCTATCTTTTGGAGGTGATCAAAAAGCAAGAAAGTAAGCACTGAGATTTTTCTGTAGCCTTACCACTGATAACTTTGATTTCAAGATTCTGCTGAAATTATTCTGGCTTTAATAAAGATACTTGAAAGGACAGGCTTATTATTCATCCATTAGTCGTTGGTTATCACATCTGATAGGATTTATAGATATTCACATATTCCCCATGAGTACAGCTTTTCTTCCCCTATATCATTGAGTGGAATTTGTGATCAAGGATTATTTCACAGCATTATAGCTGACTTCAGTGCTCCATGGTGCAGGAAGACTGCTCTTCCTCCTGTAGTGACAAAAGCATTCCAATCATAATTTCAGATTAAAATGATCAGAGATCCCATCAGATCCAAAAGTGTACTTTATAAGTACTTGTTGGTATCCTGCTGTGCATTGCAAAAGAATTCTGGAGGTCTGCCAAACAGCACTCAGCAATAAGCCCTTTCCATTAGTTGAATGGTGTTGAGTCTTATTTCCTTACCCACTCTCTGACCTTAAAAAAATTATTTCATAGCTTAAAATCTATTATTACTTTTATTTTTAAGAGATTTACCAGAAATCCAGAGTATCAGAAAGTGAAACGGTAATCGTACTTATATTAGGAATTGAGGAACGGTCAGTTTGACTTAACAGACCTATGAGTTGAAAAGAAAGCGTAAATAGATATTGTTGCCTATGTCCTGATTTTTTTTTTGGCTTGTTTTGTTTTTAAGACCCTTTGCTCAACCTCATTCTGAATTGATGAGTTTGAGGACAAGAGTCCATAACTAAGTATGATGAAAGTAGACATACCTAAAATTTGGGAAGGATCCCTTTAGGTGCTGTGTTTACTAGAAGGGAAACTTTTTTTTTTTTTTTTTTTTTTTGCGGTATGTGGGCCTCTCCCTGCTGTGGCCTCTCCCATCACAGAGCACAGGCTCCGGACGCGCAGGCCCAGCGTCCATGGCTCACGGGCCCAGCCGCTCCGCGGCATGTGGGATCCTCCCGGACTGGGGCACGAACCCGTGTCCCCTGCATCGGCAGGCGGACTCTCAACCACTGCGCCACCAGGGAAGCCCCTAGAAGGGAAACTTTTAAGCTGGAATCTCTAACTTGCTTGGCAAAGTTCTCTTAGCTCTGAAGGGCTTTCATGCTTTCGAAGAATGTATTGGAGAAGTGAAGTACACACTACAATTCTTAGCAAGGTTAACTTGCCCAGAGTCTCACAGCTAGTAAATTGGACTGCCTGATTTGAATTCTAGCTCTTCAATGCCAGTGATGGGACTCCTAATCGTCCCATTATATTGCCTCTTAGATAATTGTTTTTTATTGGTTTTGTTTTACCACTAGTGTTATGTTCCTACCCCACCCCCATATTGTTTACAAATGTATATTTTTCAACTACACTTTGGGTCAAATAGACTTATAAAAACCTAGCCACTTTTTGCAGTGTGCCATGCTTGGAGAACAGAGTTTGTTCTGAGTTCTAAAAGAACCTATAAATCATCTCTTTGGAAACAAGATTAAGAGGATATTTGAATTTGAGAAAGTTGATTTTGCCTTTTTCTTCTCTTTGGAGAATAAACTGTCAGCTCTATAATTACACACTCTAGGATATATTCAGCTGTGGTTTTTTAATGTCAAAGCCTTTTAGACAAAAATGATTTGGCTATTCGAAAATCAAGCACTTCAGTAAGGATGGAAATGGCTTGCTGAAGATTTTTTTTACCAAAGTGTGAATGTTTCAACTATAAACTTAACTTCTGGGAAAAGGATTATTCCTAGCTTGAAATCCATGTCAAAATTTATTGCGAAAAATGGACATGGGGGTTGAGGGAGTACCCAGAAGCCTGATAGGTTGGGTTCATGATTTGGAAGAGCTAAAGGCTCTTCCTGTAATTAGATTAAGCTGTGTTCTGGGTCGTTATTGCATGGTATTTTCACCTTGATCTAATCAATCAGTATTTATTGAGAATCTAATGCGTATTCAGCACTGCTAGGAATGATAGGAGATAGAGGGAAGTAATAAACATGGTCTCCCCCACCATGACACTTGTGATGGATGACATTCATATAAAAGACACACTCCTGGGGGCTGTGGCATAGATAAGATCATCTGTTTTAGGGAGCATATTGAAATTCAAATGAGTGGCAGAGACCTTAATCAAAAGGGAATCTTGAATCTACCCATGTATATCATTCATTCATGGACTTTGTTACTTTTTTATTAGTTAACAAATTACTTGCTGTATACTATAACTTACCATGGCACATCAGTTTGTTGCGAAGTAACAGTTGAAAACTGTTGTTTTGGAGCTTATGACTGTACTGGAGACAGGATTTACAGGCATAAAATAAATGAATAATTCATGATAGTGTAAAATACACTCAGGTGTGGGGCTATGCACTATGACTGCTCCTTGAGGGCTTTTGTAGTCAAGGAAATCTTTATGGAGAAAATGGCTGCTGAAAAGTGGACAGCATATCAGTTTGGGTTCTTAATTGTAAGAAACAGAAATAAAATCTCGTTGTTTTTTTTTAAGCAGAAAAGGAATTTATTAAAAAGATATTGGGACATGTGCAAACCCTCTGACCCTGCAATTTCATTCCTAGACACATACCCAATAGACACACATAACACCTGTGTTCACCTGTGTTCACCGATGTGTCCATTTGTAATAGAACCAAACTGGAAACTATCCAAATGCCCATCAGCAGTGGCATAGACAAGTAGTGAAAGAAGGCTATACACAGAGAGAAATGACAAACTGCAGTTACACACAACAGCATGGGTGAATCTCACAGACATAATATTGAGTGAAAGAAGCCAGATACAAAAGAGAGCATAGTGAATGATTTCATTTACACCAAGTTGAAAAACAGGCAAAAGTAAACTATACTGTTAGAAGACAGGATGGCAGCTGCCCTTGGGAGGGAAATCGTAACTGGAAGGGGGAACTGGGGGACTTTGAGGAGTACTTGGAATGTTCCTGAGACAATGTTTCCTGACACAGGCGGGTTCAGTTTGTGAAAATTCTTTGAGCTGTATACTTTGTGCACTTTAAATCCCTTCTGAATGTATGCTGTGTACTTTTCTGTATGTAACACATCAGTAAATTTTTACTTTATAAAAAAATGTTCATTAGGTAACTCAGAATTACTGGAGCTCTTGACTATATACCCCAAAGTCTAGTTCAGTACCCTAACTCATGCCACTGAACTACACTGCCATCACCAAGCATTAACCTGCAGCTTGCACTGCTGGCCACTGCCATTAGCTGTTCTGGCCTTGTTGCCTGGGACCCTGATCCTGCTGTAGCTACTTCCATCTGAGTGTGATAGTTCCCTTCTTGGCTGCATTTCACCGCCCTCTTATTCAGAATCTGGGGTGGATGCCTTTGCTGGATGGAGCCTAGTATAAGTAAGTGCCATCCTTACCACAAGGGAGGCTGGGAAAGCAAGTATCTAACATTTTCAGCTGTTGTATTGGGTGGGGATATTTGCCAGAAATTGTAACAAAAAGGCAGGGTGGCGGGTGTTTCAGATTTTGGGACAGCGAGAAAGAGTGAAATCCCTCCTGAGGTGAACAAGTAGATTTCAAATGTTAGGAGCAGTAGAAGCCTGGGAGGTTGACTAGAGCATGGCGAATGGGTCCAGTGGAACAAGTTCAGGCAAATTAAAGGGTGTGTTCTGGGAACATGGCTTGAGAGAAGTTGAACGAATAGGGTGGGACAAGATTAAAGATTACTTTGAAAGTCAGGCAGAGGAATTTAAATTTAATGTGGGAATTTTGGAGCCAGTAAAAGGTTTTGATCGAGAAAGTATCCTGAGAGAAGAGGTATTTAATTTAAAAAAAAGTTTTTATTTTATTTATTTTTGGCTGTGTTGGGTCTTCGTTGCTATGCACGGGCTTTCTCTAGTTGCGGTTCGTTGCGATGCGCAGGCTTCTTATTGCAGTGGCCTCTCTTGTTGTGGAGCACAGGCTCCAGGCACGCAGATCTCAGTAGTTGTGGCTCATGGGCTCTAGAGCACAGGCTCAGTAGTTGTGGCGCATGGGCTTAGTTGCTTCGTGGCATGTGGGATCTTCCCGGACTAGGGCTCGAACCCCTGTCCCCTGCATTGGCAGGCGGACTCTTAACCACTGCGCCACCAGGGAAGCCCCAGGAAGAGGTATTTAAGGACCATTAATCTGACAGCAGTTCTAGGGGTAGCTAGGAGGTATCTATAGTAAGTTAGGGGTGTGGTGGTGGAGTTGGAATAGAAATAAAAGGCAAGGGATTGGATTTCAGAGGGGATTTGAAGGGAAAAAAATCAATAGGACTTAACAAAGAGAATGAAGTAGAAGCTAATTCCCAAAATCTTTTGAGCCTGAGTGTCGGGACAAGGTCCTGCCTTTCCTTTCAAGCCAGTGAGGCTGAGAAGGCGGGCTCCGATTGGAGGAAGTCGAAGAGTAGATTTTCATTGTGGAATTGTTGAGTTTGAGGTGATAGGCATTGAGTAAAAGCGGCTCCTGTGCAGCTGGAGATGTAGACTGGGATGCCAAGGAAGCCCTGTGAAGGCATAGCTCTCACAGCGACAAGGACTATGAAGGCATGAGAACAGAATGTTTTGGACCCTCGGAGCATTTCTCAGTTCTCATTTATGGGTTGGCAGATAGGCTGTTTTGATATTAATGTAGTGGCAAATGTGAACCACAACCTGTGCCTTCTGCTCCATAGCGTGGAGTCCTCCACCCCAGCACACGTTGATACTAATCATTGTTTTACACTGTTTTGTTTGTTACTCTAATATCTTTGGAAAGAAAATGATTAATACGTGCCAGGCTTTTCTTGGTTGTTTCTGATAGTTTTGAATGCTTTGAATATTCACAAGGAGAATATGTTAAAACGAGGGACTTTAAACAAGACCAAGAGAGATTGTGTATGGAAAGCAGGCCTCCAGGTGATTAGAAGAATTCTAAGCTGCAGTTCTCAACACCACTGCAGGGTAGCCTTGGATCAATGATGCCAGCTCCATTCCAGATTGTTCTGAGAAAAGAAAGCCTGTAAAACCTACTTGGGCCTCACAAGGTCTTATTGGAGCCTTAGCCAATACATTTAGGCATTGTCAGCAACCACAAGCTTTAGCATATCAGATTCAGGCTTGGTGAGGCAGCCCGGTCTCCAGAGCATGCAGAGCATGACGGGAGCTTTGTGTACAGCTTGAAAGCTGTTGCTGAGGCATGCCTTCTTGGTATTCCTTTTAGGACTTTATTCTCTGTAGTCTATAGCATGTCCCCACTTGTAGGTGACGCTGGTGTGCTCAGGTATCATTCAAGGCTATGCAGCTATCTTAACAGGAAACAGCTCACCCCTTGGGTATATGTGTGAGACAGTGAAGAAAATCCTTAGATGATGGCCCATCATTTCTGCTGCTGGTAAGTGTGCTGGCGTATGGCTCTTCAGTGTAATAGGTAATGTCCCCATGTTTAACCTAGTGTAGAAGATCAGAGTCAAGTTAGCTGAAAAGTCCCAAGGCTCTTTTGTCCCTGAAAGGTTTCTCTGCTAAAAGAGAGGTAGCAGGTTGAGAATGTAGGAAGGGACTTTAAGTCCGTGTCAAAAGATTTTTTTTAATTAATTAATTAATTAATTAATTAGTTTTGGCTGTGTTGAGTCTTCATTGCTGCGCGCGGGCTTTCTCTAGTTGCGGCGAGAGGGGGCTACTCTTCGTTGTGGTGCATGGGCTTCTTATTGCGGTGGCTTCTCTTGTTGCGGAGCACGGGCTCAGTAGTTGTGGTTTGCCGGCTCTAGAGCGCAGGCTCAGTAGTTGTGGCGCACAGGCATAGTTGCTCCGTGGCATGTGGGATCTTCCTGGACCAGGGCTCAAACCCATGTCCCCTGCATTGGCAGGTGGATTTCTGAACCACTGCGCCACCAGGGAAGTCCCATGTCAAAAGATTAATTAGGCTTTCTAATCAATTGGATTTTATTATGAAACAAAAATGATGAACGCTGCATTTATAAAAATTAACCTTTTGCTTATGGATCTAACAACCTTTGCAGTACTGTTCCTTTGGTCATGTGGTACACACGCTTACCCCTGGCCCACATCATCATTTTTTCACATTGGAATAAAATAGTTTGCCAAGACTTCTAAGTGAAGTCCTGTCACATAGCTTGTGACAGGATTTAAAGCAGCAAGACCACAGAACTCACATCTATCATTATTTATGTAGAGAAAGTTCCACCAGCTGGTTTGAGAAAAGCAGGAGTTTAATACCCCTCCCATGCTTCCCCTTCACCTCATTTACCTTAAAAAACAAAAGTCCTAACAAGTAAACTATAATTGCCCAAAACAAAACTAGCAAGGCACGAAGTGTGGAAACGATTATTAGGAGGTAAAAGGCAAACGTTACCAGTCTGTGCCATTACCTGAGCATCCTATGTTGAGTAAACTTTTTGGGGAACGGGTATTGCTAACTTTATCAACAGGATTTTGATAAAAAGATAATCGCCAAGTTACCATATATATTAAAAATACTTTGTTTCATTTTACAGCTGGTTGAACTTCAGTGCTGGATAGAGCTTGTTTTTATTTTATGTATGTTTTTATAGTCCAATTTAAAAATCTTACTCTTTTTAATAAATCTAGGAGCTGTCTCGTCTTATGCATTGGAACTTAATTTGACAGATTCAGAAAACGCCACTTGCCTTTATGCAAAATGGCAGATGAATTTCACAATACGCTATGAGACCACAGACAAACATAATGTAAGTATTTTTATTTGTCTTTGAGTTTTATAGTAGGAATTTACTTCTACTCTTTTTTTAGCCTTTGTATTCATTTATACAAATAAGATTTCATATGTTAACTGACTTAACGTGTAAATTCTGTGGAGCTATTTTAGCATGTAAACTTGAAGGTATTCTATTTAGTGTTGGAATGAATATTTTTTATTTTATTTATTTATTTAGGAATGAATATTTTAATTCATCAGTTCTTCAGAGGTTTTTTGGAGTTGGTTAAGGGCAAATAATCTGAAGACTGTATGGTGTTTCAGGTCTAACTACTTCTGTCGTGTTTGTAACATGTACTAACATCAAAGCTTGTCCTTTTTTTAATAGCTTGCTATTAAAGTCTCCTTTGGGAGGGTGGGATATCCTCTCAATCCTTTTTGCCTTCTTATTTCTTTTGGTTAAGGTCCTGCCTGCTTACAATCTGATTTTTTTAAAAAAATCAACTTAATAACAGAGGTTCAGGCCGGTTTTCCTTTTCCTTTTAGACTTGCATGGATTTGTCCAGAGGGACTGGTGTGTAGCTGAAGAATATGAGACTGGTCAGCACAGACGGGCCAGGCTGGCCACGGGGGGTGTGAAGTCAACTGCAGTGGGACCCCGCTTGGAAATGCTTGTGCTCATTGCTGCCTGTTTGGGCCTAACTCCCAGATTTTTTTCTTTTAGAAAACTGTAACCATTTCAGACCTTGGTCCTGCAACGTACAGTGGAAGCTCTTGTGGGGATGACCAGAATGGTCCCAAAATCGCAGTGCAGTTTGGATCTGGTTTTTCCTGGATTGTGAATTTTACAGAGGAGACGTCTTTTTATTCAATCGACAGTATCTCATTTTCCTACAACACGAATGATAACACAACATTTCCTGATGCGAAAGAAAAAGGTAACCTTAAGAATTGGATTGTGTTGTGTTCTCTTGCTCTTGATTAATAATAAAAAGAAATGTAAATAATTTAAAAGCCATCCTTATGCAAGTCTGTCCTCCTGTTTGTAATGGAAACATCATGTCTTTGTATTCCCTTGCATGGCATAGTGTTTGACACAGTAAGGATATTTGCTGTCATTGCTTGGTGCTTTACTATGTACCATGTATCAATAGTATCCTAAGTGTGTTGCCAGCAGCATCTCACTTAATCTTTAACAGCAACCCTGGGAAGTAGATGTTATCTCAATTTTACAGGTAAAGGGAATGAGGCTTGATGAGATTAGATGTCTTTCCCAAAGGTCACACAAGCTAGTAAGTGCATGAGCTGGTGTTTGAACCAAAGTGTGTTGAGCTTACAGAGTCCATGCACTTAACTACTATTATTTATTTCATTCAGTAGTGGGCACTCAACAAGTGTTGAATGAATGAGAAAATCCTTTACTAATAACTTTTATTTTATTTTTTCTTTTTTTCTTTTTAACATCTTTATTGGGGTATAATTGCTTTACAATGGTGTGTTAGTTTCTGCTTTATAACAAAGTGAATCAGTTATACATATACATATGTTCCCATAGCTCTTCCCTCTTGCGTCTCCCTCCCTCCCACCCTCCCTATCCCACCCCTCCAGGCGGTCACAAAGCACTGAGCTGATATCCCTGTGCTATGCCCTGTGCTATGCGGCTGCTTCCCTCTAGCTATCTACCTTACGTTTGGTAGTGTATATATGTCCATGCCTCTCTCTCGCTTTGTCACAGCTCACCCTTCCCCCTCCCCATATCCTCAAGTCCGTTCTCCAGTAGGTCTGTGTCTTTATTCCTGTCTTACCCCTAGATTCTTCATGACATTTTTTTTCTTAAATTCCATATATATGTGTTGGCATACGGTATTTGTCTTTCTCTTTCTGACTTACTTCACTCTGTTTGACAGACTCTAGGTCCATCCACCTCACTACAAATAGCTCAATTTCGTTTCTTTTTATGGCTGAGTAATATTCCATTGTATATATGTGCCACATCTTCTTTATCCATTCATCCGATGATGGACACTTAGGTTGTTTCTGTCTCTGGGCTATTGTAAATAGAGCTGCAACTATTTTAAATGTGTACAAGTTTAGTAACCTGAGACCAGCAGAAATATTTCATCTTCAAATCTTTTTTACCATTTAGGTAGGATTTTGACTGAAAAGTAAAAAAGGTAAGGGAAAAAAGTTTAAAAAAAATGTAAGATGACTGAAATCAACATTTGCTGCTATTTTGAGAGAATTTTAGGTCAAAATGAACTTGGGAAGGCGTTGGGAATTAGGCCATTGTTGTGACTACTAGAACTGAAATGTGTGTTAAAATATTTTGAAGGCATGGATAATGGAGATTTCAGTCTTTTTTTTTTTTTTTTTTTTTTTTTTTGCATTACGCGGGCCTCTCACTGTTGTGGCCTCTCCCGTTGCGGACGCACAGGCTCAGCGGCCATGGCTCATGGGCCCAGCTGCTCCGTGGCATGTGGGATCTTCCCGGACCAGGGCACAAACCCGTGTCCCTTGCATCGGCAGGCGGACTCTCAACCACTGCGCCACCAGGGAAGCCCCCAGAGATTTCAGTCTTGTTAGGGATATAATTCTCTCCTTTCTCCCCCCTCCACTGAGATTGGGATATTAACACGGTGTTTGTAGTAGCTTAGCATTTCTCACAGATAGTATTTCATCCTGACCCCAGAAGCACAGGTAGATGGGCTTTAGTTTCCTGGACTTGGGGATGAGTGATTCATTTGGATTTATGGGATATCAAAAGATCATATTTTAAAGATCCAGAAGTGAATGAGCTCGTGTAAAACTTGGGAGGTATCACTAACTGAGACTTGGAAATTAAATCCTAGTTTTCTTTTTACTGATGTCTTTGCTTGAGAGGATAACCAAAGAAAGTTTATTATTGGGTATCTTGGTATTTAGCTTTCTGCCATATATTGTCTTTCAGAACTAGTATTAGGATTTGCCCCTAACTTTCACCGAGCTTAAAAACTAGTTGGAGAGACAAAGTGAAGTTGTTTACCCAAGTTACATGGATAAATTGGAAAGCATTGAGATCCTTGTGAATTTGTTATTGTTTGTGTTTTGGGCATGGAGGGTTCATAAATCTTTTCTGACAATGTGAGGAAAGCTCTAGACCCTCTCAAAGTACAGAGTAAACTTTGCATGTGGTACACAGTCCCTGAGCCCATCAGTGGATGCCTGTGGACAAGAGGTCCTGATGAGGAGCAGAGGTCAGCGTGCATTGAAGGAGTGAGAAAGCTTGGTGTAGAGAAGGAGGGCCTGAGCTGAAACTCGACCTAATGGTAGATTTTGAATAAGTGGAGAATTTTGAGCAGAATATTTCCAGCAGGGGGAAGCATAGTATGCACAGCAGTAATTGGAGAGCTGCCTGATTAAAATAGAGGCTGTGTGTGTAGTAGAAGGAAAATCAAGTTGGCTAGGTGCAGTGAGTCTAAATTATAGGGGGCCTTGGAAGCCAAGGAAAGGCATTTATAGCTTGATGGGGTAGGCACTGGGGAACCATTTTAGGTTTTTAAGCAGGAGAATGATGTAACAAAAGCAGAGACAGTAGTTTATAAAGAATGTTCTGCAGGATTAATTGGAAGTGAGGAGACTACAGGCAGAGATTCCAGTTTAAGAGGCTGTTATAGGAATCAAGTGATGATGTAATGAGTAGCCAGACCAAGGGGGGTGGCAGTAAAAGCAGATGGGGTTTAATTTGACAGATTTGGTGGAAAAACTGTGGACTCTGAAAGGTTAATGTCAGTCTCTCCCCCCTTTATTTATTTATTTATTTTAATTTTATTTTTTTTGGCCATGCCGTGCAGCTTGTGGGATCTTAGTTCCCTGACCAGGGATTGAACCTGTGCCCTCAGCAGTGAAAGCATGGAGTCGTAACCACTAGACCATCAGGGAATTCCCTCGTCCCTTTTATTTTAAACAGGGGAAGATGCAATTTTTATTGCTAGCTTCTGTGTAATATTTGCAACTATTTGAGATTTTAAATGGCTTCCTTAAGTAGACTATTGATGATGTTTTTTTCTTTTTTTAAATAAATTTATGTATTATTTATTTTTGGGTGCATTGGGTCTTTGTTGCTGCGTGCAGCTTTCTCTAGTTGTGGTGAGCGGGGGCTACTCTTCATTGCAGTGCACAGGCTTCTCATTGCGGTGGTGGAGCTCGGGCTCTAGGTGTGCGGGCTTCAGTAGTTGTGGCTCGCAGGCTCTAGAGCGCAGGCTCAGTAGTTGTGGCGCACGGGCTTAGTTGCTCCGCGGCATGTGAGATCTTCCCGGACCAGGGAAGGGGACCCTGCATTGGCAGGGGGATTCGTAACCCCTGCACCACCAGGGAAGCTCCACGTGTTTGTATTTGACTAATATATATGTCAATATATGTTCATAAATAATACATCATTTAAAAAATGACATAGTTTTATTTTTTTATTTTTTATTTTTTAAAATTTATTTATTTTTGTTGATTTATTTTTGGCTGCGTTGGGTCTTCATTGCTGTACACGGGCTTTCCCTAGTTGCGGCGAGCAGGGGGCTACTCCCGGTTGCGGTGTGCGGGCTCCTCATGGAGGTGCCCTGCCCCCTTGTTACAGAGCACGGGCTCCAGGCGTGCAGGCTCTAGAGCGCAAGCTCGGCAGTTGTGGTGCACGGGCCTAGTTGCCCTGCAGCATGTGGGATCCTCCCGGACCAGGGATCGAACCCATGTCCCCTGCATTGGCAGGCAGATCCTCAACTGCTGCGCCACCAAGGAAGCCCTAAAAATGACATAGTTTTATAGTGTAACTCCAGTATGTCTACAGCTTGTTTTTGCACTCGTTTTGTTTTTGAGGTCTATCTACATACAGCTAGTTCATACATCTATTCACTGATGTTAACAGTGGGAAACAGTTTTGGAGAAAAATGTTCTGGTTCATTGGTTTAAAATTTTTTTTCCTTTGGCCGTTAGGGGGTGCCAAGGCAGCATAAGTCCTGCCTTGCTGTGTGACGGAGAGGCACAGAAGGCAGCCTATGTTAAGGGCCTTGAATACCTTCCTTCCTTGCTTCTCCAAAGGAAGCTAAGCCATTTGGGTGGATAAGTGTGATCATAGTCTTTTGAAGTTTCACCATATAGGCATTATAATAACTCTGCACAGAAAGGTGGTAACTTATTGCTTTCATATTCTGAAATTTTCCTGAAATGGAATAGTCTTTAAATCCTATCCAGGAAAAGGTTTCGAAAACTCATTTTAGTTACTATAACTTACTTTGGGATAGTAGCACAAAAATAATCGTTGATTATTCCATCTCTCTTTGTTTCGTCACTAAGTCCTGTTGATTCTACCTTAGCTCTGTGTCTTCAATTTGGCCTCTTTACTCTCTTCTTACTGCCCCTCACTATCTTGGTTTAGGCAACTCCTCCTCGCCTTTCCCCTTAACCAGCTCATTGGCCTTCTAACTAGTTTCCCTCTTAAATGACTTTCCTTAAAAGTTTTCTGCTCTGCCTAACCTCTACAGTTTTGCTATGTTCCTTAAAATAAATGATACATTTGTTATTCCCAGCTTTAAAAACTGAAGCTGACCTGCTATTGCTAACAAAATAAAGCCCAACCTGTCCTTAGACCATAGAAGATGCTTCAAAGTGTGACCACCTGCAACTTACCTTTCCTTCCTAATCCCCATCACGTCTTTCCTCTTACTCCTTGTGTTTCAGCCACAGTGAATTTGTCAGTTCCTGAACAGGCCTTGTCTTTTGTCACTTCAGGAATGGGGTGGGGCAGGCAGACAGAAGAGATGAAAGTCTAATGTATATTTATATGATCACTTTCCTCCTACCTTCTTGGAAATAGCTATTGTTAATCTTCTTTTACAGGAGTTTTTACTGTTTCTGACCGTGTGGCATTCAGAGTTCCATTGAATGACATCTTTAGATGCAATAGTTTATTAACCTTAGGAAAGAATGATGTTGTCCAGCACTATTGGGATGTTCATGTACAAGCTTTTGTCCAAAATGGCACAGTGAGCACAAAAGGTGAGCACTTAAAATATATATATTTCTATACTTGGGTCCTAACTTAAGATTAGAGTATATCAGGTAGCTTTAGTTGAAGTTGTTATCTTAAAGCATTTATATGTTAAGACTTACACCTTACACTGCACTGTAAAGTTTTTATAAATAACAGCAATTCTTATTCTTGTGGAACTTGCACTTTTAAGTTTCTGATGTACATGTTGTGGAATGGTCTTTTAAAATGTGCTACCTGCAGTGTTTTCAGTGGATAAAACCTAATCTTTGTTTGAACAAATCCTCAGATAGCATTTGATCCTCAGCTCTTCAGCTTTTGAAGATCCAAGACGAAGGCTGAGAAATGGGATTTCTGTGTTCTAATCTTGACTTTTATAAATTGATTTTGTAACTTTTATGTGACTTTATTGGCAATACAATAATTTCTCGTGTACCAGTTCTGGAAAACTACCAACACTGCCTAAGAAGAGGTTGAAATAAAAGGTTCATTTGTATTTAAATCCTTCAATGATTTTTAAACTTTTTTCAGTTAAAAACAGTATTTTTCCTTATAGTGGTTATATGTGGAAAAGAAGAGGGCAGGCCTAGGTAGGGGCAAACTGTTTTCAAACTTAAACCTCTGATTTTCACCTCAGAGGCAGATGAAGTTTTGGGGGAACAAAGGGACTTAAGGGTATGAAAAGATGAGTGTGTGGCCACGCATGAGTAGATAATGCATTTGTATGTGTCTGGAGCCTGTCTGCCATGTCATAACTCTTAAGACTGTCTGCATATGAAGCAGCAGTTTGAGGACCTCTGCCTCATTTAGTTTAAAATAATACTATCAAGATATTCTCTACCCTAAATATAACCCTTTTGGACTTTTATTGTGAGAAATATTTTGCTCTTCCCTGGCCTTATGAATTAAAAAATTTATTTTGTCCTTTGTTTCAGAGTTTTTGTGTGATAAAGATAAAACTTTAACCACAGTGCTGCCCATCGTTCCCACCACTGTGCCATCTCCTACTACAACACCCTCTCCAAAGGAAAAGCCAGAGGTTGGATCCTATTCAGTTGTAAATAGCAATGGGACATGTCTTCTGGCTACCATGGGGCTGCAGCTGAACATTACTCATGATAAGGTATAGTTGCCTGTTTTTATTGATACATTCTTTCTGTATCTCCTTTCAAATGTAGTGGGTCCAGCCTTCACCCCAAGAGTAGTGTTATTAGAATGATGCAGTTTTAAATAGAGATTTGTGTTGACTTGTAGAGTTTTGATTAATTTGAGTTATTATAACCGTGAAGAGTTAATGTCACTGTCAAGGTGTTGTATTGGCCAGCAGGAAACCTAGTAGTTTAAAGGACTCTTTGGGGTGTAGATTTTTTTTGCCATCAGTAGATCAGAATACGAGCAGTTGATCTTTATTTCAGTTAGTTTAAAATATAACTCCTTCACACTTTTACCTGAACCACACTAGGTGTGGAACAGTGCAGCTGTTTCTCCAGCTATTTGATGACTTGAATGGTATAGGTAGATAGGTAGATAGAGGTAGGGGTGTACGATGGCACTTCTGGTTGCAGTGCTCCACTGGGGCTACAGAGGGCGTGCCAGCAAACCAATCCCATTTTCAGAGTCCTGGGATTTTAAACAAGTTAGACAGATGGCTCTTGTGCTCCATTAAAAAATGTGTTTTCATTTGGCTCATTATTTGAGGAAGCTTTCCTGTTGTCTTCCTTTTTTTTTTTAAGTCTTCTGAGTCATAGCTTGAGGACCTGGGCCAGCTTTGAAAGTAAGGTATCATACACTTAAGTATCCATATCTAGGAGACAAAAGGATTTTTTTGTTCTCCACGAACTTGGTCTTATTAGAGTATAAGGTTTTGCTGTAGATTTTTTATGGTTCATCTGTACCTCTCTCCCCTCTTCTTCCCCCGAAGGTTGCTTCGGTTATTAACATCAATCCCAACACAACCAACTTCACTGGCAGCTGCCATCCTCAAACTGCTCTACTTAGGCTGAGCAGCAGCAGCATCAAGTATCTGGACTTTGTCTTTGCTGTGGTGAGTAACAGGTTTATCAAAAATTAGGGGAGCACATCTGAAAGTCTAAAAAGGTGTGTGTGTGTGTGTGTGTGTGTGTGTGTGTGTTGAGAGGGATAATTACCTCTATTTTCCATTTCAACACTACTTAATTATAAAGTGTATACAGTCCATTGATCCCTGTTAATCCCTCAGGGTCACTTCGATGTTCTGTGGGCTGGACTCAAATTCTGCTATTCTGTTTTTATGTAGACCTTAGGGTAGGAGTAAGAATTAACCCATATTAAAAAAAAAAGTCTAATCTATCCATATAGATGTATGTTACAATAAAGTTTATTTATAAAAGACAAAGTAAGTTCCGTAATATTTTTCTCTATTATTGGTTAGAAAATTCTCATGTTTGTCTGTTATAATATTTTAGGCTTTTTCAAGGCTATACTATTTGTAATAGTATCAGTAATAATGATAGCTAACACTTATTGAGTACTCACTATGTACAAGGCTCTGTGCAAGTACTTTATGTGCATTACGTCAGGATATTTTATAATGGCAGCATTCAGGTTTTTGTTGTTCATGATCGCATCAAGGGCTGAACCCTAAGCAGAAGTTTCCATGCATGTTCTGCTTCTAGGTAGCATGAATTGATCATTGGGGACCTTTATTTCCACCTTCTCAGAAGCAGTTGTTATCCCCATAATTTTTCAAAGGGTGTGTGTGTGTGTGTGTATGTGTATGTGTATGTACACATGTTACAGCAGATTGGAATGGGGAAGAGGGGCTATCAATGAGGGAAAATGTTGGACCACCAAAGTTATTGCATAAGGGCCTAAAAAACAGTTCTGCTTTCAAATCGGATTACTCTTATCTAGGGATGGGGAAATAGTCTCAACGTCTGATATATGAAAAGTTAGGTATGTCTTTGTTTTGTGTCTGAACTTGGTATTTTGAGTCTAAAGCCTCTTTTCTCTATGGAATACATGCTGAGTAATTGAGGATTATATTTTAGAAAGGTTTATAAAAACCTTCCCTTTTCCAGCATTCAAATAATTACTCCGTTGTAGTACATATATGACCAGTGAATTACTATTAAAAATGTCTAGTTAAGCTTGTCATCTTCCGTGTGATAAGAGCAGGCTTCCCAAGTTACCTCACAGAGATTATATTATAGTCAATAAGAATGAAGAAAGTAATATTTTAGATTCACTCCCTTTTGAGTGATTGAGCTTGATCTTTCTAGCTGAGGTAAGATCCTAACAGGAACATGGTTTCTTCTGACTCTCATGGGGAAGCATGTAATATTTAATGCTTACAATATTTAATTGCCCAGCAGACTATTCTAAAATGTAATTCAAAATAGTGACATTTTAACCATGATATAGGCACTTTGAAAAATCAAGAAACATCTGCAGTGTCACCAGAGTTCAGTGGGGCCCATCTCACCTTCAATCCTATCATGACACTTACTTCTAAGGATAATTTATTGAATTTGGTGTATATGCAGGATGTTATGGTGGGATACAAAGAGGAAGGCCTGTATTCTTCAGATGCCCATGGATTAGTGGTAAAGATAGCAATGTACTAATAATTACCATTTTTATGGAAGGCCTTGAATGTCATGCTGGCTTTTGGAATTGATTCTTTGGGCAAGTAGAGTGCTGTGGGATGAGTGCTAGACCAGAGGAAGATACAAAGTGCTATAAGAGTGTAGAAGAATGAGCCATTAATTCTAGCTAGAGTAGAGTCAGGAGGGTTTAACAGAGGAGATGGCATTTAAGCTGGACCTTCAAGGATGGGTCAGATTTGTACACATGGGGGAGAAGGTGGGGAGTAAGTGAAAAAGTACAAGCTACCCCTGGATAAAGGAACACAATCAAGACCAGGTGGAGAATGAGACATGTAGCATGTTTAGTGAATGATAAGTTTGGAAGAGTACTTGGGACTAATTGTAGAGAGCCTTGAATGCCAAGCCAAGGAGAGATGCGATAAGGTTGTTCAGGTCCTCTTTATGCTTCCTCCTGAAATTCTCTTAGTCTGTCCCCTGGTTTTCATTCCCTACTGATTCAGGCCTGCATTACCTCTTACCTGGATGTTTCACACAGCCTCCTAACTAGTCCCATCTCTTCCTCCCCTCCCCCAATGTACTTTGGCATCAGCTTGATCTTCCTGAAGCTCAGCTCTTCCTCAGAAACCTGCAGTGGTTCTGATTTGCCGACAAGAAAACATCTAAATTCCATGCCAGGGTAGCTCACGCCTCCCCTCCCTGCCATGCAATGTAACCTGCATATCCAGCTTTATGATTCCTTCTTTCCCTTTATATGAATTTCATGCTTCCCTTACCCTGTTCCCTGTGCACATCCCAGGCTCTGCAGCCAGACTTCCTGGTGCCAAATCCCAGCTCACCGACTACTGTGTAGCCTTGTGGAAGTTACTCAACACCCTCCATAATTCAGTTACAAAATGGGGTGTTGTAATTCTTCCATTCCGTGAAGCCTCATATGTAAAGTTTTAAGAACAGTGCTTGTCACTTTGTAAGTTCTCAAATGCTCGTGTGCTTGTGATTATGCTCATTTTCTGACTACCTTTACTCATGTGGTTGCTTTCTCGAATACTCGTTTCTGCTTGTTTCCTAATTGAATCCTACCCAATTCAAATGGCCCATCCCTAAGCTTGTGTTATCTTTGCTCCTCCCTTAGTTGGAAGTAACTTCTCGTCTTTTAATTTTCATAACCTATCACTTTTTTGTAATATGGTTATTTATTTATACCTATCTTCTCTTACCTGGCAGATTGCAAACGCGGTGGGGGCAGGAACCATATCTGGTCCATTTTGATGGCTCCCTGGAACACTTAGATATGTTACCTTGTACATACTAAAAGCACTGAAATAATTAGAATGACTGGCTAATCAGATGAGTGCTTCAGAAAGAAAATAGCAGCGAAGGAAAGGTTAGAGCTTGAGAGGCTGAAAGGCAAGGAGCCCCGTTAAGAGGCCGTTGTGATCCAGGCTAGAGGTGGTGAGGGCTCAGAAAGTGATAGAAAGAATGGAATGGAGGGAGTGAATTGCTGAGTGTCTAAGAACCATATGAGCACACCTCTGGTCCAAAAGTTGGAAACAAAATGAAGAGGGAAAGGGTTTCTGTCACATTTTGAGTCCCTTTACTTGGTTGCAGTTTATTCTACTGGTCCAGGTCTAATCCATGGTTTTATCTTCTGGGAAATAGTATTAGATTGCTTTCTTTCTGTAGACATTAACTGTACCTGTAGACAGTTGTGATGCATTGATTAACTGGAAGCTCTTTTTCACACAGAAAAATGAAAACCGATTCTATCTAAAGGAGGTGAATGTCAGCATGTATTTGGTTAACGGCTCTGGTAAGCAAAACATTGGCCTCTGGGAAAAAGAGTATGGGTTACACTGAAAGAATAGAAACTGTAATTATCTTGTTACCAAATAGTGCCTTATTTAATGGACCAGAAGATTCTATGTCAAAATTGTACTTTGACCATAACTTAAAATCAGCAACTTAGAACTAGAGTGTTATATCTTTTGCAGTATCCCATATTTTCAAAGCATGACAGATAATAGTTAACAATGTGAGTGAGTTTTAGACTGTAGAAACATCTATAGAAAGATACAGAACCTAGTGATCTTAAGAATGGCTTTTTGTGGGCAGACCCTGTACCCTAAGCCCCCATATTTCACAGAAAAATCCTGGGGACTGTCCCATTTTTTTTTGTTGTTGTTGATGGGATAAGAAGTTACTAACATGTTTTTTTTTTCCCTTAAAGTTTTTAGCATTGCAAATAACAATCTCAGCTACTGGGATGCCCCCCTGGGAAGTTCTTATATGTGCAACAAAGAGCAGACTGTTTCAGTGTCTGGAGCATTTCAGATAAATACCTTTGATCTAAGGGTTCAGCCTTTCAATGTGATGGAAGGAAAGTATTCTACAGGTAAGAATCAAGCAAGTTTTATTAATAATTTATGGTCTTAGGTTGACTGCTGGGTGGCTTTTCCTTTCAGTCATGGGAATATAAGCACTGAAATACAGGAATATGAATTCACCTCTCGACTCTGTTGTAGAGTTCTCATAGCCTTGAGCAAGTTGTGTAACTATGTTTAGCTCATCATTTTGCTCAAATTAGATTTGTTTTGTGATCTCAAAACCATTTGCAACGAATTTCTTAAAGCTAAAACTGATAGGAGATTTAAGTGAGCTTTACTTAAGGTGTAGACATTTCTCCATGGGTTGTAGTTTGTGGGAAGGGTGGCACCAGGGAGCAGCAGTTTTGGAGCATTTTGCCTCTGCCTTCTTGGGGCCATCTTCTCGCTGGAAACATTTTCATACCAGAATTAAAGCAGTTTGGTCTCATTTTGTTAAGACAAAAGATTGCAGTAGGAAAGCCTCAGATATCATGACCTATGTTTTGGCCAGCCAGAAAGATCTGGAGAGTTTTACAGAAAGATCTGGAGAGTTTTAAAAGCATGTGCTAGTGTGAATGAGGCTTTTTGAAGGTCTACTCAGGGCTAATGGTGGTATTTATCAGATTTTTAGTGAAAGCTTTGTGAAGGGCTTATTACAGTGTGTTTATATGAATATGAAAGATGCATTTGGCATTACAAGATTAAAATTTGCTTGAAGAGGAAAAAGTACATAAAATTCCTTAATTGACTTGTCCTTTAAAACCAATTACTTAAAATTGACGGTTTGTGGATCACAGTTCTGCCCAGCAGAGCCATCCCAGTCATCCACATCCTTTTTAACAATTAATTCTATGGCTTAGAAGGAAATGTGGAAGCTGTGTTTAAAGTGAATGTGCTGTGAGCTGCTCAGCAGTTTTGCAGTAGTGCTGAACACCTAGCCTGACTTGGTTAGGCCAGAATAAATTGGGCTCTTCACCCTACCATTCTTGTGATTAGAAGGGTTAATCACAATTTAAAAGTACTTTCAAGAATTCATTTCCCCCTTTGTCAGTTTTGCTTACGAACTTCAATTATTTTGATCCTTTAATAGTTTTACTTTTGAGTCTTTATTGAGCTCCCCTACATTATTACCTTAATTTTAGGTCCAAATTTCTGTTTAGAACTTAAAATCATTTGCAGTGTAAAATCCGCTCAAGCCTGTTTATCTAGTCAGCTGTAATAGACATGAGCTGTGGTTTTTCTCTAATTTGAAACTTTGGTTTTTATGTACATAGAATTAGAAATGTCACCCAAAGGAGTATACAACATTTAGTACTGATAATGAATGCGTAATCTATTTGTGGAGCTAGGTTCTTGACTGTGGGTACCTATAAATACAACACACTGGTAATAATTCACTGTTTAGGAGAGGAAATAGACTTTCAGTAAGGTAAGAGTGTTGATTGGATTTTACTGGATCAGACTACTGTCTAGAAATGGGGAAAATAGCCCCTGTGGGCTGCCAGCCCTGACCAGATTGATAAATGTGGTAAACACACTCAAATTAGTAAGAGGTCCCAGTTTCTTGACTTTTGCAGCCACTAAAAGCATATACTTGAAGTCGGGAATCTGCAAACTTTTTCTGTAAAGGCTCAGACAGTAAGTGTTAGGGTTTGGAGGCCATGTGGTCTCTGTCACAACTATTCAGCTCTGCTGTTGTAGCATGAAAACAGCCACAGGCAATAAACAAATGAGTGAGGCTGTGTTCCAATAAAGCTTGTGGATACTGAAACTTGAATTTCATATAATTCTCATGAATCACAAAATCATCTTCTTTTGGTTTTTTTCCAATCATTTAGAAATGTTCAAAAGGCATTTTTAGCCCTTGGGCCAGATTTGGCTCACGGGCTATAGTTTGCCCGATCTTTGCTCTAAAGGATTCCAGAGCCAGCATGGCTGTTCTAATCCCACAGTTAAACCTTCCTGATCTGCTCCGAGTTTCCCAAAAGACATTCACTCTACCACTAAGAGTCTAATCCTGCTATGTAGCTATCTGGCTAGATTAGCTCTCTTCATTTCTGATAAAGTAATACTCCTATTTTGGAAAGCACTTGGAATATATACAAAGAAATACAGACACATGTGTGTGTTTTACTCAGATATAAATGAGTGTATATTCATATATATCTATATATATACACATACATGAATGAAAGGACAAATAAGGTTTAGGATTTTAATTCTAGGACACTGCATAATTTTATGTAGCTTTATCACTAAAATATACCTGTCTTAATTACTTAAAGTTGATCTTATAAGAGCATTTCTGAATTTTGAATCAACATCTTTTACTTTTGGACATCATTTTTTTTATTATACTCATTATTTGTTACACACTTTTTCTCACCTACAGCCCAAGAGTGTTCGCTGGATGATGACACCATTCTAATACCAATTATAGTTGGTGCTGGTCTTTCAGGCTTGATTATCGTTATAGTGATTGCTTACCTAATTGGCAGAAGAAAAAGTTATGCTGGATATCAGACTCTGTAACACTAATCCACACGTGACTCTGTTACAAAACAATAAAGCAAGTACAAGATCCAAGATCCAACATGCAATACTATTCGATTTAAGGTATATATAGTTGCAGTTCTGATCTTAACAACAGGTGGTACAGAGGATTTTGAACTTAAATAGATAAAAATACCCCTAAAACTATAAACTATAAATTAGTCACATGATTTTGGTTTTCCCAACTAAGGAATTTAAAAGTTATTTCTACAACAAAAAAACATGTGCAAAATCACGTGGATTATAGATTCTGTTTTATTGTCTTGAATTAGTATTGCATTGTTCTCACTTTAAACATTCTGACTAGAAATATACAGCTTAGGAAAGGGTTAACCGCACCTCCACATGTAGTCGATTTGAGACAACACATTCTACGGTGGATTTGTACTTGCTCCTTTGCATTTTTTGGTGATTTTGTTTGCAGGTTAACTTAGCTGCTTTGGCATTGCTGTGTATTTGACTATGAGAGATATGCCAATAGATTTGAACAGGGTCTAGTATTATTATGTTCTTAGCAATGCATGCTTTTCTAATGCCTTTTGAATCCATTTGTATTTAATGTGGCTGTAGTGACAAAAGATACAAAAGCTTTAAAATTTTGGAATAGGTGTTAATCTTATTGTTTAATCTTTTTAAGAAAAAAACTGGATATTTCCGTCTTTTAAATTGTAAGACACAAGACTATTCCAACTGGGCATTTCAATCCATTTTCTAGATGTTGTAGAGATAATTGCTAGGTAGTGCCAATTTGAGGTGTTAGTCCCTTGTACCTGTAAATTGGCTTCTACATGCAGTGCTAAAATTAATGTAGATTTCTCTTTAGCTTTCTAGTATCCTTGTTGGTGATGGTTTGTTTTATTCTCTTCTTTTCTTTTCCTTAAAGAAGAAATGCCAGTATGTCCTAGAACCTAGATAAAGAACTTGCACCTAACCCAAAAGTCTTGGCCTTCTCTTTGTTCATGAAAAAGCTGTTCTTTGTTTCCAGCTTGTGTTGATTGCTACAACATTTACTAATTTGGCTTTCACATTTAAATAGTTCTGTGCTAATCAAAACTTACATTATTATTGTTCATTATGGTAGCATCATCATTAATTCATGTACTTTGTGTTCAGTTCTGTGCTCTGGGGAGTTGCACCAATTGTCCATTTAACCTGCACCACCTAATGTTTATATGAGAAAGCAAAACATTTCTGCTTGATAGTTAGCACATCAAGTATTTCTTGCTGCTTCTGTCTTTCTTCCTTTTTTTTTTGGTATTGAGATGGCTGAGCAAATATTAAAAAATTGTTAACATGCAGCAATATATGGCAGGTTCCGTGTTTTGGGGGATGGGAGATTATGTGTGCCTCCCATTCACTAGAAAATGAGATATCTGGGTTCCAAAATGTTGTTTGCGTTGAATAAATTTGGTAGTCTAGTGACACACAGAGGCAATTGCATGTTAGCATGTGTATGTCTATAACTACCTTTCGAGTTATATTGGCATGATAAATATTTTCTCCCACCTAAATTTGCTCTCTGTTTAGAGTAGCCTGAAAATCTTACTGGCTCAGAATAAGATTCTTGACTAAGCCCCTCTCTAAAAGCTACATTGAGCTGCATTGCCAGCTTAAGGCACTTTTTAAAGGCTAAATATAAATCTGATTTTTAAAAAAATATTTTTTATTTAAATAGTGTTTTAGTGTAAGATTGTTAACGTTGTAAGAATGGATAATGCTTGCAAGAATGTGAGCCTTAGATATTTCTTATGAGTCAAAACAAAGCAGCTTTTTTAAAAAATAAAAATTGGAAGCACAAGTGGGTGGCACACTGGCTTAATGCTGTTAATGTTTCTAAAAGTTTCTACCTTTAGATTATATATCTGATTTATATTAAAATACCTCTAATTAGTACTGTTTTATAGAAAATCTGACTTAACTGAATATTTTTGTATTTTACATGGGCCAGTTTATATGCTATCATTTACACTATCATTTCCTATAGCCATGTGTTCTTTGTACCTTTTGTAGTTTTGCTTTAACGGATTTACACCTTGATGATCTAACACTCTATTTGGTTTCTGGGTGTTTTTCATGGGTTAGCATTTGTATAAAGAAACTGGTCCATGTAAATACTTTCCATGTTTTTTCCTCAGATGTTTAAACCACTAGTTGATGTATGGTATTTCTCTTCAGATATTTGCCTGTCCATTTGCTCAACATATTGCTTCTAAAACAAACAATAAAGATTCTTTTATTTCTTAAGGAAATTTGCTCACATTTCTTTCCCATTGGCTAAAGTCTAGATTTTGTATACTACATTATGGCAATTTCTTCCAAAAGGAAAAACTTAAGAAATGCTTAGAAGTAGAATTATTTATTTCCAGAATGTTCTGTGTATTACTGTCTGGAAGAGTGGTCCCATACATAGGTCCCTACTGATGTTGGAGTGGCTACAGAGTAAGAATCAGGTCTGGGATGAGACGTGTGTGGCACGCACGTGTGTGTGTGTGTGTGTGTGTGTGTGTGTGTGTGTGTGTGTGTAAACTCCCCAGCTGAATCTAATGTTTAGGCAATTAGGAAACCAGTGATCTAGAATATTTATTTCATAGTAAAAGTGACAGAATATCTCTGTACACTTTTCTCAGGTCCTAAATTGAGGCTGATATTTAGTATCTGTACATTTCAGCCACACAAACTGACCTATTGATCCGAGCCAAAATAGGATTGTGTGTAATTTTTTTTTTTTTTTTTGCGGTACGCGGGCCTCTCACTGTTGTGGCCTCTCCCATTGCGGAGCACAGGCTCCGGACGTGCAGGCTCAGCGGCCATGGCTCACGGGCCCAGCCGCTCCGCGGCATGTGGGATCTTCCCGGACCGGGGCACGAACCCGTGTCCCCTGCATCGGCAGGCGGACTCTCAACCACTGTGCCACCAGGGAAGCCCTAATCTTTCTCTCAGATCACCTTAAAATTCTTGAACCTTCCAATTTCCAGATAGCTTCCCAGTCCACCTTAGTATATCACACACAAAAATTTAGCAGCCTTGCTAGTCGCTTTCCTCTGGATTACCCAGTTAAGCCACGTGACTGCCAGTTACTCATCAGAGCTCCCAGCTCTACTAGCTACCATGTGACTTGGTCAAGCTACTCAACTGGGGTCTCTCGTTTTTTCATCTAGGGACTGAGGGCTGTTAAGTCCTGTTACTCTTATTTCTTTGAGTGATAGTTTTTCATTTCAATGAAGAAAAATATACATTTGAGTATTTTTAGAAGGAACCTGATTAGAAGCTACATCTTAGGCATCAAGAACATATTTACATACAGTGTAAAACACACCATCTGAAGTTTCTTGCGTTTTTTTAGGAGGAATTATTATGAGACTCAGATATTTTTAGGATTATAGCCTTTTATCTCTGTTTATTTAGATAGATAATGTTACATTGTCTTGGGCTCAGCTCTCTCCTACCTATCTCCTGATCTTTTACCCTGGTACATAACTTTCTGCATCAATAATTACCATATCTTATTTTTGAAACTAGTATAGAGTAGCTTCAAGTTTCTTTTCAGATTCATGTAATATATTTCAAACAGTTTGACTATAGATCTAAAAGGTATATAATAGATAAGATGTCACATAAGGATGTGCTTCTAAATGCTGATTCTTCCAAAGAGAATTTTTGACACATTGGTTTTGAAGAGGTGTTTGTTTAATACTTTATTATAAATGTACATCTTGGCTTTTCAGCCCTCACACTGAAAACTGTATTTGAAAAATTTCTGAACTAACAGAAAATTGAAGATTAACAGCATTTAAAAAATCTACATGAACCTTTCCATTGAGATTTCAATGGTCAAAGAAACTTTGTCTTTAAAAATCTTCATTGCTTCCGTGACTATTAAACTCTTCTACAAATACACTTCTCCTTTCCCCAGAAAGGTCTCAAGTGTACATTAGGCAAATAGATCAGGTCAAAATGACTTGTAGAATGAGGTTTTCTTTTCTTGGATGTGATTTTATTAAAATTACTGTTTTACCAAAATTTCTTTCCATTACCTAAAGAATTTTTAAAGGCCGAATTCATAAAAATCAATAATTATTATAAATTAATACTTCACATACTGAGAGCATTTTAAGTAAATGACAGCATCTAGAAAGATCTTTGTATTAGCAGAATTGCCTTTTTGATCTACTCTGGGAATATTTGTCTTGCATGAAAGCCTTAAGAAAGCCTTATTGGCAGTATTTATGAAAGTCGTTTCAGTACTAGGTCAAACACCCAATTTGGGAAAGAGGACTATGAATTCGTTGCCAGAATAAGAAATTAATCTAATGAATTTTTTAAAAACCAAGTTATATTAAATCCAAGACATAATACTTTATGGTCATGTCACCTAATAGTTTATATGCTGGGTGGTAATTTGGGAAATTGAAGGGGAGGAGCTAACTGGGTGCTCTTAACACCATATATTCACAAGTCACATCTGGCAACCTCAGCTATCTGGATTTTTAACAAAACCAAGAAGCAAGTAAAAAAGATCATTGAGCTGGCAGCCAAAATTGATGTCATAAAGTCCATAAACTCTAGGATTGCATCTTGTTCACAGTTATTACCCCAGAGACTAGCAAAAGGCTGGCACATTTCTTACATGCAAACACAATCAGATGTGCCTTGCAGCTATTCATTTTTATTTTCGGCACAGTTCTAATAAGTTTAATTATCTGATTTATCAATCCCTGGTAAATTGCAAGCTAGGAGGAGAACTAGGACAATAAGAGGCAAGGAAATGGAAAATAGAAGCGGTGGTTCAACACGCTAGCCACCTCCTCTCTCTGCAAACATATCTCCATCTGCACTATCCCTTTCTTCTCCAGTCTCAGTAGGTTTTCTTCTGGTCAGTGCTTCTGGAATCCCATTTCCCCTGCCTCCCAGGAGACTTTGTACCATCGTCTTCAACCTGTAAAATGCTCATGGCTCTTTCCCTCATCCTGTAACCACAAGTCTCTTCCACCCTGAAGGTATCCTTTCTTGACCCTGTGTCCCCCTTCTACCTACCTACCTTTCTTCTAAACGTCTCATAACGAGTACTGTGTGTTCCCCACCCCAAGTTCTTGATCTCCTAACCAGTCAATCACTTCCCATTCACTCCTAAACCTGCAACAATTTGACTCCTAGCCCCCACCCTCCGTATTGCTACATCCAGTGGACATTTCTCAGGCGTCTCTAATATTTTACACTGTTCTCCCATGATAATTGAAACTGTTTCCTTCCTTGGCTTCTGTGGCACCATTTTCTACCTGCCTTTCCTACTTTTTCCTGCTCCTTTATTCTTCAAATATTGGTGTTCCCAAGGGTTTTGTCTCTGATCCTCTTATTACTCTTATCTGCCCTTGCTGAGAAATATCTTTGTCCCTGGTTTGAACTATCACGTCAACCACTTGGTTAGGACGTAGGTATCTTAAACTCAGCAGATCTAAAACGGAATGTCTTCCTCTTCCACATATCCCTCTCCACCCTCCCCCGACACGCAAATTTTAAAAATTAAATTTAAAAAAACCCACACAAAAATAACTACAAATAAAACTGAAATGCATATATTCCCCCTGTATTCCCTATCACAATGAATGGCACCAGTGTCTACATAATCATGGGATTGGAAGCCATTCTACAATATTGTCTCCTCCTACATCTGTTTGGTCAGTTCTGTCTTCTAATTGGATCTCTAGTCCATCCCTTCTGCATCTGCACTTCATTAACCAAGTTCAGGACCGTATTATTGGTCATCTGGCTTCTAGCAGTAGAGTTGCTTCCTAACTTAATACCTCCAGTCTTCCATCTGCCATAACTTCTGAAACAAATATCCTGCTTAAAATTCTGCAGAAATTTTTTTGGGGGGGGCCATCAGTATAAGGCCAAACTACCTAGAGCATACGGTGCCTTTGTGAGCTGATCCTAGTACCCTTTTCCACCTCTTTTCCAAGAGTACCTCTTTTATTTATTTATTTTTTTCTTTTGGCGGTACGCGGGCCTCTCACTGTTGTGGCCTCTCCCATTGCGGAGCACAGGCTCCGGACGCGCAGGCTCGGCGGCCATGGCTCACGGGCCCAGCCGCTCCGCGGCATGTGGGATCTTCCCGGACCGGGGCATGAGCCCGTGTCCCCTGCATCGGCAGGCGGACTCTCAACCACTGCGCCACCAGGGAAGCCCCAAGAGTACCTCTTAATCCATTGTTCTAACTATGCCAACCTGCTTGCATTTCACCCGAAGTGCTGTTTTCTTACCCTCCATAGTTTTGTCTGTGCTGCTTTCTATACCTGGAACGCCCTTCACCCATTACCTGCATGGTTAATTCCTACTCATTCTTAAAAATTCAGCTCTGGTGTCACCTCTTTCAAACTGTGTCTTGTGTAACAAGGCTGAGTTGAGTGTGCATCTGAAATATTTCGATGACACTGTGTGTTCCCTGCCCCTATTACAGCACATTTTGAAATTATAACCGCTGATTTTCTTATCTGACTCCTACACCAGACTGAAATCTTGAGGCAAACAGTTATGCAATCAGGGCCAGTTTATACTTTTTCTTACTACTAAATGGCCCCATATTCCTATGCATTGAGTTCTTACATCTGCTTTATATAGTTGTTCATTTGGTTCATTTCATTAATACTTCCCAATCTGCAGTGTTCCAGGCACTGTGCTTCTTCAACATCATAACAATTTGCTTCTGAAAGCTCACAGCCTGATCATCAAGGAAAGGCTAATTATATTTATCCATTATCTTCCATTTGAAAAATCTGTGAACATTTTATATATCTTTCATCCAAAATGACTGCATTTTTTGGGGTACTTAAAAGTATATGATTTGGTTATTTGGAAAATCACTTTTGTGGAACATCTCATTTGCTGGTAATGAATTCCAATGACTTGTTGCCTTGGTGTAAAAAACAAATATGTGTGTTGGGAAGTACTGTCATTTTAACTTAAAATGTACAGATCTGAAATTTTGTCACTGTTTCTGTTCTCAATTGTGCTTTCTCCACATCTAGCTCAAGACTGCAGTGCAGATGACGACAACTTCCTTGTGCCCATAGCGGTGGGAGCAGCCTTGGCAGGAGTGCTTATTCTAGTGTTGCTGGCTTACTTTATTGGTCTCAAGCGCCATCATGCTGGATATGAGCAATTTTAGAACCTGCAGTCTGATTGATTATATAAAAATACATGCACATAACAAGATTTTCTTCCCTTTCAGTTTTGAAATACTTTGTTCTTTAAGATTGATATATTGAAACTTTAATTCTTAAATCAGTCCCAGCATTTTGAGATAATTCTTTATTAATTAAAACTGTTAATAGAACAGCATAATTTTTTAAAAAATGTTGTATTTACTGGTCCTGAAGACAAACTTGTTGAAAAGAACATCGGTGTGCAGTGTTTTAAGGTCTATCTTAAGAAGCCTTGGCCAAATTTTGATTCTAACCCAAGATGCCTTAAACTTATTAACATGGCCATTATGAAGATAAAATATGTAGTTGTCTCCTAATGGAATTAATAAATATTGTTTCACTACCGGTGTTCTGTTTCAGTGTATAAGAATTATCCTGATTTAAGCTCATCGCAGTGCCTTTGCATATAGTTCATTAAATAAATGTTGATGTGGCATAAATGCCCATCAGATGCTTAAACTTGGTTTTCAGTTGAATGTCCTCAGGACCATCAGCATTTTTTAGGTTAAGTGACTTTCTTTGAAGATGAAGTCAGTATCTTTGGCTTGTGATTTTTCCCTAGGTAAAAAACAGACCCAAGAGGCTGCAACAGAGCTTCAGCTGGCTTCAGAATTAGAGTTTTCAAAAAACTGTTTCTTTTTCAGCAATAATAGACAGAAAGGATTCAAGCATATTTAACCACTTGCCTTTTTAAAAATGTTTTTCTCTTCCTTGGATGCCTGATTAGCATTGCAAGATAGAAATATTCTATGAACTAATTAGGAGAGATTGTGTTGTGTTTCTCTACCTCATCTTGTTGGTCTCTAGAGCATTAAAATCTATTTAGTGTTGTCATCAGACTGGTACTTATGAGCTGTAAGCAGCAGCAATCTCAGAAGGGAGGCAGCGAAGCAAAGCAGCAACTCGGCTCCTGCCTTTTCCAAGACGGCCCCTGTGGGGCAGAGCATAGATGGGGTGTAGACAGAAGCTGTTGGCATGAAAATGAGCTAGATATTCAGCCCCTGTTGAGGCACGCTCCATGTTAGAAGTGCAGCACAGATATTGAATGTATAGACAAATAAATAAGAAGGAAGCTTAATCAGTAGACTCGAGAGTTTCACATGGAAGTGATTATTTTATTAATTCATTCTGTGTATATGTTGGCTTGTTCAGGATTTTTGTAATTCACTGATTACAGCATTTTGGTACCCAGCTATCAGTCTCTGAAGGCTTTCAAGCAAAATATAGTAAATCTTTTTAATAAAAGCTAACGTCATTACTAAAATCTGTTCTATATACTCAGAACCTCAGCAGCATTTTTTTATGAATGACAGAAGTGCAAGAGGAGGAAGAGATAAAATTAGAGGGAAAATGCAAGTTATTATTCAATCATAAATCACACCAATTATCACATTTTGTTAATTGCATTAGACTTATACTGGAAAGGACCTTAAAGATTCCTTACTATAACCCCATAATTTTTTCAGAAAGAGGAGTGACTTCACTGAGGTTACATATCTAGCGGGCAACAAAACCATTATTAGCATTTTGATTAAAAATTGTCCCAATGAAGTCTAGTCACTCAATAGTAAGAATAGTTTAAACTTGAAACTGGGAGATCAGAACTGGGCACTTTGAGTTTCTGTACTAACTAATTTCAATAAATGACACATGATACCAACTTTGTTTGCTTAAGTATTTTTAAAAGTACTGAATATTGGCTTTTTCAATGGCTCCTATTTTGACCTCTGCTACTTCAAAGCCTAAACCTCCTTGGATGGGATCACAAACATGGGAGGAAAAGAGAAGGGAATGAACACTTGTTGACCTCCTGATGTGTATCATATACTTTAGAAATATCATTTAATCCTCAGATACCTTATAATATAGGTATTCTTCTCCCCCTTTTACAGATGAGGAAAGTGAGGCCCAGTTTAAATTACTTGACCAAGGTCCTTTAGCTAGTAATTGAAGGAATCAAGATTCAAACTCAGTTCTGTCTCAGTCCAGAGCTCAGAAGCTACATTGCATGTGCACACTGCCTTCCTGGTGGTCCAGTGGAGTGGACTGCAATGTCCATTGGACTCTGCTATTATTCTTCCAGGCCACTGCTCAGCTAAAAATAATTACATATAACCTGATAGCTACCTAATGCTTGTATGAAAAAAATTATACTGCATTTTTCTTGATCATGAGTCCTTTCTAACTTAGATGTTATTACTCATACAGAATTCTTATTTGTATTTTCACGATAGCTGTGGCAGGGGAGAAAGGGAGTGGGGAAATACGCAGGTAGTGGTTTTAAGTGAAGATTCCCGCAGTGCTGCCCTTTCCCCGCAGTGCCGCTCTTTCCCTGCAGTGCCATTAGACAATTCAACATAAAATCTTCCCATATTAGGCAAGCACAATTCTTTGTTTTGGACCCTTTCCCATTCTCCCCTTAACTTCTGCTTTTCGTACTGAGGAATTAGGTGTGATTTGAGATGAAGTGACAGTGAGAGATACAGGAGGATCAGTTGCTTGGAAATACTTGGGTGGACATAGTGAAAATAAGAAAATAAGGGTAATGCTGTAAAAGACTAACCTATGTACTCTTTCAAAATGCTTGTTTCTTGTTTCTGCTTAATTGCATTCCTTACTAATTTCCTTTCCTTGCTTTCTGTCTGTTCTTTTCTAACAGCTGAAGAATGTTCTGCTGACTCTGACCTCAACTTTCTTATTCCTGTTGCAGTGGGTGTGGCCTTGGGCTTCCTTATAATTGTTGTCTTTATCTCTTATATGATTGGAAGAAGGAAAAGTCGTACTGGTTATCAGTCTGTGTAATCAATTAAATCTAGTGCTTTTTGGGTTTTTTTTTTGCCATTAGAAGTTATGTTTTCCATTGGCTAAAAAGCCAGGAAATGCTGTGCAATTGATTGTTTGAGATACGCAGATTAACCTCAGTGAGTTGCTAGCTAACTTGGGCATGAGTAGCACTATTAGGGCCGATTTCTTTTTTTCCTATTTTTTTCTTCCTTTGTAAAAGTGTAATTGAAAGAAAAATTGTGGCTTAGAATATGTTTTTTTTAGTGAATAATGATTCTAAGCCTCTGGATCCAATTATGAAAGCATTTCTACTGAAGTATAATTTTATATGTTGCAGTTACTTGTATTTTGCCTCTTTGACATTATTTGCATAATCAAAGCTGTTAGAGAATTTAACTTGCTTCAGGAAATAAACTCAAGAACATAGTGAATTCGTTTTCATTGGTGGCAAACATAAAATTTGGTTTGTAATAAGACTTAGATTCCCCACCGCCTAAACAAGGTTATTTAAATTCTGATTTAATTTTCCTGCTAGTTAAAAAGAAAGAAAGAAAGGAATGTCTTCATAATATTGTATTTAATAGCAAAAGTCTGGCTGTTTTCTTTATTACTGTTAGTGGCTACTATATTTTAACAAGGATGTCGCAACTAAGACTCGGTGCAGCCAAAATAAATAAATAAATATTTTTTAAAAACCCCAAACAAACACGGATGTCTTTTTTTTTTTCCTACTGGAGTTTGGAATATATTGATTACCTCAGACTTTCCATTTATGCTGAAGGATGAAGTAAGATCTATGGTGTTTTTTTTTTAAGGTGTTGATACAGAAAGGGTTATTTTTTTTTAGAGTTATGATTTAGAATTTTTTTTTCCCTTACAGCCTTAACTTGTTCACAAAGTTAATTCATCTTCCACTATAAAAACAAAACAAAGCTTCTCTATTTTGTGTGCCTCCTGTACTCTCTCATCCCCTGTATGAATAAGTTCTAATTGATAATTTTAATGTATTGGTTTCTTTTTTCTCACAGCAGCATGTGCTAACTTTAGAGGCTAGTGGGCCCTGAAGTATCATCAGTCAGATGGCTGCCTGGCCAGAGCTGGACCAGGATTGTTCTGTAAATTTGTTGATCTTGATACAGACTTATATCCCTGTAGGGACCTCTAATGGCTCTGGCTACTGGAGTAAGGTACTAGAGGCCACTCCTCCCAGTGTCTGCTTGATTGGCTAGGCTATTGAATTGTCCTTTGATTTGGAAGCACACTGTTGTATTTCTCTAGTGTCCAAATGGCTGCTTTGCACTCCTGTTATTAGCATAAGGCAGATGTTTATTTTATCAAACTATTTTATCTCTATATAACTAAAAAAGAAAAGTTTTCCAAAGATCTTCCTTCACTTTAAAAATGTTCCTCGGATTGGGACTTCCCTGGTGGCGCAGTGGTTAAGAATCCGCCTGCCAATGCAGGGAACATGGGTTCGAGCCCTGGTCCGGGAAGATCCCACATGCCGCGGAGCAGCTAAGCCCGTGGGCCACAACTACTGAGCCTGTGCTCTAGAGCCCGCGAGCCACAACTACTGAAGCCCATGTGCTTAGAGCCTGTACTCCACAACAAGAGAAGCTACCGCACCTCAAGAAGAGTAGCTCCTGCTCACCGCAACTAGAGAAGGCCTGTGCGCAGCAACAAAGACCCAACACAGCCAAAAATAAATAAATTTTAAAATGTTCCTTGGATTAAAAAATTAAGCCTAAACCTTAAATAAAGTTAGTTATTACATCCAAGGATTAGGTCCCCATCTACCTCTTAGCACAATGCAGATGCTCACCACTGTATTGCTGCCATTAACTGATGCCAGAACTCTTTGCCGATAAGTGAAGTTGGAAATTTTTGTTTTTTTTTAAAAAAAGAAAATTCATCAACATCTTTCTTTACTATCTTTATATGCAGTGCATCTCAAAAGCATATATTCCAAACTGGAGTAGAAATAGATTGCTCAGACTACATTTCCCTTAGAACTCTCTGGTTCTGACTTGTAGACTCAAGCTCTCCTCTCTTTGCTAAGTATATAAAGAATGTTTCCTTTTAAAATGTTCTCCTTTGAAAACAATTGCTTATTTGTTATTTGGTCAAAATGATGGCATCATAAAGAACAGTGGCTTTGTTTCAAAAAATATTTTTGAGATGATTGTCTAAAAGCCAGATTATTTAAATCAGCTTGTGACCTTGCTAGGTATATGGATTGGAAAATTCAGATACATTCAAAATTATGGGTTCATTTAAAAGTTTTCTACTTTTGGGGTAGGAGACTAACATCACTAATTCTTCATTGGGTATCATGGTTTTATCTTAGATAATTAGCAAACATGTTTTAGTTCTTTGAGAATTAAGATTAATTGAAATATAAAATATTAACAGAGGGTTCAAACAATAACTGCTTCAACTCCAATAAAATACAGGAAGCCCAAAATCTATGAACTGAGTGTTCAATAAGCTTTGCTTACTGAGTTCATTTTTATTGTCAGTACAACAGGGGGGTCAAATAGTAGGACTTTGAACTCATAAAGAATTGTTTTTACCTAAGCTTCTTTGGAAGAACTGATGCCTGCTGCTACCTAAAGTTTTGTATATATCAATATAGTAAACTAATTAATACCTACAAAATAAATACTGTGGTACTCCTGTTTGATCTGATGTGTGTGAATTTTAGATTGGTGGATTAAAATATAATAAAGATCATACAATCTATATCACTATGGATAACTTCATTTTTATTCCATGTTCTCAGTCTTAAGAGCTTGGATTGATTTATAAAATCTAAGTTCCTCAAATTATTGTCTTTTGAATTGTCAGTAGGACTCATATGATCTCATAGGTCTGCAAATTAACCAAGTGCCGTCATTAAGAAGGCATTAGAACCTTTAATGCAGACATTTCAAATATGGGGGCCTATGTAGTCATGAAAATTACAAGAAAGTATTGAAAATAAAATATGGAAATCAAATTTAAGAGCTTCATAATAAATGTACTTTGAGCATATTATGTCTGCATTGATATAATGTACTCACTGTTGAAATTCATTCCATTCTGAGCAAGATACACCTCAGGGATATGACAGGGGCTGAGAAGGAGCTATCCATTTTCTGAAAATTCCTTATAACCCAGCCTAATGCTTAAATGTTATATGATTGGATTAAATGACATACATTCCTTTTTACATAAGAGACATTTTTGGTGGGAGAAGGAATTGAACTTTGGATCTCTCCACAGTTCCTGAGTAACAGGGTTTCATTTTCTGATAAATGTTTAATGGCTTCTAATTCAGTCAAAAAATGGCCTTACCTTGCGTTTGTGGGACTGGGGAGGGGGTTCTCAATAGAACCTGTCTTGTCTCAGCTTTGCTGAATATATTGCACAACTCTGCACCTCATAGAGCCTCTGAAAGAAGCACTTTAAGATTATTGATAGCAAGTAGAGTGGTTCTATGTATGTTGCCATGTATCTAAAAAGTCAACTTGGAGGTCCATCTTTTTAAATTCAGTGTGTACACTGTAATGCTAGAACTGCCTAATTCTAAGGAAACGTGCTTTCTCTTTGCTTTTATTGTCTGTATGTATTTTGATGGCAGTTGTAAATTTGAGTCCCTCTCTTTCAAGAGACAATGAACAGGAGAAATCTTGGTATACAATACATTTTTAGTAGGAAAATGCAGCTATAGTTTTATTTGTTTATTTTATAATTTTTTATTTATTATTATCTTTGGCTGCGTTGGGTCTTCGTTGCTGCGCGCGGACTTTCTCTAGCTGCGGTGAGCGGGGCCTACTCTTTGTTGCGGTGCGCGGGCTTCTCATTGCAGTGGCTTCTCTTGTTGCGGAGCATGGGCTCTAGGTGTGCGGGCTTCAGTATTTGTGGCTCGCGGGCTCTAGAGCGCAGTCTCAGTAGTTGTGGCGCACGGGCTTAGTTGCTCCGCAGCTTGAGGGATCTTCCCGGACCAGGGCTCGAACCCTTGTCCCCTGCATTGGCAGGCGGATTCTTAACCACTGTGCCACCAGGGAAGCCCTATAGTTTTATTGAGCAGTTACAATGCTGTGCACTTTACACACATTTCATTTAATCCTCATAGCAACTCTCTGAGGTTGGGCAGTATCATTCCCAGTTTACAGAGGAGGTAACTGAGGCTTGAGTTGGTTACTTAACAAAAGTCCCACAAAGAGTAAGTAACAAAACTGACATTTGAGCCGAGCTCCGTCTGCCTTCAAAGACCATACTCTTAACCACTATGCATCCTGGCTGCTAAGAAGCAAAAGATTTTTAAAAAACCGTGTACCTTACATTAAATGGTTACAGAAATCTGACTTCTGTACTCTTCTGTCCTACGTGTAGTTACCCTGTAAATGTTCTTCCGTATTCTTAAAATAACTTTAGTTTTGTCCAGCCCACTTGAAGCAAGGACGGATGCTGTGGCAGCATGCCTTTTGAAAGATCAAACCAAGGCCAGTTTGTGCTGTACCTCATTAGTAATGTTAAGCCCTGAATGTCACTTTTTTTTTCAGAGTAGCTTCATCTAGTTATTCTGATCACGTATCATTATCATTCTGCCCTCAAACTGTTCTGCACCATGAATCATTTTGACTGTGCATTAGTGTGTTTAAGAGACTAAATGGAACTGTCTCTCTCCTCACTTTACCTAAATTAATGCCATCTCTACCCCCCAGCCGTCCCCCAGCCTTAAGTGCAGTGTAGCCATGACACTCGGCAATCCTTGCTAGGTGGTTGTGAGCCCCAATACGCAGTTCCTACTCTTAGATCTAGAGCCTTTTTGAGAGGATTTCAAGAAATCCTTATCCACATACTTAAAGTTTCCAACTATAATCTGCAGCACTTCCCCCTCCCACCTCATTTACCCTCCTGTACTCACTTCTCTCCAGCCATAATGGCCCTCTTGCTACCCCTCAAAGACCCTAAGGGTGCCCTCACTTCAAGGCCCTTGCGCTTGCTCTGCCTTCTACCTGGAAAGATATTCCCCCAGCTATCCTCATGGCTCACCCTCTAATCCCATGCAGGTCTCTTCAAATGTCACCTAGTCAGGGCAGCATTCCCTGTGCACTCTGTCTAATAGAGCACTCCCTGCCCCCACCACTTCCCATCCCCCTTACTCTGTTTCACTTCTGTTACTTACCACCTCTTACCATCTGACATACTATATACTTGTTAATCTGTATTTCATGTTTGTCTCTCACTAGAAGGTAAACTTCATGAGAGCAAGAATCTTTGCTGTGTTTACTAGTCCGTCCCAGTCCCTAGAACAGTGCCTGGCACATAGTTCACACTGAAGAAATATTTGCTGATGGATGAGTGGTCATCTTGTGTAATAGCTAAACACTTATTAAGCACTTTCTACCTTATTTCATCAAATCTAAGATGCCATCAGTTGTAAGATAAATACTGCCAATTAAACTGTGAGAGACCTACTGGTTTCAAAAATGTGAAAAAAGTACATCTTTTTTTTTTTGGCCACACCACGCAGCATCTCAGTTCCCCAGCCAGGGATTGAACCCGGGCCACGGCAGTGAAAGCCCGGAATCCTAACCACTAGGCCACCAGGGAACTCCCAAAAATGTATGTCTTAGAGTTGATATGTACCAGGCACTGTGGAGAGTGCTGTATGTGGATTATAACACCATTAATCCATTGAATGCATCTGGGATTCAGACCCAAGTGGTCAGAGCCAATGCCTTTCAGCACGCTACCATTACAACCTCCTTTTAGTATGACATACTGCTTCTTGTGTCATTTTCAATTCCAAAAGCAGAAGTCTGTATCTGTGGTGGCTATGATTTTCAGTTTTAAAGCAGACAGAATTTTTAATATTCACGTTTCCTTCTTTTAAATGCTACATAGCTTAGGATGGCAGGTATATCAGAAAAGAATTTGAATCCTGGCTCTTAACACGCAGCACAAGTTACTTAACTTCTCTAAGCCTAGGTTTCTACATCTGTAAGATGAAGGTGGTACTACTACCTATCTTGTAGGGTTTTAAAGGGAATTAAATAAGATAATGCCACCAAATATACATAGTAAGCAATAAGCGTGAGCTTTTTTTTATTATATAGATTGGAATCTTCTTCCTAAAGATGATAGGTGTCAAATGTTTAGATAAGATCATGGAAGGAGGAAGTGAAGAGAAAGAATAGGGCTGAGATTAAAGACTTAAGGGACAGAAACCTACTCAAAGTAGGTTAAAAAAAAAAGAGGAATGGGACTTCCCTGGTGGCACAGTGGTTAAGAATCCGCCTGCCAATGCAGGGGACAAGGGTTCGAGCCCTGGTCCGGGAAGATCCCTCAAGCTGCGGAGCAACTAAGCCCGTGCGCCACAACTACTGAGCCTGCGCTCTAGAGCCCGAGAGCCACAACTACTGAGCCCACGTGCCACAACTGCTGAAGCCGCGTGCCAGGAGCCGGTGCTCACAAGAGAAGCCACCGCAATGAGGAGCCTGTGCACCGCAACGAAGAGTAGCCCCCGCTCGCCACAATTAGAGAAAGCCCGCGTGCAGCAATGAAGACCCAATGCAGCCAAAAATAAATAAATAAATTTATTTTAAAAAAAGGAATGAATTATGAAGTGATTGGATAAGCCTCACAGAATCCAACTGAAGGACGTACATCTGGGACTCAAAGGAGTAGAGTTAAATTATAAAGCTTCAACTGAGAATACACAGGTGAAAACTACCAAGAAAGTTTAGAAAAAAATAAATGAGTGATAACTTGTACTGCATTTATTAAGATGTGCTATAAAGCTAGGATCAAATGTTAGATGGATATAATAATAGACCAACAATTTAATGGACAACACACACACACACTGTGTGTGTATTTGGTATTTGATAAAGATGTTCTTTTCAGATCAATGGGGAAAGAATGGAACATTGAAAAATGATGCTGAGATACTAGGTTGATTATTTAGGGGAAAAAATACATTGAGACCTACCTCATAAGTACCAAAATAAATTCAAGGATGATTAAGGAGTTAAATTTTTAAAAACTGTAAAAGATACAGAATCAAATATAGATGGTTGTATCTTATCTCAGAATAAAGGACTTCCTAATAAAAGAAAAAGAAGAAATGACAGGGAAAAGATTTCAATATATAAGAAGTTAATACTTCTGACTATCAAAATGCCACCACACACAAATTTAAAGATAAACAACAAACAAGGGAAAATACTTGCATCTTAAGTATGACAAAGGGTTAGGTTAATATCGTTACTATCAAATAAATACAAAAGAAGATGAATATTCCATGAGTACACTGGAATAAGGACATGAATAGCTAAGTCATGACAGAAGAAATACAAATGGATAAGCAATTTGAAAAAATACTCCATCTTTCTAATAAGCAAAGAAATATAAATCAAAACAAGATATCTTTCAAATTGGTTAAAGATATTTTAAATGATTATATTTACTCTTGGGCACAGTACAGAAAACTGCACACTAACCCAGTGTTGAGAGTGAAATGAAAATTTGGAAACAATCTAAATGCCCAATGAGATAGAACAGCTTAAATAAATTGAAACATTGACATGACAGCACGTTACACGGCCATTTAAAGTCACATTCTCAAATAATTCAAATATGAGACAATGTTCGTGTCTTACTGTTAAGTGAGAAACAAATGTAGGAAAGAAGTATGTACCATTTTTCTGTTTTGGTAAATAAATCTATATCTATGTATCTATATCTATAACTGCTCCTCTGCCATCCAAGAAGTGCTTCTCCCAATCCCTATACTTTCCCCCATGCGGGGTGTGGAGCCCACCACAGAAAGGATCCAGATTTGAGCCATTACTTTCACAGTTGAGGAGGCTACAAAAAAGTATGTACCATATTGTGTCTTGGTATATATGTATGTGGGTATATATATGCATATGTGTGTGTGTATAAAGTAAATACATTAAAATATAAACAGCAGTCGCCTCCAGGTTTTGGGATTGTGCATGGTTTTAATTGCTTTTCCTACTTCTTGTTTTGGTGAATCTAGTTTACTTTGACAGTCAGAAAGGCCCTCAGGAAAATGATTTCCCAAGAGAGTGGGTTTTAATCTCCTTGGTTCTCTCTTGCATCCTGCTTATAAATAAGAGTTGGCTCTGTGAGAAGACAAAGCCTCCACTCCTACCATATATCAGGGCTCTGCCCTCATTTGAAACTTGTTTTTATCAAAGAAAACTTTTTATTTGACACTGCTCATTAGTCTGGTTAGCTGCCCTTTGCCATGCATCAGGCACAGCTCTCTCACCCACAGAGGGATGCAGAGGCACACCTATTATCGATCGGTCTTTTGTTGCCTCCTGTGACACCTGAGGTGCTTCTCCCAATCCCTAAACTTTACACTTGCTGCCTGCAGAGGCCCCCACAGGAAGGGTCAGCTTGGAGCCCACTACTTCTGCAGCTGAGTGAGACAAATGGGAGTGGAAGTGCTGATGGCAAGGGGCTCGGTGGAGGTGGGGCAGGGAACGTGGCAGCCACCGCATGCTGCCTCAGCCTTCTGCATCTCTGTCTCTGCAGCTTTCACCAGGCTGACACCCCTAGAAGCCATGTCCACACTCCTTCCAGCACCTTCTTTTCTAGCACCAACACTCCACAGCGACCAAGCCTGACTCTTTTGCCATCTCCATTCACTTCCCTCTCCACCAGACGGCCTATGATTCAGAGTCCTTCCATTATCGTCAATTATATCCATCAAGGTATTGACAGACCCTGTTAACTGCTATTAATTGGTAAGGGTACAAGGTTGAGGCTCTGTGATATAGTAGAAAGGGCATGGAGTTTGGTGCCAGGCAGACTGGGGTTAGAACCCAGGCTTCACCGACTCCCAACTGAATGACTCTGGGTAACTTATTGAGTTGCCACATTTGTAAAAATGGGAGTAAAATATCCTCCTTGAAGAACTATTGATAGAGCTATCTATTATACTTTCCGGAGCTGTGATGGTCACCAATGGGATAATGGCCATACGGTGTCACATAGTACGTACTCAGTGGTATGAGAAGGCACACAGTGGGCATCCTTTATACCCATTACCGCATCATCACAGAGAAGAACCCTAACGGTGGGGGAAGGGAGCCAATACTTTTGGGGAATCCGAGAAATTCACTAGTTTGTTTTCGGTCACACAGCTAGTGAATGGTAGAGCAGATGTATGAAGCCAGTCTCTCTGGCTCCAAAGCCCAGGCTCTTAAACAACTTGCTGCCTTTACCTGCATGTGCCCAGCCTAGAACAAAGGGATGACTGACAGCCAACCTCAGTGATTCTGGCCAAAGATTCATGCAGGTTGCTATGAAAAAAGTCAGCCCTGAAATATTAGGTGATCACACTGAGCTATGGAAGAGTTGTGCCTGGGCTGTCTGCTTTCATACAGGTCTACAGACGTTCCAATGGACATCAGAGTGTGTTGTGAAGCCCTAAATGAACCAACCATAACGAGATCCAGGGTGATTTGTTCACACTACACTAGGGTTTACAAAGGTTCTCAAACTTTAGTAAGCACCAGAAACACCTGTTAGGCCTCACCTCCCACAACTTCCCGAGTCAGGAGGTCTGAGGTGGAGCTTGAGAATTTGCATTTGTAATAAGTTTCCAGGTGATCCTGATGCTGCTGGCTCAGAAACCATGCATTGAGAACTGCCAGATTAAAATGTACTATAATATTCCCAAGTCTCATCTGTGTCCCATCCTCCCAAAATTCCAGGGAGCTATCAGCATACACAAGTGTATCACAAAGCCATTCTCCAACCCAGAAAGCCTAGCTTTGGGTCGATGTCCCTGATGGTTCCCTTCCTCCCCAGCGCCCTCCCGAGTTACCCAGGCCTCCTGGTAATCAGGACTCCGAGGGAAGAGAGAATGCTGGTGGGTCAGGTTCACGTCTGTTCTCTGCCCCTTCCCTGTCTCTACACCAAGCAGGTAGCCAGACTCTACCCCCCTTTGCCTCAGGGAACATTTGTCTTGTTAGCTGACTGTCTAAGCCTGGCTGTTCTCCAGAATCCTGAGCACCTTGATGGGATTATGCATAGGAGGGAGGGGGCAGTGCCTTGCAGGGCAGAAATGCAGGGGGGAAATTTCTGCTCAAGGGACCTCTGGGATACAGGGCCTCAGGGAAATGGCTTCTCGGTGCCTGTAGGGAGGCTGGACACCAGGCATTAGGGCTCCCAGCCTAGGCAGAAGCCCCCTCCTCACCTCACCTCTCGTGCCCCACGGGCCCAGGAGTAGCAGAGATGCCTTCAAGGAACCGTGGGGACTTGGACAGTGAGGGGAGCAGGGACAATCACAATGGATTGACGACCCTGTAGAATACCCTCTGTCCTCCCATTCTTGAGTAACTCACAGGAAGAGGAGGGCCCCTTCAATAGTGAATGAGATTGGATTTTCTGTCACCTCAGTGGGATGGAGGGAAATGCAGATTCAAACTGCCACTTCTGAGCAAACCTGCCCCGAGGTACACACTACACAGAAGACACAGCAAGTAAGTGCACACTCTTTATTACTAGTTAGAATCAGAAAACCTCTGACAAATGTTGAGCTTGGTGAATGGGGATCTCCTGGGGGAACTCAAGGACACTTTTTGTTCAGCCTGGAGGCTGACCTAACTTCCCAGCCCCTGGGCTCGACCCTGGCTCCCCGTGGCTTGCAGCAGCTGCCTCAGGGGAGCAGAGAGCCTGCAGAGAACACACCAAGTGGAAGAGAAAGGCCCAGGGGCATTGTCAAGACTTAGGGTGCTTGTCCCAGTCCAGTTCTATTTTTAATCCAGTAGGTACTCCCAAGGGAAGCACCATCCATAGCATAATGCCTGTCCTTGGAATCCATTTTATTCTTCATCTACTCTTGATTGGAAAGGGGCTCGGGATGGGGGCAGCCTGAAGCTGAGGGTTCGAGTGTGTAGCCAACACTCTCCCAAAGCATTGTCTTTCTTAAAGACAATGCAGTCGTCTTTCAGACAACTGGGAAAATAGCTGTCCCTCTCAAGGGGGGAAATCAGCAGGAGTATGAGAAAAGTCCTGCCTGTACTTTTGTGAGGCTACATTCCCAGTATATGCCCCTGCTCATTCATTTCCACTGGGATTAATGTGATGAGCAGTTCAGTCATTTAAATCCTTCCATGAAAGTGTCTTTGACATTGCCCCCAGAATCGTAGAAATGGATCTTGACTTTATTTCAATTGGATTTACCCTAAAGCCATACTATGCGTAAGGCAAAGAAGTCACTCCTGATATAATTTGTACGCCAAATTAGGCTCTCTCCTGTCATCTAACCAAACTTATCCAATTGAGTTAAAATGTGTGTACCAGATAATAACATACAATAGTAGTTCCTAGCACATAATAGACAATCAATCACTATTTGTTCAATGAATTAATGAATGCAATTTGACAAACTTTCTGTAACCCCTACAGTTTAATACTACCCTCCCACCCCCTCTTTGAAACTCTGCTATGTCTATCTCTTGTCCCCAACAGAAGCATTAAGTTTAACAAAATTTGTCTGCCCTCCCTTGTTGCAAGATGTGTGCCAGAATGTTTCCTTTTCTCTGATACTCTTTACCTCCAGCCAGTTGAGATCTCACTGAGGTGAAGGTTGCTGAGAGCCAGAAGGGTATTTCCTAAGGATTCACACACTGGGAGCTAGACCTCCTTCAGCTTCACACGAAGTTCCTGGAGCTTAGAGACACAAAGAACAGGCCCAAACCAATGAATGTTATAAAAACAAATCAAGAAACAAATATGAACACTGCCGCAGAATACAGCATAACAATAGCATTCTCAAGGAAAAGCAGTGTTCCTAGAATAAAGTGTATCTTATGTTCTAAGAGCATGGTTATTCTCAGCCAAAGACCTGGTATTATGGGAGAGAGGAAGTTAGAAGAATACAGAAAGGAGAAAAAGAGAAGGTTTAATCACATCAGCCTCTCGAGGGTGTCAACCAATCGGTAGCAGCCATCCAAAGTCCACCAACCTGTGAACTTAAATGCAATTGGAGAAATTTTCCTTTAAAGGATTAACTAATATATTCAATAGAATCTCATCTTCCTTTAAAACAATACACATTGTATACACACATATACATATACATGTATAATATGAAAGTGGGAGAAAGAGATCCATATGTAAAAACAGATATATTACGTTATATCTGTTATTGCTTGATGGTAGGATAATGACAATTTTTGTTTGATGGATTTTCAAATTTTTTATGATGTAAATAAAAGAGTTAGTTTTTGAGCAGAAGAGGGCCTCCAGAAATTGATTTCTCTTTAGACTATGTGTCCATTCTTTTTCTACATCCCATCCCTGAATTTAATGAGGAGCTTGTTTTGGCCAAGACTTTCCACCTCACTTAGTATCTAGATTTTCTGGCATTTATTGCAAGGCAAGTATCAGGAAAAATTAATCCCACTCTATACCTTAGGCAGTCCCAATCCCTCCTCCTGAGGCCTGGGGCAGGTTTCTCCTCTTGCTGGGGTTTAAAGGCTTTCTTACCTCTGGTGGCCTGGGCGTCTGTTCCTGAGGTTGTTGCTTCATTGGGTCTTCTTGGCTCCAGCTGTGCCCCGAGGGATTTACGAAGTGGGGGCCTCACAGGACCTTCCTCTTGGCCTTGGATCCTCGGGTCCCACTGCAGGGCTACCTCCTCCTGGGACACGACTGCAGGCTGCATGCCAGGTTGGTAGATCCCCCCAGCAGGCATCTGGGGTGGGAATGCTGCTGCTGCGGCTGCTGCTTCTGCTTTCCAGACTACCCTAGGTGCGGGAGGCGGTGGGTATGGGAATGGCATGTGTAACGGCATGGGAGGAGGGGGTTGAACAACGTGGGGCCAGGAACTCGGGGGTAGCGGCACGTAAAGCACACCGTCTGCCGAGGCATTCTGGGCCTCCTCCATCTGCCTGCGCTGTGACGTCGAGACCAGCAACGTGTTTCGCTCCTCTGGGGTCAGGGGCCACATGTCAGCCCAGAGCTGCTGGGCTTCAGACCGGGATACGAACTCCTGAGACTGCATCTAGGCCTGGAGCAGCTGCTTACGCAGGGCCTCGTGCTCTTTCAGCACCTGCTGCAGGTAGTTGCGGGTGCAACGCAACCGCCTGACAATCACCTCGCGCTCCTCGCGCACCTCGCGCTCCTCGCGCACCTCGCGCAGGCGCTGCAGCTGCGAAGTCAGAGCCCAGGTGGCCGTCTCCCGCTGCCCCACCTGCTCCTGCAGCCGCTGGACCTGGCGGGCCTGCTGGTCCTGGTGCCTCGTGGCCACACGCACGCTCAAGGCCAGCACACTCCAGGCGCAGGCCCTCTTGATGGCCAATGGTACCTACAGTTTGGCCAGGATGGACTGCAGCTCGTCCTCGATCTCGTTCCAGGGCCGTGAGCGGAAGGTCAAGTAGAAGTCTGGGCAGCCTCCATTACTGAGCACCTCTTCGTTGATGAACATAACTACCTCGTAGTGGCGGAAACCGCTGCTGGGGTCTCTGAAGTCCACGGCCATGGCCGCCGCGGCCTCGTCGGCAGAGCCACTGCCTCTGTGGTGAGCAGTGGCCCTCAACCGATCCGCCTCTCCGCTCCTCACTCTCCTCCTTCAGCCCTAGCTCCGTCCTGGCCTCCTCCTCAGCCTCCTTCCCCTCTCACCCGTGCGTTCTCCTAACAAAGAGTGAAGCCACTTGCCATACCAAACCCCCTCAGGGCGACGAGCTAGCACTTCTGAGATGTGGGCTCCGACTCACGCCGCAAAGCATGTTGGGAACCACCGTACTCTACCCAGCGGCCCTTGTTGGGCGGGCAAGTTGGGTGACTGCTCCAGGGTCCACCTGGGACGCGCTCTCCTTGACACAGCACCTCCTACAGGGCAGGCTGGCTGGTGACTGTGCTCCCAGGGACCGCAGTGCGCCTCACAATGATTCTCGTTTCCAAGAGCTTCTGAAGGACGGCACCTGGATACGGCGCAACAAATTTCAAACCCGGAAGTCAGGTGAGTGGGCGTGGGGGGGTTCTTTTGGTTCAGCTCCCTCTCGCTTAACTGTCAGCTGCTATCTCAAACTTTCTATATGGTCTCAAGCTGTCTGCTCTCTTACCTCATCCTAAAGCAGACAACCTTGGAGTTCGTCTCATCAAGAAAATCAAGTGGCTGAGCCATGAAGCCCCTCGGTTTTCCTTGCTAAACCCTACCTTCATGCTCTAGATCCCAGTCCCTCCTATTCCATTTCCTCAGGGACTTCACTACATCTTATTTCCCCTGTATTTCCTGCCTCTCCGCCGCCCCTCCCCCCTCCTGTGCTACTGGATATTTTTCTCCCAGAGGGTAAACCTGTTCAAGTTCCCTCTGTACTTGGAATAATTTCCTCCCTCTAACCCAAGTCCTGGCCTTTCTCTCTTCTCATTAGAGAATAGTCTACACTATGTCCACTTCACTGTGCTCCCTTAACCCTTCAACCTGCTGCACTTTGGTTTTCATCCCCCAAAACTTTAGTGAAAATTCTCTGATAAGGTCACCAGCAGTCCCTACCTCAGTACAAAAGCGAGTGGATACTTTGAAAGCTAGTTTTCACGTGATTTTTCAGTAGGGTTTGATTCTCTTTCCCATTCCGTCCTTGACACTCAATACTGTCTTGGTTTCTGTGACATCAAATTCTTCTGATGTTCCTCCTATTCCTCTGGCTTATCTTTCTGTTTCTTTGAACTATTTATTCTTCTTCTTCCCACAGCTCCAAAGTTAGTATTTTCCCAGTTTTGTCTTCAGACCCCTCCTCTTTTCATTCTATATGTTCTCCTTGGATGAACTTATTCACTCCTATAATTTTATTTTACTTTTACTTTTTTTCCTCTGGGCTTCAATTCCATCAGCTGTAAAATGGGAATATAGGACCTACCTCATAGGGTTGTGAAGATTAAATATGGTAATCTATATAAAGTGTTTAGAATATGTTAATTCTTATTGCAATGATTAGATAGTTGCTGCTAAGAGAAGTCATAATAGTGGTGGTGTGGAGTCATAGTTCTAACAGTCTGTGCCCAATCACAGCCCCAGATCCTGTCTGGTTATATTATACACACACACACACACACACATATATATATGTAGAGAGAGAGTTAATTTACAAAACTATATTAGTTTCAGGTATACAACATAGTCATTCAAAATTTCTATAGATTATACTCCATTTATAGTTATAAAATATTGGCTATGTTCCCTGTACTGTACAATATATCCTTGTAGCTTATTTTATACATAGTAGTTTGTACCTCTTGATCCCCTACTCGTATCTTGCCTTTCCCCCTTCCCTCTCCCCACTGGTAAACACTAGTTTGTGGTCTATATCTGTGAGTCTGTTTCTTTATTGTTATATTCACTAGTTTGTCTTAATTTTTAGATTCCACATATAAGTGATAATATGCAGTATTTGCCTTTCTCTGTCTGACTTATTTCACTAAGCGTGATACCCTCCAGGTCCACCTATGTTGTTGCAGATGACAAAATTTCATTCTTTTTTATAAGTGAGTCATATTCCTGTGTGTGTGTGTGTGTGTGTGTGCGTGTGTGTGTGTGTGTGTGTATCTCAGATCTTCTTTATTTTTTAAGATTTTGTTTGTTTGTTTGATGTGGACCATTTTTAAAGTCTTTACTGAATTAGTTACAGTATTGCTTCTGTTTTATGTTTTGGTTTTTTGGCCCCGAGGCATGTGGGATCTTAGCTCCCTGACCAGGGGTTGAACCTGCACCCCCTGCATTGGAAAGCAAAGTCTTAACCACTGGACCGCCAGGGAAGTCCACCTCAGATCTTCTTTATCCATTTGTCTGTTGATGGACACTTACGTTGCTACAGTATCTTGGCTATTGTAAATAATTTTAAATAATGCTGCTGTGAACATTGAGGTGCATGTATCTTTTCAAATTAGAGTTTTCATTTTCTTCAGATATATACCAAGGAGTGGAGTTGCTGGATCATATGGCAGTTCCATTTTTAGTTGAGAAACCTCTATACTGTTTTCCACAGTGGCTGCACCAATTTACATTCCCACCAACAGTGTACAAGGGTTCCTTTTGCTCCACATCCTCACCAACACTTGTTATTTGTGGCCTTTTTGATGATGGCCATTCTGACAGGTGTGAGGTGATATCTCATTGTTGTTCTGATTTGCATTTCTCTGATGATGAGTGCTGTTGAACATCTTTTCATGTGCCTGTTTGCCATCTGTATGTCTCCTCTGGAAAAATGTCTGTTCAGGTCTTCTGCCCATTTTTAAATCAAGTTGTTTGTTTTTTGATATTGAGTTGTATGAGCTATTTATATATTTTGGGTATTAACCCCTTATCAGTCATATCATTTGCAAATATTTTCTCCCACTCAGTAGGTTGTCTTTTCATTTTGTTAATGGTTTCCTTTGCTGTGAAAAAGCTTTTAAGTTTAATTAGGTCCCATTTATTTATTTTGCTTTTTGTTCTTTTGCATTAGGAGACAGATCCAAAATAATGCTATGATTTATGTCAAAGAGTGTTCCACCTATGTTTTCTTCTAGGAGTTTTATGGTTTTAGGTCTTGCATTTAGGTCTTTAATCCATTTTGAGTTTATTTTTATATATGTGTGAGAAAATGTTCTAATCTCATTGTTTTAGATGTAGCTGTCTAGTTTTCCCAGCACCACTTACTGAAGAGACTGTCTTTTCTCTATTGTATATTCTTGCCTCCTTTGTTGTAGATTAATTGGCCATAAGTTTGTGGGTTTATTTCTGAGCTCTCTATTCTGTTCCATTGATCTAGGTATCTGTTTTTGTGCCAGTACCATGCTGTTTTGATTACTGTAGCTTTGTAGTATAGTCTGAAGTCAGGGAGCATGATACCTCCAGTTCTGTTCTTCTTTCTCAAGGTTGTTTTGGCTATTTGAGGTCTTTTGTGTTTCCATACAAATTTTGAAATTCTTTGTTCTTTTTCTGTGAAAAATGCCCTTGGTATTTTGATAGGGATTACATTGAATCTGTAGATTGTCTTGGGTAGTATGGTTATTTTAACAATGTTAATTCTCCCAATCTAAGAACATAGTATCTTTCCATCTGTTTGTGTCATCTTCAATTTTTTTCATCAGTGTCTTATAGTTTTCTGAGTACAGGTCTTTTACCTCCTTAGGTAGGTTTATTCCTAGGTATTTTATTCTTTTTGATGCAATTGTAAATGGGATTGTTTCCTTAATTTCTCTTTCTGATAGTTTGTTGTTAGTGTATAGAGATGAAACTGATTTCTGTATATTAGTTTTGTATCCTGCAACTTTACTGAATTCATTGATTAGCTCTAGTAATTTCTTGGTGGCATCTTTAGGATTTTATACGTGTAGTATCATGTCATCTGCAAACAGTGATGTTGTCTCATTGTCTCAGAGGTCTCTTAAACTCTCCTCATTTCCTTTGATTCTTTTTTTTTCTTTTTTCTGTTCATCTTCAGTGATTTCCACTACTCTGTCTTCCAGCTCGCTGATCTGTTCCTCTGTATCATTTAGTCTACTGTTGATTCCTTCTAGTGTATTTTTCATTTCAGTTATTGTATTCTTCATCTCTGTTTGGTTGTTCTTTATATTTTCTAACTCTTCGTTAAAAACTTCTAACTTCTCACTCTGTGCATCCATTCTTCTGAGTTCTTTGATCATCTATATGATCATTACCTTGAACTCTTTCTCAGGTAGATTGGCTGTCTCCACTTCACTTAGTTCTTCTTCTGGGGTTTTATCTTGTTCCTTCATTTGGGACATGTTCCTCTGTTGCTTTATTTTGCCTAACTTGCATTTTTATTTCTATGTGCCTGTTACGTTGGTTATGTTTCCTTACCTTGGAAAAGTGGCCTTTTATAGGAGATGTCTTATGCATCCCAGCAGCACACTTCCCTCTGGTCACTAGAGCTATATGTTCTAGGGGCGCCCCCTATGTGGGGCTGCTTGGGTCCTTCTGTTGTGGCTACTGTGGGTGGTCCAGTAGGCTTGGCTGGCCCCTGATCCAGTTGGTCGCCAGACCCTGCCTTTTGTAGAGGCTGCTGGCCATTGCTTGGTGGGGCTAGGTCAAAAGGTGGCTGGCTGCAGAACCCTGGGGGCCCCTGGGGCTAGTGCTGGCTCACTGGTGGGTGGAGTTGGGGTCCAGGAGATCCTGGGGCTTGTGCCCACCCACCAGTGCATGAAGCAAGGTCCTGGAGCTAGTGCCAGCCCATTGGTGGGTAAAGCCAGGTCCCGGCATCTGGCTGCAGGGCCTCAGGTCCCAGAGCTGGTTCCTGACAGAGCTGGCAGCAGGTCCCAGGGTGCCCTGAAGCTTGTATTGACCTGCTTGTGGGTGGGACCAGGGCCCAGCTGGTCCCAGGGCTGGTGTTGTCCTGCTGGTGGTTGGTCTGGGTCTGCAGGCTGCAGGGCTGTGGTTTTCCTGGGGCTAGTGTCCACCTGCTGGAGGGTGAGGCTTATCTTGAGGCTAGAGGAAGTTTGCTAGTGGGCAGGGCCAGGGCCCAGCTAGTACTAGGGCTGGAGCTGGCCTGCTGGTGAGTGACTTGGGTATACAGGTTGTGGGGCTTTGGTTTTAGTGGGGCTTTGGTTTTAGTGGGGCTGGTGTCCTCTTGCTGGTGGGTGAGGCTGTTCCCTGGGCTAGAGCATGCTTGCTGGTGGGCGGGGCCTGGGATTCTGAGGCTGGTGTCTGCCCACTGTTGGGTGGAGCTTGGTCCCAGGTTCTCTGGCCACAGGAACCTGGTGGTTCCAGATCTGCTGCATGCACTGGTGTGTGGGGCCTGCTTCTGGGCCCTCTAGTGGGCAGGGCCTTGTCTAGGGGTGGTTGTGGGCTTAGGGCGTCTTAAGGCAACCTGTCTGCTAGTTGGTAGGGCTGTGTCCCCTCCCAGTTAGTTGCTTGGCCTGAGGTGTCCCAGTACTGGGCCTACAGGCTGGTGGGCATGGGCGGGACTGGGTCCTGAGGCTAATAAGCTAGAGGGAGGATTCCAAAATGGTGCTTGCCAGCACCAGTGTCAACATGGTAGAAAGAGCTCTCAGGAATGGCTGCCACCAGTGTCTATGTCCCCAGGGTGAGCTGTAGTTGCCTCTTGCCTCTCCAGGAGATTCTTCAGATCAGTAGGTAGGTCTGACCCAGGCTCCTGTCAAATTACTGCTTCTGCCCTGGGTCCTGGAGCATGTGAGATTTTGTGTGCACCTTTTAAGAGTGGAGTCTCTATTTCCCACAGCCCCCTGGCTCTCCTGAAAGTAAGCCCCACTGGGCTTCAAAGCCAAATGTTCTGGGGGTTCATCTTCCTGGTGCAGGACCCCTGGGCTGGGGAGCCCAATTTGGGGCTCAGACCTCTCGCTCCTTGGGGAGAACCTCTGCAGTTGTAATTATTCTCCCTTTTGTGTGTCGCCCACCCGGGGGTATGGGACTTGATTATATTGTGACTCTACCCCTCCTACCCATCTTGTTGTGGTTTCTTATTTATATCTTTAGTTGTAGAAGATGTTTTCTTGTAGGTTCTGGTCTTTTTCATTGATAGGTGTCCTGTAAATCATTGTAATTTTGATGTGCCCGTGAGAAGAGGTGAGTTGGCCCAATCCCACCCCCGTAATTTTATTTTATTTTATTATTTTTGGCTGCGTTGGGTCTTCATTGCTGCGCACGGGCTTTCTCTAGCTGCAGCGAGCGGGGGCTACTCCTCATTGCAGTGTGCGGGCTTCTCATTGTGGTGGCTTCTTTTGTTGTGGACCGCAGGCTCTAGGCGCACAGACTTCCATGGTTGTGGCACGTGGGCTCAGTAGTTGTGGCTCACGGGCTTAATTGCTCCGTGGCATGTGGGATCTTCCCAGACCAGGGATCGAACCCATGTCCCCTGCACTGGCAGGTGGATTCTTAACCATTGTGCCACCAGGGAAGTCCCCCACTCCTGTAATTTTAAATACTACCTCTATCACAAGTCTAAGTATTTCCAACTTAGACATCTCTCGTAAGCATCAGATACATACGTTTTTATTCCTTTCATATGTAGCTATTGAACACAGAGTAGAGTCACTTGACAAAAAGCAGTGAAAAAAAATATTGAAAAGTATCCCGTTGATGAAATATTAAATGAAAAAAATAAATAAATTAGCAAGGTAATTATAAATTGATATGTGCTATCAAGTTAATATATAAGTTGGGGCTCCCCCAGTGGCGCAGTGGTTGAGAGTCCGCCTGCCGATGCAGGGGACATGGGTTCGTGCTCTGGTCTGGGAAGATCCCACATGCCGCGGAGCGGCTGCGCCCATGAGCCATGGCCGCTGAGCCTGCGCGTCCGGAGCCTGTGCTCCGCAACGGGAGAGGCCACAACAGCGAGAGGCCCACGTACCGCAAAAAAAAAAAAAAAAAAAAAAAAAAAATATATATATATATATATATATATATATATATATATATATAAAGTTGATGTGGGAGGTAGGGACTACACAGGGGTTTAAGGTTGTCCCCTATAAATAAGGAATTTAGGGAAGGTCTCTATGAGAAAGTGACATTTGAACTGAGACCCAGAACTCCAGAGACAAAAGGCTTGGTGTAGAAAAGCTTCAAACCTTCAAGGAATAGAAAAGATTCCAGTGTGGCGAGAGCATGATAAGTTAGGAAGGGAGTGAACGACATGATGTTGGAAACATAGACAAGAGCGTCATCTTGCATGACCTCAGAAGCAATTATTAAGAAGACTGAATTTTATTCTAGGTATGAGAGGGCAACACTGTAGTGTTTCTAGGGGCAGTGTCCTCAGTTCTGAAAAGTTTTACTCCAGATGTTGCATAGAATAGACTATAAGGCATCAAGTGTATAAACAGGGGTAACAATTTGGAAGCTGTTGCAGTTGACCAAGCAAGAAATGACCGTGGGGACTTCCCTGGTGACGCAGTGGTTAAGAATCTGCCTGCCAATGCAGGGGACACGGGCTTGAGCCCTGGTCCGGGAAGATCCCACATGCTGCAGAGCAACTAAGCCCGTGCGCCACAACTACTGAGCCTGCGCTCTAGAGCCCGAGAGCCACAACTACTGAGCCCATGTGCTACAACTACTGAAGCCACGCGCCTAGAGCCCATGCTCACAAGAGAAGCCACTGCAATGAGAAGCCTGTGCACCGCAACGAAGAGTAGCCCCCACTCGCCACAATTAGAGAAAGTCTGTGCGCAGCAACGAAGACCCAATGCAGCCAAAAATAAATAAATAAAATAAATTTATTTTAAAAAAAGGAATGAATTATGAAGTGATTGGATAAGCCTCACAGAATCCAACTGAAGGAAGTACATCTGGGACTCAAAGGAGTAGAGTTAAATTATAAAGCTTCAACTGAGAATAAACAGGTGATAACTACCAAGAAAGTTTAGAAAAAAATAAATGAGTGATAACTTGTACTGCATTTATTAAGATGTGCTATAAAGCTAGGATCAAATGTTAGATGGATATAATAATAGACCAACAATTTAATGGACAACACACACACACACACACTGTGTGTGTATTTGGTATTTGATAAAGATGTTCTTTATCTCCGTAGCCCCCGCTTGCCACAATTAGAGAAAGCCCACGTGCAGCAATGAAGACCCAACGCGGCCAGAAAGAAAGAAAGAAAGAATGAATGAATCATGATTTGGCTCAGTCTAAAGTGGTGTTAGTGGACATGGACACAGGGAGATAGATTGAGAATACATTTTGAAAGTAAAATTGACAGGTATTATAGATTGTTTGGATGGGGTTTGTAAAGATTGAGAGAAAGAAAGGAGACAAGGATGACCCCTAGTTTTTAGGCCTGAGCAATTGGGCAGATGGTGGTATCATTTCTGAGACAAAGAAGACTGGGGGAAGAAAGGAAAAGCAAGAGTACTGTTTCAGAGATGTGGTTTGTGATATCTTTTAGTGACCAGAGTAGAGATATCAAGCAGGCCTTCTGGGATATACAGGTCTGGAGCACAGGGGAGAAATTGATGGTGTTTAACAACCATGGACTTGAATGAGATCCCCTAGGGGGAGGGGAGAGTAGAAAACAGAGGACTGAGTCTCAGTGCACTCTAATTGATAGACACATAGTTATAGTATAGTCAGTTATTAAAAGCACAAAAATGATTCTGTGCTAATACCTATTTAACCTTTAAAACCAGATAATTACGATGCATGCCATTTCAGCCATAGAAAAATATGAAAAGCTTCCCAGATCATTTTGTATAGCCTTTATAATATCCAATGAGAAAGAATGCTATTGACCCGTCTCATTTACAAATATAGCTGCAAAGAGATTGTACCAACATTTATATGTTACTTTTGGTTAATATGTGAGAGCAATTCCTTGTTGTGAGATTCTTGTATTACATATGAAGGAGTATAATAACTCTTTTTTTAAAATTAATTAATTAATTTATTTTTGGCTGTGTTGGTTGGGTCTTTGTTGCTGCGCGCAGGCTTTCTCTACTTGCAGCGAGCAGGGGCTACTCTTCGTTGTGGTGCACGGGCTTCTCATTGTGGTGGCTTCTCTTGTTGCGGAGCATGGGCTCTAGGTGTGCGGGCTTCAGTAGTTGTGGCTCGCGGGCCCTAGAGCGCAGGCTCAGTAGTTGTGGTGCACGGGCTTAGTTGCTCCACAGCATGTGGGATCTTCCTGGACCAGGGCTCGAACCCGTGTCCCCTTCATTGGCAGGCGCATTCTTAACCACTGCGCCACCAGGGAAGTTCTATAATAACTCTTAAAGGTATAAAGTTAAAGATGCATATTGTAAGTTAAAGAGGTATATTCCACACCATAAAAAAGATGGACAGCTCCCCAGTTCATTTTGTGAAGCTGATAAATTTAATAGCCAATCAGAAAAATAGTGTACTAATTAATATTGCATAAATACACTGATCCATCTGCAAAAATTCTACATAAAATATCTGAAAAGGGACAGTATCACCATTCATATGACAGATGTTGCTGTTAATAACAGCACATCCTACTTTCTTCCTTGCTAACAGAAACTCTACATTGCTTAGTCAGTGGTATGTGAAGCCCTGGGCAGAGTCTCATGATTGGTTTAGGGGTGGGCATGTAACCCTGTGCTGGTCAGTGAGATGTATCATGAAATTTGCTGGGGATTTCAGGGAAAGATTTTCCTTTGTGATTAGAGAGAGGAGCAATGAAGTGAAAACATTTCACCACAAGCCTTCATCCTTGGGATGCCCGTATAAGGATGTATTGTTTAGAGTTGCAGCAGTTACCTTGAGACCATGAATGACAGACATATGTTGTGACCATCATGTAGGGTGAACCAAATTTGGTTCAGATGTCAAGACTGATGACATCACATACGCAGTAAGAGGGTATGAAAATTTTTATTACTTATATAAGGGAGTTTTCTGAGGAAAACAGCCAGGCCTCCCAAGTTGGTCCAAAAATGGCTTGAGAGAGCAAGGAAAGGAGACTGGCTGGGGGATTTTAACTGCAGTTAGGACTGGGGCTGGGGTGACAGTTCCAGTGTGTGGGTGGGGGCTTGTGGCTTGGAACTCTTGCCAGCACCGAAGGAGGAAGCACTGAGGCTTTCTTACTAGCTTTCCCAGATGAGGGACACAAGGTGAGAGTGAGGGTTGAGGCCTAAGGGCTGTCAGCAGCAGTCGAACATCAAAAAGTGGAGTCAGACTCTTCATGATAATTCACCCCTGATGTTTGAGTGATGACAAAAGTGTACCATGCTTCATTTAAGTGAATTTGAGCTTGTTTAAATAAGTGATTATGGCACTCTGAAGCCTGAAGCCTGTAGCCTGTAAGGAAGGTGAAAGTTCCATTGAATGTCTTGTTCAAGGGCCCTGTATTGTGTATTCTGAGAAGCGAAATGAGCATCTTAGTCGCTGTCAGTAATGCCTGGATTCCAAAGGGGAAAAAGAGTGTCTTGGTAAGGTCTTCTATTGTGGTTTCAGTATATGTACAAGAATGTGTGACCTTGATTTATATTTAGGGTATCTATGAGGCAAGAATTCTTTACCCTAAAAGGGGAAACCTTGGACAAGAAATTATTGTTGCTGCCATAGGCTGGATCAGAGAGCCAGACCATTGGCAGCAGTCTTAAGAGTCTGTAAAATGGTGCAGATGGGGCTGATTTTTAGCCAGGGAAAACAGTGCCTAGATACATGCCTGAAGTTTGGCCAATTGTGTTGACCCCTGGGTCTTATCCTTTATCAGGGGTGTCCTGGTTAAGGGATAAAAAGCAGTAGCTCTCCAGTGAACTTCAGTTACATGTGGTGGTGGCAACAGCATGTAAAAAGTGTACAAGCTCCCACTGCTGTTTACTCAGTTGATTCCAGGGGCTCCCCAGGTAGCTAAGGGGTCTAGTAGAGGGGTTGCCTCCTCCAGTGCCATGACATCTGGCAAGGAAATGAGGACAGGGCAGCCAGTCCTCCTGCAGATGGGATATGGAAGAGGGCCTCAGTCTGGTTCTGTCCTGCAGCAAAGGAGGCCTTGGTGGCCTTGGAAATCTTGTCGGTGCTGTTCCCATGACCCAATGCATAGTGGGAAGCTGGGTATGGAGGGTCATGGGCTCAGGGCCTGTAGGACCCCTGTTTCCAGGAAAGCCCAGGATGTAGTCAGCAATTGCAGCTCTAACAGCACAGGGCTGAGGAGGGCAGTTTTTGCATCAGAAAGCCATAAGTGACTTGTGGCCAGTATGGGTGGTCCGTAGACTCCAGGAGGCATGAAAGAAGGTTGCTAAAGCTTCAATTGTGCAAGGAGTCTAGCTGAGGGGCACTAATGAGACTGGCTGTTGTATTGCAATTTTGACAGAATCTAGAGCCTTTGTTGGAAGGGGCTCCATTCAAGGTGGGCTGATTTGCAAATAATTACGTTAATGGGCTAAAGTAAAATTTGTAAATGAGGAATATATAACCTCCAGAACCCAAAAGGCCTAAAAGGTATTGGGCTTGTTTTAACATTGTGGAAGTTGAGAGGGTTAATAACTGTTTCTTGACAGTGTTAGGTACAGAGGGGCCCTCCGTTTACCAAATAATTTTCAGGAATTTACAGAGGTGGTGGGGTCTTGTACTATGTGTGAGGCAATGGCCCATCCCCTTTTCTGAGCTCCCTTGTGAATATTTGTATGTCCTGAATAAATGTGCCTGGTGAATATCCTCAGAGGAGGATGTCATGAATATAAAGCCATACCTGTGCCCCTGGAGAAAGCTGGATGCAGTTAAGATCATGTTTGCAAAGATTGTGTGTGATGGCAAGACTGTTGAGGTGCTCCATAGATAGCCAGGTAAAGGTGTTATGTACCTTAGGAAGTGAAGGCAAACTGTGGGTGAGAGGCTTTTGAAATAGGGACTGAACCGAACGTATTAGTCAAATCTATTACAGAAAAATATTTACCATTTGCTAATTGGATGGAGTCAGTAATTTCAATAATTTTGAATATGGAGCCCTTAATGAATGGGACCACAGCATTGAGGCTGCTACAATCTACTGTGAGGCACCATTAATTCTTTCCAACTTTAAGAACAGGCCACATTTCATTTAAAGAAAGATGAAATCTTGCCATTTGCAACAAGGATGGACCTTGAGGGTACTATGCTGAGTGAAATAAGTCAGAAGGAGAAAGACAAATTCCATATGATTTCACTCATATGTGCAATATAATAAACAAGCAAACTAAATGAACAATCCAAAGAAAAACAAACTTGTAGATACAGAGAACAGAGTAGTGGTTACTGGAGGGGAAGGGGCGAAGGTAGAGTGGGGAGGGCGAAATGGGTAAAGGGGATCAACTGTGTGGTAATAGATGGAAACTAAATTTTTGATGGTAAGCACACTGTAGGGTATATAGAAGTAGAAATATAATGTTGTACACATGAACCTTATACAATGTTATAAACAAATGTTACCTCAATTAAAAAAAAAAACAGGCCAAATTGGATTTTTAAAGGGAGGAGCAGTGGTAACAATCACTCCTTCTTTAAATAGGTCCTGTATAATGGGTTTCAATTCTTGAAGCCCCTATTTAAATTTACATTGGACCTTATTAGCTGTTTTAACAGGGATGGGGAGGGGAGAAGGTCCATGTGGTCCCATTTTAAAAAGCCAATTTGTAAGTGCCACAGATTTAGGGTTTTTTTACTTGAAGGATAGTTGATTTACACTGCTGCGTTAATTTCTGCTGTACAGCAAAGTGATTCAGTTATATATATATATATATTATTTTTTATATTCTCTTCCATTATGGTTTATCACAGGATATTGAATATAGTTTCCTGACCTATGTAGTAGGACCTTGTTGTTTATCCATTCTATATATGCCAGTTTGCATCCGCTAATCCTAAACTCCCAATCCTTCCCTCCCCCCTCCCTTGGCAACCACAAGTATGTTCTCAATGTCTGCCACAGATTTAGTTTTAACTTATTACCCATTGGGTCAGTGCATCCATGCCCCCACTATGGGATATTTTAGGGCAATGGGTGCTACCATCGTGGAGAATTTAGGAAAGGCTATTTTTCTGATAGTTAAGGTGAGGCATAATTGTTTGTCTTCTACTTTATATTACAGTAATTCCCCTAAGATTAGTGGGGTTGTGTTGTTCAAATTTAGAAGGATCCTCAGGTATTACTGTAATTTGAGCCCAACTCTTTTTTTTTTTTTAACTTCTTTATTGGGGTATAATTGCTTTACAAGGGTGTGTTAGTTTCTGCTTTATAACAAAGTGAATCAGTTATACATATACATATGTTCCCATATCTCTTCCCTCTTGCGTCTCCCTCCCTCCCCCCCTGAGCCCAACTCTTTTTTTTTTTTTTTTGCGGTACGCGGGACTCTCACTGTTGTGGCCTCTCCCGTTGCGGAGCACAGGCTCCAGACACGCAGGCCCAGCGGCCATGGCTCACGGGCCCAGCCGCTCCGCGGCATGTGGGATCCTCCCGGACCGGGGTACGAACCCGTGTCGCCTGCATCGGCAGGCGGACTCTCAACCACTGCGCCACCAGGGAAGCCCCTGAGCCCAACTCTTGATTAAGGCCATCAAGTTTTGCCAATTTGTGCATTTCAGCAGATGTTAAAATTAATTCAGAAACTATGTTGTAGAGGTGCAAAAGCGAATCAGCACACTTTTGTAAAATTTTTTATTTATTTATTTATTTTTGACTGCGTTGGGTCTTCATTGCTGCACATGGGCTTTCTCTAGTTGCCTTGAGCGGGGCTACTCTTACTCGTGGTGCGCAGGCTTCTCATTGCGATGGCTTCTCTTGTTGCAGAGCACAGGCTCTAGGCGCGCAGGCTTCAGTAGTTGTGGCACGCGGGCTCAGTAGTTGTGGCTTGTGGGCTCTAGAGCACAGGCTCAGTAGCTGTGGCACATGGGCTTAGTTGCTCCATGGCATGTGGGATCTTCCCAGACCAGGGCTCGAACCCGTGTCCCCTGCCTTGGCAGGCAGATTCTTAACCACTGTGCCACCAGGGAAGTCCCAATCTTTTTGTTTTATAAATACTTTTAGTAAATTTTGGATTTCCAGTTGGCTCAAATTGTGGACCTCTGTTTCATTATTTTATTTCCTCCCCTGTATCCAGATTCCTCCCTCCCTTCCTTCTTTCCTTCCTTGCTTGCTTTCTGTCTTTCCTTTTTTCATGATTACTGGATATACTTTGGCGAAGTTCTCTCTACCCTGCTTGTATTTATACATTTCTTCCTCCAGAGAGCCTCAGACAAGCATCATCAGTGTTAGGGTCTCTCCCATAGCAAGGGTTACTTTATACAGCTTAAAGACCTCAGGCTTAAGTTGAGCTTTTTTTTTTTTTCAAACTGATGAGGATGATTATATTTTTTTGGCCTGAAACATTACTGATTCTTTAAAATAATTTTTATTGAAGTATAATTGACTTACAATATTTGTTAGTTTCAGGTATACAACATAGTGATTTGATATTTTTATACATTACAAAATGATCACCATGGTAAGTCTAGTTAACATCTGTCACCATACAAAGTTATTACAATATTATTGACTAGACTCCCTATGTTGTACATTACATCCCCAAAGTTGACTTTGAATTTACCCCTTTGTCGTGCCATGAGGGTACAATGGGTGATTTTCCCTATAACCCTGTGGATCAGGATCTTTGTTGTGGCATAAGCAGCAGCAGCAGGAGCAACAGCAACAGCAAAAAAAGCATCTTGCAGGGTCCTAGTGAGCCCTCTGCCTTTAGGTATCTGGATTCAATAATTAAAATATTCAAGTGGGACTTCCCTGGTGGTGCAGTGGTTAAGAATCCACCTGCCAATGCAGGGGACACGGGTTCGAACCCTGGCCCGTGAGGATCCCACATGCCGCGGAGCAACTAAGCCCGTGCGCTACAACTACTGAGCCTGTGCTCTAGAGCCCGCGAGCCACAACTACTGAGCCTGCGTGCCTAGGGCCCATGCTCTGCAACAAGACAAGCCACCGCGATGAGAAGCCTGCGCACTGCAACGAAGAGTAGCCCCCCCTAGCCGCAACTAGAGAAAGCCCGCGTGCAGCAACGAAGACCCAACGCAGCCAAACATAAATAGATAAATAAATAAATAAAATCTTTTAAAAAAATTCAGGTAGTAACTCCTTTTCAAATAGTGAATGATCTTCCTTCACATGAGCAACCACCCAATGGGCCTGTATATTGCACAGGGTGTAGTCTTTCCCATGACTGCTCTATAGATCAGTAGGTACTGCTGTTGAGACACACAACCAAATGATCTCTTTCCCCTGAGCCTAGCATTAGTCAAAGCTTGTGCTAGAATCAAGACAGATGATTCATTCTAAGACGCACAGATAGGTCTGGGCCAAGACACAACCCAGGGTCACTTTAAGGAGGGCCCTGATCCTATACTTCTATCCCTAAATGCCAATTAATTATTGAAACTTCTGACTTAAGCCAGTTAAATCAATAACAGAGGCTCAGTAGGACTCAGCAAATGCAGCACAAAGCAGCACAGCTCAAAGGGCAAGCTAGCCAGCAGGCATCAGAGTCAGTTAGCAAGTCAAAGCAAGAGAAGACAGACCCCTGGTGGTGGTGGTCACTGTCTCAGCATTCTGCTCACAGTACCAGTTGTGGATGCCCTACAGAAACAGAATGGACCCCCACCCCAAATTTGGTTTTGATGTCAAGACTGACACATATCTAGAGGATATGAAAGGTTTATTGCTTACATAATGAGGCTTTCTGGGGCAACCAGGGCAGGCATCCCAAACTGATCTGAAATGACGAGAGAGCAAGGAAAGAAGACTGGCTTGGGGTTTTTATGGTGGTCAGGGGGTGGGCTGGAGTGAAGGTTCCTGTGCATGGGATGGGGCCTGGGGGGTTGAATCTATGGCTGGTGCCAAAGGAAGGAGAACCCAGGCTTTCTTATCAGCTTGCCAAGATGTGACACACAAAGGGAAGAGGGAGGGTGAAGCTTAAAAGCTGTCAGCAGTCAAACATTGTAAAAGGGATTCGACTCTATTAGAGCATACTTCTGATGGCAGTATGGAAAAGTGAGATAGCTGGGTCCTTGATGAGTTTATTCAGCCTCTCAAAAGACCTTGTAACCACCTGCTCCAGACTTCTAGTGTTGCTGAATAATTCAATGTCTTTATGGTTGAGGCTATTTTTAATTAAGCTTTCTGTTACTTGCAGTCAAAATAATTCTGAACTGAAGATATAATCCATTATTATCATTTTGGATATATAAAGGGAATACAAAGGTGGTTCAATATAAATAAATCTATACTTGTAATTCATAACAAAATGAATTAAAGAAGAACATCATAGGACATATTAATAATATACTTTAAATGCTTTTATAAAATCCAGTAACTGTCTCTAATAAAAATGCAAGGTAAAAGAGGAATAGAAAGCACCTACCTAAAGGCTCCTTACTAAAAACTAACAACAAATATCATTCTAAAGAATGAAACACTAAAAGCATTTCCCAGATAACCAAGCATTACACAGGAATACTATTATAATTATTATTCCACATATTCTTAGATATTCTAATAAATGCAATAAAGGAATAAAATGATTTAACATAATAAATATTGAAAAAAGAACCGTAACTTTTTCTGGTGTGAGTATATACCCAGAAAATCCAAGAGACACTAATAAATACTAATACAATTAATAGCATCATTAAGGTCGTTGGATACAAAGTAAATATTTAAGAGTTAAATTTTCTTTATAGTAGGAATAAATGGGTATAAATAGAAATGGAGGAAGTACTTCATTCACCAAAATGACTTAGATTATAAAATACTTCACGGTAGGTTTATAATGCATTAATTTCTTTAGGTTCAGCTACATTTCCCAGAATTCCTTTCCCTTTAAGTTTCCAGCTAGAGTGGGACACAAGAGAGATTATTGTGGGAGACTCAGAGGACAGAAGTGAAGCAGTAGCCATTTTGTAGCTTGATCACGTTGCTGTTTTTCTGCTGACTCACCTCATTGGCACAAGGCAGCAACTGGGTTTGGAACTGCCCCCACCTTCCCCTGGATTCTCCTTTAACTCCTCTGACTCTTGGGTCTGGTGTGTAAGTTTAGTTTTGAGACGGTGTCTTGGCCTCTACTGGATGCCCATTCTATCAGGGTCGGAGGAAACAAGAAACTGACGCAGGTTCAGTTCGTCCTTGGGAGCGCTAGCTCATGCTTGTGGGTTCCAGTTTGTTTTTGTTCTCTCCCACTTTACATCTATGTCCATCTTGCCTTCCTGACTATCTGCACTGTGAACTTCAAGTTCCAGGATCAGATGTGAAGAAAACAGCCTTACAGAGATTTCTTAACTAGTTCCCACAATTCTGTAAGGTAAAATCTCGTAACAAATCCCTTAAAAATTACACACATACACTCACATGCACACTCACATGTGTGCACGTGTGCACACGTACACACACACACACACACACATACACAGTGTAGTCCTGCTACTTTGACTGAAGCCTGATTGGCATACTTTGAAATAAAATTTAACAAAAAAGGAGGTAGATTTCCGCTACTGGCCAAGGTGGTAATAGCAGGGACTGGATTTACTCTCTTATCAGAAAAAGAAAACTACACTTTTACAAATGGACAACAGATATGAAATAATAGTTTTCAAGTCACTGGACATCAAGAAATGAAGGATAGTGATCCCTAAGAAATGGGAAACAAATGAGGTGAGCCCCATGTTTGCTCAGCATGCTGTCTGGAGTTTCCAGGACATAGCATAAGGAGAGGGAACCAGGTGGAACCTGAAAAACTCTATGAGTTGAGGAGATGGAGTGAAGAATCTGCGGAGACTAAGGCAGCTATGATTTGGAAGACAGAGTAAGATCTATATCTATATATAGATATAGATACCTATCAATATATATACATATATACATATATATAACTCCAGAGACCTGCAGAGGGTTCCCTCAAGTACTGATGTGCTCACACATGTGAAGAAACTACCCAAAGCTAAGGAATTAATCACACAAAAGGATTGGAACACAAATAGACGTGGAAATAGTGCCTGTTCCCTTTAGCTAGACTGGTAAAACATGGAACATTGGATAGAATACTGAGATTCTTGCCTAGGTAGTGGAGGATATTTAGACTCAGACTGAACACTGCTCTCAATCCACCTAAAATATCATAAAAGCAAGATCTTAAAGGATTCAACTGTTTCCGTGTAACTTAAGTGTTTCTGAGGAAAAAAGTTCAATAATATTTGTAGGATTACAGAAACAACTAGCACTCAACAAGTTAAAATTCTCAGTGTTGTGTATCCAATCAAAAATTTCTAGGTATGCAAAGAAGCAGGAAAACATAACTCATAATGAGATGAAAAAAATCAACCAATCAAAAGCATCCCCCAAATAACACAGATGTTGGAATTAGCAGACAAAGGCATTAAAACAGTTATTATAACTATTAAAACAGTTATAACTCCATATCTTCAAAAGTTAAGACATGTATAATATAAAAAGACAGAAATCAAATATCTGGAGTTGAGAAATATGCAATTTGAAATAAAAATATACTGGATGGGACTAACAGTAAATTAGACATTGCACAAGAAAAAAATTAGTAAACTTGAAACTATAGCAATGGAAACTATCCAAAATGACACACTCAGAAGAAAAAACATCCAAAGAAATGAACAAAGCATCACTGAGCTGTGAGAAAACTGTATTTGTGTAATTGGAGTTCCCAAATGAAGGGAGTACAGAAAATAGTTGAAAATTTCCCCAAATTTCATGAAAACTATAAACCCACAGATCTAAGAAGCTCAAAGAACCTCAAGCACACACAAAAAATTGAAGAACACTACACCAAGGCATGTATGATTTTTTGTTTTGTTTTTATTTTAATTAATTAATTAATTAATTTTGGCTGCGCTGGGTCTTAGTTGCGGTACACAGGATCTTTGTTGTGGCATGTTTTCTTAGTTGTAGCATGCATGTGGGATCTAGTTCCCCGACCAGGGATCGAACCAGGCCCCCTGCATTGGGAGCACAGAGTCTTACCCACTGGACCACCAAGAAAGTTCCTGTTTTGTTTTTAGTTCTTTAATATTTTATTGGACAAATATTGTGACTCTTTTGAAATGTATGTTATCAACACGTCCTTCCAAATAAAATGTTTAGATTTTGCTAACTAGAGACTCCAAGGTCTACCCTCCCTTCCTCTGCTGAGCATCATGAGGTCTCCTCTCCCTACCTGAATGTCACAAGACTTCCACCTGCTCTACCTCACATATATGATTAAAGGTATATATGATTAAGTTGCTCACAATGCGGAGAAAAATATATATATATATTTTTGGCTGCGCTGCGTGGCTTGTGGGAAGTGAGATCTTAGTTCCCCAACCAGGGTTTGAACCCAGGCCATGGCAATGAAAGCGCCAAGTCCTAACCACTGGACCACCAGGGAATTCCCCAAGAAAATCTTAAAAGCAACCAGAACAAGACATAGGTTACATAAAAGGATGATAGTAGATCTCATATCAGAAATAATGTAAGGTGACAGAGGAGCAAAACCTTTAAAGTCTTGAAATTAAAAAATGATTATCAACCTAGAATTTTTTTTTTAAAGAAGATGTTGGGGGTAGGAGTTTATTAATTAATTTATTTATTTTTGCTGTGTTGGGTCTTCATTTCTGTGTGAGGGCTTTCTCTAGTTGTGGCAAGCGGGGGCCACTGTTCATCGTGGTGTGCGGGTCTCTCACTATCGCGGCCTCTCTTGTTGCAGAGCACAGGCTCCAGATGCGCAGGCTCAGTAGTTGTGGCTCACGGGCCTAGTTGCGCCGCGGCATGTGGGATCCTTCCAGACCAGGGCTCGAACCCGTGTCCCCTGCATTAGCAGGCAGATTCTCAACCACTGCGCCACCAGGGAAGCCCCAACCTAGAATTTTATACCGAGTGAAAATATTGTTAAAAAACAAAATTCAACTGAGTAAAATTTAAAGATCTTATTGGCTTTATTCAATGATTCATGAATTGGGCAGCATCCCATCTAGTAGATAGAAAGGAGATCTGAGGAGCTGTACAAAATGAAAGACTTTTATAGGCAGAAGGGAGCAGGAACAAGGAAATTGGTTGTGGCAAGGTCACTTTCCTTTAGGGGAAGGCAGGGTCTATCAGGAAGATGACCTCACTAGTGCTGATCAGGTAATTCCTGACTGACTGGTTTAAGATTCCATTTCTGGGAAAGCTGAAGCTAATTAAGTCTCGGTTTGGTGACATGGGGCTTAGCATAAGTGACTCCATTTGTGACCTGTTGTCTTGTTTTTAACAATATCAAGAAAGAAGGTGAAATACTTATTCAGCTATACAAAAGCGGAAATAATGCATCATTAGCTGACACGTACTATAAGAAGTGTTAAAGGAATTTCTTCAGGCAGAAAGAAAATGATAGATGGAAATGTAGATTTATACAAAGGAATAAAGAACACCAGAAATGGTTACAACAAGGAGATATACATATATATGATTTTTTCTTGTTATTTCAATATCTAAAATTTAATTGTTAAAATAATATTAACAATCTAGTGTAGGGTTTATAATATATGTAAAATAAAATGCATAACAAAAATAGCATAAAGGCTAGGAGAGACGAAATGGAAATGTACTATTGTAAGGTTCTCATGTAATATGTGAAATGGTATAATATCACATTAAGGTAGACTGTGATAACTTAAAAATGTATACTGTAAACTCTAAAGCAACCTTAAAATAACAAAAGAAAGCTAATGCTAATAAAAGCAACAAAAGTAAAAAAGTGAAATCATAAACAACACGGAATTAATAAAAAATAAGGCAAAAAAGGAGAAAAAATAAACGGGGCAAATACACCATTGAGGTTGCACCCCAATTAACTCAGAGATTCTCAGAGAGTGGATTTAAAACCAAGGCCCAGCTCTAAGTTTCCTACAAGAAACACACTTTAAATATAAAAACACAAATAGTTTAAAAGTAAAAGAATGGATTTAGCAATGATTTCTAGGATCTGACACCAAAAATGAAGGCAACAAAATTTTTTAAAAGTATAAATTGCACTATATCAAAATTTAAAACTTCTGTGCATGAAAGGACACAAAACAGATTGAAAAGGAATCCCCATGGAAAGGGAGAAATATTTGTAAATCATGTATCTGATAAGGGGTTAATATGTAGAGGATATAATGAACTCCTACAACTGAATGATTAAAAATACCTGACTAAAAAATGGGCAAAAGGAGGGAGCTTCAAGATGGTGGAAGAGTAAGACGTGGAAATCAACTTCCTCCCCACAAATACATCAGAAATACATCTACATGTGGAACAACTCCTACAGAACACCTACTGAACACTGGCAGAAGACATCAGACCTCCCAAAAGGCAAGAAACTCCCCACATACCTGGATAGGGCAAAAGAAAAAAGAAAAAACAGAGACAAAAGAATAGGGACAGGACCTGCACTTCTGGGAGGGAGGTGTGAAGGAGGAAAAGTTTCCACACACTAGGAAGCCCCTTTGCGGTGGAGACTGCGGGTGGCAGAGAGGGGAATCTTCAGGGCTGCGGAGGAGAGCACAGCCACAGGGGTGCGGACACTCCAAAACACACACCACCAGATGTAGTACTGCCCACCAGAAAGACAAGATCCAGTCTCATCCACCAGAACACAAGCACCAGTCCCCTCCACCACAAAGCCTACACAACCCACTGAACCAACCTTAGCCACTGGGGACAGACACCAAAAACAAGGGGAACTAAGAACCTGTAGCCTGCGAAAAGGAGACCCCAAACACAGTAAGTTGAGCAAAATGAGAAGATAGAGAAAAACACAGCAGATGAAGGAGCAAGATAAAATCCCACCAGACCTAACAAATGAAGAGGAAATAGGCAGTCTACCTGAAAAATAATTCAGAATAATGATAGTAAAGATGATCCAAAATCTTGGAAATAGAATGGAGAAAATACAAGAAACGTTTAACAAGGACCTAGAAGACCTAAAGAGCAAACAAACAGTGATGAACAACACAATAAATGAAATTAAAAATTCTCTAAAAGGGATCAATAGCAGAATAACTGAGGCTGAAGAATGGATAAGTGACCTGGAAGATAAAAGAGTGGAAATAACTACTGCAGAGCAGAATAAAGAAAAAAAGAATAAAAAGAATTGAGGACAGTCTCAGAGACTTCTGGGACAACATTAAATGCACCAACATTCGAATTATAGGGGTCCCAGAAAAAGAAGGGAAAAAGAAAGGGACTGAGAAAATATTTGAAGAGATTATAGTTGAAAACTTCCCTAATATGGGAAAGGAAATAGTTAATCAAGTCCAGGAAGCACAGAGTCCCATACAGGATAAATCCAAGGAGAAACATGCCAAGACACATATTAATCAAACTATCAAAAATTAAATCCAAAGAAAACATATTGAAAGCAGCAAGGGAAAAACAACAAATAACACACAAGGGAATCCCCATAAGGTTAACAGCTGATCTTTCAGCAGAAACTCTGCTAGCCAGAAGAGAGTGGCAGGACATATTTAAAGTGATGAAGGAGAAAAACCTACAACCAAGATTACCCAGCAAGGATCTCATTCAGATTTGACAGAGAAATTAAAACCTTTACAGACAAGCAAAAGCTAAGAGAATTCAGCACCACCAGACCAGCTTTACAGCAAATGCTAAAGGAACTTCTCTAGGCAAGAAACACAAGAGAACGAAAAGACCTACAAGAACAAACCCAAAATAATTAAGAAAATGGTAATAGGAACATACATATTGATAATTACCTTAAGTGTAAATGGATTAAATGCTCAAACCAAAAGACATAGACTGGCTGAATGGATATAAAAACAAGACCCTGTATATATGCTGTCTACAAGAGACCCACCTCAGACCTAGGGACACACACAGACTGAAAGTGAGGGGACAGAAAAAGATATTCCATGCAAATGGAAATCAAAAGAAAGCTGGAGTAGCAATTCTCATATCAGACAAAATAGACTTTAAAACAAAGACTATTACAACAGACAAAGAAGGACACTACATAATGATCAAGGGATCGATCCAAGAAGAAGATATAACAATTGTAAATATTTATGCACCCAACATAGGAGCACCTCAATACATAAGGCAAATACTAACAGCCATAAAAGGGGAAATCAACAGTAACACAATCATAGTAGGGGACTTTAACACCCCACTTTCACCAATGGACAGATCATCCAAAATGAAAATAAATAAGGAAACACAAGCTTTAAATGATACATTAAACAAGATGGACTTAATTGATATTTATAGGACATTCCATGTCAAAACAACAGAATACACATTCTTCTCAAGTGCTCTTGGAACATTCTTCAGGATAGATCATATCTTGGGTCACAAATCAAGCCTTGGTAAATTTAAGAAAATTGAAATCGTATCAAGTATCTTTTCCGACCACAACACTATGAAACTAGATATCAATTACAGGAAAAAAATCTGTAAAAAACACAAACACATGGAGGCTAAACAATACACTACTTAATAACCAAGAGATCACTGAAGAAATCAAAGAGGAAAGCAAAAAATACCTAGAAACAAAAGACAATGAAAACACAACAACCCAAAACCTATGGGATGCAGCAAAAGCAGTTCTAAGAGGGAAGTTTATAGCAATAGAATCCTACATCAAGAAACAAGAAACATCTCAAATAAACAACCTAACCTTACACCTAAAGCAATTAGAGAAAGAAGAACCAAAAACCCCAAAGTTAGCAGAAGGAAAGAAATCATAAAGATCAGATCAGAAATAAATGAAAAAGAAATGAAGGAAATAATAGCAAAGATCAATAAAACTAAAAGCTGGTTCTTTGAGAAGATAAAATTGATAAACCATTAGCCAGACTCATCAAGAAAAAACGGGAGAAGACTCAAATCAATAGAATTAGAAATGAAAAAGGAGAAGTAACAACTGACACTGCAGAAATACAAAGGATCATGAGAGAGTACTACAAGCAACTCTATGCCAATAAAATGGACAATCTGGAAGAAATGGACAAATTTTTAGAAAAGCACAACCTTCTGAGACTGAACCAGGAATAAATAGAAAATATGAACAGACCAATCACAAGCACTGAAACTGAAAGTGTGATTAAAAATCTTCCAACAAACAAAAGCCCAGGACCAGATGGCTTCACAGGCGAATTCTATCAAACATTTAGAGAAGAGGTAACACCTATCCTTCTCAAACTCTTCCAAAATATAACAGAGGGAGGAACGTTCCCAAACTCATTCTACGAGGCCACCATCACCCTGATACCAAAACAAGACAAAGATGTCACAAAGAACGAAAACTACAGGCCAATATCACTGATGAACATAGATGCAAAAATCCTCAACAAAATACTAGCAAACAGAATCCAACAGCACATTAAAAGGATCATGCACCATGATCAAGTGGGATTAATCCCAGGGATGCAAGGATTCTTCAATATACGCAAATCAATCAATGTGATACACCATATTAACAAATTGAAGGAGAAAAACCATATGATCATCTCAATAGATGCAGAGAAAGCTTTTGACAAAATTGAATACCCATTTATGATAAAAACCCTGCAGAAAGTAGGCATAGAGGGAACTTTCCTCAACATATACGACATAACGACATATGCGACAAACCCACAGCCAACATCATCCCCAATGGTGAAAAACTGAAACCATTTCCTCTAAGATCAGGAACAAGACAAGGTTGCCCACTCTCACCACTATTATTCAACATAGTTTTGGAAGTTTTAGCCACAGCAATCAGAAGAAAAATAAATAAAAGGAATCCAAATTGGAAAAGAAGAAGTAAAGCTGTCACTGTTTGCAGATGACATGATACTATACATAGAGAATCCTAAAGATGCTACCAGAAAACCACTAGAGCTAATTGATGAATTTGGTAAAGTAGTAGGATACAAAATTAATGCACAGAAATCTCTGGCATTCCTATACACTAATGATGAAAAATCTGAAAGTGAAATTAAGAAAACACTCCCAATTACCACTGCAACAAAAAGAAAAAAATATCTAGGAATAAATCTTCCTAAGGAGACAAAAGACCTGTATGCAGAAAATTATAAGACACTGATGAAAGAAATTAAAGATGATACAAATAGATGGAGAGATATACCATGTTCTTGGATTGGAAGAATCAACATTGTGAAAATGACTCTACTACCCAAAGCAATCTACAGATTCAATGCAATCCCTATCAAACTACCACTGGCATTTTTCACAGAGCTAGAACAAAAAATTTCACAATTTGTATGGAAACCCAAAAGACCCCGAGTAGCCAAAGCAATCTTGAAAAAGAAAAACAGAGCTGGAGGAATAAGGCTCCCTGACTTCAGACTATACTACAAAGCTACAGTAATCAAGACAGTATGGTACTGGCACAAAAGGCAGAAATATAGGTCAATGGAACAGGATTGAAAGCCCAGAGATAAACCCATGCACATGTGGTCACCTTGTCTTTGATAAAGGTGGGAAGAGTATACAGTAGGGAAAAGACAGCCTCTTCAATAAGTGGTGCTGGGAAAACTGGACAGGTACATGTAAAAGAATAAAATGAGAACACTCCCTAACACCATACACAAAAATAAACTCAAAATGGATTAAAGACCTAAATGTAAGGCCAGACACTATCAAACTCTTAGAGGAAAACATAGGAGGAACAGTCTATGACATAAATCACAGCAAGATCCTTTTTGACCCACCTCCTAGAGAAATGGATATGAAAACGAAAATAAACAAATGGGACCTAATGAAACTTAAAAGGTTTTGCACAGCAAAGGAAACCATAAACAAGATGAGAAGACAACCCTCAGAATGGGAGAAAATATTTGCAAATGAAGCGACTGACAAAGGATTAATCTCCAAAATTTACAAGCAGCTCATGCAGCTCAATATCAAAAAACAAACAACCGAATCCAAAAATGGGCAGAAGACCTAAATAGACATTTCTCCAAAGAAGATATACAGATTGCCAACAAACACATGAAAGAATGCTCAACATCATTAATCATTAGAGAAACGCAAGTCAAAAGTACAATGAGATATCATCTCACACCGGTCAGAATGGCCATCATCAAAAAATCTACAAACATTAATTGCTGGAGAGGCTGTGGGGAAAAGGGAACCCTCTTGCACTGTTGGTGGGAATGTAAATTGATACAGCCACTATGGAGAACAGTATAGAGATTCCTTAAAAAACTAAAAATAGAACTACCATACGACCCAGCAATCCCACTACTGGGCATATACCCTGAGAAAACCATAATTCAAAGAGAGTAAAGTACCACAATATTCATTGCAGCTCTATTTACAATAGCCAGGACATGGAAGCAACCTAAGTGTCCATCAACAGATGAATGGATAAAGAAGATGTGGCACATATATATACAATGGAATATTACTCTGCCATAAAAAGAAACGAAATTGAGTTATTTGTAGTGAGGTGGATGGACCTAGAGTTTGTCATACAGAGTGAAGTAAGTCAGAAAGAGAAAAACAAATACCATATGCTAACACATATATATGGAATCTAAGAAAAAAATGGTCATGAAGAACCTAGGGGCAAGACAGGAATAAAGATGCATACCTGCTAGAGAATGGACTTGAGAATACGGGGAGTGGGAAGGGTAAGCTAGGACAAAGTGAGAGAGTGGCAAACATAAAATAGATAGCTACTGGGAAGCAGCCGCATAGCACAGGGAGCTCAGATCGGTGCTTTTTTTTTTTTTTTTTGCGGTACGCGGGCCTCTCACTGTTGTGGCCTCTCCTGTTGCAGAGCACAGGCTCCAGACGCGCAGGCTCCGCGGCCATGGCTCATGGGCCCAGCCGCTCTGCGGCATGTGGGATCTTCCCGGACCAGGGCATGAACCCGTGTCCCCTGTATCGGCAGGCGGACTCTCAACCACTGCGCCACCAGGGAAGCCCAGATCGGTGCTTTTTGACCACCTAGAGGGGTGGGATACGGAGGGTGGGAGGGAGGGAAATGCAAGAGGGAAGAGATATGGGGACATGTGTATATGTATAACCGATTCACTTTGTTATACAGCAGAAACTAACATACCATTGTAAAGCAATTATACTCCAATAAAGATGTTTTTTTTTTTAAAAAAAAAAGGGCAAAGGGAACAAGAGGACTTCCCTGGTGTTCCAGTGGCTAAGACTCCACACTCCCAGTGCAGGGGGCCCAGGTTTGATCCCTGGTCAGGGAACTAGTTCCCACATGCTGCAACTAAGAGTTCGCATGCCGCAACTAAAGATCCCACATGCCACAACTAATGATCCTACGTGCTGCAACTAAGACCCGGTGCAGCCAAATAAATAAATATTAAAAAAAAAAACCACCACAGTGATTGTCTCTGCAAAGGGGAACTGAAGGTCTGAGGCAGAAGGGGGACTCACACTTAAAAAAAAATTGGCAAAGGGTACAGGATGGTGGACTAGGAAGCTACAGGCCCTCCTTTCCCCACAGAGACACTGCGTTAACAATAACACACAGACCAGAATACCTCTGTGAGAACTCTAGATACCAGTTGAGAAGCTACAGCAACTAGGCCCTTATAAAAACAAGAGGGATTCCAGTGAAAGGGTAGGAAAATTCGTGGCATTTTTGTTTACTCATTCATGTCACTCCCCCTGTTCTGCATAGTACAGAGTAACCAGGAGGAAACCCTCCATACTGGAGCTCCTCCCTCCAGAAGGGATAAAAATGGACCATATGTCCAACATTCTGACTTGTCTGGGACTGCCAGAGGGACTAGTTTCTCTCTTGCCTGACTCAGAACACTGATGGGACCAGCACCAGAGTTTGGAAGCTTCTGAGAATAGAGAACAGCATATTAGGGCTGTAGTTCTGCAGGTAGACACGGGGGGGAGCAAGAGATCAGAAAAGGTTTGAGAGGTCCTAGAACCTCCTGCAGGGATGCTTGGTGAAGGTCTTCCCTTGCAAGAAGCTAGCACTTAAAGATAGGGAGAAGTGGTTGTTTTTCAAATGCCCAAAGCCCAGCAAAAAATTACAAGGTATACAGAGAAACAGGGAAACATGGCCCAATCAAAGAAACAAAATAAAACTCTAGACATCAACCCTAATGAAGCACAGATCTATGAGCTTCCTCACACTCATTGGCATGGCTACTATCACAAAACAGAAAATAACAAGTGATGACAAGGATGTGGAGAAATTGGAACCCTTGTGCACTGTTGGTGGGATTGTAAAATGGTGCAACTGCTATGGAAAGCAATATGGAGGTTCCTTAAAAAATTAAAAATAGAAGTACCATATTATTCAACAATCTCACTTCTGGGTATGTACCCTGAAAAATTGAAAGCAGGGTCTCAAAAAGATATTTGTTCATCCATGTTCATAGCAGCATTATTCATAATGGCCAAAAGGTGGAAATAACCCAAATGTTCATCAACATATGAATGGGTAAACAAAACATGGAATATACATACAATGGAATATTATTCAGCCTTAAAAAGGAAGGAAATTCTGTCACATGCTACAACGCGGATGAACCTTGAGGGCATTATGCTAAGTGAAATAAGCCAGCCACATGAAGACAAATACTGTATGATTTCACTTATATGAGATATCTAAGTTCATAGAAACAGAAAGTAGAATGGTTGTTACCAGAGGCTGGGGGAAATGGGAAAAGAAGCATTGTTGTTTCATGGGCACAAAGTTTCAGATTTGTAAGATGAAAAAGTTTTGGAGATCTGTTTCACAAGAATGTGAATTTACTGAACGGTACTGAACTATACACTTAAAAATGGTTAAGATGGTTGTGTGTATTTTTTTGCCACAGCAAAAAAATAAGAAATAATCAGAAGTGTGCAAAGAGATTTCAGCACACGAATGTTCATTGCTATATAATTTTTAATATCAAGGAAAAAACAGGTAACAACCTTAATGCACAATTTGGAATTGATTAAATAAATTTTGATGCATCCATACCCTGGATAGTACATAATACTATTTAGCTATTAAAAGTCATGTTAAGAACAGAAAAATGATAAAGGTTAAAGCAAACATAATAACAATGAAGTGTGGTGTTTATAACATACATAGAAGAAAAATGTATGATAACACAAAAATGAAATGGAAGTTAATTGTTGTAAAGTTCCTATACGATACATGAAGTGGTGTAATATGACTTGAAGGTAGACAGTGATAAGTTAAAGATATCTACTATGAAACCCTAAAGCAATGTCTAAAAAAACACACAAGAAATAAATGAAGCAATATAGCTATAAGTCAATAAAGTAGAATCATTTTAAAAACTCAGTTAATTCCAATAGAAGACAGAATAAGGTAGAATCATTTTAAAAACTCAATCAATTCCAATAGAAGACAGAAAAATAGAAAGGGGGAACAATGAACAGATGGGACCAACAGAAAACAAATAGCAAGATGGTAGATTTAAATACAACCAAATCAATAATCACATTGTATATAAATGGTCTAAACAACTCAATTAAATGGTAGAGATTGTCAGGATGAAAAATATGAAAGACCCAACTATGTGTGGTCTACAATAAAGCCCCTGAAATATAAAGACACAAATAGGCTAAAGTATAAGAATAGGAAACAATCACACCATGCTAACACTAATCAAATAAAGCTGAAATGGCTGCATTAATTTCAAGCAGAGTAGATACCAGAGTAAAGAATATTACCAGGGAAAAACAAAGTCATTTCATAATGATAAAGGGATCAATTCATCAAAAAGACATAACAATCCTCTCTACACCTGAAACTAACACGATATTATAAAGCAACTACACTTCAATAAAAAATAAAGTAAAATAAAAGGAAAAAAAAAGACATAGCATTCCTAGATCTTTATGTAACTAATATCAGAGGTTCAAAATACATGAAGCAAAAACTTAGAACTGAAAGGAAAAATAGACAAATCCAAACAAATTATTGTCAGAGATTTCAACACCACTCTCATAATAACTGAACAATTATTAAACAATTATTAAATCAATAAACATATAGACGTGAAAAATATGATTAATCAATTTGACTTAATTGATATTCATAGAACTCTACACCCACAAACATCTGAATACATATTTCAAGTGATCATTTGCCAAGATAGACAATATTCTGAGTTATAAAACAAGTCTTAATATATTTTAAATTATTTATTTATTTATTTGCAGGGTTTTTTGGTCAGGTATATTTAATTGAAATTAATTTATTCAACACTTTTATTAATACCTATAATGCAAATTATTTAAATAATATAAAGTATGTTGTCTCACCACAATGGAATTAAATTAGAAATCACAGTAAGATATCTGGAAATCCCCAAGTATCAGGAAACTAAATAGTACACTTCTAAATAATTCATTAGTCAAGGAAGATATCAAAAGGGAAATTAGAAAGTGTTTTGAAGGGAATGAAAATAAAAGCACAATATATTAGAATTTTTGAGGTGTGGCTAAAGCATAACTTACTTAGAGGGAAATGTAAACATGACATGTTTAAATCTAAATATCCTTGGACGTTCATAGAACTAAGCACTTACACGAGAAAAGAATAAAGTTCCCAATTCAGTGATCTAAGCTTCCACTTTAAGAAACCAAAAACATAAGAGCAAATTAAACCCAAAATAATAAGAAAAAAACCCCAATACAAATCAGAACAGAAATCAATGAAGTAAACAGTAAAACAATAGAAGAAAATCAATGAAATTAAAAGCTGGTATTTAAGGAAATCAATGAAACTAATAAACCTCCAGCAAGATTCTAGGGAAAAAAGAAATAAGACACAAGTTACTAATATCAGGAATGAGAGAAAAGGCATCACTATGGATTCATGCAGACATTAAAAGGATTATGAAGAAATATTATGAACATAATATTGAACATAAAAAGAGAGACATGGAAGATATAAAAAGAACCCAAATCAGACTTGTAGAAATGAAAACTACAATATCTGAGATGAAATAAGCACTGTATTAGCTTAACTATAGGTTACCAGTTGTAAAGGAAAATATTAGTGAAGATATGAAAATAGAAAATATTCAAAATTAAACATGGATAGAAAAAGACTGAAAAAAAGATCAGAGTATCAGTGAGTTGTGGGAAATTATTTTCAGTCCATCTTTTTAAAAATAAATTTATTTATTTTATTTATTTTTGGCTGCCTTGGGTCTTTGTTGCTGCACGAGGGCTTGCTCTAGTTGCAGCAAGTGGGAGCTGCTTTTCGTTTTGGTGAGCATGCTTCTCACTGTGTTGGCTTCTCTTGTGGAGCACAGGCTCTAGGTGCGTGGGCTTCAGTAGTTATGGCACGCGGGCTCAGTAGTTGTGGCTCGTGAGCTCTAGAATGCAGACTCAGTAGTTGTGGCTCGTGGGCTTAGTTGCTCCGTGGCATGTGGGATCTTCCTGGACCAGGGATCGAACCCGTGTCCCCTGCATTGACAGGTGGATTCTTAACCACTGCGCTGAGTTGTGGGAAAATTTTAAATGACCCAATATATATGTGTATTTGGAGTCCCTGAAGGAGAGGATGGGGTGGGAGTGGTAGCTGAAAAAATATTTGAAGGAATAATGGCTGAGTTACTTCAAAATTTAATGAAAACTATAAGCTTATAGATCCAAGAAGATCAATGAACTCCCAGCACAAGGAACATGGAAACTATGCCAGGCACATAATATCAAGTTGCTTAAGAATAGTGATACAGAGAAAATCTCACAAACAGCAGGAGAAAAAATATGTTACGTACAAAGGTTGACATCAGATTTCTTGAAGAAACAAGCCAGGGACTTCCCTGGTGGTGCAGTGGTTAAGAATCCACCTGCCAATGCAGGGGATACGAGTTCGAGCCCTGGTCCGGGAAGATCCCACATGCCATGGAGAAACTAAACCCATGCACCATAACTATTGAGCCTGTGCTCTAGAGCCCACGAGCCACTACTGAGCCCACGTGCCACAACTACTGAAGCCCTTGCTGAAGACCGTGCTCCTAGAGCCTGTGCTCCACAAGAGAAGCCACCGCAATGAGAAGCCCGCGCACTGCAACGAAGAGCAGCTCCCACTCGCTGCAACTAGAGAAAGCCTGCATGCAGCAATGAAGACCCAACGCAGCCAAAAATAAATAAATAAATTTATAAAAGAAACAAGCCAGAAGACAATGAAGCAACATCTTTAAAGTGAAAGCGAGCACTCTTAATCAAGAATTCTATATTCATCAAAATATTTTTCAAAAACAAAGGCAAAAATAAAGACTTTCGGGCATACAAAAGCTGAAACAAACCATCACGAGCAGTTCTGCACTATAAAACACATTAAAGAACATCCTTCAAGCAGCATGAAAATGGAAATCTGGATCTACTCAAAGGAAGAAAGAGAATTGGAAATGTTAACTACATAATTACATATTAAGAATTTTTCTTATTATTTAAATCTTTAAAAATAGTTTACTGTTTAAAGAAAAATAATAACAATGTGTTGTGGGGCTTATGATATATGAATAAGTAAAATGTATGATAACAATAGCAGAAAGGCCCACAGGGGAGAAATGGAAGTATACTACGGTAAGGTTCACATACAATATGTGAAGTAGTATAATATAACTTGAAGGTGGATTGTGATGTTAAAGATATATACCCTAAACCAGTGGTTCTCAATCAGGGGTGATTTTGACCCCCGGAAGACATTTAGGAATGTCTGGAGACATTTTTGGTTTCCAAAAGTGAAGGGGATACTACTGATATCTATTAGATAGAGGCCAGGGATGCTGCCAAACATTCCAAAATGCACAGGACAGTCCCCAAAACAAAGAATTACCTGGCCCAAAAAGTTAACAATGCTGAGATTAAGAAAACCTGGTATAAACTCTAAAGCAACCATTGAAATATAACCTTTCTTGCAGAAATTGACAGGCAGATCAAAAAATTTATATGGAAATTAAAGGGATGCAGGAAAGCCAAAAAATATCTTTAAAAAGAAAAAAAAATCTTTAAAAAGAAGAACAAAGTTGGAAGACTTACACTTCCTGAGTTCATAACCTGCTACAAAGCTATAGTAATTAAGAGTGTAGTAACTCAAAATGGTCATAGATCTAAATGTAAAAGCTAGAGCTATAAAACGCTTAGAAAATATAGGAGTAAATTTTCATGACCTTCAGTTAGGAAAGAGTTTCTTAGATATGACACCAAAAACACAGGCAACAAAAGAAAAAATAGATAAATTGGACTTTATCAAAATTTAAAACTTTTGTACTTCGAAGGATTCCATCAAGAAATTGAAAAGACAGCCCATAAAATGGGAGAAAATTTTTGCAAATCTTATATTTGATAAAGGTCTAGTATCCAGAATATATAAATAACTTTAACAAATCAAGAGTAAAAAGACAACCAAACTAAAAACGAGCACAGGATCTAAATAGACATCTCTCCAAAGAAAATATACAAATGGCTAATGAGCACAAGAAAAAAAAAATGCTCTACGTCATTAGTCATCAGGGAAATGCAAATCAAAACCACAATGAGATGCCACTGCACTCCTAGTGGGATGGCTGTAATAAAAAAAAATAGTAAAAGTGTTGCCAAGGGTGTAAAGAAATTGGAACCCTCATACATTGCTGGTGGGACTGTAAAATGGTGCAGCTGCTTTGGAAAACAGTCTGGCAGTTCCTCAGAGTTAAACATGAAATTACCATATGACCCAGAAATTTCTCTCCCTCTCTCTATATATAGATGGATAGATGGACAGATAGATAGATAGATATTCTCATCCCCATTAACAGTCACTCTCCATTCCCCCTCCTTCCAGCCCCTGGCAACCACGGATCTATTTTATGTCTTTACGGATTTGCCTGTTCTGGACATGTCATACAAATGGAATCATACATGTGGCCTTTTGTGTTTGGCTCCTTTCACTTAACATAATGTTTTGAGATTCATCCATGCTGTAGCATGCATCGGTATTTCATTCCTTTTATGACTGAATAATATTCCATTGTATGGATATGTCACACTTTGTTTATCCATTCATCAGTTGGTGGACATTTGGGTTCTTCCCATTTTTTGGTTATTATGAATAATGCTGCTATGAACATTTGTGTACATGTTTTCGAGTGGACATATGTTTTTAATTATCTCTCATGTATATTTAGGAGTGGAATTGCTGGGTCATTTGGTAAACTCTATGTTTGACCTTTTGAAGAATTGCCAAACTGCTTTTCCAAAGTGGCTTCACCATTTTATGGTCTCTCCAACAGTGTATGAAGGTTCTAACTTCTCCATATCCTCAACACTTCTTACTGTTTTTTAAAGAAAAATTATTATAACCATTGTAGTGGATGTGAAATGGTATCTCATAGTGGTTTTGATTTGCATTTCCCTAATGACTAATGATACTTAACATCTTTTCATATGCTTATTAGCCATTTGTATATCTCCTTTGGAGAAATATCTATTTAGATTCTTTGCACATTTTAAATTGGGTTGTTTTTTACTGTTGCGTTGTAAGAGTTTTTTATATATTCTGGATACTAGTCCCTTATCACAGCGGTCCCCAACTTTTTTGGCACCAGGGGCTGGTTTCTTGGAAGACAGTTTTTCCACGGACCAGGGGCGGAAGGGGGGGGATCGTTCAGGTAGTAATGCAAGCGATGGGGAGCAGCAGATGAAGCTTTGCTCGCTCGCCCACTGCTCACCTCCTGCTGTGCAGCCCAGTTCCTAACAGGCCAAGGACTGGTACCAGTCCACAGCCTGGAGGTTGTGGACCCCTACCTTAACAGATATATAATTTACAAAGATTTTCTTCTATTCTGTGGGTTGTATTTTCACTTTCTTGATAGTGTCCTTTGAAGCACGAAAGTTTTTAATTTTGATGAAGTCAAATTTATCTGTTTTTCTTTTGTCACTTGTGCTTTTGGCATTATATTTAAGAAACCATTGTTTAATCCAAGGTCACAAAGATTTAAGTCTAGGTTTTCTTCTAAGAGTTTTATAGTTTTAGCTCTTACATTTATATCTTTGATCCATTTAGGGCCAATTTCTGTATATCGTGTGAGGTAAAGATCCAAATTCATTCTTTTGCATGTATATTGTCCCAGCACCATTTGTTGAAGAGACTATTCTTTGACTATTGAATGGATGTAGCACCATTTTGAAAAATCGATTGGCCATAGACGTGTGGGTTTGTTTCTGGACTCTCAGTTCTATTCCAGTGATCTATATGCCTATCCTTATGACAATACCACACTATTTTAATTACTCTAGTTCTGTAGTAAGTTTTGAAATTGGGATGTATGAGTCTTCCAGATTTTTGTTTTTCAAGATTACTTCGTTTTTTCTGGGTTCCTTACATTTCCATATGAATTTTAGGCTCACCTTGTTAATTTCTAAAGAAAAAAGGAAGTTGGAGTTTTGAAAAGTTTGTATTGAATATGTAGATCAATTTGGGGTGTATGACCATTTTAGCACTATTAATCTTCTAATCCATGAACACCAGTGTTTTTCCATTTATTTAGTTCTTTAATTTATTTCAACAATATTATGTAGTTTTCAGTGTACAAGTCTTACACTTCTTTTGTTAATCTTTTTCTAAGTATTTTGTTCCTCTTTTATTCTATCGTAAATGGAATTATTTTGTTAATTTCACTTTGAAATTGTTCACTGCTAGTGTAGAGAAAGACAACTGATTTTTTATTTTTAAATTTTTAAAAATCTTATTATTTTTTTTTAAAATAAATTTATTTATTTATTTTTGGCTGCATTGTGTCTTTGTTGCTGTGCACAGGCATTCTCTAGTTGCGGCTAGTGGGGGCTACTCTTTGTTGTGGTGCACGGGCTTCTCATTGCGGTGGCTTCTCTTGTTGCAGAGCATGGGCTCTAGGCACGCGGGCTTCAGTAGTTGTGGCATGAGGGCTCAGTAGTTGTGGCTCACGGGCTCTAAAGTGCAGGCTCAGTAGTTGTGGCACACGGGCTTAGTTGCTCCGCGGCATGTGGGATTTTCCTGGACCAGGGATCGAACCCATGTCCCCTACATTGGCAGGCAGATTCTTAACCACTGCGCCACCAGGGAAGTCCCACAACTGATTTTTTTATACTGATGTTTTATCTTGAGACCTTAGTGAACTTTTTCTTTAGCTGTAATAGTCTTTTTTTTTAAAACATCTTTATTGGAGTATAATTGCTTTACAATGTTGTGTTAGTTTCTGCTGTATAACAAAGTGAATCAGCTATATGTATACATATATCCCCACATCCCCTCCCTCTTGTGTCTCCCTCCCACCCTCCCTATCCCACCCCTCTAGGTGATCACACAGCACTGAGCTGATCTCCCTGTGCAATACAGCTGCTTCCCACTAGCTATCTATTTTACATTTGGTAGTGTATATATGTCAGTGCTACTCTCTCACTTTGTCCCAGCTTACCCTTCCCCCTCCCCGTGTCCTCAAGTCCATTCTCTATGTCTGTGTCTTTATTCCTGTCCTGCCCCTCGGTTCATCAGAACCTTTTTTTTTTTTTTAGATTCCATATATATGTGTTAGCATATGGTATTTGTTTTTCTCTTTCTGACTTACTTCACTCTGTATGACAGACTCTAGGTCCATCCACCTCACTACAAATAACTCAATTTCGTTTCTTTTTATGGCTGAGTAATATTCCATTGTATATATGTGCCACATCTTCTTTATCCATTCATCTGTCGATGGACACTTAGGTTGCTTCCATGTCCTGGCTATTGTAAATAGAGCTGCAATGAACATTGTGGTACTTTACTCTTTTTGACTTATGGTTTTCTCAGGGTATATGCCCAGTAGAGGGATTGCTGGGTCATATGGTAGTTCTATTTGTAGTTTTTTAAGGAACCTCCATACTGTTCTCCATAGTGGCTGTATCAATTTACATTCCAACCAACAGTGCAAGAGGGTTCCCTTTTCCCACACCCTCTCCAGCAATTACTGTTTGTAGATTTTTTGTTGATGGCCATTCTGACCAGTGTGAGATGATATTTCATTGTACTTTTGACTTGCATTTCTCTAATGATTAATGATGTTGAGCATTCTTTCTTGTGTTTGTTGGCAATCTGTATATCTTCTTTGGAGAAATGTCTACTTAGGTCTTCTGCCCATTTTTGGATTGGGTTGTTTGTTCTTTTGATACTGAGCTGCATGAGCTGCTTGTAAATTTTGGAGATTAATCCTTTGTCAGTTGCTTCATTTGCAAATATTTTCTCCCATTCTGAGGGTTGTCTTTTGGTCTTGTTTATGGTTTCCTTTGCTGTGCAAAAGCTTTTAAGTTTCATTAGGTCCCATTTGTTTATTTTTGTTTTTATTTCTATTTCTCTAGGAGGTTAGGATTTTCTATATACAAGATGATATCATCAGCCAGAGGATTGGAGAGGAGGGAAAGGATGTGACCCTCCTCCTGAATCTCATTTGTGAGCATGTTTGTTCTGATTCAAGTCAGATACTTTTATGATTCAAGTTAACTGTTTTATGAAGGTTATATCATTCTATTCCGGGAAGAAAATGTTTTATGGAAGCCAGACTCTGAATGCAGATTTAAATTTTGGAATTCTCTTTGGTAAAGACAAAGTAGAACAAATCAAGATGGTTTCTTTCTTTCTCTTTCCACCTTCCTTTTCTTCCAAGCAAAAGGTGTTGACAAAATGCCAGAGTAGAGTGAAAGGACTGTTCTTTGGAGATCTTAATGTTAAAAATTTGAAAAGATTTTAGTCTAAAAGTTCAGATACAACCATAAGTAGGTATAGGATTTGACAGGACACTGACAAAATGTAGTGAACATCTATTCTATCTTCCACTTCCCATCCGTACACCCTTCTTTGGTAACAACACTTCAGTTTTCCTCAGGAGGATCACCTCTCCCTGACTTTCATTCCAGGCAGGTTGAGTGGTATTGATATCACCCCAAGATCCAGGGCTGGGCATGTGACTCAAGCCTGGCCAACTAGAGAAGTTTCCCCCTGTGGCCACAGAGGTTGGTTCAGGGATGGACACAGAGTCCAATTCAAGCCAATGAGAGACTCAGAATTTTTATTTGAACTATCAGGGAAGAGAAGCTATCTTTTCAAAGGGGAATTAGCCTTTAAGGATGTCGGCCTGGCAATGCTGGCAGCCATCATGCATATCTTGATTTGTGGAGCGTGAGAATGAAGCCAATGTGATGGAAAGCAGAATAGATAGATGGAGAGAGACTGGTTCCTAATGACATCTTAGAGTTCCTGGACTTTTCAGTTATGTGATTCAGTAAATTCCTTTTAGATAGTTCCAGCACTGTATCAGGCTCTGAGGAGTCTGTCCTCAGAATCTCAAAACCTTGGTGGCTGTGCTAGGTATTTCGTTTGCCCCTCCAAATGCACTTTCTACCCTTTTCCACCCTGCTTTCTTCCTTGGGAGGCTGACCTGTATGGACCACATCGGTGGGCTTCCTTGCCCTCTGACTTTTGGTTGATTTTGGGCAATGGGAATGAAACAACTTTTAGTTTCATTCTCCTGTGGCCAAATCCCAGGAATTGGGGAAAAAAAAAGTGGGAGGGAGAAGAAGAAAAAAAGTCTTAAATTAATAGGCTGTCAGTTGTCGAGTTTTCCACCCACATGTCTGTCCAGTATTCCTATGGGAAAATCAGTGGTACAGTTTAGAAAGAGGAAATCATCCACTCCTTTTTAATTTTAATTTATTGCTGTCAACAACTCCCCAAGACAATATTAATGTCTTCTATATGAAGATTCCCAGCAAACAGATGCCTAAGAAAGGTAACTTCAGGATAATAATTTCAGAGGGATAAGAAGTAAAAAATCCTAAGTCTAGCATGGACAAAATCATGAAGGCATTTGAAAGTAGTATTTCTCATTGACAATCAAGTAAAACCAAGTGCACTGCAACAGATGGTATACAAATCAAATCCTGGTACAGCACAGTTTGGGGGACTATTTAAATTAACCCATTAGAAGTTTATTGAATTGTTAGAATTCAATTTTAGTGAATATATTATAATATCCAGTTCTGTATAATAAAGCTGTTTTTAAATGTCCCAGCTGACATCCCCAACTGCCCTAGTACTATTCATTACTGCTTTGAAACTGTGGACACGATGGATTCCACTGAATGAGAAATACTGTATGACAAAAGATTCATAATTCCTTGTCTGTCTAATAGTCAACATATTTAACAGGATAATGTATTATGTATAATATATAGCACCAGTTGAATTCCTGTGAAATGTTAACTATTCTAACTCAAATTTGACATATGTTTTAAAATGTTTGGGATATCATTCATTGATTTTTAAAAAGATGGTACTTCCTGGTAAGCAGCAGCTCAGAGTAGAAAGAGCACTGGACCTGGAGTCAGATGCAACGCAGGTTGTTTTCACTAAACGCTCTAATATCCTTTCCAGATCTAATGTTCTATTACCTTTTACTACTAAATCTCGAGAGTTTGGTTATTTGAGGTAATTTTTAGGTGGCTTTAAAGTTGTTATCTTCAAGTTTGTTTCTTTTTAAAGGTTAGCTTTGAAAATGGAATTTGGTAAGGAAAGGCGTTGGGAGGAGACAGTTTCATTGTTTTTAGTATTTTCCACAAATCTGCTGTCGCATGTCTTTTAATCACTTGTTAATAGCAGTCAACCCCCCTTTACTCTGTCACTAAAAGTTGGAAAGGTGTCTGGGAAGGAGATTCCAACGAGCAGCAGCAGTCCTTTCTGCCATAAGCCAAGAGAGAAGCACTACCCGAGAGACTAGATTGCTGTGGTGTCTTTACATAAGTGGCTCAAATTCCCATGATTAAATAGCTTAGACTTTATTAAGAGAGTTCACTTCAGCGAATGCTGCTTTTGTTCTCAGATTTCCTTCTTCCCAACCCCACTTACATTTACATCTCCACATCAATGTCTGACCAATAGAAATCAAAAGGCTAAAATGTCCAAAAGTGATCTCAACATCTTCCTCTCCAATCCTGCTTCACTCGTGTATTTCCAGTCTTAACAATATCACTATCCCACTGGGTGTAGCCAAGCTCAAAACCTTGGCGTCATTCTTGACTCCTTCTTCTCCCTCGTTGCCCATTCCCCAGTCTTGCCCTTCTCCAATCCACCCTTCACACTGTGGCTGCCAAAGTGCTCTTTCTAAAAAGTAAATATGATCACAGAGCTTCCCTGCATAAAATGCTTTCATGACTCCTTTTCACCTACTCGATAAAACTCAAAGTCTTCTTTCAGTACCTGTATACATTTCTAGCCCAATCCACTGCCGCTCCCTGCCATTGCTCTGAGCCCTTTACACTCCAGCTACATGAACTGCTCAGTTACCCAAACACACCATGGTCTTTCGTGATTGTGACTTTGCATGTGAAATTTCCTCTGCTACTTTCTCAGCTTACTTTTCTTCATGTTCCCATAGCATTTCCACATACTAGTATTATAACTCTTGTCACGCTATATTGTAGTTACTTCTTTACTTGTTTTTCTTCATTACCATACTGTCAGTTCCCTGTTTTGGGAGAAGGTAAACATTGTAGAGGAGATTCAGACTCTGGATACTTCTAGGTGGCATTTAACCCTGCTTTGGACCCTGAGACACTATGCTCTTCTCTGATGCTTTCTTTTTCTCCTTGTCCCAGCCCTCCCCCTGGTGGAGGTGTTAAGGAACAGTGGAATGGTCACATGGCCAAAGATAAGACAAAGCAGCCTGGCTGATCCACAACCTGGATAAACCTCTGCCTCTTATCATTTTTTAAGCAACTGCAAAGCTGGCTAATGGGCCTTGAGTTTAGGGTGGCCTGGCAGGAGCTTTCTGTCTTACCACGTATCAGTTGGGAGACCCTGATTTCAATCCCCAGTGCTGTAACAAGGTGTGAGCGGGGACGGTCAACACACCTATCCCTGATGGTCTCAAAGAACATCACACTACTGTCAAACAAAGAGCTCAAGAATTAGTTGGTGGAGATCTTCCTTGTTTTCCTCCTGTGTCTGGAGCTGAGACAAACCTTTCTGCAGGAACATTTGCCTTTGGATTACACCATAAAGCAAGGAATCTAATACCAGTCACGTCCACATGGTAGGTGTTCTCCCCAGTTGCAGTGGGCCTCACCTCCCAAAAAAAGTTATAGGGAAGGTCTATGTTCTGGTCTATCCCAGGACAATATCCAGTTATCACTGACTTCTGTCCCAGGTGAAGATAACCTAGTCTGTGAATCAGTATTTAGTTGCCCATGTGAGGCAGCCAGTTTCACAAGCACCCCTGGATGTAGAGTTCCCTAGGTATGGTGGCCCTAGGTGTATTCTGGATTGGTCTGGTTGGTGATTCTCAGGGAAGGACCTTGCCAGGCAGGTTAACAAAAATGGTTAGTTATCAGCCTGGTTGGGAGGAATCTTACCTCTAAAAACAACAAATTTTTAGAAAACATGATGAATTTGTAATCATTACGGAAATCCTCCTTCATGGCTATTGTGAATTTTATCAGATACTATGTTACACTACAATGAGACTTCTAGCAGCAAGAATGGGTTTTAGTTTTAAGTGGGAGAAAAGGAAATTAATATAAGCTATTTGTCATCAGGAGACTACCTTTAAAAATCAAATAGCTCCCACAATGCCATTTCGAACATATGTCAAAGGCAAGGAAAGATGATCTGCTGTCTCAGGTGTCCACTTGGCTGTGTCCCAATTGAAGAAAAAGAATTCAGGTGCTACCAGGGTAACATGAAATAAAACAGAAACAGAACTGGTGGGAGTGGCCCCCTGAAGTTCTTAGGTTTCTATGTTCAGAGTAAAGATTACCCTACCCACAAAACGATCATTGATGACATCATTTATGATGCCTTTGCCCTTCAGTTGGCACTGCACAGGCACCGCTTGGTTCTTCACTACATCTGTAAAGTGCATTGCCACCAGCGGGGAGGTGTAGTTAACCTGTAGGTGGAAGAACAATGAATTCTAAGTGTGAGGAGGGGAGGGTATGTAGGGGAGGGCAATAGGATGGAAGTGATCAGATAATCAGTGCAGGAGGATGGAACAACCTCCACAAAAGGAACTGAGTAAATCCCATGATGCCAAGCCACAAATGGCTAAAGCAACTGACATGCTCTCTCTGCCCTGGGACAGTGGAGAAATGACATATTTCTCTCATAAGTCAGTGTCAGTTGTCTGATTGTCCTCTGGGGAAAACCAATTCTAGCTCAGCGTGATATGATTTTCTAGACATCAGACCATGAATCAAACCAGAACTAGTATTTATCAAGTCTCCATGCTGGAGATGAAGTTTTCACTGCCCCAAGGCTCTAAGTGGGAGAAACAGGAAAGTGATTATTTGGGCATAATTTAGTGCAATGGCAAGTGATTTGTCTGCTCCTGGCTCTGCCACTAATTAGCTATGTGACCTTGGGCAAGTCACTTCCTCTCTCTGAACTCTAATCTCTCCATCTGTAAACTGAAGGAGTTAGGCCAGACCGTGTCTGAGATTCCTCCAGGTTTGGAAAGGAGCAGTTGGGATAGGAATTGGTAGAGGGAACTCCTAGTTTGGGCCAGCAGCTATTCACCCCTTTGCTACTACCTGCTGCTCCCTAATTCTCATAGATCCCAGCCAGCCCTTCCTTTGTCTCTGAGCCCTTTCTGACAGCAAAGACTGAAGGGAATACAGACTTACGTGAGTCAGTTTGCCATAGTAAGGGTAGTAACGGAGGTCAAAAGAAGCCGACTCTGGGTAGTAATTGATGGATCGGATGTCGTTTTCATCACCTCTCTGTAAGTAAAAGCAAGTACATATCAGGTGCTGGGTCACTCAGTGAGTTGGAGCCTGAGCTAAAGGGGCTTGTGTCCCAGGTGAAATCACTGTGTGACCCACAACTGTCTCAGGAAGACCACGAAAGCAGAATGGGGCATAGCTCAGCCCAGACTTATCCCCAGAGGAGTGTTTCCAGGGAGAGACTGTGCTTTGGCTTTTCAGTGCAAAGAACACTGAATAGAAGGCCCAGACCACGGAGGCTGAAGGTTCTCAGTATGGCTCTATGCTGGCTCCTAGGGGACCCAGGCAGAAGGGCTCCAAAGGGCTTGCAGTACCCAGTGTTGCTCTGGCAAGAGAGCCTACCATGCCAGCACCTCTCCAAAGAATCACACTGGTCCTGGTACCCAGTCTTGGACTTTGGAGCTGAGGCAGGTGTAAGTTGGAACATGCCTAGTAAATCCCACTCCACAACAACGTGCACACGGTGTGCTCGTTTCTGGTTGAGGTCAGACCCAGTGCACAGGGACCTGATGCATAGGGACACAGCCTGTAGTTGGCTCACCTAAATGCACGTCTCTTACCACATTCTCTGAGGTGCTTAATTACAGGAGGTGGGGTCAGGAGGATAAGCAAGGGGGGAAATGATTAAATAAACAAGTCTACCCTCATCATATCATGTCAGGTAGGGGACTGCCCATTCTGCCTATGCGTTAGGCTTGCCCTAAATAGCAGAGGTCTAGAGGTTACTAGGGGGCAAATAGTGCATCACTACTAGCAAATCACTCACTCGGGTCATGTGATTACTTCTATCGATGTAGTATAATGGCTCTTAGTATAAACCGAGCTCTCCTTAATTTATTCTAATAATTACCTCATCATGCTTGATTTCCACAAGTGGGTGTGGATTTGACCAGTGTTGATTATTATACAATGTATAATGACTCAGTGTTTCTTTTTTTTTTTTTAAAGGACAGTTCTCAGCAAGGTTCCCCATAAGCTGAAAAATGAATGGCTTCCACTAGGGAACTATAAGCAGGACTCAATCCTATTAATATGCTGGTTTAAGACTGAGTTCGTCTTTATGGTTTATTTATATATTCTTGTGAAAAGTAATGAAATTCGTTGTTTTGTGAATGGTGTGTGTAATCAGTTCCACCAGTTTGCAGTCACACCTCACGTGTGTATGTTTGTACATGCTCACATATATGTGGCCAGAGTGAATGTCCTTCCTCCCTTGTTCACCTAGCAAGCACTGCCTGACCTTTCAGAGCTCAACTTCAGTGTCACCACCTCTCATGTGGAACTAACCTTTCCCTCTTTAATGTCCTGACTGCACCTTTTTTTTTTTTTTTTTTTTTTTTCCGGTACGCGGGCCTCTCACTGCTGCGGCCTCTCCCGTTGCGGAGCACAGACTCCGGACACGCAGGTTCAGCGGCCATGGCTCACGGGCCCAGCCGCTCCGCGGCATGTGGGATCTTCCCGGACCGGGGCACGAACCTGTGTCCCCTGCATCGGCAGGCGGACTCTCAACCACTGCGCCACCAGGGAAGCCCCACACTGCACCTTTCATAGCACCTGTATTACTTGATGGCCCTGATTTCAGAGACGGAATCATATTTATCTTGGCACCCCCAACACCTAGCAAAGTACCTGGTACTTAATAAGTGATCCATAAATTCTTGCTGAATGTGAACTATTGACTGAATAAATGCTGCCTTTTGCTGCTTTCTGATCTGCCACGATCGAGACTGGAGTTTTGAGCAGCATTTCTGGTACTGAGAATGGGGTTACCCGGCTTCACACATTTGCAAGACAACCGTCCAGGACTGGGGGTGTAGTAGGTGTTACCAAACAGGAGGGAGCTACTGCCAACTTTAAGAAGCAAACCCCAGCAAACCCAAGATCTTTGTAGGCTTTTTCCTACAAAGGAGCTAATTGGCACAGATGAGATAGGAGTTAATGGTCCCTTGAAGGACAGTTAATTAGCATATTAATGGCGTTCTGTTTATACTTCCCCTGTAGTCATTTGTTATTGCAACACCCAGTGCCTCTGGTCATCGCTGCAAAAAGTGAAATCAGTTTTATTTATTTATTTAGTTTTGTATTGCTATATATGTTATATTGTAAAATATGTCAAAGAGTATGGAGGCTACACACACACACACACACACACACACGCGCACACACACACGCGCACACACACACTATTTAAAGAAGAAGAAGAAAATTGATCCCTGAAGACCTCCACCCAAGTTAAGAAACAGATCAGAGCCTGTCTTTCCACAAACACTACCTCACTTTTGTGATATCATTCCCTTGCTTTTCTTTTGTGAAATCAGTTTTAAAAGCAGGGACTAATGACTCTAATGAAAGCTGCTTGTTTAGTTCAAAGAAACAAGTAATTAGAGCAAAAGTGTAAACAGAATTTCCGTTAATGACTTGGCACATTGTTGTTTCCTGCTGTGGCTCTTAGCTGAGGTTCAGTCTTTGGCTTTCACAGGTATAAATCAGCACACACACACACAAACACTACACACACGAATACACATGAATGGAATGCTTTCTGGAAACAGGGAGGCCTGAAGGTATAAATGGAGGTGTAGTTATGAAAAGATTAACCCTTTCCCTAACCCTTAGGCAACCATCCATGGTAAAGCCCTTGGAAGGGATGACCCACCCTTTTGCATGAAACAGATGTGCTAACAGTACTTACTCAAAAGGGCACTTTACCTGAACTTTGCAGGAAACCTTCACAGGGTCTCCAGGCTCAGGACGAAAGCCAACAATCTAGCAAAAGAAAACCAGCGTTTTTTTAAAAAACAAAAACCAAAACAGATTTGACAGTAAAAATATGGCTTTTCTAAATCCCCCTTGAGTTGTCCTTTCTTTAGGCATAAACATGATCTATTTTGCCCTCTCAGAAATGTTACAGAAAGCAGAAAATGCAAAGTATCTTCTGAGCTGCTCAGCTCAGCTTACTTCTTATTTTATTTGTGCCTGATATTCATACAATGGTAACTGCAGCAGGATTACCCTGAAAATGTAAAGAACATACTGGGTCAAGAGGAGTGTGCCTGGTAAGGCTCTGCCACACCTGAGGCATGGCAGGAGAGAAGGAAAATGCATTTCTTGTGATATAGGAATTGTCCCAGGCTTCCCTGGTGGCGCAGTGGTTGAGAGTCCGCCTGCCGATGCAGGGGACATGGGTTCGTGCCCCAGTCCAGGAAGATCCCACATGCTGCGGAGCGGCTGGGCCCGTGAGCCATGGCCACTGAGCCTGCGCATCCGGAGCCTGTGCTCCGCAACGGGAGAGGCCACAACAGTGAGAGGCCCGCGTACCGCAAAAAAAATTTTTTTTAAATAATAAAATAAATAAAAAAATAAGAATTGTCCCCCATGCCACCCCCATGTCAGTCCCCTGTTCCAAACAGCTCAAGATCTCATTCCTGACAGAGCATCAAAGGTTTAGGGGTGCTGGAGAAGAATCAAAATAGAAAGTGTTCAGGGAGAAAAGGAATTATTGCTTGGTAGGTTTGTCTGGTTGTTTGTATTAGTGACGCTCTTGGTAAAAATGGCCACACTTACAGTGTATGAAGACAGAGCCCAAGAGAAATGTAGCGGCCAGAGCCTTCCTACCCAACTCATCCACTTATCATAGACAGAGTGACAAGGGCCAATATACCCGGTTCATCTTTAGAAGGATGCAGGGCTGTCCAGTAGAGTAGCCAAAAGTAGGGTCCTCCAGGCCAGAGCAGTTCTTCAGGAAGGAGCGCTTAAATTGGCAGGCCTTCTTGTCCTCATCCTCATCACCATCTTGGATGAAGTATTGGCCCGGGGGGCAATCTACGTTCATTTCCTCTTGAAGACTGTCATTATAACCTAAAGTGTGGGCGGCAAAGGGTCGTGTTAGATAGGTACTACAGAGGAAGGCCATGTTTTCAGTAGTTCTCTTCCCTAGTTTCCTTTCTCCAGGAACTTGCTTGTGCTCCTCTGAAAGCCCACTCAGTTTGTCCTAGGGCCTGTGACGTGGCATCAGGTGCCCAAGGCCCTTCATCAGCAACATCCCTCCAAGAAGCCTTCTGGGCTGGTCCCCTCAGCCCACTTTGATTGCTTGTCCCCTTGCTTTTCATTCCCTTGAACTTCTTCGATATCTGTCTCTGGATTGTATGTTTATCGCTTTGTAACTTTTCTCTATTTTTCATTATTTCTTTTCTGATACGGTAAATTGTAAACTTGGAGGGCTGCCTTTCCTACTTCTGGGAGAGGAATAAGCAAAGTAGTAGATGGATTTTGGAAGAAGGATTGAATCATATCGAGGCATGGCATATATAAGGAGGCAAAGCCCCTGGGTTAAATATCTTTAAGTTCAGCTTAGGGAAACATCTCTCTGAGGTCAATGAGAGGCACCCGATGCAAGACAGTGAAGAGTGTGTGTTGTGGGACAGGAGGAAGGGGGAGGACAAAGAGGAGGAGATAAACCAGCTCCTCATTCTTTACAGAGGGAAGTTAGCACTGCAAAATAGAAGCTTAGGTTGAAAGACAGAAAACAATGACAACCATAGGGTCTCCACTGAGAGGGTGAGGGGGTGAGATCTTGTCTACTGAGACCTGAGGCACTCAGAGTTAGTGTCCCTTTACACTGGATGGAATTTAACATGTGCCCAAGGTACATATATCAGGGAGAGAGCTGAAAAGGGCTATCTGTGAGCTGACTCTTTGGGCTACTAGATGCCAGAGAACTGGGCTTTAGAAATTACTGCATTATTTCCAGTTTGGTTCTAAATGATGGAATCCAGTTAGTCCTGTTAGATCCAGCCCCCATGCATTCATGTTCCAAGTAGCTCAGTTTTTTAGAGGAGATTGTGCACCTACAAACCACCAGCGTTGAAACTCCAAACGTAACTGGGAATTTTAAATCTATTCTAATTATGGCTAAGCCTTTATTTGTCCTTTGACAAAGCTACATTCAATTCAAGGTTTTGTTTTAATCTCTCTCTCTCTTTTTTTTAGAGTAAACTATGTTCAAATAACAACTTTCTAAATAGAAGCTCTAATCATGTGCTCCTTGTTTCTCTTGAGGTAGTTCCATTAAAAATACTGTGACATGGACATGACCCTTATTGCAAAATCCCTGTCCTCATGGGAATGAAATTGATACTCTGGGATGTCTATTTCAGAGATGTGTTCCTTTTTAACAGGGCATATTATCTACACTTAGGAAGTAAAAAACCCAGTGCTTTTCCTAATGTTCCCCACCTGTGTCATCAGGTCAGAATTGATATTTCTGAATCTACTACCTTCTCAGAGGAATTTCCTCAGCAGAGATTCTGGCAGTACATTTGCAATAGCTCACAAACATTTTGAAAGAAAAGAAGATATTGTGCTGCCTATGATGCCCAAAACATTTTGGGGAGCCAAAAGTGGAACTACATGGATTCAAAAAGAACCCAGCCCCTCTAATTTTACAGGTGAGCAATCTGAAGCAAGATGACACTGAGCATTACCAATACAAAGCTGAGTTTCTAACTCCTGGTCATATGGCAGCAACAAAGAATTATGAAAAGCAGAACTTCTCGAGCTTTAATGGACATACAGATCACCTGCAGATCCCCATTCAGCAGGTCTGGGTGGAGCCTGAGATTCTGCCTTTCCAACAAACTCCCAAGTGATGCTGATGCTGCTGGTACCTGGGTCACACTTTGAGTAGCAAGGGTGTCGAGAACAGAAACAAGGGTTTAAATTTAAACACTACTGCTACTGGGAGACTTTGATCACATTTCTTCTCCTTTCTGAGCCATAGTTCCCCCAATGGGGATGATAGACTCTGCTATGCAGGGTTAAAGTTCAGTGACAACATTTACACATTTAAATAACACTTCCTATCACATAAGAGAATCCTCTTAATTCAGTGCACATTCTGTTGGCCACCCCCATCACCCCACTTCAGCCAGGCCAGGGAAACCAAACCTGGCTTTTTTTCCACAAATAATAGGTGCAGTAAACCCATGGGGGCTCCTCTTTGATAGCTGGATAAATACAGAGACTGTGTGCTCTGTGTTTAACCTTAACCAAGCTGCTACCTCAGTTTTCACCCTGTGTAAGGGCTTCTCAGAAAGCCATTCATTCAACCCTGAAAATGTATCTGATGACGCTATAGAAAACACTTGCTATCAAAATGTTGGAGTGAGTGCCACCCAGAGATTCTTCCTCTAACTCCCTTTTGGACTGCTATTTCAATGAAGACACTTTTTCTCCTCCTTTATGATGGATCATCTCCAAGAAATGAATTCTCTTACCTTGAGAAAACATAGGAGGCAAGAATCTTCCTGTTCTGGAGAACACTCTTCTTTTCTCACCACTACCTCCCCCCGAATTATCTTTTTTTTTTTTTTTTTTTTGCGGTATGCGGACCTCTCACTGCTGTGGCCTCTCCCACTGTGGAGCACAGGCTCCGGACGCGCAGGCCAGTGGCCATGGCCCGCGGGCCCAGCAGCTCCGCAGCATGTGGGATCCTCCCGGACCGGGGCACGAACCCCCGTCCCCTGCATCGGCAGGTGGACTCCCAACCACTGCGCCACCAGGGAAGCCCCCGAATTATCTTTTATAATTGATCATTATTGAGCCATCTGGATGTGCCCAGGACATAACTAGGTGCTATAGGGTGTTCAGGAAGAGAAAACAAGTTCTCTGCCCCAATGAACTTATCATCTTACTGGCTTATATGCTTTCAAGGCAACATACAATCACAAACCACAGCAGTTTTGATTGTATCTGCAGGTGCTGAGGGGGATGCATGGTAAGGAAAAACCAGAATGGGCAGTGCTAGTAAGACTGGGATTTCTGAGCCAAGTGAATTTTGAATTTTGAGTTCCCACCCATCACCTTTCCAAAGAGATTCTCACCATTCAGAGGAACTTACCCTGGAGAAAGCCATTTAGACTAATCACATAATGCTGCCAAGTGTCAGGTTCAGAAACGTTGAAGTTGAAGTTAAGGCTATGGGCGAAGGGTCTGATCATAACTCCTGGCAATGAAAACAGGTCTTGGATATATTAACCCATTCTTGGGATAATTTTTTTGTATCGATTCCCATGAAACCATTTCCCCCCAGGCAATCAAAATGAAAAGGACCATAATTTGCTAAGTACCATTTTACTTTTACTCTTAATAATTGAATCCCTAAGTCATTACCGGGAAGAGCCAAAGTTAATTGAAGCTGAACATGCTGTGCAAGCAGATTTCTGTCCAGCAAGTTCTGAGAGCACAGGGTATTTGGGCACTCACCAGGAGGCTTCACCCTCTCAGTGAAGGTCGGCATATAAGGACTGATGGTCAGAAATAGCGTGTACATGCAGAGGGTGATCACAGCGGCCAGGGAAGCATAGAAGAAGAAGTAAATGACTAAGATCAGGCCTGCAGAACAATCACAGATGAGGGTGGTCAGTGCTGGCCAACAAGCCCTGCCTCTGCATTTGAACTCATGAACCAGAACCAACCCAAACACGTGACATGGCTTTTTGTTTAATTCCCCAGATTCAGTATGTCCTTGCTTATTCAGGTTTCACCAATTTGAAATTGGTGAGAATTGCGTCAGAGGTCTGATTGCAGTTTACCTTTACAGCATCTCCGATGGAAGGGCTTGCTGAGCAAATGATGACCGTGAACGAGATTACAGGGGCGTGGAGTTTAAAGTACTGCAGAGGGCAAATTGCTTGGGAGTCCTCTGGGCAATGGTTGATGTCCTAAGTACAAATCATTCTTCGCTATTCATTAAAGTAGGTGCCCTAAAGAGTCCTAGCAGCTTGGTTCCAGTGATTATATGTATTTGCAAGTGATGAAAACAGCATTTCTTTTCACATAGCCTATAATTCAAACCTTTGATTCGTTTCCACTGGGTGTGCCTCTAATGAAGGCAAAGTGAGGTTTCACTTTACGTATTTCAAATCTTCTTTATCTTTGGCAAAACTCTAAGTGACTCTGCTTTTCAAAAAGAACACTAACGCAGGATGGGGAAGGGAAGAGGGGCAAACTGTACTTAATTACTGACACCTGCTACCTGTGAACTCAGCCTGTGAGCTATAAGTTATAGAACCTCCTGGCACCCCCGACTCCTCACAGGTAAAATGGGGATAAGTTCAGCACTTACCTCATATTCTGATCAATATCCCTAACACTATTTGAAATTCAGCCTTTCCTTACATCCTGTTCTGACTCTACCACTTCCTAACTGTTTAATCTTAGACATGGTATTTACCTCTCTGGGCCTCAATTTCCTCATCTGTAAGATGAGGATAATAATAGTACTTACTTCTTAACATTGAATAATGCATATAAATAGCACAGCACAGAGCCTGGCATATACTAAGTGCTCTGTAAGTGGCAGTCTTCATCATTGTTATTATTAATATTATTATTGCCATAGGACCAGAAGCACAGTTGTGTGAATTCTTCCTCTGTGGGCTGGATTAGCACTAGGTTTGCCCCAGGATTAGGCAGCACAGAATGAGTGAATGAGCATGAGATTGCTGCTGAGAAGCTCTCTCAAGTCCTCCTTGGGGCTCTCTCAGAAAATAATATCTAGCTCCACTCACAGCAGTGACATGATGTCGGAGCTACAGATTTGAACTGAATCATGAACCAGAAACTGGAACAAACCACATAACTTTGCTGTACCCCAAACCAAATCCAAATATTAATTTTTTATAAGTAGATATTCATTTTAATTATTATTTATTTATTAAATATTAAATTTTAAGTTGAACCATGAACCAAATAAAATGAACCAAAAAAAATAGAAAAAAAGGAGTAGGGAAAAGGAGAAAAAAATTCTTACTAATCTAACTAGAAGTGAACCTTTATGTTTTATAAGATGAACTAAAGCAGAACTGGAATATGAACACATTGATTCAGTTGGAGTCCCTGGAGAAGAAACAGCAGCACCTCGTGTGCTTGTGATACTTGGCTGCTGCCCGCCTGCTGTCCTGATGGGATGTGCCTTGTGACTCCTCCTCCAACCCTCTACCCCCATCCCCATCCTGGGAACCGATCAACAGCTGGAGCCATCCTGGGGGACCAGAAGGCTCAGTTTCATGGATGAGAGGAAAGCAATAGAATACAGGTACATTCCCCTGGAGATATCTTCCTTCTTGCCCAGGATGTGTGGCCAGGAAGCTGTAGATGGGAGAAGGGCACTAGCAAGGAGTCCCCTCAGCTTTGCCCAGGAGTCTGTGCCCTGGAGTCTGTGATAGGCTAACTGTCTCAGCTACACCACCCCTTGCCCCCGGCAAAACCAAGCACTGTACCCACATGAACCCATTGATCCCTCCAACCCTTTCTGCTCCAAATGTCCAAGTTTTACTTGGGCTGCTCCTCTAGGTAATCCAGGGTTTTCTCCTGAATGTCCCACCCAAGCTTGGATAGACCATTATATCTTGAATAGAGTAGGTACCCACGATCCCAACTCTTCAGTCCTTCCACTAAAACACCCCATCAGGTCCTAAGGCCCTATCCATCAGGGCCTTGCTCATTGCTAGAGTTCATGAAGACAGCATGATGTTCTGGCAAGAGAATGAACTCCAGTGTTCATCCAAGCTGGGTTTGAATCCCAGTACTGCCACTTTATTAACTGTGTGACTTTAGATAAGTTACTTACCCTCTCTAAGCCTCAGTTTCTGCATCTGTAAAATGGGGATAATAATATTACTACCTCATACAGTTCTTGTCAGTACCCAATAAAATAACATAAAGCTCCTAAGAATAGAAGTTGCCCAGCTATCAGAGGAAAAGCCCAGAATATAATAATAGGCTGGGTGAATATGTTGGTCATTTTGATGTCCAGGCTGGGACAGTGTTAGTAAGTGCTTAAGTGGCACCTAGTTCTCAAGCAGGAGGGCAGCAAGGCATGTGGCGGCCTAGGCATTAGCATCACTATTTGCCCTTTGCCCAGGGGTAGCCCGGGCTCTCCTTAGACCCGCTACCCCGAGGCCTGGATACGGCCTACCGTGCAGTGTCCCCACTGCCATATCTTCCCTGGGCACTTGAACCTTCCTCCCTCATCCCCACTTGTTGGCCTATGGATTGTTCTCCGCAGGCGCAGTTGGAATCAGCTCATCTGGTTAAGTTCCAATGGCTGGCTGTTTAAGGGTTAACGTAGGGCTCCCTCTCCCAGAATCACACTTGCATTTCACAAGGCCTGTTTTTCCAGTCCTCTTTAGGCAAGGGAGAAACAGCTGTGCCCCCTTTTGGAGCCCCAGTGAGTGTCCAGCATTTGTCTGCAGCTTCCAGAACGTCGGAATGTTCCTTGAATGGTACATTTGTTCCAGTTGAGAGTTCGAGGGATGGGCAGGGGTGGGGCTGGGAACTGAAGAGGGGTGAAGGGACGTGGGTGTTGTTCAGAGCCCCACACCTGCTATTGCTAATTCCAGGCAGCAGGGCTGGCTGTTTCACCCTGACTGAGCTGAATTAGAAACATAAACTACAAAGGAGGGAATTCTCAGCCAAAGGGGCCTTTAGAAGGCATGACCACTGACTTTAGCAACCTAGACCCTTGGCACTGGGGGACTCTTATTTTATCCATAGAGTTATCTATTGTTTTCTTCTGTGGGTTAACTGAATTCAAACCAGCGGCTGCTCTTTTCCTGGGATGTTCAGAGACTATGGCGAGTGTGAATTTTACCACAAGCTAAATCTCCTGATAAGGATCAGCATTAATAGTTCAAGAGGTGAGTAGGACCCTGGGAGAGGCGTGCTGGGGAAGCTGTGAAGTAAAGGTGGTGGCAGCATGTGGTACAAAGAGGAAATGCTGGGGACCGCAATTCTGCCATTGATCAAGCAATATGGGGACTCAGCCTTAAATTGCTAGAAATGATCCCTTTAACCCATTTCTCTCTATACACCATGGGATCGATCGCAAAGCACATGCAAGCTGGGGCCAGGGGCAGCCGTGGCTCTCCTTCACTGATATTACGAGGTGAAATGATGAGGCTGTACAAACCCTTGGTCAGGTTAGCAGGGTCTTGGGTCTCGTATCTTAGGAATAGTCTTCTGCATAGTACTTTGTACTTTACAATTTTAACATCGTATTGGAGCCTCAGGCTGATCCTGTGAGAGAGGTAAGGCAGATACTCTTTCCTTCATTAAGCAGGTGAGGAAACTGAGGCTCAGAGAAAATAAACGATGAGCCCAAAGTTACAGATAGAAAGTGACAGGGCTGGAGCTTCAAAGAAATCTGCACTTTTTCAGCTCATTCTTACTGTCTCTCTGCACTGCAAATGCTGTTGAGCCCAGTGTATTTCAGCTATACAATCAAGTTTGTTCACCCACTTGGGAGTTTGTTCTCATGAGATCTGCCCATTAATTTCCCTAGGCAGTGATCCTGTTACATGAAGTGCTAGAGAACTTTGCAGACAAGCCCATCCAACGTATGGTAAAGGAGTCCTGGACACCAAGCCAAAAGCAAAGGACACCCGACTGGGGCATTGGGACAACTGGGACTTACTCCAACTCTGACCTGTTCGGGCCAGAGACATCCTTTTCTCCGGATCCGACAGGTATTCGTTCACGATCTGCCATTTCCGCCACCAGGCACTGCCTGTTTCCTGAGCCTGACTCTCTTCCTCTTCCTTTTCCTCTTCTTCTTTCCCCTCCTCTTCTTCCTCCTCCTCCTCCTCCAAATCAGGTACCACCATCACCCGAGCCTCTTCTTCTGCTTCTTCCTCTTCATCTGCTAAGTAGTTCTGATTCACTTCATCCTGATCATCCTGAAACAGTGACAAAACACAATCCCCTTTTTGGAGAAGAAGATTTCCAATGGCACATCCCACCAGCCAAAATAAATGGAAAACGACTCAATATTTGGAGATGCTTCAGATGTCCACTTACCCATAAACATACCTGTTGTTACAAGAGGCAGATTTCTTTCTCTCTGTTCTTTTGAAGGAAATATCCTTTCTATGACCCATTTTGACCCAATATTCTTTCCATAGAGGTGCAAGTTTTATTATCGGCTTCAGGCATTTGGGCTGTTCCCCTAGGACTGCTCATGTCATTACTCTGTCCTGGGGCCTTTGCTTCCCGCTTAACTTTGTCTGGCCTGTCAGGGCAGAGCTGAGCTCAACACTGGAGGATGGAGTAGTTTTAGACACTCGTGTCCGTGATGGCAAATTCTCAGTCCAAGCCAGCTTTGTCCTAACACCCTGTACACTTTCAGCTGCTCAACCTCACCATCCTAACTTGTGGCTAAAAATAGCCTGGGACAGACATCAGGAGGAGAGGCCAGCTGCCGTACCCCTCCTCAAAACTTAGACTGCCTTCCCAACAGAAAACAAGAGATGGGGGCGTTACTTGCTGCTTCTCTGACTGTTGCCCACACTGGAACCTCCTCCTGCCTTAAGCAGGTTGGACAGACCACCTGAGGGCTGGCACGGCAACTGATACGTCATCTTCCCCCCACCAACCCCATACCCTAGGCAGAAGTCTGGGCACGCGGTAAATGCTCAGCACATATTTGTTGATTGACTGATTGCAGCCATTACTTGAGATCTGAAACTGTAATCTTCTCCGAGTGGTTCTAAGAAAATTAAACAAACAAACAAAAAAACAACAAAAAAAAGAAAAACCCAGACTTCACCAAATGGTATTTCCAATGCCTCCCAGCCACGGGCTGGAGGGTTGGATCTTTGCTCTTTGTGGGTCTGAGGCCACCGTCCCTTCTCTCTGCTGTCCAAATCTGAAGAGTGGCGGAGCCTGTGCACCTGTTGGGGTTGGATGTGTCAAATGATAGAGGCCAGGGGCTCTGTGCTGCACCCTCCCTGCCTGATTCCTCAAAGGCCATTTAGAGGACACTCAGCTAAAAGGGCTGCCATGGCCGGGGGGGAGGGTCAGAAAACTGGATTGTTCAGAATCAGTAAAAGTGATACAGCGTGACAAGGCTGTACTCTCAGCATTCAGTCTGCCCGGCGCTATCTAGCTCTTGATTATAAGCACTCTTGAATTGCTCTCTAGTTTGTTCAAATGTACAGCTTTATGTCATGCGCCATATCAGCACTGACAGGGACCTTGAAGATTCACTTCTCCATGTGAGGCCCAGAGAGGGGACAGGATCTAGCCAAAATCACTCAGCAAGGTCATGATAGAGCTGACAGTCTCAGAACCATGCTTCCTGATACCCTGGACAATGTGATGCTTCTCACACTGAGCACAAGTGCCTAGAGGCGGTTTAGCAGAGGTGGTTTATGGAGCACGACGATGTGTTAGATTCTGTGTTCCCAAGAGACTGGAGGTGCTTATAGTCAAAGATTTCTAACTCTGACAAGGACTCATAGAGTAAGGCTTAGGAAAATAAACCTCATCACTCAATGTTGAATGGATTAATAAATGTTCTTAAATCTCTTTCCCTTGTGTTTGAACATATGTACCCATTTGACCTCCAGAATGACATTCTGAGCACCCGGGGGCAGGGTCCATATTTTCTAACTCCTTGATGGCTCTCCACAGTGTGGAGCCCGCAGCTAGGTAACCAGCAGGTACTGAACAAACGTCAGTGATAACTGCCTGACTGAAAACTCCTGAACCAGAGCTCTGGGGGAATGCTCTCACAGAGCTTGCTGCTCTGGCCTCAGCACTCATTTGGACTGTAGTGGGTAGTCATCATGGCCCCCAGAGAATCTAATGCAACTGAGAATCTCAGAGAATTTGAAATATAACATTTCAACGTGGAGACATTTATATTCCCTTTATATTTTCTGGAAAACTTCCTTTTCTCTCCTTGTTGCCTGTTTGCCTGCCCTCCACCAAGGAGGCAGCTGGCTTTGGCCTCAGCCTGATCTTATTTGTAGATATGAGCTCTCACGATAATCCCATTAAAGATGGCTTGTCATTAAAGCTTTACCCTCCCGGGAAGAATTAACCTTCTCAGAGCTAATTTCCCCACGGCTCTCACACTGCCTGAGCTTCAGGAACCACAAATATCTTTTCCCCTCTCCCCTGCTTCCAGGTATAGGAGAACCTCACATTGTACAAGAGAGGCACTTTTGTGCAACTAACTATTTAACGGAATCCAGTAGGGAATCCTTTGGTAATGAGAGGGTCTGTTTTTGTCAGTTTCCTAAAGTGGCACTGCCCTCATGTGATAGTGTATGTGAGTGTGCTGGGGCCATCGTGTTGCCCTAAAAGGAAAGAGTCTGAAGGGCAGAAGGTGGCTCCATTTTGAGCACTCTAAATATATAAACATATAAACAAATATATAAACAAACAGTATGACCCGAAAGGTAAATTTGTGCCCTGCATTGAGTAACACCCTGTAAACACTCGAACAGTTGGTTAATTGTCAAAGAGACATTAGCACCCGATTATTCACTGCATCAAATAATTTCTTTTTAAATTTGATCAAGTAGCCCCTATAAAGAGCAAGATCCCCTGATGCATTTAAAATCCAAACCAGTTGACAAATAATTGAAATTATACACAACGCTTTAGCAGCATTATAGAGAAAAGATGCGAAGTAAGGAATAGTTATGTATGCCCTACAGACTGTGACTGCTCTGAGACCTGGTAGGGACTTTGGGGATGTCAAAAGAGAGACTCTACAAACTGTGGCTGGAAAGTTACGAGAAGCCCTCCGCAGGTTGATACGGGGTTGGAGGAATTCGTGTCTGCCTCTGCTGGCTGTTGACAGTCTCCACTTAGCTCCCTGGTTATATAAGTGGACATTCCCCCCAAAAAATGGATTAAGCTTTGTTTCTTCCTGGGGCCCAGATCACAACCCTCTCTGGGGGAGATTTCAGAATATACCTCCCCGCAAAGAAAACTACTGCATGCGGCATATATTCATGATTTCTAGCAAAGTAAACGCAAAGAAACTTTGGGTTCAAAAAAATTTCTAATGCACCCTGGAGATAAATGGTGACATTGAAGTTGGGGTGCGTGAGTGTTGGGCAGGGCAGGGTGGCAGGCAGGGAGGCAATGGGTGGTGGAGAATCAGAGGGCTAGGGAGTGTGGCATGCTGCAAATATGATGGAAAGAGCACAGGATCAGAAGTCAGGAAACTTACATTCTCACTTTGGCTCTTCCAGTAACTTGCAAGTCACTCCTGTGCTCTGAGCCCCAGCAGCCTCCTTTACATAATGAGGGGTTCTGGAGAGATGATGTCTAGGACTGCTCCCAACTTCTATCTAGGATTCCATGCTTTTAGCCATCGTTTGGAATTTCTGCTTTAGAAAAGAGCAGCTGGGTTCCTAAGAAGCTACCACCCAAAGCGACTGAGACAGCTGGGTAGGCAGCGCCTTTCATTTCCTCTTCCCCTTCCCTTCTCTCTTGGCTAAATTTCTTGCTCTCGGAATGAAACCTCTATTCCCAGACTCCAAAAGGTCTGTTCAAATTCTAGACTCCCACGAAAAAATTTTAGAAGTCCCCCTTATTCTCTGGCATCTTCCCCTTCCCTTATGTTTGTTGCACAGGAAGAGGGGCTTCCTCTTTCAATCCAGCAATTTAGGGTGCAGTGGGGTACTGGGAGTCACTGCTCGAGCTTGAAACAATGGGCTTCCTTAAACTTCACTGTTCCTGCCCATCTTAAGGAGAAGCAGCCCTAAGCCACCACCTACACATCCCCCAACCCACCCCACTAAAAAGGGACAGCAAAATATTCTGCTCCCTGGGACTCACAAGTCTGTAGCGATAACCGTATGGAAAGGCCGGAGCCCTTCTGGACCGGAGCTGCCTTCTCATGGCTGTTCAGTGGGCAGAGACGCGGCAGAGGCAGGCAAGTGGCTGAGAGCTCTGGAGCTTCTGCTGGTACAGGAGACACTGGTTGCTGGGGATACTTGGCGCCTAGTAAAAGTGAACCCTCCTGGCATGAGCCCTTCCCCAAAATAATCTAACATGCCCCTCTCTCATTGGTTGGCCCCTTCCCTGAATCAAAGGAAAGCCCTTATGGAAAAGCAAGCTCATCATTACAGGGAGGGGGAGATATTCTGGGTCACGAGGATGAGCGACTCACCCCCCCGCCCCGAACTTCATGTCTCTTCTCACTCCCTGCTCTTCTGTAGCGCCTGAGCTACTATGGGCCCAATGGAAATCTTAAGTTGTGTTCTTCTCAACTGAGAGTTGGATATCAGTGTGTGCAGGGGGTGGGGCGTGGGTGGGAGTTGTGGGTGAGGGGAGTTGGCCAAGAATAACTTTCTTTTTTCATAAGGCTGATCTCATGCAAAAGGATCTAGGGTGTCAGGAAAGATTCCCTTTGCTCTCCCCACCTCCCCCCACACACACACCAAGCCACCTACGATATTCCTTATTTATGTCAATCCACCAGCCCCTTAAAGGTGGATTATGCGTTCTGATTTTAGAGGCCAGGCTTCTGCTTTGCCCCTCCCTGCCCAAAGAGGATCTTGGACATAAGAAGCCTTTTTCTAGCCTACATGTCAGAATGACCCCATCAGCACTACCCCTCACACACACACCCCTTGGAATCCTGGCCAAATTTCTGTAGTGGTTGAGCTCTATATTTATCCCTTAGCATCAGGGCAGGGAACAAGCCAGAACTTTGCAGTGTCAGTTTCCCAGACATATATAACTCCTGAAGCCAATGTGGGATCCAACAAAAGAAAAATTAGTAAAAACAGCCAAGAACATTGTATAGCATTTTTGGTTTGTTTGGTTCACCCCACTGGAGCCTGGGTGGCCAAAAGGCCTAGGAGGAATGTGAGATCCTTCACAAATCCCCTCCCCCCCATTACACCCAGGTGACTGAGAATGTTGCAGGTACTGAGATTCTGGGCACATTCATAACCAAGAAAGCCAACCCAACCTCTTAGATAGACAGATTTATTCATAATGCCAAGCCTAGACTATTCTGATGAAGACAGCTTCAATAGTGGTTAATTTTAAATATAGACTCCATTTATTAGAACGTTATTACTCAGGATTCTTTCTTATGGAGTCTCCCCCGATACCCTCATTTGAAGAGAAAGAGAACACTGACAAAGAAAAGAGAAACTCATTCCTCTTTTTGGATTTTAATAAAAGCAAAATGTATTCCAGGGGATAACCTGGTCTCAGTAGACATTGAGCTTTATCTTTACACTTTCTCCACTTGAGATTTTTGTGTGATTCCTGATGTTAAGTATATGAGAAACCTGAAGCCCTTGGGAGCCTCAAAAACCAAACAGAGGATAGGTAAATTGGTCTTGTCTTACTAAGGCAGAAAAGACAGTACAGTCATGTTAGCAAGATCTAAAAAACTAGGAGTAGGGGGTAACATTATTCACAATAGCCAAGATACGGGTACGTGTCCTGTCAAGAGATGAATGGACGAGGAAGGTGTGGTATATATGCATACAACGGAATATTATTCAGCCATGAGAAGGAAGGAAATCCTGCCATTAATGACAACATAGATGGACCCTGAGGGCATTGTGCTAAGTGAAATAAGTCAGATGGAGAAAGACAAATACTGTATGATCTCATTTATATGTGGAATCTAAAAAAGCCAAATTCATAGAAATAGAGAGTAGAATGGCAGTTACCAGAGGCTGGGGGGTGGTGGGGGAATTGGGGAGATGTTGGTCAAAGAGTACAAACTTCTAGTTATGAAATGAATAAGCTCTAGGGAACTAATGTATGGCATGGTAATTGTGGTTAATAATACTGTACTACATACTTGAAAGTTGCTAAGAGAGTAGATCTTAAGTGTTTTCACCATAAAAAATAAATGGTAATTATGTGACATGCTGGAGGTGTTAGCTAGCTCTATGATGGTAATCATTTTGCAATATATATGTGTATCATATACATTGCACATATATACACATATATATGTGTATAAAATCACATTGTACACCTTAAACTTATGTAATGTTGTATGTCAATTATATCTCAATAAAACTGGGAGAAAAAACTAAGAGTGGGAGATAAAAGAGGATTTGGAGCAATGTGAACTCAGGTAACAAAATGTTCCATTCTCCAGAATCTCTCATTCCCTAGCATTCTGGGTAATTTGGGGTTTGCCATATCCTTAATATATTTGCAGTGTATTTTGACTATAGCCCAGGCTGGCTTCTGGAATGCCAGCTGTTGGGTGGGGTAAAATAACAAAATCCCATAGGATCTCAAAGACAGAAGTCTGTATGAGCTCACACTCAAAAGACTAAAGGAGAAACCATTCCTGCCAATTTTGGAAAAAAGCAATCTGCTTAATAGTGTAGCAGACTGGAGCCAGAAGTGGCCAATGGGGCTGCAAATGAAGCAGTGGCTACAGAGGCAAGAGAGGAGGGAGAAAGGAGAGGCTTTGAACTTGATAGCAAGTTCAAAGGCAAATGATTCAAGTCCCTAAAACGATATGGCCAGTCCTTGTGCACAGATGTTAGCAGCTGCTTCTATAAGCCCCTTTTCCTGGTTGCCTGCCTCAGGAAAACCACATGGTGGCTGATGGGGAACAGAAACGGTCTTACGGACTGGGCTCTCCTGTTCCCAAAGGAAGGAAGAGAAGGTAGCACTTTTGAGAGATCCTTTGCTTCTGAGAGGGGCTAGTTTAAGGCATCTATTCCTGTGGGCTATTTACACAATCGTGTGTGTGTGTGTGTGTGTGTAAGGGGGAGTGTCCTAGAGCCATCAAAGAGCGGTTATGTACTTTCCCCGCCTAGGGATTGGCTAAGTCTTCAGGGAGTCTCTAGGAGGTCATGTGCAGTGGAGCTTAAGAGTTGTTTGCCATTGGAGTCACCCAAGCATTGCTGAGTGCTCTCTAGAACCCCAGTCCCTTCCAGAAGTAGTGACCTTGAGGACTCTGAAGTCACTGGTGAGGAAACTCGAGGCTGGCCTAGGACCTGAGGCTTCCCATGAATGCTGCCCAGCATAGGGTGTCATCTTCAAAATTTGTGGAGGAGGGGAAACTCATTTGGGACTGCAAAGATCAGGGAAGGCTTCCCAGAATAGGCGGGGTTTGGGCTGGACCTTGAAGGGCAGTCCTTCAAGCTGGAACAGCTACTGCTCGACTTTGATGATGCCAGTATGGTCCCCAGTGCCCAAAGTTCCCCTCCTGAACAGCTAGCCTCTGAGTAGTGGCCAGCAAGCGTGGCCAGCAGGCTCACTGGCTAAGGCCAGAGGGTTTCTTTGACCTGAATGATCCAGATAATGGCCCCAGATCCTTATTTCGCTGAGTTCCAGGAAGAACCCTTAGCACATCACATTCCTGAGCAGAGTTTCCATCTGTCGAGTACAGTTGTACAGTGAGCGATGCTTTCATTTCGAGGGACTGAGGGCTCTAAGTTGGTGACTATATAAGCTTAGACCCCTAGGGAAACAATGAAGGCTTGGGAAATAGTGAGGTCCTTGTGGAGTTTCAAGCCTATTTCCAGTGGCTAAAAGGCACTAATGAGTATAATGCAGGCAAGCGACGTTGGTTCAAACAAACAACTAATTGGAGTTAAGAGAAGAAGTGTGCAGAGGCCCCTAATGAATGGATATGCTAATTGGTCTTCTTTGCTAGCCCCTTGGGCTTTGGCTGTGACATAGACTAACCTATTAGATGCCTGCTCTGTAATAGCTGCTGAATGCTGGGGCCCTTTATTGCCATGGTAACATTGATGTCGAGAGTCTAGCTGAGCCCCGGATCTCTTAATTTACTACTCAGGCGGCTACAATTCTTTGGGTTTTATTATTCTTCATGCCCCGGGTGCCAGAGTGGCAGTGAATCATGCTTATTCATCCTCTGCACCACCCACGGTGTCTTTGAATAAGTCAGGGTGTCTCTTACTGTGTGTGATGAGCAGATTATTAAGTTCGAGCCTGTTTCTGCCTTAGCTAGACTAGTGCCTCTCAGAAACCCAATGTACCTCTCTAACCACTTGCTTACCTGATACATCAGATGGCTTTTGGCGAGCGGAGCGATGGCACTGCAGTGGGCTGGCAGAGGCCCAGCCTCCCAGGAGTTTTGTGCTTGCTTGGTGGGCAGGGAGAAGCAGAGCAATATAGGTGGGACAGCACCCACCAGGAGCATGAACCTTGGAGACACATGCCATCCAAAGGGAGCAGTCAGAAGGGGAGAAGAGTCACTGCAGAGAAGGTCCTGGCTGGGAACTGTGGTGCTGGAAGTTTCAGTCTCTCTAGGGTCAGGGGGAAGGGCCTGGGTAGAAAAGGTGATCCCTCGTTCTTCGTGACTCCAGAGGAAGGGAGCAGCCACCAAAAGCTAGAAGTTACTGGGAGGATGGATTTCACTTTATTTTCTCAAAGACACTTGTTTAAAAAAAAAAAAAAAAGCTGGAAGCTGGTCACAGAGACCAGCTGCCTCTGAAACTTAGTAAGTAACTTGTCACATGAGCTGCCCAAGCTTTGGTCTCTCAGTATAGAGATGTTCTAAGATGTTCTAAGCGTGCACAGCCAGGGGGTGAAGAGTAGGACTCTTCCAATTTTGAAATCTTTTGTGTCTATATATGATGTTGTTTAATTTATCAGGACATATGCTAAACTTGGGTGATACTTTATATGCACATGTGCTTGCTTTAACAGCGCAAATGCTAAAATTGGGATGATACTCTATATGTGTTTGTCTGTGTCTATCTCCAGCCATAGATGAAACCTTGCAACAGGTGCAGAGGTATTTTCCTGACACCCCTGTTGCTAAGAAATGGGCAACCTGAAGCTTAAAGATAAATCGGTCAATAACCCCCCAAATTACAAATGACTCTTGCTAGCAGAAGAGATTCTTGGTTTTTGTGGGGTTTTTTTTTTCCATTTCACTGCAGCATTTGACTGGGCATCCTCATGGGAGAACTGGCAGACTAGAGAAAACTGTGGGCTACACAAATTCAGAGCACCTTTACAAGGTTTTTCTTTCTGTTTATTGGGAATGGAGGGTGTAGGTTGAGGGGGAGAGGTTTTCTTGAGCTAACTAGAATCTAAGAGGTAGCATTTTCCCCTGTGACAGGCTGGACAGAGAGGTGTAAACATAAAGACAGTCAATCAAGTGTGCAAAGCACAGAAAGGGGCTGTTAGGCAACACCGGTCTTTTCCACCAAAGCCTGCAAGCCTGTTTATTATCAAGCAGCAGCATTTCCCCACACAAAGGACAATGATATTAATCCAACCTGAACCCACTCTGGATTCAGCAAGCACCAGTCAGAAATCACAGTGGCTCTTAGCGGCCTCTTAAATCAAAATCAAATTCATAAGCAAGAGCTTAAGGTCTCTCCATCAACATCCCTGATTGGTTACTCACTTGCTGTAAGACCACGGGAATGCCAATTGATTTCTCTATTAAACCATCTCTCCACCTTTAAAGATAATAAGTCCAGTGTCCCTGCTTCCTCACTCTCAGGAATGCTGTGGGCCTAGAACTCTTCGGAAGAAAATGGCAAGAGAATTCTGAAGTTGGGTGGAATTATTGCTCATTAGGGAGTATATAGCTTAGTGTTTAAAAGCATGAGCTTTCTAAGTGGTACTGGATTTGAATCCAGTTCCCACTCTTAATAGCTGTGTAACCTTAGAGAAGTTACTTCACTTCTCTGAGCTTCAGTTTTCCCATCTGTAAAATCATCAGATTGGCATAGGATCAAATGATGTAATTTATGTACAGTGCTTGGCTTAGTTCACTCAATTATTATTATTATTATTGATAATAATACAAACCAACCAAACAAAAATACCTTGTCCGTTTCAAGGGCGCTTCCTCACAAGGCCAATGACCAGAGTAGGGGAGAAAGCTCCCTCGGGTTGTAGGCAATGACCCCATCTGGCCTACTAATGTCTCTCATGCTAGGGATTTGGGGCCAGGCAAGAGGGAGAGGGTATTTGGAGGTGGAGTGAGAGGTGAAATGTGAAGGCAGACATGCTAAGCCTGAGGTGTTTTGGAGGCAGATAAGGACTTTGAGGACCCTCATTCACACCACACCGTGTAAAACAGCAGGTCAAACTTCAGTGCACTAAAAAGTCACCATAAGAGCTTGTTAAATGTGCTCATTCCCGATTACTCTGCAGATTACTTATTAATTTCAAAGGGAAAATGTACCTTTGCAATGAAGAGTTCTAGAAGACACCACCTTACATAAGTGATCAAATTTAGCATCACCAATAACAGGGCAATTGCATGTGAACCTCCTGATGTGACACAATGGGAAGTAAACAACGTTACTTCTGTAGTATTCTTGCCAAAGATGTTTAATATGAACCTAATCGTAAGGAAACAATCAGACGACTCCAGACTGTAAACAAGACAAAGGACCTGGACTCTTCAAAAATATCAGCATCATTAAGAAAAAAAGCCAAAGGTACTGTTCTAGAATCTAGATTAGAAGAGACTAAAAAGAAAAGACAATCAAATGAAATCCATGATTCTTGACTGAATCCTGTATCAACACAAACAGCTAGGATGTTTTGGAGATAATTTGAGAAATTTTGATATGGACTCAATATTGAATAATATTACTCTATCAATGTTACATGTCTTGGATGTGATATGGTGTTATTATTATGCAAGAGAATGCTTTTGTTTGTAGGAAATACATGCTGAAGTATTTAGGTGCAAAGTGGCATGATACCTGCAAGTTAATTTCAAATGTTGTAGCCAAACACATACATGTTTTTATTACATGTGTGTATGTGTGTATGGAGAGAGAGCATATGTGCAAATCTAAAATGTTAATTTCCAGGTGAAGGATATGCTGTTATTTATCATAGTTTACTTTCAGATTTTTCCAAATAAAAAGTTGGGAGCAAAACATAAATTCTTTCCTAGAGCTCCATCCCACGTGTGCCTTCTCATAGCCTCAACACTCCCTTGCACCCCAGTTCTTAGATGCCTAATATCCCCTGCTGCATAGCATCAGGAAATAGTTGGAGTTAAGGAGACATGAAATCAGGGAGAGCTCCATGAAGGCAGCTACCCCTGAGCTTGGCCTCCAGGGTTGGGGCAGGATTTTGCTAAACAGAGATAGCAGGAGAAGAACTGGAAGAAAGAGGCAACAACTCAAATGAAGCTCGAAGAATATAGAACAGAGGTCCTCAACTTTAGTGGACACAGAGTCATGTGAGGAGCTTGTTACCTATGCAGATTCTCTGATCCCGACTCCAAAATTCTGATTCTGTAAGCCTGAAGTTGGGCCCAGAAATCTGAAGGTTTAAAGCATGAAGATGACTCTCCTGCAGAGGTTTGAGGACCATGATTTGGGAAACACTGGCGTGGGCAGCTGCCTATTCCACATACACACAGAACTGGCCCTGTCTCTCTCGTGTTCACCTATGAATCTCTCATAGGTGAATTGTCACCAAGGCTGATGTAAACCTTCAGGGGAAGTCCTCTGTACTAGACCTGTTAGTCACGGTGTCTGCCGTGTCCAATACTCTCCTCACTGCCTCCTGGTCAGGAAAGCAAATCCAGCTAGTTGTGGCATAGGGGTGACCTTGACTGTACCAGGAATGGGCCGCAAGATTTGGTGACGGATAAGGTAGCCAGGCATAAAGAGTTCTGTCCAACAGGATTGATGGCATCAAGCTAGGGCAATCAGACCAGCAACCTGTGGACCTGTTCATATAGACTACGGGGAGAATTTTCTAACCCCTGGCAAGAGGAGAATAGAGCAGACTTACAGAGGGAAGCAGCGACGTTATACAAGAGGAAGGGAACATGACGCTGAGGACTAGAGCTGCTTTGGAATCTAGTAGGTCTTCCAGGCTATGTGTATCGTCATCATAATCTTTCTTTTCTTGAGGTATCCTAAATAGACCTCTGTTAAGTATGATAAAAGGATTAAATTAATGTGCCTTCTATGAGGTTCCCAGTTCTTAGAGAACTGCTAATGCCCACACTGAAAAAGAAAGTGTCTCTGGGGCATGTTGCTGCTCACCTGAGGAGCTGGCAGGACAGAAATAAGCTAATTGTTTCCCTGTCTTTTGCCTCTTCAAACAGACATACAGCTCAAGAAAAGAGACCCCGAGTCTACTTTCTCGAGACCCTCCTTATTTCACACATGCCTGCATCCCAAATGCCTCCCTTTCCTATCCCCAGTCCTCCTTGCTTGGTTCACCGTGGTGGAAACTCCAAGTTATGTAGCCCTTTTCTGAACTGTTTGCTTCCCATCAACTCTGGCTCCAACCCAAGCGGAGCCCAGCTTGGTAAATCCATGCCTAGAAGTCAAGAAGTGAAACAATCGTCCTCTGTTCAGACAAGAGCAACAGCTGCTAGAGGGGGTCAGGAAGGGGAGAGCCAAAGGCTGTGGGGAGGCTAATTCTGCTGCTCGAAACTGCCAGTGGGCCATTCGGCCAGGAGAACTGGTTATCTGGCTGGACTCTCAGACCCAAAGACACCAGCACATTGTAGATTTTGGATGCAGGGTGGTGAAAGAAAAATTCATGGTCCAGTCAGACTTTAGGACTCCCAGCCCTCAGCTCTTTGCAGTACCTCAGTCCTTACACCACCCTTCCACCCTGCCTTTGTGGAAGGAAGCATGATGTGGCTAGGCGTTGACGTTGTCCTGCCCTTTGCCTCTGGGGATTCTGTCTTATGGCAGGATGACCAGAAGCTGTCAAAAGGAAGATTCCTCAACCTACTCCTCTACCACCTGAAGACTAGGACACTAGCCTCTGAACTCACTAAATATACAAGGTATAGAGAGGAATTCTAGCCTCAGATCTGCTAGGAATGTACAGTATAATGTTGGACTAGTTAGTCACTTAAACTCTTTGGACCTGTTTCCTCAAAGGGCTGTTGTGAGGACAGCATGCGATCACTCTGGTGCAAATGCTAGACAAATCATCAGGCCTTCTGGTAGAGCAGTCCTCTGGGGACATGATAAGGGGGAATGGCCTCACTCCTCCACAGCCTCCTGTTTCCCCTCTCCCCAACGCTGTAGGGGCAGCTGTAGCTCCAGCTTTAGTGAACAGAGAGAATGATTGCCTGACATCCCAACATTGTTGAAGCTAAAAAGAGTTTGTAGATAACAAGAGCAAAAGACCTATATGAACAAAAGGGGTATTTGGGACTCCTGAGATTAGAAATGTCTACCGAAACCACTTTATACAATTAATTTGCAGGTTAGAAATATATGGAAAATGTGATCTTGGGATCCCACCATTGTATACCCCCTAGGTGGCCCAACAAGGATGTAGAAGGCCCAGTGCTTTTTGATGTAGAGCTTGGCAAGTAACCCCCAAAGAGCTAAAACTAGCCGGTTATTTATGAAGTATCTAAGGTGCTCCAGTTGTTGTGTCCTCTGGGAACTTTTGTTCATCAGGATGAATATGCCTGACAAAAGCCTGACTGTTACAAGAACCATAACCCTGGGCAAATAGCGTGATTAAGCAGATAGGATGATAGATTAAAGACTTCCATTAATCTAGGAGACAGAGGGAAAGACAATTATAATCAGATACTTTAAACCTCTTCTCTGCTTAATGGAACACCCAAATCATCCAACTTGAAAAGTAAAGTCAGGTCTAGTGACACATAGGTATCGGAGAAGGGCAGGGAGGAATGACATCATACGATGCAGCAACTACTCCTGTGTACGGCTCAGGAAGCAACAGCATCCTGGGAAGAGAGTGTGGGTTCTGGAGCCAAACAGATATGGGTACAGTTCCCATTCCTGACACTTCACCTGTGTAACCATCAAGACTTGTGATGGTTCTGAGATTTTATCTTACTTGCAAGCTAACAACTTAGCCTGCCACAATTTTTTCGTGGATGCTGGCAGAAGACATGAGACTCCTGGGTCAGCAATAGTAGTAGCCAGAGTATAAGCTTTTTCTTGTGTCAGTTCCCCTTGCCCCCAAGTCTCATAGGAGCTACTCAGAAAGGGCCAGGTGACACCTGCGCATGCAGTGGGTTGTGTTACAGGAGAGCAACACTGAGCTTAATGAGTCTGAATCTTTTATGATGAGCAGTAAGTTTGCCTTTCCATTGCTCCACAGGGAGACACTGTGTCTTCCAAAGCTGTTCACTATACAAATATCCTTGAAAAAATAGTCCAGAACCATGTCAGTCAGTGTCTCTGTTCACAAGATGTGGAAAAACATGAGAGATCCATGGGAAATTATCTCACAATAATGATCATTAGCAAGTTATTGAACCTCTTTGAACCTCTTTTTTTTTCACCTGTAAAACATGTATTATAATATTGCCTATCTCATGGAGCTGTGAAGATTAAATGAATTCATACATGTTAAAGCACTAGACACCTAGAAGATGCTCAACAAGTGTTAATTTCATTCCTCTCACTCTCACTTTCTCACCACTGTTACTAGAAGGCCCTACTATTCCACACTTCCTGGTTTGTTCCTGCAGTCACTTCATGGCTCCCAACGAAGACTTCAGTTTATTTCTCACCACCTTTTCTCACTAATTTGCTAGTTTCCATCTACGTCCCGTCAGGATTTAAGTCCTGCTTAACTAATCAATTAATTATTTATTTAAAAGATATTTATAGGACACTGACTATGTGTCAGATACTGTGCTGGGTGCCGGTGATACAACCAAGAAAGAAAAAGACACGGTCAACAGCCTCATGGAGCATGCCCTTTCTTTGGGGAGATCGACATTAAACAGATAAGTCAGAAATTATTGGTCACCAAGAAAGCATGACATATGGAAGAGAGCATTATCCCCATTTCCCTCGTTTGATCTGCACTGCCTCACTGAGACACACTGTCCACGTAGGATCATATCTCTTACCACTTTTCCTTGATGGAGTCAACTTCACTCCTAGGCCCTAACTAGGTGAAAGGTCAATCTAAACTTGTGGACCAGCTAGGATGTAGAACACTGTCCAAGGAGTGGAGTCCTATTACTTTCCAAGACAGGCAGCAGTACTGGTGATAGAAAGTAGGGTCAGAGAAATAAGGCTTCTATAATCTGCAGAGGACTTGAAAGAACAGATCCCAGTTGACATTCTTTAAGAGAAAATACAGCTGCCAAAGGTGGTTTTTGTTTCTTTGTTTGTTTTGGCTGCACTGTGTGGTGTGTGGGATCTTAGTTCCCTGACCAGGGATCCAACCTGGGCCCGGGTTGAAAGCGCTGAGTCCTAACCACTAGACCACCAGGGAATTCCCCAAAGGTGTTTTTGAAAGCAAATCTGTTGGCCTTCACTTTTAAGGAACCTACACAGTGCCCTCATTTTTCACAATTAGCTACACAAACCTTCCTCCCCTTCTTCAAAGGTCAGCTTCACCTCTGGCATATAAAAAAATGATCATGCACTCCAAACCAGCGAGATATTTTCTCTTCCTTCTCCTAGCTGAATTTTTTTTTCTCCAATAGGATTGTAAGAACCTTGAAGGCAAGGCCTGTACCTTACACTTCTCTTGTAACCCACTTCTACTCTTTCCCTTCCCAGCAAAGCCTGCATCTGTTCAGTGACAAAAATCTGTTCTCAAAAAACAAAAACAAAAACAAAAACAAAAACAAAAACCTAACTAAAAAAAGGAATGATGCTATGGAACGGCATGGTGTTTACAAGCACATTCGTGGTTATTTTATTTATAAAAATTCCCAGACTTCTCTGGTCAGTCACTCTTATGGTATCAACAAAAACATTTTTTTTTCCCAAGTATATTTTGTTAGCCCAAACAGATCCGTCTCCCTAGTTTCACAGATAGAAAGTCAGGTGTTAATTTGAACCAATCCCGTGCTAGTACAGTACTGCTAGGAATAGAAGCAACGAAACATTATCCCTAACTCTCTTTAATCAGTAGCTCGGTCTCTTTCTTAGTCTAATCCCCTTGATCATGAGTCAGGGACCTTTCCAAGCAGTATGCCAAGACTTCTGTCACTGTTTCTCCCCAGGGCAGGGGGCAAGCCGTGATTAACTTCAGGGGAGGGCATGAGATAGAAGATTGTTACCTCTCAGCTATTGTAATTTGGAGGTCAAGGGGAGAAGCCAACTCATTGGAGAGAATGAGATTGGAGGGAACTTGAAGTGCTTGTAAGGAGACCCTCACAAGACGGGAAGAAGAAGCTATGACAACTGCAAAAATCAGCCCAGGCACTAAATCTGGCAGTTCACTTATCAAGATTGAACCTAGGAGACTTTGGAAAGTCAATAATTCCTTACTTGGTTCTAGAGAGGAAGACGGTGTAATGGGGAAAGCATAGAATTTTGACTTTGATAGCCCACTGTACTTAATTAAGTCTAAAGTTAATATATTGACATACCTCTTAAAAAATGTGAGCAACTTAGAGCACTATAACTGTAATCACTTCTCTCCAGACATTTCCTCCTTTAACAAAAAACTGTGGAATATCATATACATACAGATTTTAAAATAGACTTTGTTTTTTAGAGCAGTTTTAGATTGCTAACAAAATTGAACAAAGTACAGAGAGTTCCCATATACCCCCTCCCCTCCCCCACACACAACCTCCCCCACTATCAGCATCCGCCACCAGAGGGGTACATTTGTTACAATCGATGAACTTACATTGACACATCAGAATCAACCAAAGTCCTTAGTTTACAATGGGGTGCCCTCTTGGTGTTGTACATACTATGCATTTTGACAAGTGTATAATGGCATGTATCCACCATTACAGTATCATACAGAATGGTTTTACTGCCTTAAAAATCCTCTGTCCTCCATCTATTCATCCCTCCCTCTCCACTAACCCTTAGCAACCACTGACCTTTTCACTGTCGCCTTAGTTTTACCTTTTCCAGAACGCTGTATAATTGGAATCATACAGTAGGTAGCCTTTTCAGATTGGCTTCGCTCACTAAAGTATATACGTTTAAGTTCTTCCATGTCTTTTCATGGCTTGATAGCTCATTTCTTTTTAGTACTGATTACATACAAATGTGACGCATAAAATATTATCGTGTAGCCTAATGAAAAAATTTTAAAAGCTAATGCCATAGGGAAACCACTACCCAGGTCAAGAAATAGAAGATTGACAGCACTCAAGAAGTAACCATCCTCCTGTGTGGACTTCTAAAAGACAACTAGTCTGGACTCTTCAAAATATAAATAAGATGAAAAGAAAAAGTGGAAGGTTTGTTTTAAGTTAAAGAAATCTAGAAAGACAAAGCAACAAAATGCAATATGTGAACCTTGTTTGGTTATTGGTTCCCCACCACACACCACCCAAAAAAAGGCCCATAAAAGACATTCTTGGAGAAATTTGAATATGGACTGTTTATTAGATGATGTATAAAATTATGTTAATTTATTCAAGAATGATAATAGTATTATGGTTATATAGGAAAACGTCCTTATTTGGAGGAGATGCATGCTGAAGTATTTAGGGATGTTTCCTGATGTCTGCAACTTATTTTGATATGGCTCAGCAAAAAATATATATGGATATATATGGAAGTTCCACTTCTGGCAGGACAACGTGAGGAGCTCTGTGGACCAGCTCTCCAGTGAAACTGGTGAAAATTATGAAAAAATACGTACAACCATTAAAAAAATCTCTGGAAATTATCCTAAGGACATACAGAAAATGAAGAAACATCTACTCAATAAAAAGTCTACTAAAATTTAATGAGAACATGGGGAGTATGTGGTATTGGAACCAAGGCCCTTTCCCTTCCTCCCCCTTTTCTAGCTCTGCAAGAAGGAAACTCCTCTCCGGATTGGTGCAAGCAAGAACACAGGGCTCCACCTTTCCCTAGCTCCCAGTTGGAAGGCTATCTTCTTAGAAGGTGCAGGATGTGAGCTTTTCTCATCTTGCCCTTAGCTACCTGTCGCTGAGGCTAAGATCCAGTGACCATGGCCAAGAGGCGCAGGCTTCCTTCTTTTACCCAGCCACCACTTGTGGGATGGAGACTCTACCCTGGGCATGGCACCGCTGAAAATACTGGGGCCCCATTACCCTTGTTCTGGCTTGTAAGGTGGTGGTTCTGTGCTGGGAGAAGCAAGCGTAGAAAACTTGAGGCTACTGCCCTCCATTCCGCCGAATACTAACCTCCTAGAAGCAGAAGAGAGGAAGGAGCAGAAAAATTATTTGAAGAAATAATGGCTAAAAACTTCACAGATTTATTGAAAAACATTTGTCTACACATCCAGGAAGCTCCATAAACTGTAAGTAAATACAAAACAAGACAAAAACAGGAAATGCAAGGAAACACGAAACAAGGAATTCATAAAGAACTCTTACAACTTGATAATACCAAGAGAAATAACCCAATTAAAAATTGGGCAAAGGATTTGAATAAACATTTCTGCAAAGAAGAAATGCAAATAGCCCATAAGCACATTAAAAGGATGCTTGACATCATGATTGATCAGAGAAATGCAAAATTAAAAGCACAATGAGATGCCATTCACACCCACTAAGATAACTATAATAAAAGGTCAGATAATAACAAGTGTTGTCAAAGTCTTGATAAAATTATAACCCTCATACACTGCTGGTGGGAATGTAAAATGATGCAGCCACTTCAGAAAACAGTCTGGCAGTTCTTCTAATGGTTAAACATAGAGTTACCACATGACCCAGCAATTCAACTCCTAGGTACATACCCAAGAGAAATGAACACACATGTCCATACAAAAACTTATATACAACTGTTTATAATATAGCAGCATTATTCATAATAGGTAAAAGGTAGAAACGACCCAAATGCCCATCAACTGGTGGTGAATGGATAAACAAGATGTGACATATCTATACAATGGAATATTATATGGCCATAAATAAGAGTGAAGTGCTATTATAGACTGAATTATGCCCCACCCCACCCCCGAAAAATTATGTGTTGAAGCCCTAACCCCCAATGTGACTGAATTTGGAAACTTTAAGGAGATAATTAAGGTTAAATGAGGTGCTAAGGGTGGGGTCTTAATCCCATAGGAATGGCATCCTTGTAAGAAGAGGAAGAGATGCCAGAGATCTCTCTCTTTGCAGGCACACAGAAGAAAGGCCATGTGAGGACACAGTGAGAATGTGGCCATCTGCAACCCAAGAAGAGGTCTCACCAGAAACCAACCCTGGTGGCACCTTGATCTTGGACTTCCAGTCTCCAAAACTATGAGAAAATAAGTTTGTTATTTAAACCTCCCAGGTTGTAGTATTCTGTTATAGCAGACCAAACAGACTAATACAATTACTGACACATGCTACAACATGTATGAACTTTTAAGATACTAAATGAAAGAAGCCAATCACAAGAAACCACATATGATTCCATTTATATGAAATGTCCATAATAGGCAAATCTATAGAGCCAGAAATTATATTAGTGCTTGCTGGGAGGATGGGAGGATAGGGAATTGATAGCTAAAAGTATGAAGTTTACATCTGAGGTGATGAAAATGTTCTAAAATTGAATATGCTGATGGTTGCATATATCCATGATTATACTAGAAACCATTGAGTTGTACATTTAAAATGGGTGAATTGTATGAGATATGAATTACATTTCAATAAAGCTGCTAAAAAATATATGTAAGTATACATGGAGAGATATAAAGCAAAATGCCAAAATGTTAGCAACTGTTATATCTAACTGGAGGGTACATGAATGTTACTTGTATTATTCTTTCAACTTTTCCTGTATCTGTGAAATTTTCCATAATAAAAAATTGGAAAAAAATAGAAGTCCTCCAGTGTGTCCCTTCCTGATCACTCCCATTTTTCCTTTTCCAAGAAATAACCAATATCCTGACTTTTGTTAATCATGTCCTTGGTATTCTTTATAGTTCTACCACCTATGTATGAGTTCCTAAGCAATGTAGATTAGTTTTCCCTGTTTTTCTGCTTTATATACATGGAGTCATACAGTATGTAATATTTGTTCTTGGCTTGTTTCCATCAGTGTCATGTTTGTAAGGTACATTCATGTTGTTGCATGTAGCTGTAGCTCATTAATTTTCACTGCTGACTAGTTTTCCATTGTTTGCAAATATCACAGTTTTACCCTTTCAACTGTTGGTCAAAATTCAACTGCTTGAATTTTGGCTTATTCAAGTGTAAGGGCTATTAAGACAGTGCTGCTAAGAACATTCTTGTACATGTCTTTTGATGAACATATACACAAATTTCTGTTGGGTGTATATATAGAAGTGGAATTGCTGGGTCACAGAAAATGCATTCGTTTCAAATCTGCTAGATAATGCCAAACTTTTTCAAAATGGTTAAATCAAATTACATTGCCACTAGCAGTGTGTCAGACTTTCTGTTGTTCCATATCCTTGCCAGCAGTTGGTATTGTAAGGATTAAAAAAAAAAAACACAAAGCCAGCCGCCATTCTGGTAGATGTGTGGTGGTATCTCATAATGGTTTTAATTTGCATTTCTCTGATAAAGTTAAGGACATTTTCATATGTTTATTGGCCATTTGGATTTCTACTTTTGTGAAGTAACTGTTTATGACTTTTTGCCCATTAAAAATTTTTCTTATCATTTTCCAGCAGTTCTGTATATGTCCCAAGTCCTAGAACTTTATTTGCTACATATATATTGCAAATATCTTCTGCTACTGTATGGATCAGTTTTAATTTTCTTCACGGTATCTTTTTTTTTTTTTTTTTAGTATGCGGGCCTCTCACTGTTGTGGCCTCTTCCGTTGTGGAGCACAGGTTCCGGACACGCAGGCTCAGCGGCCATGGCTCACGGACCCAGCCGCTCCGCGGCACGTGGGATCTTCTCGGACCGGGGCACGAACCCGCATCCCCTGCATCAGCAGGCGGACTCTCAACCACTGCGCCACCAGGGAAGCCCCTTCATGGTATATTTTAATGAACTGTTTCATTTTAATATAATCAAAGTATCAATTTTTTCTTTTATGGTTAATAGTTTTGTGTACTGTTTAAGAAGTTCTTAAACTTCCAAAGCTGTGAACATAATCATTTACATTGTAAAAGCATAATTTTGCCCTTCAGATTTAGATGTATAATCTACTTGTACTGATCTTGGGATATTAATTGAAGTAAGGGTCCAACCTCTTTCCTTTTTTCCATATTGGTACCCAATTGTCCCAGCACCATTTTTGAAAAGAAGCATCTGTGTCTCTTGGCTATTCTTTCAAAAAGAATTTGCCATCCAGCTGCAAGGAGTGCAGTTAGATGTCAGCCTCAAGGTGCAGCACCTTTGAGATCGCTAAAGCATTTAAGCAGAAGCCAAGCTCTTCCCACGCAGCCCCTAGCCAATGAGGGAGCATGGGAGGCGTACTAAGGCCTGATCCTTTCTGCCCATTGAGGGATTCCTCTAATGAACTCTTCATCCAGGATGCCAAAACTTTCACGATCTGAGGTTCTCCATGCCCAATCCTGCTTTCCCTTCCTTTCAAACATTACCCTCCAATAAACCTCTTGTACTTTGTACTCCAATTCAGTGTCTCCTTACCAGAGGACCTAAACTAACACATCTACTACCAGGAGTGATCCAAGAAACCAGGTAGTAAAATGGTATTTGGGGGATGGGATTACTCACTAGCAGGCTGTCACCATAGACCCCATCCCCAGTGGTATGTGGGGTATGGATTGTCCCAGGCACCAGATGGTGGCGCACTTGCTAAAACTTTCACAAGCAGTGTCTTGGGGAAATGTTCTGTGGAAGGGAATGCCTTGTCAGTGCAATGATTCAGGCTTTTGGGAAATGGGTTGGTGCAGGGTGGCGGGTGGGAGGGGAGAAGAGGGAATCCTACAAAGACAATGAGATTTGCCAGCTGTCATTTAGTTGCATTGATACCTACAGAAGGCTAATGAAAAGGTGAGGGCCGTTAACAAACAAATACTGTGAAATCCAGAGTGTCTCTTTGGTAGCTTACACCGAAGCTCTTATCTTCTGCGGTGGAAGAACAGAAAAAAAATCTCGACCAAACTCAGGATTTTAAAGAATCCAGGTTCTTTAATCCAGGTTTAAAACTTCGAATCCAGCTTCGAAGATGACTGTTTGGCGGAGGCAAGTCTATTTTGTTAAAATCAGAGTCTTGGTTGGGAAAACTTGGGACACATGTTGATGAGTGACCCTGAACATTTTGACGTCTCCCTTAGTCCGTTTGGGCTACTATAACAAAATACCACAGACTGGGTGACTTATAAACAACAGAAATTTATTGTTCACAGTTCTGGAGGCTGGAAGTCTGAGATCGGGGTGCCAGCATGGTTGGATGAGGGCCCTCTTCCCAGGTCTCAGACCTCTCTCTGTGTCTTCACATGGTGAAGGGGCTAGCGAGCTCTTTGGGGTCTCTTTTGTAAGAGCACTAATCCCATTCATGAAGGCTCCACCCTCATGACCTAATCGCCTCCCAAAGGCCTCACCTTCTAATACCATCACATTGGGCATTAGGATTTCAACATACGAATTTAGGGGGGACACAATCATTCAGATCATAGCAGCTCCCCAGACTAGCATTGCCAGATTTAGCAAATAAAAATATAACAAAAATTAAAATATTGCATGGGACATACTTATACTAAAATTTTATTTATTTATCTGAAATTCTAATTTAACTGGGCATCCTGTCAATTATCTGACACCACTACCCCAGGCCCCTCTGCACCCTCAGAACCTGCACAGATGGCCCATTCCTTCTTCTTTTTTTTAATACAAATTTTATCCACATTGTTTTTTGGTAATTAATTAATTAATTTATTTATTTATTTTTGGCTGCGTTGGGTCTTCGTTGCTGTGCGCGGGCTTTCTCTAGTTGCGGCGAGCAGGGGCTACTCTTCTTTGAGGTGCACGGGCTTCTCATTGTGGTGGCTTCTCTTGCTGCGGGGGCACTGGATCTAGGTGCATGGGCTTCAGTAATTGTGGCATGCGGGCTCAGTAGTTGTGGTGCATGGGTTTAGTTGGTCCGCAGCATGTGGGATCTTCCTGGACCAGGGCTCAAACCCATGTCCCATGCATTGGCAGGCGGATTCTTAACCACTGCACCACCAAGGAAGTCCCCCATTCCTTTTTATTAAGAAATAGCACTCCAGCCCACCCCCATGTGGGAAGACACTGCAGAGGCCTCTTTCCCTCAAGGCAACAGGAGACCCCCCCTCAGGATCTGCCCCCACCTCTTCTCCTGTTGGGCAGGCATAGCTGCATAACCCATCTAAGAACAACATGGGCCTGATAGGAGAGGACAGGGCCTATAGCCCAAGGGATCCACACAAATTAGCTAGAATGTGTCAGCAGCAGTCAGAAGGGTATTCATGGGACCTGATTTTGAGGGTGCTCAATCAAGGGGGCCATGTCATAAGACTGGATAAGGGAGAGTTTATTGATCTGGGGGTACTCTCTTGGGTTACAAGATCTAATTGCTATAATAGTTCATTTTTTTAAACATCTTTATTGGGGTATAATTGCTTTACAATGGTGTGTTAGTTTCTGCTTTATAACAAAGTGAATCAGTTATACATATACATATGTTCCCATATCTCTTCCGTCTTGCATCTCCCTCCCTCCCACCCTCCCTATCCCACCCCTCCAGGCGGTCACAAAGCACCGAGCCGATATCCCTGTGCCTGTAATAGTTCATTTTATGTGTCAACTTGACTGGGCTAAGGGATGCTCAGATAGCTGATAAAACATGGTTTCTGCGTGTGTCCGTGCGAGTGTTTTTGAAAGAGATTAACATTTAATTCCGTAGACTGACAAAGAGATCCACCCTCACCAATGTGGACAAGCATCATTTTAAAAGGCGAAGGAAGGGCGAATTTCCTTTTTCTCTTCTTGAGCTAGAATGTCCATTTTTCCTGCCCTTAGACATTGGAGCTCCTGGTTCTCAGGCCTTTGGACTCAGAAGAAATTATAGCACCAACTTACCTGGTCTCCGGCTTATAGACAGCAGATCATGGGACTTCTGGCCTCCACAACCATGTAAGTCAATCCCTATAAATTTCCTCTTATATTTATCTATATATATCCTATTGATTATATTTCTCTGGAGAGCCCTTATTAATACAGATTTTGGTACTTGGGGTGGGGTACTGCTGTAACAAATACCTAAAAATGTGAAAGCGGCTTTGGAACTGGGTCATGGGTAGAGGCTGGAAGAGTTTGGAGGTGCGTGCTAGAAAAAGTCGACATTGCCATGAATGGACCATTAAAGGCAATTTGCATAAGCGCGCAGAAGAAGGTAAGAGTGTAGAGAGAGCTTCAATCTTCTTAGAGAATACCTAAGTGGTCATAAACAGCCTGGTCACAGTATGTCACGGCATGGACACTAAAGGTCATTCTGATGCAGTCTTGATGGAAATGAGGAACATCTTACTGGAAACTGGGGGAAAGGCCATTCTTGTTATAAAGTGGCAGAGAGCTTCACTGAAGTGTGTTCATATCTTAGAGTTTTGTGGAAGACAGAATTTGTGAACGATAAAATTGGATATTTCGCTGAAGCTATTTCAAGCCAAGTGTTGAAGGAGCAGCTTGGCTTCTCTTGAATTCTCATAGTAAAATGAGAGAAGAGAGAAATGGCTTAAAATTGTTAATCAAAAGAAAAACAGAAATTAATATGTATAACTGATTCACTTTGTTATAAAGCAGAAACTAACACACCATTGTAAAGCAATTATACCCCAATAAAGATGTTAAAAAAAAAAGAAAAACAGAAATTAAAAGTTTGGAAAATTCTCAGCCTATCCATGTGGCAAAAAATGAGAAAGCATATTCAGATGAGAACACTAATAAGCATGACCAAGGGATGCTTTGATAAGGGGATTAGTAGGGGTGTCAGCCATGGACTTAATCAGCCACCTCAGCAGGAAAACAGCCAATTTGAACTGAAGGAGGAGACAAGAAAGAATGAAAGGAAAGTTGTTATTAGACTTCTTAGATTTTGCAGGACGGGACCATAGAGCTATTCACCTACAAAAGTACAATATTCTTCAAGACAAGAAGAAGGACCCAAAGGCAATTCAGAGATTATCAGGGCTGCCTCCTTGGTTTCAAGAGCGGGGGGCCATCTCCAGAGTTTCAACAAGCCAGATGACTCCCACTCAGAGCTGTGGGTGCTAGAACCCCTGCTCAGTGGAGTCATGGGGGGTAGGGTCACCCCCAAGACCCAGACTGATAGAGCCACTAGCATGTGATTTCAGCCCAAGAGAGCTGCCGCATGGTTCAGCAAAGCCATGAAGGTCAAGTGTCCCAGTGTGTCCTGAAGGCAGGACGCCTACCCCAATGTGTCCAGAAAGCAGGACCTCTGCCCCAGAGGGCAAAGAGTTACGTTAAAGAAGATTATTCTCAAGCCTTAGATTTAATATTGTTTGCCTTGGAGTTTCGACTTGCTTGGAACCTGCCACCCCTTTCTTCTCTCCTATTTCTCCCTTTTGGAATGGGAACGTCTGCCCTATGCTGGTCCCACCATTGCATTTTGGAAGCACATAACTTGTTTGATTCCACAGGTTCACAGCTGGAAGGGAATTTGCCTCAGAATGAATCATACCTTGAGTCTTATCCATATCTGGTTTTAGATGCTATTTATTTTAATTTGAATAATGTATTTTATTTAGCCTATGTGGTATTATCATTGTAATCAATATCAAAATATTTATGAGATAGTTTATATTCCTTTTTTTTTTCTTGGACTAAGTCTTCAAAATCTGGTCTGTTTCACACTCACAGAGCATCTCGATTCGGGATAGCTTCATTTCCAGTCCCCAGTAACCACATGTAGCTTCTGTATTGGGCAGCCTAGGTATAACCCAATCCTGTCATTTAAAAGAGAGAGAAACCAAGGATCTGAGAGATCTCTTAGAGATTCTCCAATAACAAAAGAGTTTACATTTGGAGAAACGGTTGTATACCAGATTTTCGCTCCATCATGCGCCTTTGGGAAACAATTAGATGCTATTTAAATGAGACTTTGGACTTTAGACTTAAGTTGATGCTGAAACGAGTTGTCTTTTGGAGCTGTTGGGATGGAATGGATGTATTTGCATGCAAGAAGGACATTAATTTTGGAGGGCTGGGGTGGAATGCTGTAGTCTGAATGTTTGTGTTCCCCTCAAATTCATATGTTGACATCTTAACCCCCAAAGGTGATGGTATTAGTAGGTGGAGCCTTAGGGAGGTACTTGGGTCATGAGGGTGCAGCCCTCATGAATGGGATTAGACCCCACAGAGCTCCCTAGCCCCTTCTGCAAAGTGAGTACACAGTGGGAAGGTGCTGGCTGTGAGCTAGGAAGAGGGCGCTCACCAGGACACGACCATGTTGGCACCTTGATCTTGGACTTCCCAGCCTCCAGAACTGTGAGTAATAAATTTCTATTGTTTATAAGATACCCAGTCTGTAGTATTTTGTTATAGCAGCCTGAACGGATTGAGGCAATACTCCAGCCAGGACCCTAGGAGAAAGATGCACATTTGCTGCTAGGGTGACTCCTAGGAGCCTGGGCAACGTGGTGACCCACACTGAGTGCGGTAAAAATGCCTGAGTTGCTACGGGAGACAGTGGAGGAAGGGATTAAAATGCGCAAGGAAGTAGGCATGCTGCAGTGTATATATTATGTGAGACCAAAAGACCCACTGGAGACTATGTTCCATGCAAGGGCTCACTGTTCAGCAAGGCCATGAGGAAAGTGCTAGTGAGACAGGCAGTAGCATTACTAGGAAGCTGAGTACTCATTCACATATATATATCTGCAATGAATGAGCAGCAGTCTGAGAAAACCATGATTCCTTGCCAAGTTCCTAAACCTGACTCAGTTTTCAGACCTAGAACCCACTGGCTGAAAAGGTGGCCAGGTCCCCAGGAGGAAGGACCCTAAATCACTATGGCAATTACAGACCATAATACTAACCCCAGTTCTTTCCCAAAGGGACCTATTGCCGTTTATTTGGGTGACTGTACATTGGGGAAAGGGGAGACATTTAGAGGAATACTGGACATTGATACCCAGAGACTGAAATTGTCATCATGGCTCCCTTTAGAGAGTGGATTATAGGGAGACCGGATAATAAATAGAGTCCTGGCAAAAAGACACCTTACAGAAGGTCCACTAGGTCTTTACATGTACTAGGTGCTCATTTCCCTGGTCACTGTGTCTTCACTGGGATTGGCATACTCGACAGCTGGAGTAACTTTCACATTGGGTCTTTGTCTTGTGGTGTAAGAGCTACAGTAGTGGAAAGGCCAGGTTGAAGTTTCTAAAGCTGCAGCTGACAGTCGAGATAATAAATAAAAATCAGTATTCCATCCCCTGCCCCAGGATGGGGTATGGCAGAGATTGGTGCTACCTTAAGGATCTCAAGCATGAAGGGATGGTGTTCCCCATTTCACACATACACCAGTATAGACCCTGCAGAAATGAGTAGAACTTGAAAGATGACTGGAAATGACCGAAAGTTTAAGCAAGTAGTAGCCAATCTCAGCTTCTATGCCGGTCATGGTATCTTTACTAGAGCATATTAATTTGGCTTGTAGGTACATGATATATGGCCACTGATTTGGCAAATATGTTCTTTGCTGTTCCAAACAAGAGAGAGGATCAGAACGAGTTCACATTTATGTGGAATGTATAACAATATTCATTTAAAATTTTGTCCAGGGATATGTTACTTCTTCTCCCTTCTGTTATAATATAGTTCAAAGACATCTGGCCTCTCTGAACAGCCACAAAAACATCACATTTATCCATTACATTGATGACCGCATCATGCTGATTGAGCAGGACAGCAGCAGATGGCTAGTGCTCTGGAGGCCTTGGTAAGACACATGTGCTCCACATTGTAGGAGATAAAAACTATAAAGATTTAATGAAGTTTTTTTAAGGATCCAGTGGTTAGGAGCATGCAGGAAAATCCCTGCCAAAGTAAAAGACAAATGGTGGCATATTATAATGCCTACTACAAAGAAGAAAAGCACAGTACCAGGAAGAACTGTTTGGGTTTTAGAGCAAACCATTCCATACCTAAGAACACCGATCCACTCATATACCTGGAGACATGGAAATCTACCGCCTTTGAATAAGTCACAGAGCAGGAAAGGGCTCTTTTCAACAGATCCAGGAAGTAAAAGCAGCGCTGCTGCTCAAACCATATGATCCAGCAGACCCTATGGAGTGGGAAGAATAAGGGGTGAGAAAATATGCATTGTAGAGTTTATGCCAAGTCCCAGTGGGCTGCTGTTACAAAATGGGGACAAGATGAAATATGAATGGAGCTTACATAATCCATTTGGACGACTCCTGGTACTCCTTTGCCTTGCTGCATTTTAACTGTGAATGGACAAGTGCAGCAACCCCAAACCGAGGTGTGTATGGTTGCCAAGGGCTCAGATTTCGCAGTAATGAGGGTTTTACTGACAACACCAAGTAAGCCACCAGGACTAGCAGAGGTGGTATCTGAGGGTGAGAGGAATTTAGGATGGATAGTAAAGGAAGGAGACAGCACACATAAAGCAGCTCCAGAATTTTTAACCCATACCACTGCAAAAAACATACCCACTACCTAGAGTACACTATGTTTACAATTATTTTGCTTTTAAGTCTAGGTTATATAGTCAAAATATTGTGTTCAAAAGTTTCTTGGGTTAGTTCTCCCTCCACTCCCAGCCCCTAAAATGGCTGTATTATTTAGCAAAAGTAGAGTAAAGCAAATGACTTTCGTATATTGATTTTGTATCCAGCAACCTTGCTAAACCTCTAATTATTTTCATGCAGTTATTGCTTAGTATTTTCATTGTATTATTTTTTAAAATATTACCAATTATACACTACTGTTTTGCCTTGTTTGTTGTGGATTTACCCACATGATCACCAATTCTTTCTCACTATTTCTTTTTGTGATTTAGACCTTCTTTTTGATATCACTTTTTTTCTTGATGTACATCCTTTACTAAACTCTCTAAGTTTTTATCTGAAAATGCCTTTATTTCACCATCACACACAAAAGATCATTTTTCCTGGGTATTAATTCAGAACTGACAGACTTTTGCCAGCCCCGTGAGGATATCATTGCATTATCTTCTTTTTATTATTATTTATTTATTTATTTACTTTTGGCAGCATTGGGTCTTCGTTGCTGCACACGGGCATTCTCTAGTTGCAGCGAGTGGGGGCTATTCTTTGTTGTGGTGCGTGGGCTTCTCATTGCGGTGGCTTCTCTTGTTGCGAAGCTCAGGCTCTAGGTGTGTGGGCTTCAGTAGTTGTGGCGCACAGGCTTAGTTGCTCCGCAGCATGTGGGATCTTCCCAGACCAGGGATCGAACTGTGTCCCCTGCATTGGCAGGTGGATTCTTAACTACTGTACCGCCAGGGAAGTCCCTCATTGCACTATCTTCTGATTTTCATTGCTGCTATTGAGAAGTCTGCTGGCAGTCTGTCTTTCGTTTGTGGGGGATCTGTATTTTCTCTCTGGCTACTTTTTTAAAATTAAAAATTGTATTGATAGAATTTTAGATTTACATACAGTTGTAAATAGTCATACAAAGATATACCTTGTATACTTTGCCAAGTTTTCCAGTGGTAACATTTTGCAAAAACAATGGTATGATATCACAACCAGGATATTAATATCCACTGATCTTATTCAGATTTCCCCAGTTTTACTCACATTCATTTTTGTGTATATGTCTGTGTGAATGTATATTAAGTTCTATGCAATTTTATCACCCATACAGGTTTGTGTATCCACCACCACAGTCAAGACAATAAACAGTTCCAACACCACAAGAATCCTTCATCTTGCCCCTTTATAACACACCCATCTCCCTCCTACCCCCTCCTCCTGTCTCTAATCTTTGGAAAACACCAATCTGTTCCTCATTTTTATAATGCTGTCATTTCAAGAATGTTATATAAATGTACTCATACAGTATGTAACTTTGGGGGATTGGCTTTTGTCACTCAGCATAATTCCCTGGAAATTCATCCAAGTTGTTGTGGGTACCAATAGTTTGTTCCTCTTTATTGCTGAGTAGTATTCCATGGTATGTACATACAGCACTTTCACCATTCTCCCATTGAAAGACATCTAACCAATACCATATTTTGCCCAAAAGTTGCCATGAACATCCAGGAACTGGTTTTTGTGTGAACATAAATTTTCTTTTTTTGTGTGATAAGTGCCTCTGGCTACTTTTCAGATCTATTAATCTTTGGTAGCCTGGTTGAGTAATAGAATAGAGTTTTGATGTAACTCAGAATGTAGCACAGAGAAACAAGGAGATGATAAATATGAAAGAAATTAAAAGAGATAGAAGATGGTATGAAAGTCCAATATACATCTTATTGGAATTTCAGAAAGAGCAAATTGAAAGAGCTGAGGAGAGATAATACTTAAAGAGAAGATGGCTGCAAATTCTCCAAAACTGGTGAAAATATCTGAATCCATAGATATAGGAAACACAATGTATACCAAGCAGAATAACTAAAATGAACCTAGAGTGAAATTCAAAAAAAAAAAGACACATGCACCCCAACGTTCATTGCAGCACTATTTACAGTAGCCAGGTCATGGAAGCAGCCTAAATGCCCACTGACAGATGAATGGATAAAGAAGATGTGGCACATATATACAATGAAATATTACTCAGCCATAAAAAGAAATGAAATTGAGTTATTTGTAGTGAGGTGGATGGACCTAGAGACTGTCATACAGAGTGAAGTCAGAAAGAAAAACAAATACCGTATGCTAACACATATATATGGAATCTAAAAAAAAATGGTTCTGAAGAACCTAGGAGCAGGGCAGGAATAAAGACGCAGATGTAGAGAATGGACTTGAGGACATGGGGAGGGGGAAGGGTAAGCTGGCACGAAGTGAGAGAGTGGCATGGAAATATATACACTACCAAATGTAAACTAGATAGCTAGTGGGAAGCAGCCGCATAGCACAGGGAGATCAGCTTCGTCCTTTGTGTCCACCTAGAGGGGTGGGATAGGGAGGGTGGGAGGGAGACGCAAGAGGGAGGAGATATGGGGATATATGTGTACATGTATAGCTGATTCACTTTGTTATACAGCAGCGACTAACACAGCATTGTAAAACAATTATACTCCAATAAAGATGTTAAAAAAACCAACAAAACAGAACAAAACAAAACACCAAAACTCTATTCCAGCATTACCCTGATACCATAATCATAGAAAGACATAAAAAAGCGAAGTGCAGACCATCTTCAGGACCCTAGACCCTTCAGGAACATAGACACAAAAACGTCAAATAAAATTTTAGCAAACGGAGTCCAGCAATATATAAAAAGGATAATAAACCATCACTAAATTATTATTTCTCCCAAGAATCAAAAGTTGGTTTAACATTTGAAAATCAATCACTTTAATTCCCCACATTAACAGACTAATGCATAAAAAAAGCTTTAACAAAATCCATCATCCATTCCTGATAAAATCTCTCAGAAACTAAGAAGAGAAGAGAACTTCCTCAACTTAATGAAAGCAACTATGGAGGGCCTATAGTTAACATCATAATTAATCATGAAAAAATGAATTATTTCCTCTTAAGATAACAAAGCAAGTATGTCTGCTCTCACCACTTCTATTCAACATTGTATCAAAGATTCTAAGTCATGTAATAAGGCAAGAAAAAGGGAAAAAAAGGCATACAGGTTGGAGGAAGAGGTACAATTTTTATTCACAGGCAACATGATGATCTGTGTAGAAAATCTTAAGGAATCTACAAAAAATTGTTATTACAGCTAATAAGTGAGTAACAAGGTTGCAGAATATGAAGTCAATATACGAAAATCAATGGTATTCATAATTCGAAAAGATACATGAACCCCAATGCTCATTGCACCGCTATTTACAATACCCAGGACATGGAAGCAACCTAAATGTCCATCAACAGAGGAATGGATAAAGAAGATGTGATACATACATACAATAGAATATTATCAGCTATAAAAAAGAACAAAATGATGCCATTTACAGCAACATGGATGGACCTAGAGATTATCACACTAAGTGAAGTCAGACAGAGAAAGACAAATATCATATGATATTATGTGGCATATCATATGATATTATATGTGGAACCTTAAAAAATGGTGTAAATGAACCTATTTACAAAACAGAAACAGTCACAGATGTAGAAAACAAATTTATGGTTACCCAGGGGGAAAGTGGGGGAAGGATAAATTGGGAGGTTGGGATTGACATATACACACTACTACATATAAAATAGATAACTAATAAGGACCTACTGTACAGCACAGGGAACTCTACTTAATACTCTGTAATAACCTGTATGGGAAAAGAATCTAAAAAAGAGTGGATATATGTATATGTATAACTGAATCACTTTGCTGTACAGCAGAAACTGACAAAACATTGTAAATCAACTATACTCCAATAAAAAATTTTAAAAAATATCAATGGTATTGGGTTTCCCTGGTGGCGCAGTGGTTAAGAATCCACCCGCCAATGCAGCGGACACGGGTTCGAGCCCTGGTCCGGGAAGATCCCACATGCCACAGAGCAATTAATCCAGTGTGCCACAACTACTGAGCCTGCGCTCTACAGCCCTTGAGCCACAACCACTGAGCCCATGTGCCACAACTACTGAAGGCCATGCACCTACAGCCTGTGCTCCACAACAAGAGAAGCCACCGCAGTAAGTCCGTGCACTGCAATAAAGAGTAGCCCCTGCTCACTGCAACTAGAGAAAGCCCGCGCACAGCAAAGAAGACCCAACACAGCCAAAAACAAATAAATAAATAAAATAAACTTATTTTTAAAAAAATCAATGGTATTTCTATATACTAGCCTTGAAGATCCTAAAATTGAAATTAAAAACAATGCTGCTTACAATAATATCAAATATATGATTTTGACATAATGAGCAGACAAAAGATGTGGAAGATCTGTGCACTTAGAAGTGTAAAACATTACTGAGAGAAATAAAAGAAAACCTAAGTAAATTGTGAGATATAAAGTATTACTGAATTAGAAGACTCAATATTCTTAAAATGTCATTTCTTTCCAACTTGATCTGTAGATTCAGCACAATCCCAATCGAAATCACAGCAGCTTTTTTTTTTCAGAAAGTGATAAGCTGATTCTAAAATTTATATGAAAATGCAAAGGGGACCTAAATGTCCAAAACAACTCTGAAAAAGAAAAAATTGGTATAGATATAGACATAGACATAGATATAGATAGTGGTGAAAAAATTTTTTTAAACTTCAGGGAGTCAGCATCAAGGATACACATTGCTTCTTCTTTAATTCATATTGGGCTTCATGGAGGAGACAGAATTTGAGCAGCAGTTAAAAAGACCAGTGAAGGAGACAAACTGGGGGCTGGTAGACCTGATAAATGACCTGAGGTCTATGTCCCTGAGTGGAGGATGGAGCAGTTCTAAGCATCCTGCTGGTCCAAGGCTAGGTGGACACACAGGATAGTCTATGTTGGCAAAAAACAAGATGGGAACTACACTGGATTTCAAACCACAGAGGGCATGGCCAAGGAAAAATGCATTCATAAATCCAAGTTTTTCTGGTTTCTGTTACCTCTCTTGTTGTGCCTTATCAATCTTCTGGGTCTCAAAATGACCCTTAAATATTGCTGTTCTTTACAGTTCTTTCCTAAAACTTCTATTCTTTATATCATACAAATTCTTCCTGAGTGATTTCACCCCCTCCAGTGTTTTAAACTATTCTGACAATTTCCACATTTTTATCTCTATACCAGACTGACCCTCCCAGTCTTCAGATTTATATACTCAGCTTCCTACTGGATATCTGTACCTAGATATCCTACAGATATCTCAAACTCAAAATGTTCAAAATTGAATTAATTAGAATGATGTTAGCAATAATGATGTGGTAAGGACCACAGAAAATACTCTCTTCCACAGAAGCAATGAGAACACTGGTGATAATGGTCACAATCAACTTTTTTAGGCCTCTGGGAATTAACAAAATGCTTGCAGGAATCAGAGAGCATTTACTGAAGAAAAGCAGCTAAGTTGTGATAAGAACAGCAAGCTTAGTGGCATTGCTCTATGCCCATCCCCTTCTCTCCAGCTCTGCAGTAACCTTTACAACTGACAACCCACAATCATGTAGAAAACCAAGAGCCTGGCAGCCACTGGGGGAGGCAAAATGAGGTTAGAGCGCCTTCAAAGTGCTATAGCCATATACTTATCATCTGACCTGTCTGATATTTCCCTGGAAGATCCCACTCACAAGACTTGTCTTTATTTGACCTGACTCAGAGTTCACCCAGTGTGAACAGCCTTGTCCCGGAGGGTGTTTACTGAAAATGATAAGTGCCAATTATTTAACGTCATTGCTGCTAGATGCAATGGATAATAGTTGGGACACAATAGGCTAACCAAAAAGCTTAAAAGGAAAAGCAGGGAAATGAAAGATCCATAGGGGTTTTGACAAGCTCAGACAAATTCCTGGGAATCTAGAAGGCCACACACATGTGTTGGGCTATGTGCATGCTTAGGAAAAACCTGAGGAGGCCCAAAGCTCTCACCTCTGGCTGATTTTGAGGTTCTACATAATCAGGAAATGCAGCTAAGACAGAGTTTCAAATTATCTGGCTCAGTGTTGAAAGCCCCAAAGTGAACACAGAGCCCCTCAATAAATACTGGGAGACATTGATTCCAGGCATTTAAGGAAATCTCTGTCTAATCATTAGCTGATCAGTAAGCCAACCAAGCGAAAACTTCAGTGGTCACACATGACAAAAAATACAAACTTTACAGAATTACTTCAGAAAAGTCATTAACCAAACAAACAGCAACAATAACAAAGACAAACAGAAAAACAAAACAAAACATAAAACACCCTGGGCATAAGAGAGCATCTAATTTCAAGAGTTGCCACGTTATATTTTTCAAACAAAACAAAACAAAACAGTATAAGACATGCAAAGAAACAAGAAAGATAGGCTCATACACAGGGGGAAAACGAAGTCAATAAGAACTGTTCCTGAGAAAGTCCAGGTACTGGAATTACCAGACAAAAACTTTAAATGAGTTGTTTTAAATATGCTGAAATAAAGGAACTCGAGTCTACTGAAACTAAAGCAAAGTATGAAAATGATGTCTCATCAAATAGCAATTATCAACAAAGAGATAGAAATTATAAAATGAATGGAATAGAAATTATGGAGTTGAAAAGTACAATAACTGAAATGAAAAATTCACTAGAGGGACTTGACAACAGAATTAGCAGGCAGAAGAAAGAATTAATGAACTTGAAGATAGGTCAATTGAGATTATTTTTTAATCTGAGGAGCAGAAAGAAGAAAAATGAACAGAGCCTCTGAAACCTCTTGGACACAGTGAAGCATACAATGGGTGACCCAGAACGAAAAGAGAGAAAGAATGGGAAAAAAGTATATTTGAAGAAATAATGTCAGAAAGCTTCCCAAATTTCATTTAAAAAAAAAGAAAATATGAATCTACACATCTGAGGAACTAAATGAATCCAAGTAGGATAAATGTAAAAAGATCCACACCTAGACACATCATAATCAAATTGTCAAAAGACAAAGCAAAAAGAGATCATCTGGGCTTCCCTGGTGGTGCAGTGGTTGAGAGTCCTCCTACCAGTGCGGGGGACATGGGGTTCGAGCCCTGGTTCAGGAAGATCCCACATGCTGCAGAGCAATTAAGCCGGTGCACCACAACTACTGAAGCCTGCACGCCTAGAGCCCGTGCTCTGCAACAAGAGAAGCCACCACAATGAGAAGCCCGTGCACCACAACGAAGAGTAGCCCCCACTCAGCGCAACTAGAGGAAACCCACGCACAGCAATGAAGACCCAACACAACCAAAAATAAATAAATTTATTTTAAAAAAAGATCATCTTGAAAGCAGCAAGAGAGAAGTGACTCATTAGATACAAGAGTTACTCAATAGATTAACAGCTAATTTCTCATCAGAAACAATGGAGGCCAGAATGCAGTAAGATGACACGTTAAAAGTGCTGAAGGAAGAAGACTGTCAACCTAAGAATTCTACATCCAGCAAAACTTTTCTTCAGAAATGAAGGAGAAATTAAGACATCCCCAGATAAACAAAAACTAAGAGGAGTTATTGCTGGCAGATCTGCCCCACAAGAAATACTGAAGTGATATTTTCGGGCTTAAATGAAAGGACACTAGATAGCGACTTGAATTCACATGAAAAAATAAACTGTTAAATTTAATTACGTAAGTATGAGACAATATGAATGTATTTTTTCTTTATAATTCCTTGTTTTGATCACCTCCTCTTCACCCCATTAGTGAAGGATGGATTCCCCATTCTAGGGTTATGGGGATGGCTAGGACAGGTGAGATGGATAGCAGTTTATTAGTTTATACTCACAGTCCAGGGGAGGAAGACACCACATGCCATGCAGGGCCACAAGGGGGTTGCACTTGGGAACAGGGTGAACAAACAGGGTCTGAAGGAGTCAGACTTTATAGTATCAAGAATATAGGGCTTCCCTGGTGGCGCAGTGGTTGAGAGTCCGCCTGCCGATGCAGGGGACACGGGTTCGTGCCCCGGTCCGGGAAGATCCCACGTGCTGCGGAGTGGCTGGGCCCGTGAGCCATGGCCGCTGAGCCTGTGAGTCCGGAGCCTGTGCTCCGCAACGGGAGTAGGCCACAACAGTGAGAGGCCCGCGTACTGCAAAAAAAAAAAAAAAAAAAAAAAAAAGAATATGAGGTGACCCTTGGTTTCCACAGAAGGATGTGATTGGCCTGTTTGAATAATTCCATGGGCTGACATGCTACTCAGGGTTAAGTAAGAACTTGCCTGATCCCCATGATAAGGAGAGTTTTTTGGCTGGGGGACTTTATCATCCATACGAGCAGAGTGAGGAGAGGAACTTGGAGTTAGGCTATTTGAGGCCCTCCTGATTTTACCAGCTGTCAAGGCAGCACTTAATTTTAAGATTTACATTGCAGCTGACCTCTTGAAGGTCTTGATATCACTTTAAATCTTGGTTGTGATTGAGACTTTTAGGGAGTAGAAGTGCCTCCCTGGGAAGTGAAGGAGGAACTTGACCAGGAGAAAGAGGGCCACGTGGTGAGGTGATCATCAAAAAATAGTAACTTTAGAGGTGACCCCTTTGTGGCCAATAAACGCATTGGAGGGACCTGTGTGGCATTGGTGCAGGGAGTACCTGTCCCCAGGGGGCATGAATTTAGACTAATCAATGCCTGTGGCAATAGTGACACCCAGTGGGGGGTCCATTTGCTGCTCTGTAACTTAAATAAGAATTCTCTGAGGAGCTCAGTTTGCCTTTCAATTAAACCAACTCCCTGGGCCCTATTGGAGAGGTGGAAGTTCTGCTGAATGTCTTCTTTAAGAGCCAGCATTGTGTATTTTGAAAAGTGAAATGAGTACCTTTGTCATGATCAGTTATATCTACAACTCCAAAGGAGATAAGAAGTATCCTGGTAAGAACTTGTATTGTGGCCTTAGTATATGTCAACACATGTGTGACCTTGATTTATATTTTGGGTATCTATGAGGCAAGAGATTCCCAGAGTTTTTACCCCAAAGGGGGCAACTCTTAGGCAATGGCCCGAGAGTTTGTAAAAATGTGCAGATGAGACTAATTTTTGGCTAGGGCATCCACTGTTAAAATGACTACCTGAAGTGTGGCCAATTGTGCTGACTCTTGTGTGCCATCCTTTTCAGAGACATTCTGGTTAAGGGATGAAAAACAGCAACATTCTACTGAACTCCATCAGGTATGACGGTGCGATGCCACCCATAAAGTGTATGAACTCCCATTATTAGTCACTCAGTTGATCCTAAGGGAGTCCCCAGGTAGCCAAGGGAGAGGCTTGACCTCCTCCAGCCTCATGACCTCTGGCAAAGGACTGAGGATAGAGGAGGCCACGTCTCCTGTAGCTGGGATCCACTAGAGGGCCCAGGTTCAGTTCCATCCTGTGTCAAGGCCTCAGTAGCTGTGATGTGCTTGTGGGGTGCTGCTTCCAAGACCCAAGGCATAATGAGCCGCTAGGTATAAAAGGTCACAGGCTCAGGGACTGTGAGAACCTCAGTTTTCAGGGGATCTCAATATGTGGCCATCAGTTGCTGCCCTGATGGTATATAGTGCAGGCCTATGAAGGGCAATTTCTTACATCAGAAGCCTAGGGACAACTAGGTCATTGCAGGTGGCCTAGAGATTCCAGGAGGTATGAAAGGAGGTTGCTGAAGCTACAATGAAGGAGTCTCTGAGGGCACTAAGAGAAGTGCTTGTTGATTTCAATTTGACAGATTCTAGAGCTTTCTGTTGGAGAAGGCCCCATTCAAGATGGGTCAGTTTGCAAGTAGCAGCATCAGTGAGGTAAAATAAAATTTGTAAATGAAGAATATGGTGCCTCCAGAACCCCAAAGGGAGATCAGCTCGGTGCTTTGTGACCGCCTGGAGGGGTGGGAGAGGGGGGGGGGGAGGAAGGGAGACGCAAGAGGGAAGAGCTATGGGAACATATGTATATGTATAACTGATTCACTTTGTTATAAAGCAGAAACTAACACACCATTGTAAAGCAATTATACCCCAATAAAGATGTTAAAAAAGAAAAGAAATACTCAAAGATATTGGACTTGTATTAACATTGTGGGCACTTAAAGGGTCAATAACTGTTTCCTGACAGTGTCAGAGATGGAGCAGCTCTCAGTTTACTAAAGAATTTTCAGGATTGTAACAGAGGTAGTGGGGCCTTGCACTGTGTGTGGAGCAATAGTCTATCCCCTTTTATGAGCTCCTCTGTGAGTATTTGTATGTCCTTAATAAATGTGTTAAATGAATCTCCTTGGAGGAGGACGTCATCAAGGTAATGTCATACCTGTATTCCTAGAGAAAGGTGGTTGCAGTTAGGATCTTTCGTGTGATGGCAAGGCCGCTGAGGTACCCCATGAGTAGCCTAGTAAAGGTGTATGTATCCTTTCGGAGGTGAAGCCAAACAACAGTTGAAAAGGTATTGAAGTAGATACTGAACAGAATATATTATCCAAATCTATAAAAGCAAAATAGTTGCCGAGTGGATGGAGTCAGTAATTCCAATAATATTGGGTATTGGATATGGGGGCCATAGTGGATGGGGCTGCTGAATTGAGGTTGCACTTACGTACTGTGAGGCACCATTCATTCTTTCCAGGTTGAAGAACGGGCCAAATTGGGATGTCAAATGAAGGAGCAGTGGAGATAATCACCCCTTCACTAGTTCAGTCTTACATATAGTAAGTTCTAATCCTTGAAGGCCCTATTTTAGGTTACATTAGGTCATATTAACTATTTTAACTGGGGAATCCATGGCACCTCACTTAGTCAAAGAAATTTGTAAGTGCCAAAACTTTATTTAATTTTAATTTATTACTCATGGGTCAGAGTGTCCATGCCCACTACAGGATATTTTAGGATAATGGGTGCAATGACCATGGAGAATTTAGGCAAAATAGTAATTCTGATGGTTAAGGTGAGGCATACCTATTTGTCCTATATTTTACAGTCAGTAATTCCCTTAAGATTATAGAGGATACCTTGTTTAAATTTAACGGGTCCCCAGGTATAACTGTGATTTGAGCCCCAGTATTAGTCCACGAACGTTTGCCAATTGGTGCATTTCAACTGCAAGTGTTGAAGTGAATTCAGAACCTATGTTGTAAAGGTGTAAAAGTTCCCTTTTGTCTTTTTTGCTGTATAAATTATTTTAGTAAATTTCGTATTTCCAGTTGTGTTAAATTGTGGACCTTTGTTTCAATTTAATTTTTTTTCTGCAACCCTGAGAATTGAGCTCTTTGTTGCAATGGAGGCGTAAGCAGCAGAGTGGTGTAACAGAAGATCATTGGGTCCACAATTCTGCTACAGCCCCACTCTTTCCCCTACAGGGACTTCCCTTTCCCCCTCTCTTTTCTTTTTCTAAAAGTTCCCTCATAACAATTTAGATTTCTAGCCATGTAAAGCTGCTGCTTTCAGTTTCTGTCTCTACCCAATCACCTGTGATGTGGACCTTCTTGGTGGTTATAGGGAAAGGTTCAGGGCCCTGGGGCCCACTTCATAGGCAGCTGCCTTCTCCTCCAAGGAATTCCAGTCAATCTTCCCTGAGCTGAGTCCACATCCAGTAAGATCATTTTGTCTATGGCCTGGATGGGATTCATCAAGCCCCGTGATTGCAAGATTAGGACTTTTGGCGTGCTTGTAAGCAGCAATGTTAGGTAAAGCCCAGACACATTGGCTAGGGGTTATGGATTGGGACAGCAATTAAGTATGAAATACTCCTTGCCATTTTCTTTTTGTCCTCGGTGCCTGGACCGTGGGCCACCATGGATATGCACCTCAATACCTTTGGGGGTCAGGAGAGCATACACAACAGTAGCAAGGGAAGCAGCAGTATAGAGAGAAGTGAAAATGCTACCCTTGCCTGAATAACAATGACTATTAGGCAACTAATAGTCAACTTAATTCTCCCCAGGGTGATGGTCTTCCTTTCCACGAACCTCACAAAGAAGTGCCCCTGGGCCCATCCTGGCAGTGCCCAATCATGAACAAGGTATGTTATGGCTGCCCAAGGAGCTAGTGACAGTAACCAGGCTAGATACCGTGACCACAGAGCTATAGCCTCACTGCTGGTGACTGTGACTCAAGTGCCGACTGGTCAAGATGCTGTGTGTGCTGCCTTCACAGGCAGGAGTCTCAGAGACCACCTGCCAAACACGGGCCCAAACCAACAGCATACCAGGACGGGATATAGTCAATTAGCAGCCATTCTTATCTTGAGGATTAGAGCCTTCAGAGTAGGAATAGATGATAATACCCAGCAAAGACAACACATTGCCTTGCAAGCCAAAGCACAAGTCCACTGGCAATTGTCAGTTCTGTCCCAGACAGTATTTGCCATATCACGGAACCAGTTAATTAGCCGTGAACAGTTAATTAAAGCTGACCCAGTGTCCTTGGTCATGGTTGGTCCATCCTGTTCATGACGCCAGTTGTGTTGATCACCGCCTCTTCACCACATTGTTGAGGGAGGGATACTGCCCTAGGGTTATGGGGATGACCAAACACACAACACCCAACACTGGACAGTTGAAATAGACAGCAGTTTATTCGTCACATATATTTACAGCCTGAAGGAGGAGGATACTGCATGTCACACAGAGCCACAAGTGGTTTGCGCTTGGGAACAGAGTGAACAACCAGGGGTGTGGGAGGCAGGCTTTGTATGGGATGGGATATGGGATGGGATATATTGTATGAGGATGGGATATTCCCTGGCGGTCCAGTGGTTAAGACTCGGTGCTTTCACTGCAGAGGGCACAGGTTCAATCCCTGGTCAGGGAACTAAGATCCTGAGTGGCACGGCCAAAAAAAAAGAGGATGGAGTAACCCCTCGTTCCTGTGGGAGGATGTGACTGGTTTGTTTAAATAATTCTCTGGGCTGGCAGGGAACTGGAGCCCACTACTCAGGGATAAGCAGAAACTATGCCTGGTCTCCATAATGAAGATGGTTGTTTGGCTAGAGGACATTATCTGTGGAAGGAGAATGAGGAGGGAAATTTGCAGTTAGGTCATTTGAGGCATTCTCAATTTTACCATATGTCAAGGCAACGCATAATATTAATTTTAGGCCATATACCACATTCCTTTTCCTCCCTTTCTGATTTAATATTTATTTATTTATTTGGCTTCGTCAGGTCTTAGTTGAGGCACGCGGGGTCTTTACTTGCGGCATGTGGGATCTAGTTCCCTGACCAGGGATTGAACCCGGACACCCTGCATTTGGAGCACGGAGTCTTAGCCACTGGACCACCAGGGAAGTACCCCCCCTGTCCCCCACCTTTCTGATTTAAAAGACAGCTGTGTAAAGTAATCAGGACAAATCTGTGTTGATGACATACAATGTATAAAGATGTAATTTGTAAGACAATAACAGCATAAAGGAGTGGGGAGAGAATGGAGCATTCTTGGAGCAAAGTTCTTAAATAATATTGAAATTAATTTGGTATTAATTTAAGTTGGTTTTTATAAACTAATATACTAATTGCAATCCCCAAAAGCCACTAAGAAAATAACTGAAAATATAAAAGAAACAAGAGGGACTTTCCTGGTGGCAGTGGTTAAGAATCCGCCTGCCAATGCAGGGGACACAGGTTCGAGCGTTGGTCTGGGAAGATCCCACATGCCGTGGAGCAACTAAGCCAGCGCGCCACAACTACTGAGCCTGTGCTCTAGAGCCCGCGAGCCACAACTACTGAAGCCCACGTGCCACAACTACTGAAGCCCGCGTGCCTGGAGCCTGTGCTCTGCAACAAGAGAAGCCACCACAATGAGAAGCCTGCGCACCACAATGAAGAGTAGCCCCCGCTCTCTGCAACTAGAGAAAGCCTGCGTGCAGCAACGAAGACCCAACGCAGCCAAAAATAAATAAATAAACAATAAATTATTCTTTTTAAAAAAGGTAATCAAAATGGTAGGCTAGAAAATAAGCCACTTAACCCAAAAGAAAGCAGTAATGGAGGAACTGATGAACAAAAAAACGTGAAATATAGAAAACAAATAGCAAAATAGCAGACATAAATCCTACCTTTTTGCTAATTACATTAAATTCAAATAGATTAAACACTACAATCAAAAGGCAGAGGAGATTGGAAGAATGGATAAAAAAGCATGATCCAATTATATGCTGTCTACCAGAGACATGCTTTGAATTCAAAGACACAATTAAATTGAAATTAAAAGGATGAAAAAAGACATATCATGAAAACGTAACCAAAAGAGAGTTGATATACTAATATCAAAATAAACTTTAAGACAAAAATTATTACTAGAGACAAGGGAGAACATTTTATAATGATAATAGGGTCACTAATTCAGGAAGATATAACAATTGTAAATATATACATACCAAAAAACACCCCCTCCCCCAGATACATGAAGGAAAACCTGACAGAATTACAGGGAGAAATAGACAATTCAGCAGTTATAGTTGGGGACATTACTACTGACCTTAGAGAAATTTCTTTAAAGGCATACTATGAACAATTGTATGCCAAGAAATTAGATAACATAGAAGAAATGGACAAATTTCTAGAAAGACACAAATTATCAAAACTGATTCAAGGAGAAATAGAAAGTCTGAATAGACCAATACAGGTAAAATGATCGTATCAGCCATCAAAAATTCCCACATATACACACATACACAAAAAGCCCGGACCAGATAGCTTCACTGCCAAATTCTACCACGGAAGAATTAACACCAGTCCTTCTGCTCAAGCCAAAAACCTAGAAATCTTCCTTGACTCTTCCCTTTTCAGCACCCCTCCCCCATGTATCCCAAGTGCTTAACACACCACTTAGCACAGAATAGGCATGTATTCATTTATTCAATGAATATTATGTTCTTACCATGTTCCAGGTACTGTTCTAGGCATTAGACCTACAACAGTGAACAAAACAAGCCCCTGACCTCATGGGACTTACGTCTTAGAAAATGAATGAGTGAATGAGTAAATCTTTTAATACTTAAATCAGGCACCACTTCTCCCCTCCCTTCTCAGTCCTCTGTCAGAATCCGGGATAAATCTCCTTTACCATTGCATTTAGTTTTTTGTGTTGAAATTATTATTTTTATTTGTTTATTTTCTTTACAGATCTCTCTCTCCCCCACTTAGCTGTGAACTCCTTGAGGGAATTCCCTGGCTGTCCAGTGGTTAGGACTCCATGTTTTCACTGCCAAGGGCCTGGGTTCAGGGTTCAATCCCTGGCGGGGGAACTGAGATCCCACAAGCTGCACCATGTGGCCAAAAAACCCCAAAAACCAAACCAAAAAAAACCCTGTGAACTCCTTGAGAGTTCCTCCTTGAGGATTTTATTTATTTATTGAATGTTGTTTATTTCTAGGACCTGGTACATAGCAAGTGCTCAATAATGGTTTGTCCTATACTATTCAAGGTGTTTTCTAACTTTAAAGACAGTCTCTACTCTCTCTGGTTCAATTCCACCTCTAGCCCCTCCCACACGGCTGTACAACTTGCTGTGGCCAGGAACACTGGTCAGTTCTTTGTTTTTCCTGGCTTTCAGGTTCATTTCATACATAGGACCCTGGGGCGGTGCCTCAGGCCAAGCCTGGGAGTCCTGAAGTACTCCCAACCGCCCAGGAAAAGAGCCTGCTTAGCCCTCTGCATTTAGAAAGGGTTCTTACAGCCCAATCCACTTTGATCCTTTTAGTCCTGAAAGGCTACCCTTTCCACTGTAAACTGGGGCCTCAATAATTCCAAACACTTCCCTCATCCTGGGTCAGGTCCCTGTGGTGATTCTGGGGTACACCCTGGAGGAGTTAAGTGGAAGTTTTGCAAACTGGGGAAACAAAGAGCAACAAGGAAGTGTGACTAGCTCATTCAACCTGGCTCTACTACTGGGAAAACATCTCAAACCACAGATCCTGGTGAAGAAGGCCCAGCACAGTCAGCTTGGGTGTAAGGCACACCATGGCATTTGAGTGGCAGGACATGGCAGTCACCTAGGTATCTGCTGCATTTCCTACCTGTTAAGGAGTATAATACTGACTACAGAATTTCTGTGAGTCAGTATAACAACCTCTGTGCTTCTGATGGGAAAATAGGCCAAGAAGGGTTAATTAGACCAAGGGACTCCAGTCATTTTGTGAGGAGGGACCATTTTTCATTTCCCTTAAGCCTTGAGAACACCTGTGTGGGGAGGGAAGGGACGTATGCTTGTGTGTCTGTGTGAGTGTGCTGGAGGAAGCTGGGGGGGGAAGCACTAAGAATGATGGATCTGAGGGGACTCAGGGAATGGATAATAATGATAGGAGGGGGTTAACGGAGCTGACAGGGAAGACCTTGGGGGCAGGAAGGTGGCGGACAGTAAAGGTCCTTGGAGTGGGGAGGAGCTGACAATCCGACAGCGATGACCCTACACAGAGCCATAGAAGGGCTGCTGCTGTTTGCAGCATTTCCTTACTAGTTGATCCAGTGTCCTAGTTGGGCCCCCCTGGGCTGGACTTATAATGTGCGTGCTCCACTACAATGCCAACACATCAAACAAGCCACCAGTAGAACAGGATCATTTTCCTCCAGGCAGCTGCTTGCTGCAATCATTCTGCTGATTAAATTTCATTCTGGAAAGTACTGCACAGACATTAATCAGGTGTCACAGCCACTCCATCCTATAGAGCCAAAGCCTCTCTGACCTTTAAAAATATACCAAACAGTTGCTAGAACACATCTCCCCGGGGAGAGTAGGTCCTCAGGCCACCCCACAGAAATCTATGCTGTCCTTGCCCCCTTCCAACCGATCTTCCTCTCCCCCGGAGATAGAAAAGGGAAACAAAGACCTTTCTGACATTTTTGCCTGGGGGACTCTGGTCAGCCTTCCATCTTGGTGGTGCCAGCAACCCCCTACATACGTGGATTTAAAGGTCTGGAAGGGTTTCCCCATCTCAAAACAGCTTCCCCACTGGCCTGCTCCACTGCCTGACATTTTCACTGTAATAAGCACTCCTCCCAGTTAAAACACTGTAGTCTCCAGAAATCCCCTGTTTAAACAAAATAAAATCAAACTGGTTTATCTGGAAGAGAGAATCCATAAATAATAACGGCACCTTACAATCACAGAACACTATTCCTTGCTTTCAGTGGACCTTCCCCTATGCTACCTCATTTCCTCTCTGCATCAGCCCAGGGTTGATGGGGATAGAAGATATTATTACTATCCCCATCTTGCAGATGTCAAAATGGAGGCTCAGAGAGATTAACTGATTTGATCAAAGTCCAAGGGGTAGAAAATGGTCTCCTGATGCCAAACCTTAAGCGCTGTCTGTCATGCTAACACAAATGAATACTGGCAACTGAGAGTTCTAAAAAGAAATGTGTTTTGATGGCGGTGCAGGCAATGGCTGAGGTCACCTCCAAGTAGGGTGACCCTTTCCAGAGAAAGGGCCTGCAAACAGCCGGAAGGTTAGTGGAGACAGTGAGCACGTGGGTGTAGGGGAGGGAGGTGGGGAGGCGAGAGGGGTGGAAAGCAGCCTGGTCTCTTTCATTTCAGATGTTACAATTAGTGCTCCCCTATTTCTTTCCCCCAAGCCAGTAGGTGGCAAATGAAGTACCTTATCTCTAGTTGGATCTTCCTGCCAGAAGTGGTGGAGAGACACTGGGTGGAAGTGGAGGAGGGAAGATCACGTATTTGTGTCTCCCTGGGTTGGTTGGGCTGCCCCTGCTGATGTGTACCAGCAGTCTCTGGCCGCCCCACCCTCTACAGGCAGTACCCATTCAAGTCCAGGGCATTCATATGAAGATAGAGCATTATAACACTGTGTCAGCAATGTAAGACAGTGCCCTGTCCTTAAAGCATAATGTCGTTTAAAATGCAGTGTGTAGCAGGCTGCGACTTAATTGGAAAGGATGCCTTGGACCATTCGGGATGCTACAGAACATTTGGCATGGCCATTAAAAACTGTTCTCCAGAGCCCAGGAAACTAATTGCAAATGCTTAGGTAATGCACAGCTGATGGAAAGAAGATTTCCCCTTAAGATGATTCCATGGTATATGTACAGGGATGTTTATTGCACTATTGCTTGTAACTATGAAAAACTGAAACTAAATTAAATGTCCAACCATGGGGATTTGGCTAAATAAGTCTGAAACATTCCCACGACGGAATGTTATGCAGTTGCTAAAAAAATGAGGTAAACCTATATATACTGATATGGAAACATGCCCATGAAATAATATTGGGTTTTTTAAAAAGTAAGTTGAAAAATAATATTTATAGTTTGGTTCCATTTTTGTTCACTACCTATGTGTGTAGGTCCCTGTGTGTGTATGCATATACTTGTTATATATGCATAGCAAAAGTGGAAAAGTCTAGGAAAATACACACCAGACTTTTAATAGAGTTTACCTCTGAAGAGTGAGATTGGGGAGGGAAAGAATTTCACTTTTTAATTTATACACTTCTGTATTGTTCGAAATTTAGGTGCATATCTCACGCTGGCTGTTTGTTAAAGGAAGGCAGACTTTATTGAGCAACTGCTTCCTCGTTATAGCAGGATCTGGGTTCCTAGCAGAGCTGAGAGGAAGGCATGGAGTAAGGGGCATTTCACCTTCAACAGAACTTCCTACAGGACCATCTGAGCTGCAGTGCTGTATTTCTTTTAAACATCAAGACACTAAAATACAACCTTACTAATGGTACCCTAATAAACAAAGCTGCTCATTTGATCCCTCTCTATATTCTATCTTTCCCTCAAGTTACAGCCACCTCACCCTACCCCAGGCAGAGTTCCTTTTATCTTCCCAGGCAGGTCAGTTTCCCAGAAAGCTGTTCCTTTCAGGCAATCCACAGAGTAGACAGCCCCCTACCGGTGTAATTTCAGGGGCATAGAAAGAGCTGGACCAGAAGAAGTACTTGCCACCTGCCAGCATCAACAAGCTTTAATCACACAATGAAAGAGAAGTACAGATTCCCTTTAGAGAGGTGACACCTTGCCTGAAACTTGTACTCAGGCAAGGAAGACTGAAAGCAGAGCCGTGCGTTTGTGTGTGTGTGTGTGTGTGTGTGTTTGTGTGTGTGTGTGTGTGTGAGAGAGAGAGAGAGAGAGAGAGAAGAACCAGAGTAAGTGAGCCCTGAGTGGCCCCAAGCACACACCACAGGGAGGACAGAGTACAGTTATGAAACATTCACCTGTTTGTTTAATTTGTTTATAAAATAGAATTTGGAGGGTTTGGGGGGCTAATGTGAATAATAATACATTCTCACTGGATATATTTGAAAGGTACAGAAAAGTATAAAGAAGAAGGTAGTCGCCTATATTTCCACCTCCCAGAGGTAACTACAGTGAATGTTTATGACTTTCCTTCTAGGCATTTTTCTGTGCACGTGTATGCAATTTTAAACAAAATTAGGATCACACTATGCATGCAGTTCTTAACCTACATATTTGCTCATTATTATGGATATTTCTATGTCCTTAATATTTGAAAACCCAATTTTAATAGCTATATAATATGTGCATCATATGGCTGTGGTATCATCTGGTCAATCATTCCCCTAAATTTGGGCATTTCAGGGGTTTTTTTCCCCAATTTTTCTCTGTATTATAAATAACATTGCCATGGTCATCCTTGCACATAAATCTTAGTCCAGATTTCTCTTTCCTTAGTACAGGTTCCCAGAAGTGGAAATACTGGGTCACAGAGTGTAAACATTTTTAAAGGCTCTGTGGAGCAGTTTGAACTGGGAGCAAATCTATTGCTTCCCAGAAACTACTGAACACAGAAATCCTCTCCAGTCAAACCTGCAAAAAGCAGTTGGACATACACACCCCTGCCCACGACAATGCCACATCTAATTAGGTGTTTAATGAATGTTTTTTGATGGGGATAAAGGAAAAGGATGTACTGAGCTCTGTAATTAATTAGAGGAAAGAAACAAGGCAGTTACAGCTTCACTGAATCCTATTCAACGATCCCCACCAACCACCATCTCTGGCAGGTAAACCAGGGCATCCAAACGGTGAAACCCACCAAATGATCTCCCAACCCATTCCTGTGGGTTTGAGGCCACTCAACATCATCTCCTGCCCTTTTTTCCTGATTGTAAAGCAGTACATATGGTGAATTTTTCTGTATGGATTTTTTTCCTTCAATAAATAGTTTACAGTATAAAATATGTTAATTTTGTTTATCACTTATCTCGCTCTAATCTTAACATTTTGTGATCATTAACCTGTCACATTTATTCTAAAATTCAAAAAAGCATAATCTAGCCTTTTTGAATATCAAGATTTCCCTAGTGTATTATTTCTGCATGCATTATTGTTCTCTGTTTTATGCCTTCAAATTAGGAAAATGTGAAATTCTGTGGGGAAAAAAACACTGATTTTAAAAAGAAACTACCTTCTTTCTGTAGGAAGAAACAGGTTGTTTGTTCTTTAGAACTTTCCTATCAAGAACTTACTAGAAGTATGTATACCTGTATCATTTTTTTATGCTTTTGGTAATGTTTCCAAACCACGTACTCTGAAATCACAATCATTTCTTTATATTCATTTTCATATAATTCTCTTGATACTCTTCATCACACATTAGTGATCAGAAGCGAGATGTAATTTCCATTTCCTGCCCATAAGAGCTAAGTAGGTATTGTAATACAAGTTGAAGGGGGTTTTATTGTGCAAGGATGAACTACTGTTGGGTTTGACTGATTGAAGATGAACTTTGATGTGGCATATTGGAACGCTACTAAATGCAACTTACAATGCCTAACAAAAAATATATTATTTTATTATTGAGAAAATTTACTTTTTAAAAGGAGTATTTAACTCTCAAAACAAACAAAAGGAAAAGTATACATGGAGAACAAAACCAGGAAAGATGCACTCCAATCCGTAAATTGTTGTTATCTCTGGGGAGTAGAATTGTGGGGAGAGGGTAATTTGCTGCATCACGCATCTCTGCAGTTTGGAGAATATTTACAGTGTCATGTTTTATTTCAGTAAGCAGAAAAAAGCAATGGATAAAAATTGCCATATATTTAACAAGTATTTAAGTCCCTACTATGTACCAGGCATAACTAAGTGATCACTATAGAAAGTTTGAAAGCTGCATAAAAAAGAAGACTTTGGGTATGTGCAACAGAGAGAAAGCAACTGAGCAGTTGACAGTTTCTAAGGTACTTGTGGACTGCCCTCCACCTCTGGCTCCTAGATCTGTGGTTCCCACTGGATGCCTAGCGCCCAGCTGAACTCCAAGCTGGCTTCTTGACTGGCCCTTCCGGTCGCTGACTGCAACCAGGTGTGTCTTAAGTGCTAAAACATCTCTTTTGCAAGGTAAAGCCTAGAGGATGCGAGGCCCCAGGTACTTTCACATGCTGATGGTGGGAATGTACTTTGCTACAAATATTTCGGAGGACAATTTGGCAATATCTATTAAAAACCTTAAATATATTCGTATGATAAAAATCAGAAGAGTGGTTACGTCTAGGAGGGTTATTGGCTGGGAAGGGGCTCAAGGGAGCCATCTGGGATGTTGGGAAGGTTCAACATCTTGATCTGGGTGATGGTTACAGGAATATAGTTATGTAGAAGTTCATCGATATGTACACGTAAGGCCTGTGCACTTTACTGTATGTTGATTAAAATGCTTTAATTGGGAGATATATTTGAAACGTTTGAACCAACAAGTCCACGGTAACGTCGTATCCTATGGAAATAAGGATGCAAATATTTAGTTCATTGTGTTATTTATAATGGTGAAAAATTAGAAACCTCTAAAATATCCCATACCAGGGAATGATAAATAAATGATGTTCCATCCATTTAAAATCATGTTATCAAAAATTTTGTATTGGTATTGGAAAACACTTATTTATGATATAGTGTTTGGTAACTGAAGCAGGTCACAGAATAGGAAGAAAACAATAACAAGTAAAGACAAGTACCAGCTTTATTCCCTGATGCTGTGGCGATTTTCCTGGTACTCAAAAAAAATGCCCAGCTGACGATGGGAACTAGTCAAGCTTCATGGGCAAAATAACACCATCAACCATGGTTCTCCTCTGATTCAGCTGTTTGTGGTGCAGGCACTGGGTACTAGGCACTGACCTAAGGTAACCTGGTGGGCACAACTCCAGTCTCAATTAGGGATGTTTGGACTCTTTCAGGTTCTCCATTATTCTGAAGCTCCTTTCTATACTTGGTCAACTCAAGTCTGGAGCTGAGAGGTAGGTGGTGGTAACCACCGTGGAGAGGGAATGGTTAGGATGTAAATAGGTATGTGTGTGTACACGTGTCTGTGCATTTGTGAATACTTGTGCAGCCACTATTTCAAATATGCATGAATGCATGTATGTTTGTGTACACATGTAGACATGATCCCTCTAGTTTGCATCCCCATATTTGGAATCAGGAAGGTACTATGGTATTTTAAGCAGTCAAACTGATCATCAAAATAAGGGAGTGATGAAGTGCTATGACTATTCCCAGGGCGAACATATTAGAGGCAGAGCGCCATCTGGCATTTTTCTAGTGGTCTGAAGGCTTCTGGGGAGCGCGCTCATCATTGGTTTGAAGAAGACGGAGAGAAGCAGGCTGCAGCCCCATTGGCAAACGTTTCCTCATGCTATAAAACAGTTTGCAACCTAGAGCAACACTGTATGCTTGATTAAGCTTGCAATGAAAAGGATTTATTTTAAGCCATTTTAATAATTTCTTTTTTATCAGAAGCTAACCAAGCAGTTTTATAGTAGCCTTCATTAGCATGAAAGACCCGTTTCTTCATCTAGGTGGCTTGACTATTGGTAAATTTTACTATGAGCTGATTTATGTATAAAACCCACAAGTGTTCTGACATGAAGGAAATCAGAATAGAGCCCATGAAAATTCGCCTCTTGCGTTTTAATTGTCCATCTCATTCAGAGTTAAAATAAACTTTCTTTTGGAGGAAGGGGGGTCTCTGTGCCAGGCTCAGTTGAAATGTGCTGTGGTTTTTTATCCCCAAGTTCCCCTTCTAGTTCCTCCCCTTATCCCAGATCCTCTGACCAAACAAGCACCGCATCGCTGGGGAGAAGACTGCTACTACTCTCTGAGCTGCCACAGCTGCTGCTATTGTCACTGCTACTGGTCTCAAAGTCATTTTTAACTTGACTGAGAGCCTGCTGTGTTCCAAGTCCCATACGGTACCCCGAGAGACAGTAAGAAGGAAATATACAGTATGCAGTTCTTTGAAATAGCTAGCTCCTCTAGTATTTTTTAAAATAGCGTTTCATTTTCACGCCAGATTCAGGAATACGGATGTTGCAAAAAGCAAGGCTCACCTCCATTAAGGGCACCTCCCCAGTTTACGGCTTTGATTATAAAGGTCAGATTACATACGCTTTCTGTGTCAATTATCCCGTAACGTGCTTCTCTCTAAAGTGAAAAGTCCTCATTCTACGCATCAAAACCAGCATAGTAACAAGTTTCTATTTGGCTTCTTTAGGGATCTCTAGCTGTCTCGTTGCTATTGGGGGGCCCAAATCCCCGAAGAAGGTGTGAAGCTGTCTTTTCCAGCCTGTATAAAAACCTCTTCAAGGCTACTTTCACAGAAACAAAATCAGTTAATTATGAAGTACTCCTGAGAAATCAGTGCTGGTTGCAGGAGTTCTTCGCATTAAATATATGAGATATTTAGAGTGGGGGAAGGAAGAGACTAGTAAACAGAACTGGAGACACACATGGCAAGAGTGTACATATGGGGTTTCTCTCTGCCTTTGTGGAGTTTATGGAGACTCTGATACATAAGCCAAACATGCTTAAGACACACACCCCTACAATAGTGGGCATCTTGTCTCTATTTAGGGCATGTATCACAGATTTCTAAACTGCATCTATAGTGTACAGCTGCTAATAATACCTGACATGGCCTTCAGCGTGGCCCCTGGGGTGCCCTGAGTTCTTTACAAAGGGCTTCCTTTTCAACCTTCAGGAAGCTTCTTTTCTTCCTTTGGAAGATGGGAAAGGGCAAGGGCCCTCGGTTCCATTTCCTGGATAAGGAAACGAAGCTTCGCAGTAGATTAGCAAGCCAGAGCTGGAAAGAACCAAGTACTCTCCTTCATCCCATCGACTCTCAGGAGTGTTTTATACTTGATTTGGGGATGTTTTGAGGGTGCACATGGAGAGAGGGGTGCAGCAGTCATCAGGGGGAGGTGGTTGGAAGGAGACCTGGCAAGCAGAACCTGGGACCTCTCACTGGGGCAGAATGAGTGCCTTCAAACAGGTGAATTCCCTGCAATGCCAGGCCCGCAGGGTTGAGTTTCCAGAAGGAGCTGGAGCCCACTGCTCTCCCCTTCCTCACCTTCCTCCTCCCTTGGCCACCAGCCAGATATCTTGGGGCACTCCAAGGAGGCCTCATCCTGTTCAGCCGTTTTGGGGACATCAGAACCACCCTCTAGGCCAACAACGTAGTGATTCCAGCCCAATATCCTAATGGGGTCTGGGAGGATGGGTTGGGGAAAGACTTGGTTGTTCTCCAAGATCAGGAACATTCCTACCACATCCCCAGTTTCCCTTAGCAATGCACAGTGGGTCTGTCAGCCATGACTTTCTCACTCTTTCCAAGGCTACTTGTGTTTTCATCCTATTTCACCTCTTGGGGCTAATGACTTCCTCAGGTTTTCAATATACTAGATAGAGTAGCGTTTCTCTACTAGCTGCCGTAGCAGGAAGAGCGCTGAGCTGGGAGGCCAACAGATCTAGGTTCAAATCCCACCTCTGTCACGTACTAGCTGAGTGAGTACAGGAAATTTTCATCCCTTCTCTGAGACTCAGTTTCTTCAACTGTAAAATGGGGTTATCGATACCTCTTTTTCCTGCCTTGCATGGCTGCTGTGACGAGAAAATGAGATCCTTAACATAAAAGCACCTTGAACAAAAGCACAAACTCGGGTGATGATGCAGAGTCATATTTGCTTTAGCTGAATCTCCTTCTAGCTCTTAGGGGGCTATTGGTTCTAGAATTCTCAGATCTGGTGAATAAGGCTGTGTTCCCTTGCTCCATCGCTGCATAATTTTATACACTCTAGTCACATCCCTTCCCAGCCTTCATCTTTCTAGACTAAAGAGTCTGCATTTGTTTAATCTATCTTCATATGGCAGCCCCCTCCACCCTCCCCCATCCTCTTGATTATAGAGTGGCCCTTCTCTGGATCATCTCCAGCTCCATTATGTCATTCTGGAAGCACTAAGACCAAACCTGCACAAATGTGTGTGTGTCTGTGTGTGTGTTCTCAGCTCTGAACCTCTTACTCTGCCCCCTCCCCAATTATAAATCCTAGAACAGGGTGCTTGCCCAAGACCCTCTCTCCAAACTACAGAGAAGACCGGTCGGCCCCAGGTTGTAGCCTCCCCCTCTTTCTCTACGCAGTCCTGGCCCCGAGGGGCTAAAACGGCTCCCTGTCTGGCTTGGGAGGCTGGGAGGTGGATAACTAGGATGGGGGGGCCGAGGGGGAGGGAGGAGGGGGGTCTTGCGCAAGCGCACGTCGCTGCTCGGACCGCCAATGCTGCTGCCTCCCGGAGCAGAGGGAGGCAGGAGAGGAGGGAGGGAGAAGAGGGGAAGGGAGGGGGAGGCGGCACTTGGGCTGCAGCTCGCAACCAGAGGCAGTCTCTCTCAGCTCTCGGGAGGGACGGGGAGCGCAGCCGCGGAGTAGGATGCTCTGCGGGGCGCCCTGAGCCTGGGGCGCGTGAAGCAGCTTCGGGGGCCGGGGCCACAGGGCAGCTTTCACCATGCATCAGTCCCTGACTCAGCAGCGGTCCAGCGACATGTCCCTGCCGGATTCCATGGGTAAGTCTAGCCGCCCTGCCTAGGGGCGGCGGCGGCAAGGGGTGAGTGCGCTGCCCCCTGGACTGCGAGCGCCCCGGCCGCCCCGAGAGCCAGGGAGCGGGAAGCGGGGCGAGGGAGGGGGGTCCGCGCGCCCCAGCGTCGGGGTCCCGGACCCGAGCCCCAGGGGAGCGGCCCGGCGGGGGCGGGGACGACGCGCGGAGATGCGAGCGCCCAGCTTGCGTCGGAGTATCCCTGCCCCGGAGTGCGGGTGTGTGCGTGTTTGTGTGCGTGTGCCGACAGTCTTGCAGCCGGTGGTAAATCCCAGCTGTCTGGGGATCAAAACACTTCCCTGCAACCTGCGCCTTCGCTTTCCATTAGACGCTCCCTCTTTGCAAAGTCCCCGTCACTTCTAAAAGCTCACGACTAACGAGAATTAGAAGAAGCAGGGTCCTCGCCCCCTCCCAACTCTGTCGAAGCTGCCCTGAAATTCAGAGCTGCGGTGGGGGGAGGCCTGACTTGCACCTCGCTGATGGGGGGGTTTGCGCAACCCTGGGGGATGGGCGGCGGAGGGTGGGGAGAAGAAAAGGGGGGCTGGCAGGAGGGGAATTCCTGAGGAATCACTCAAGACCGCCCAGCCCTGCCGTCTGCAGCGGCAGGATCAACATTCCTTGAATTCGATTCCTATTTTGCTCCAAATGCCCGGAATTGTGCGTGAGTGTGAAAAAAGAGGGGGGACGACGAGTGAGAGCGCGAGAAAGAAAGCGAGCGCGAGCCCGCGCGTCTTCTGAAGTCGCGCTTTTCCTCTCAGGGTGGAAGGAAGAGGGAGGGGGGGAAACCCACTAGCCTGATTTGGTTCAACACCTTTCCTCATGAAAAGTGGGGGACAGCTGCCTCCAGGCACCAACCCGGCTGCCCCTAGAAGCTGCTTTTTGGTAGTTACAAACAAACAAAAACCCCAGTCCCACTCAGCGGTTAGGCACCTTCCCAAGTACTACGATTTCACTGGGCGGAGAAATTAATTTGGAACCCAAGAGAGCGGGAGGGGATTGTCAAACCGTGATCCCACCTAACCTTAAAATTCGCCTCGGATACACTTTAACCAAATCGAACTCTCTCTTTCCAACATACTTTACATTCTGCAAAATCCCTCCGTCCCGAATTCTTGCCATACAGCCGGCTCAGGTCTTCTCCGAAGAATTTGCGGGAACATCGAGGGGAGGGGGCGGGGAGGGGGCTGAAACCCCTACGTGAGCTCCCTACTGCCTGCAAAAGACCTCGCCTCAACAGAATTCGTTCACCGGAGGGGCCCCAGAAAGTGTTATCTCCTGGATGGTGGAAAGATCCGTGTTTCCAGTGGTTTTGCATATTCAGTATAAGAATTTGCTCTTTTTTTATTTTTAAGGGCGTAGTTATTTGCAACGTGGTACAAATGAGGCCAAGGACTCGGGTCCGAATCCAGAACCCAGCAGTACCAGCCCCCCCCAGCTCTCTCTCACCAACACACGCGCACACACACACACACACGCGCGCGCGCACAAGCACACGCACACAGAATGCACTCCTCACCTTGGCCAGCTGTGGCGCCAACGCAGCCCTGGCTCCCCGACGCCAGGCCAGTGCGCGAGGGAGGGCTGGGTGGAAGAGTGCGAGGTTTCGGCCGCGCGCATCCCCGCAGTGGGCCACAACCGCCTGCAAACCCGGCCGCCCGCGCCCGCCCGTCTACCCGTGCGGGAGTGGGCAGGTTAGGGACCCCGGGCGTAGAGCGTTGTTCCTTGGCACCCTGCTCTGTGGGTTGGGGAACGAGATGAAGAGAGCTCTTTCTTGGGCTCCCAGGGGCCCTCAGCCAATCATGCGTTTCCCGAAAGATCTGCGCAACAAGAAGATGAGTGGGTTTCGCCCAGCCGAGACTCGACACTGAGGGAAAAGAATCAGAGATCCCGTATGGACGCGCGAGCCCTCTCCACGCAGCCCGCTTCGTAAAGTGCGCAGACCGAGGGCACTAGCAAATTCCCCAGTCGAGTGGTAACCCTGGGTTTCCAGAGTTTGGACAGGGGAGTCTCCCCGGAGTTCCCTGGCGCTGGTCCCGCACAGCCCGGGCCTGAAACAGCGTCTAGGCTACTTAGGAGCTACTCCCACTTAACTCAGCCCTGGCAACGCCACCTTCCCTTGCATGGGGGGGAAGGGAAGTGGAGGTGGGTGGGTTTAGTGTTTCAGCCTCCAAGGGCAGCATTTTTGAGGGGATTCCCTCCACTGGCAGGACACAACCGCAGCCAAAACAATAAAATATAAAACACACGGACACACACTGCACCAAGGTGCCTGCACTCTACTCTTGCTGGCTGGCTGGGGCGGAGCAGGCGCGTGGCTGGTAATTTGACCCCGGCGCCCCTTCATCCCCTCCCAGCTACCCCCATCTCCCTTTTGGCAACACCGCCCCCAGGCGCTAAGGCACCTCTACTACAGCGGGGCTCTCCTTCCCTTGCAAATAACATATTTGTGATTCACCGGTGGCCTTGGATGTCTCCGGTCAAAGAATTGCCCAAAGGGGGGATTTCAGCACCTTTAAGGAAATGTTTGGGAGACTGGCAGAGCCTTGAGGCTCTTGTGTGGGCAGCCACCTGTTTCCACCGATGCTCAAGGCTGGGACTTCTGGGAGCCTCCCTGTATGGCAAAGCTGACTCAGGTAAGCAAATCCGAATCGGTTCAAAGATCAGCCCGAAGAATTAGCCAGTCAGCAACAACATAGTGCACAGGACAGGATACTGGGCCTCCATCCTTGATGCACTCTGACGGAGATTACACACCCTATAATCAAGGGGTGGAATCAAGAACAGGTACTAGGTGAAAAAACAAGTGAGCAGAGACAATCATCCTACCTTCTGGCAACCCACACCTTGGTTCCTGTCAGATACGTAATCCTGAAACTGGTGGACATCATATGGGTGGCGGACCAGACCCACAATTACAACTGTACTTGTAGCAGTTATAATTAATATACTTACTGAGTGACGTATCTAGGAACTCAGGGACATGAAATAATGAGTGATTAGAGTGAGCTTGATCAAGAAAAACTTCTCAGAGGAGGTGAATTTTGAGAAGGTTTCGGAAGAAGGGAGGGACTCAGATTCAAAGACCGCAGTGCAGGTGGGGCTCTGACCAGGGAGGGGACTCGGAGGAGGGAGAAGCTGGCTGTACTGGGAAGGGTGGAGACAGCAAATAATTGGGCCCTTCTAGAGCAGAGCATCCTGGTCGTCACGAATCTGGGGTGGAGGAGGGGCACTGCAGAGAGGGAGGGCTGCAGTAGTTCTGCAGGGAGGCTGCTGGGGGCGGAGGGGGGCAGGCAGTGCCAGTAATGGGATTCAGACTCTCCCACTGCTGTTGGTTGCAGGGCTGGTTGTTTTTGTCTAAACAGAGAGATACTGGGCGCCAAGTAGACAGGCTAGTGAGAGCCACTGGGGTTGTGACACTAGTTGGCCAGAAAGCTTTTAGATCTGGGGAGCCCTTGGGTGTACCCTATTTTAAAAAACCAATTCTATGAGCGTAGCCCATATTTATTCTCACAGTTCCCCCCTACAGCCTTTTTGATTAGAAAGGAAGCTATTCTGAGATGTTGACTTCTGCTTATTCAACAAGTATTGACTGCTCACTAGGTATCAGACACTGTGATGGGCACTGTTTTCACATACCTGCTGCTTTATTGAAGTACCTTATGGTGTCTGAGGGTTTTTTTATATGTTGATTTACTAAACAAAAGCAGAATAAGATGTTCCTGTGTTTACGGGAACATCTAAGGCAGGCCCCAAATTGTAGCCTAATAAGAACAGAACTCTACTTCTCCCTTCTTAAATAGAACAACAGCCAGGAAAATGTCCTAAGTAGACACAAAGAGCTGCTTTTTGGGAGCCTGGGCCACACCTTTAGAGCACAGGTGTGTCTTGCTCTAAGTAGATGTGACTTTTCAGTCAAATTGACACTAAAGATAAATGGAAGGGATGATTCTTCACTTTTCAAAGGGTTTCACCCTGGGGTTCCTTAAAATGGTCAACTCCCCAAGTGCAGCTAGAAGTAATTTCATTTTACACAATTTTAGTCCTTATAGTGTAAAATAAGGGGTGACTTGGGGGAGGATGTGAGGGGACAGAGAATAGATATTCAACCTAGTGATGGGAGAGTTTTCTTAGGAATTTTATCGCAAACTAATCCTGTCTGGAGGCAGGGCCCCTGTGGAGCTGCAGGATCTCTGCCTGGGTTTCTCAACTGACTGGATTTTCAATTCAGGTTCCAAAGCAGGAAAAAAAAATAGATTTTTCAAATGACACTATGTGGTTTGCTGAGTCACTTTTCTGACCTGACTCCTGTTCTTTTAAGAGTTAGAGTGATATTTGCAAAGGAGACCCAAGAGCTGTGAATAAGATCAAAAGCCAGTTGGCCGGGAAGGAGCAGGCGAGTGATACCCCGAATTTAGAAAGACTGTATACACACACTCCCCCACATCTAGTCTCTAAGGTGACATGTTTCCCCTGTGAGGTGTTGAGACACTTTTGTGTGCCACAAAGATACCCTTGTTTCCAGATGTTCCCTCACTCTCTTTGGCCAGTTTGGGGTCGGGGAGGGCTAAGATGGTGTAGAAATGCAGACAGGGGTGGGGGGCGATGTTGGTAAGTTTATGTTATTTAGAGCCCCTCTGTGGAGCCAACTGGCAGATTCACTGAGAACTGGCTATCATCAAATGGACTTAGGGATCCTGGTTTGGAGGCTCATTTAAGGTCCCTCGAAATCTAGAGGAGGGGTAACTAACCTTCAGATAAACAGAAGAAATAAATCCCCGCTCTTCTCCCCCCCCCCCACCCTTCGCAGTCTGTGTCTCCCCGCTCTGCTCCTCTGTTTACCAGCAGTCAGCTCTCCATCTGCATCCCAAATAGCCCTCTCACACAAAGGGCCCTGATGTCACAGGTGTCTCCAGCGGTCCCGTTGTTTTTCCCCCCTGGAGGCTGGACTCAGGCCCCCCAGGAGAGGAGCCTCGTTTCCCAACTCACTTTACCTCTCCTCTCAGGGTGCGATATGGCGCTTTAGTCTGTGGGTGCCTCCAAACGCTCAAGCCACTTCTACATTTCGATGTAAAATGGTCTTGGAATAGTACCGTATTAGAAATGACCCTGATGAGTCACGGCCCTCACTTTCGAGGCTGACGTCAGGGGAGAGACCGCCAGCCCCTCCCACCTCCCTTGGAGCCTTGGGCAGGGACCGCACTGGGGGAGACTAGACGGATGGTTGGGCTCACCCAGGGTGGCACTTCTGACGCTCTTCTTCCCTCGAGGAGGGGGCATCTGCTGGGGGCTGCAGAGCCAGCCACATTGCCTCCCTCTCAGCACCATCAGGCCTCCTGGGTCTCCCTGGTTTTCTCGCCTCCCTCCCCCTTCCTTCATCCCCTCTCCCCTCCCTCCCAGTGGTGCAGTCTGGGCGGCTTCAAAGGCAGCTGCTTCCTGAGGCTGCAGCGAGGCCTCCCAGAATGGCGGGGTCCTGCGATGAGTCCCAAGTGGCCTCTTTAGGCCCATAAATGACAGCCAAGCCACCTGAGTGGGCAACCCTGTCATAAGGCTCCCCACTAGAGAACTGGACTCTCACAGCAAGTCCCCCAGTTGCTTATTTTTATGAGAACTCCTAGGTGTAACTCATCCCTGGTATTTCCTGTTGAGAACCCCCTCCAGAAAAAACGCACGCAGAGTGTTGAGCAGTGCTTCATTCCTTAGAAAAAAAAAATTAAATTCAAAAGCGAGTCTAGATACCATTTTTCTATCTGACTTAATAAGCCTGTTTTCGAAAAAAAATATTGGTTTGCACTATCATGTCCGATAAGCACTGAGTAGAAGAACGGGTTTCTCATCGTTTGTATTTATGTCACCCTCACATAAGCCTAAACGGTGTAAGTTATAATCCTCCCCATCTACCTCCCCCGATACATATCTTTGTGGACTAATGGCCTCCAAACACTTACTTTATTACACACATTTGTTATGTGGCAAATCTTGCCAACACACCATTTTTAAAGTTTATACATGAGGTGGCAAATGTCAGAAATAAATGAAAAAAAAATCCCAGTACCTGGCTCGGTTCTGATATTTACACTGAAAATGAAATTTCATATCTCCAGCTTATGAAAAAACCCTCCTTAGTCGCATACTGGCCTTAAAATATTTTCATTTAATATCTCCACAGTACACTTTCCATCTATCATGTACCTTATAATTTGGCTTAAAAAAGAAACACTTCACTAAGTGGGTATGATACATCTTTTATCGAACGCGTTTACTTTTGTTTTTATGTAACTGGTACAATTTCTTCTGTTGTTTATTTTCAAACTGGAAACATATATATATTATTGTAAACGTAACACCTGATGACTGCAAAAAACTAAAGCTCCATCTCTTCCCCATAATCCCACTCCCCAGAGATAACCCCAGTTACCAGTTGAAGTAGGAAAGGAAAACCTTCCTAGTGATTTTTTTCTGTAAGTCCATCCCTTCTCCAGCCGAAATGAGCAATTTCAGTTTCTCTGTGTGCTTTCAGGAGCCTTTAATCGGAGGAAACGAAACTCCATCTATGTCACCGTGACTTTGCTTATCGTGTCCGTATTAATTCTCACGGTGGGCCTCGCCGCAACCACCAGGACCCAGAATGTGACTGTTGGAGGTTACTACCCGGGAGTTATTGTGAGTATCAAAGGCATAGGTAGGTCTCAGTAGCTTGCTGGCTACAGACATTTGGTTCTACTCTGATGGTTTTCAATTCTGTTTGAGTTTCTGTGTTTGCTCAGATTTCCTCTGGGCTGGTTTAGAAGAGCACTGAACTAAGAAGAATCCCAGCACCATCCCTAACTAGCAGTGTGATCCTGAGCAGGTCATCTCACTCTTTAGGACCTCGGTTTTCTGGTCTAGGACATGTTACTAATTAGCAGTGTTGACCTTAGGCTGAGGTCCTTTCCTCTCTGGGCATCTGCTTTCCTAGATATATAATAGGGGTCACCTGACCTTACCTGAAATCTGAGGACCCTTGCAGCTTGACAGTCTGTGACGCACAGCACTGATCTCCAAAGTCATCCTGCCCTCCTCTCAGGAAAAATATGTGGGATGCTTACTCCTCAAATATGTGTATTTATTCATTTACAAATTATATGCATATTCATAAAACATACAAAAATGGAAGTTCAAAAATTAGATGAAAATGAAATACACTTTAATTTTTAATATCTTCATACTAACACTAGCTAAAATTTCAAGGAATGGTATGCACTTCGCATGAAATCTCATTAAAGATAGTGGCTGTTAAGTCGTTATTTCAAATAGCTTACTAGATAATTTTGAATATTTTGTGCTTTCTTCTCAGATATGAACAGATTGTCATGAGCATCATTGTTTTTTTTTAATGTGATCTCACAGTGTGGCTGACAAAGAGCTCACCCTGAGAGTTCCAAGGGTCAGCTCTGTCATTTTCTCGCTGTGTTACATTATTAGGGTCATCTTCAACTCATGGTTTATCAACAGGAGTCTTTCCAAACTCCTTGTCCATTTTCTTGGGACTAGTTTAGTGAAGACTAGATAAGACTATCCGGGCACACGTGGTGGCTGCCCCACCACCAACCCTTTGCTGCTTGGAACCTGCCCTCCTCCAGAACGATAGCTCTCGCCTTGTCACCTGACATTCACACCGAGGGAGGGCGCCAGTGACAGTCTGTTCACTGAATATTTGTAACGTGTAATTTCTTTCTTATTCTTTTAGATAAACAAAAAATAGGAAACAAGAGTCAAATCGTTTCTTTCCATACTTCAGTGGATTGTTTTACCGATCCCCGGGCTGCATGCAATCCACTCTGGAAAGCGCTGAACTCTTTGCATACAAAACCTCATTTTATATCAAATCATCATGTTGTATATGAAATGAAATATATACCATTTTATTTGCCAATTATACCTCAATATAATTGAGGAAAAAAGAAAAGAAAAAGAAAACCAAACCAAAACCTCATTTGGATCTACACACACTGCTATTGAACCCTAAAACCTAACTCTAGAGGTTGGACCGTATTTTGAATATCAACTAAATGACTTCCCAATTGTAACTGCTAGAGAGCGGAAAGGAAGGTTAGGGTGGGTTTTTGTTGTTGTTGTTTACATTTTAGGTTATCAGGGAGGGCAGACGGCTTTGTTGCTGTTGTTTTGTTTCTTTTCTTTTTTACTCTTTTTTTTGGAGTGGGGGGTGTTGGAAAGAGAAGCAAAGAAAGGGGAAGGGATTAAAGATGGATGCTTTTGAGAAACCAGCGCCGGGAGTGACCAAGCCTGACGCCTGTTGCCTAGGTCACCGATTCCGCAGTCAGCCTTCTCAATAGCCCTAGCGGAGCCGGGGCCTGACACTGGGGCCCAGCTGCTGAAGGCCGCCCGCCCTTCCCGGGAAGTTCCTTCGCAGCTCTTGAGCCGAGCCGAGGGCAGGTGTCCCACAGACACCGTCTGGTGCCCTCTGCTAAGCATGTGATGTGAGAACTCACCCGGTCCACTTCCTGTGGTGAGGCAAGAAAACCAGTCATCAGCAGAATTGGGTTTTATTTTTAAACACAAGAGGGGCGGGGGACAGAGGAAGGGGGGCTAAGATTGCATTTTGGTGGCTTGGGAAAGCAATTTATAGGGTCTGCGTGACTTCGTGGGCTTCAGGTAGCTGCATTTAGTAAAAGGTTTCTGACTGATGAGCAAATGCTCAAGCCAAGATTCAGACTCTCCCTGGGTGAGAGGAAGGTATTTTCCGTGTCATTTAAGAGTAGCAACTACTATTCATGAACGGTGCTTCTGAACCTTCTCTGTAGAATATCTGCCTGTGGGTGGCTGGGTTGGAATACATTAACAAAGGAAGGAGGGCGTGTGATTGTTGTTATTGGAGTACCTGACGTTCAGCTAGCACTGGAAGTTGAAGCAGTGGGGGCGTGTGTCTGTGCGTGTGTGTGTCTGGCTAAGAGCTAATATGGAAATGTTAATAGGAGAGCCAGCCCTAGCAGTGTGCCCTATGGTCTAACCTTAATTTTTTTTGCTTTTATAGTTCCTGTAGATTGTTTCTTTAAAATGGGTTTTAGTTATAGGACGTGAAGGGGGGAAGACTGCAGATTGAAGAGCAGAAAAATCCATTTGAGTTGTTAGGTCAGATCATGTTATAACAAATACAATAAACAACTCATACCTCTGAAACAATAAGTGCCTGAGAATCCAGATTTATCCGGGACTGGGGTGCTTTCACTAATTGAATAGTTTGGTTATTAGAGAGGTATTATATAAACTCTAAGCCAGTGGTTTCCCCACCTTGGTGTGTATTTTAATAAACACCCCAGGGGAGTCTAATTCAGGTGGATCGGCAACCACCTGGAGAACTAAAACACAATAAACAAAATGGATAAAGAAGATGTGGCACATATATACAATGGAATATTACTCAGCCATAAAAAGAAACGAAATTGAGTTATTTGTAATGAGGTGGATGGACCTAGAGTCTGTCATACAGAGTGAAGTAAGTCAGAAAGAGAAAGACAAATACCGTATGCAAACACATCTGTATGGAATCTTAAAAAAAAATGTTTCTGAAGAACCTAGGGGCAGGAGAGGAATAAAGACACAGACGTTGAGAATGGACTTGAGGACATGGGGAAGGAGAAGGGTAAGCTGGGACGAAGTGAGAGAGTGGCATGGACATATATACACTACCAAACGTAAAATAGATAGCTAGTGGGAAGCAGCCGCATAGCACAGGGAGATCAGCTTGGTGCTTTGTGACCAACTAGAGGGGTGGGATAGGGAGGGTGGGAGGGAGGGAGACGCAAGAGGGAAGAGAGATGGGAACATATGTATATGTATAACTGATTCACTTTGTTATAAAGCAGAAACTAGCACACCATTGTAAAGCAATTATACTCCAATAAAGATGTAAAAAAAAAACCCCACAATAAACAAAGTATGCTTGCAATAAAACCAGAATGAGCAAAATGTGTCATTTTCAGATTCCACACTATCAAATTGGTCAGTTTGAATATAAAGATCATTGTATAGATTTGTGGGAAAATGTCAGGTTATTTGGAGCTCTGCTGTTTTAGGACTCTGGTTAAATGTGTACATGAGAATTTAAAATTTTAAAACAAACAAATTAGGGAGCAGTTACTAGATTTAAAGACGACTTAAAGACTACTTACCATACAATTCATTTAAATATTGAGATCTCAGGCATTGAGAAATATAATCGTGTTTGCATAACTCTAAGTCATGCAAAACTTTTCTGAGCCATCTTTATTTTGCCAAACGAGATGCCCTTGTACAGTGAGGTGCATTATGATAGGGTGTTAGCTACTCTACCTGAGCTAGAATGTGGTATCATCATCCTAAGACGTGTATGCAACAGGCATCTTTACAGATGTGCTCATCGGTACAGGCTAAAATGTAAAACTAAAAAAAAATTAAAACCAACACTGAAAGACAAACTGGCTTAGGATTTTTACTGTCCTCGAATGTTCAAGACATAGTCCGTTCCAGAAGCGTTCCAGTGAGCTTTCTACTCTGGAGGCCTAAAGAAAACCAAGAGCCTCGGTTGTATGAAGATGGAAAATGCAGGGGAGAGAGCCAGCTCCTTCTCTATAGCTCTCTAACCTTACATCCAGGAGAACAAGGCCTCTACATGTGCTTCCCATGCAACCCACAAGATGGAGTTGGCCACCTGATCAGTGCTGAAAGCCTTTCACTCTAGAACCTTCTCCACCAGCTGTTATACTGCTAGGGCCCACACCAGCCTGGGTTTTCTTTTAGGAAAGAAACCAGGGGCTTCTGTCCCCTCTCCCAGGCGGGGGAAGGGGGAGTGTCCAGTTAATTGAAAATTATATCAGAGTTGCCATGGGGTAGTAGGAGGCAGAGACAACAGGGATCATTCAAAATAGTCAATAGGCCAGAAACCTTCTCTAGGCCAGCGTGGCTTCAGCTTCACATGTGAAGACTCTTGATAAATCCAACGAAGTTTTGACTAACTTGAATGTTCAGGAAATAGAAGGAGGTCTGGATAGTGGGATTTTGTGGCTTATTGTGAATTAGGCAGAAATTTTTTCTACCTCTTGTTGAAAATGTTTCTAAAATATAAGATCATTCTAAGATAAAGTTCCTAGCTTAGTAAGTACATTTCAGAGATGACACTTGAGCCTTGATTTACTAGATAAGACTAACCTTCATTGGCTTCCTGTTGCCTCCTTAGCATTGTCATTCAAAGCTCTCTGAAGATGCCCTTGGCCTGGTCTCCCATACCTTTCTTTTACCAAAATTGTCAATTCACAGTCCCCTGAACATGACTTGGGCTGGAACGTCCTCCCTGTGCTCTCGCTCTCTGTTTATCCAAATGCTCTGTCCTATTCCAACTTAAAGACACAGCTGGGACATTTCTCAGCTACTGGGATCCACTTTGGATAGCTACTGAGCAATCCAAATGCTCTGTCCTATTCCAACTTAAAGACACAGCTGGGACATTTCTCAGCTACTGGGATCCACAGTGGTGTCTACCATCTTTGAACTCCCTACCGTAGATTCCTTCCACTCATAGCTCTTGGGAAATAGTCACATTCTGCTTTGTGGGATGTTGGGCTATATTCTCACTTAGCTTTGTTTATACAGGTCCACAATCCCTTATCTGAACCCTTGGGTGAGATGTGTTTGCAAATTTAGACTGTTGTGTTTTGTTTTTAATTTCAGAAAGATAATAGACTGCATATATCATATATTATCTAACATCCCAGTGGGGTCTTGAGATATACCCCATAATCAAGCACCTTCATATTTCTACAATAAACTGTGAATTTTTACACTAAGTAGATAAACATTATAAAATAACCTCACGTCAGTTCAAGGTCAGGTTTTGCCACCAAGTTAGTTACCAAAAACCCTTTTGGTTTTAAGAGCTTTGTTGATTTCAGTATTACAGAAAGGGATTGTGGACCCATTATCTAATTACAGCTCCTCCAGGCTGAGTCTTGTTGGTCTTGGTATCATACCCCACCCTGCTTCCTGGCCTCCAGATCACAGGTGTAGCACAGTACCTGCCACAGAGTAGATGTCCAATTAATACTTGTTGAATGATTAATCCATTTGCACCTCAGTCCCAGTGGATGGGAATAGGCATAGATTATAGGGTGCAGCCTAAAAATAGCTCTTGAAACTGAGTTCTAATGATTTGCCTTTTTTTCTTCTACAAGTGGAGGGCAGCCAAAACAAAGCAAACTGGTTATTTGTTCAGGTAATGGGGAGTCAAGATGGAGTTCCAAAGGTCTGAACATTCCATGATTCCGGGCAGTTCTCGAGCAAGGACCACAGAGCTTACCTTTCGGAGGCCTCAGGAGAGCAAACAGTTGATTAGAAGCAGCTGCCCATTTTCAGGAAATTCTGTTGACTTTTCCTTCTTTACTTTCACCCCCTCAGCTCTTCCTCAAATAGGACTTCTCACTCCATCCTTACAGGGAACTTCTTCCCTGGGGGGCAGAGGTGAAGGTCACTATTCTGCTAACACTGGCCACAAATACAGCAAAGTGTGGCTGGAAGAACACCAGCTGTTAGGGTGTTCTTGAGGGCTCGTCCTGTCCCTGCCGTGAACTTGCTGTAAGAGGGAATGAGCCCATACAATTCTCTAGGCCTCCGTTTTGCTATCTATCAAATGGGAATGATATGAGCTCCACCGAACTCCCTAACATGACTGTGACCAAGGTGGAGGGCAAGCGCTTCTTTAAATTCAAATGCTCTTCAAATGTAAGGTAGTTTTAGTGATACTGGTGAGTTAGTTCATAAACCTGTCATCCAGATGAATGAATTCTTCCAGCCAGGACTCAATTGATATTAGTTCCCCACCTGGTGAACTCTACCTGTCTTTGACCCCATTTATCCCCTCTGTGAGATCTGAGAACGACCATGTATATGTATTTAGCAGCCTACCTTATGCAGGTCATGCTACGTACATACCTTATCTCATTTAATCCTCACAGCAGTCCTGTGTGGTCATGACCATTATGATTCCCATTTCATAGATGAGGAATGAGCACAGAGTGGCTAAAGAACTAGCCCAAGGTCACACAGTTTATAATTAGCAGAACCAAGGATATAATACAAAATGAATTATTCTCTGCTCCTTCAGCACTTTGTTTCTACCTCGCCTGTGGTCCTTAAGCCACAGTCTGTCTCTCCCTCACTAGACTATGCACTCCTGCAGGGTAGGGGCCATGTCATCTTATTTATCTCCCAAAAGTACTCAGTGAGTGTTAGAAAATGGAATGAGTTGGAGTGGAATAGAAATAGAATGGAAGGAAAGGGGAGGGAACTGAATGAATTAACTGGTTGGCCTGGGATTTCCAGTCCCAGAGCACCTTGTCTTTCCAGCCAATTCCATGAGGCTTCAGGCCACCTCTTCCGGTCACTGCCATCAGAGAGTTATTTGAGAGTGTCAGGAAGAGCGAGTGTCTTTGCTTCCCGTCTTAAGGCAAAGACTGCTGTTGAGGCTCAGAAGAACATTCAGTGAATATCTGTGGAAACTGATGAACTGCTCGGTGAAAGGACTTATTTTCCATGTAAGAAACTGCCCTCTGACTTTCTTTCAGTCTCCACAAATGGCCCAGAGTGTCATAAGCACAGGCTATTCATGGAATTCTTCCTGAAAAATAAAAGCTGTGCAACATGTTGGGAGGGGAGATAAGACAGAATACGAAACTCTTATGAAATAGAGCAAATAATGATAGGATTTGCCAGCTCAAATCAGGTTAGAGCTGCCCCAAAGTTAGGTGTCTTTAAAAATAGTAATAATAATCCCTAGAACAATAACTCATATTTACTGAGAACTTACTGTGTGCCAGGCCCTGTGCAAAGTTCTTTGACTGTATTGTCCTGGATAATCCTTACAAAAATCCTATAAGACAGCTACTACTATGGTCCCCATTTTCCAGATAAGGAAACTGAGGTTTAGAGAGGTCAGTCAGTTTGTTCAAGTCGCACAGCCACAAGTGGAAGAGCTGGGGTTAGAAGCCAGGCTAGTCTGATGACCAGGTTTTAATCACTATACTTCATCACAACACATTTTAATTACATTTCAAATAAGACCAGGCGGGAGACAGGTATAGTTTAACCATTGAGTGAGGATGTTCTCAGTAGAGTCTTGGACGGCATGGGTTACACCTTTATTCTCTTCAGCTTCTATTTCTCAAGAGGGGTTGCTGGCTGAGTGGCCCTGCAGAATGAGTCCTTGGAAATTTGTATTCGTTCTTCCATTCATTCTCTTCTTTCATGCTTGGGTTTCTGAGGCAAGCACCCAGTCCCCCTACACTGCCCCACCAGGCTCCTGCCCAGCCCTTGGGTCCATTAGATTTCCAAGACTTGGTGTAAGGCTTGGGGGCCTCAGACTGAAAGAGATGTCCCTGTGAGCCAAGGTAAGGCGGCAGATGGAAGGCCAGATCCTTAGTGAGGGTCAAGAGAAATGTAACTACATTGCTGGACTTGTGTTAGGATTTATTGGTCCATTCCCACCACTCTTTACTTCTTCCACTTTCACCCCTGACAGCAGCCATCGGTTAGGGATCATTTTCAGCTGAGAATGGCAGACTCAATCCACTAATGGCAGAACTGAGAGCAAAGTGGAACCTGCTACCCCGAGCCATCATCCCAGCCGCTTAGGCAGGGAAATTGTTTTTCAGGGTTTTACACCGCCATTTCTATTCACCCTTTAATGAATGCTTTCTGTCCATAAATGAAGCAGAGATGGAAGAAGAGGTGAATAAGTGCTAACATAAAAGGCAGTGGGTCAACCACAAATACAGGCTTTCAAAAAAAATAGTTCTTTTTTTTTTTTTAAGTCTAGGTTAAGGTGCTTGCGGATTTCTAAAGTACTTCCTGCGTTTGATTAGCGTGTCTGATGCAACAAAAATCGCTATTTCAAACCTTTATTTTGTAATTTGTGCATCAGGATAGAACGTCTCTTTCAAAGAAAAGATAAAGATCAGAATATAATGCGTGCTTTTCACCATTATCCGTCTCTTACTGACTCACCAGTCACATGCTAGGTAATGGATACTGAAATTGAAATAAGCAGCCTCTGAAAAGCTATGATTGACTTTTACTTTCAGCTTCTGGGCACACGAGTTTCTTTTTAGGTGTGATTCATATCTACGAGGAAAAATTGGCAAATGGTGGGAGAAATACTTTTCTTACTCATACTGTATTTGTGTAACAGCTGCACGGGTTTAGCATCTGTACCCCGGGTATTTTCTGTTATCCTGAATTGTATCCCAGGGGTGGAACGACCGTGAGGTCAGGCTAACCATCTTCCCACGTGCTATCTGTGCCATGTTGCTTTGCAGCTCGGCTTTGGATCATTCCTTGGAATCATCGGATCAAACCTCGTGGAGAACAAACGGCAGATGGTAAGTTTTCATCGTTATAGAATCAAATTCTTCACCTGAAAAAGCTCAACATTTCTGTGGATAAGTGACACATTTCTTAAGATTGCCCAAATTGGGCCACAAAAGAAACAGCTACTTTACTTTTCTCCTAAGCCTCCGGGAAACTTGTTTTAAAGTGACCCTGTGGTATGGGACTTGTTCTCACCCTGCCTGATGTCCCCTCAGTGGCCCAGCTAGTCTCCTTAAGTCACAGGGATGGAATAATCTGGATCTTGCCTTTTGCTTTTCTCCTCCTTCGCAAAGGAGTGCGCCAGCCTATCCAGTCAGGCCAGTTGTCCTCGCATCGGATGCCTTTGCTTCTTCGACTCCTGCTGCTGCAGCCCTGGCTCACTGGCGACCCTCACACCTTCCTCTCTGATGCATAATCTTGGAGAGGAGTTTTCGCAGAGGGTTCCTGCCTTTTAGGAGATTCCAATCTAGGGGACTTTAATTAACAGAACAAATATATTTAGGGCGCAAGAAGACGAAATGAAATTACGAAGCCAACCTCAAGTATTCCCATTACCCATACATAGTTCAAAGCTAAGTATGTGTAACGTTGAGAGGAAGGGTACGCATATAACAGGAGGTAAAACTCACAAAGTTCTATGTCCGAATGGGGGCCCGCAAGGGCAGACTGTTGTATTTTCTTGCTTCAGCCTGAGAAGGCTTCCTAGACGGCAAGAGAAGACGGTACAGACCGAATTGCAAGCATATTGCAGTTTTATGGGCTCGTAAATCAAGATGCCTGGTGAGTTGTCAGATGGTGGACTCATTAGGCTTCCCCGTACAAGTGTAGTGGCAGCTAGACTGATGCTAGGGTCTATTTAACAGCAAGTTTAATCAGATAACGTAACAGCTCCAGGGACAGGGAACTCTAACCGTGTGTTCTCCCCCCAGCAATGTAGGGAATCACCCTCAGGGGGTTCTGATAGTTCTCTTCTTCCATTTCACCTGGGCTCTCCGCTGCCAGTTGTGTTTGCAGTCTGGGTTTAAGTTATTCAAAATGACAGGGGAGTTCTAATTGTCGAGCTGACCATAGCATAGCTGATAATGCCAATTTCACGACATCTTTCATCCGTTATTTACCAACTCTCTGTAGTGCTGTGAAGTGAGATTTATGGGGCGAGGTTTCCGAACAACTCCCAAAGGAGATCAGTATTACCTTCTAGCCTGTGAGATGGGAGGACCTTAGGGTGGCCTTGACTGTGATTTCCTCCTTCTCCCTGGGGAGCAGCTTAATGCCATGCTATTTCTCTACTTTACCCCCCAAACACCTCAAAGAGGGTGTTTTGAGGGTCAACACAGGCAGATGGTGGGCTTAGGCAGTACCTATCCCTGCCCCTGGTTACGCCTTGAAACACCTACCCCCACGTTGGGTTGTGGTATCGCCCTTGTAATGGAAGACAAATTACTAGGAAAATTTCTGTTATCTAACACGATCAGAGAATAGGGCAGTCTGCTTCCAGCAAACATTTCTCTTACTTGAATTTTTTCGTATGTACCACACAGAGTTGATCAATTTCAGAGACTTCAAACCTTGTAAAATGTCTTTGACACCTAAGCCATAATAAGTTGAGGGTTCTCTTTCTTCAGTGATGCAGGGCCATGTAGGGTTGTGCAGGGCCTCAGAATCATCCCTTCTTCATCATTGCCCACCATGAGGGGTTGGGAAGAACACTAGACTAGGAGTTGGTGGGCACAGGCTCTTCCATAGACTGGATAGTGACCTTGGACACACCACTTCCCCTCTCTGAGCCTCCAATTCCACAATAAATAAAATAGGGGGTGGGACTTCATGATGTCAAAGGTCCAACATTTTTCTGAGTCTGAGAATGGAAGAGCCGTGCAGTCTAGTTCCTCAGCCTTCTCTTCCTTGGGCACTCATAGACTCCTGGAGTGAATTTCTTAGCTTGCCCTGAAAGTGTAAGAAGTGCTTCAATGGCCCCTTCTCCGCGTCGCCCTCCCCCGCTCCCACTCGTGCTGCGTGACTGAAAAGGGCATTCACGCTTCACACGGGCTGGCAGGCCAGAGTTCTGCTGTGGCTGGCGGTGTCTTGGGGATCGCCTTGTCTCCAGAAGCAGCGATCGTGGAAGACTAACAGACACTTTTGCTTTGTCCCCCACCCCTACTCCCACAGCTGGTGGCTTCCATCGTCTTTATCAGCTTTGGTGTGATTGCAGCCTTTTGTTGTGCCATAGTCGACGGGGTCTTCGCTGCCAGACACATTGTGAGTATTTTTAGTCCTGGGTTAAAGTAAATGGGCAATACAACAAGGCTTCATCGAGTGTGTGTGTGCTGGGTGTGTGCTAATGGCTGTGAGGGGTACAGGAGAGGGAGGTGACATCACCGGCCTCAAGGAGGTGATGTCAAAATGAGGACATCCCTGGACACACATGGGCATCTAGAGAAATTGGTCTAAGCTGGGCATATAAACTCTAAGTGCCCAAGTGGTTTACCTTGGATCAGAGCAGGCTTCCCCATGGTGGAGGGGTTGGAGCTAAGCCTTTGTTGACACGTGGGTGACATTTGGAAAAGTCAGAGACAAGGGCCAGGGGACTGGCTTGGAATTGGTGTTGGGAGTGAGCAGGCAGGGAGAGAGCCGCAGGAAGCCACATGACTTCCTGAGAGCCTTGGAGGTGGCAATAGCTGACCTCCCCCACCTCCAACAGTGACAAGAGCAGCCCATGAGGACAGACACCTTTTCTAGGATACCTGAACTTCGCTGTTTTCATGGTTGGAGAGGAGTGACGTGATTGGGATCCGGAGGAAGCCCCAGAGCTGGAAGTCTCCAAAACGAGCCCAGTCCTGGAGTAGAGGCGCCAAATGCTTCCTGTTCTGGAGAAGCTGTGCCTCGACTAAGGCTACTTTACTCCTGAAACCCAAACCTGTGCTCCTTCTTGGAGAAGCCTGGGATTCGGGTCCTTCCCACAGGGCTCCCTGCAGGAGCCCTCACCCCTCGGTCGGCGCTTTCCATCTCTTACGATTCCAGATATCTGGCCTAGGGCCGCCTTCTCCGTTGGGCTCAGCAGACAACAGTGCCTGTGACCCACGGACTTTCAGGGTCCCAGAAAAATATGATCGTTTCTTTTCCAATCGGAAGAAAAATGATGAACTTTTAGGCCAAAAAAAATGTTTTCACACATAATAGAAATTTGTCTTTATACCAATGCAGTCATAAGATATAATCAAAATAAATGAAATATCATTTTCAACAATTTTTAATGGAGGAAGCTGTCCACAAAAGGCAGAAGTCCCAGGGAGGTCATAGTATAGCCCTGATCTGGCCCACAAACCCAAATCGAGAGCAAACCAAGCAGCTTCCTGAGCTCCCACAAAAACCTCAGATACTCATTTTTTCCCCCAAGTGAACCAACATTGAAAATGAAAACATCCTATGAACTAGTTGGAATTATATGTTTTCTAAAACAATTGAATTAGAGAAAAATTGTATTATCAGCATATTGTGTGGATCCCTCATATTTTATTCCGTTTCAATCGTCGGCTAATAGTGCAGGTCATCCTGAGGGAGTGTCCTGGGTATGGATGGATCTGGGAAAGGATGATTTGCAACATTATTATTTCAATCCCAACTTGCTCTTGGACTCTCCTCCTGGACATAAGAGTCAGTCCCTCATTTGCCAAGATTAGTGGAATTCCTATGGTCAGTGCTGGCATGTCAGGAGATAATTACTGGGCAGGGGGAAAAGTATGGGATGGAAGAGAGAAGCTTTTAGCCCAGTTTTCTTTTGGGGTCAGGAATATGTCAGCCCCTATATCAGACTCATCCCTTTTGAGTTTAGCTGAGAGAGCCATCTTTTTCTTCATCTTTTTCTTTTTGAAAAGGCAAGTGACACAACAGGAACTTGTAACATCCACTATCCTACCACCCTAACATAGCAATTCTATTGCATATGCAATTTTTGCATATTACCCTCTGAGTATATACCTATTTTTGTAGCATGCTTATAGACAATCACAGTAGTGTGCTATTTTGTTTCAACAGGCGCCATCTTAATAACAATAATTCCTTGTTTTTGTATAGTGAATTTAGTGTTTCAATGTGCCTTAACATCTATTATCTCATGTGAGACCCACAGCAATCCTGTGAGATATGTAGGGCAGGTGTTATTATCCCCATTTGACAAGCACGCTTCACTCTGAGGCAGTCTCCATGGCAACATAGGCCTAGTGGCCAAGAAGCCTGCAGTAGATTTTCATGGCATCATGAGGTAAAATGGCTTCCTCCTTTTCCCTCCTCCTCCCACTCCTAATGTTTCTTTTTTTAAACATCTTTATTGAGATATAGTTCACGTCCCATATAATCTACCCATCTGAAGTATATAATTCAGTGGCTTTTAGTACATTCACAGGTATGTGCAAACTATCACGTCAATTCTAGAAGATTTTTATCATCCCCCAAACAACCCCATACCCTTTAGCTATCACTTCCCTATTCCCCCTGCTCCCCCAAGTCCTAGGCAACCACTACTTTCTCTATAGATTTCCCTATATTAATTAACATTTCCTGTTAATGGCATCATATAACATGTAGTCTTTTGTAACCTGACTTTTTTTACTTAGTATAATATTTTCCAGATTTATCCATATTGTAGCATGTATCATTGCTTCCTTTCTTTTTATGGTCTAATAATATTCCATTGTATTGATATACCACATTTTGGTTATCCATTCACAAGTTGATGGACATTTGGGTTGTTTCCACCTCTTGGCTGTTATCAATAATGCTGCTATAAACATTTGTGTTCAAATTTCTACGTGGACATATGTTTTCATTTCCTTTGAGTATATACCTATGATTGGAAGTACTGGGTCATATGGTAACTACGTTTAACCTTTCGATGAACTGCCAATTTTCCAAAGTGGCTGCACTGTTTTACATTCGCACTGGAAGTATCTGAGTGTGCCAGTCTCTGCACATCCTTGCCAACTCCCGTAATTATCCGACTTTTAAATTCTAGCCATCCTAGTAGGTATGAAGTGGTTTCTCATTGTGGTTTTGATTTGCATTTCCCTGACTCCTAAACTCCTAAAGGTTTTGATCACTGGCCTCAGCCAAAGGCAATGGGAGAAAAATCCAAATTATATTTACTGGAAGTTTCTTCCAGCTTCTGAGTCTAGGCCCTCTGTACCTCCTGCCGTTAGTGGCTTGCAGTAGAGCATTTGATTCGGGAGGTTGGGGTAAGGCTGGATGAGTCTTTGAGAACACCTTTTTGCCTACACTGTACCTGTCCTAAGACATCTGCCAGTCCTCACTGGTACCCAGACAGTTTTGAGGGAGAAGGCTTTATTAATCTATGGTGATGTCTGTTGGCCAGTTTAAATGAAAGGCACATTTGGACCCCAGCACCACTCGGGTGGGTTAGAGCCAGCCTTTCCTGTTGTTGGAGCCATTTAACCTCCTGGTGCCCTGTCCTTTGGCTTGGGGACATATGCACTTCCCCTTAAGACCTACCTCCTGACCCCCCTCTAAATGTGTCTCATTCCTTCTCTCTCGTCTCCAGTTTCCTTCCTTTCCCCTCCCTGAATATAGCAATTAACTAGCTGGGAAAATCCCTTTCCCTCCTCATGCCCAGTCTCTCCTCTTCCACGTGGATGTGATAGTAACCTGGTTGCCTCTCAGGGTTAACATGAGGACGGTATGAAATAATGGGTGTGAACGCGCCCTAAGAGGGCCTCGCCCAGAGCACACTGACACTCAGCAGAAAGCAGTCTCGTGGCCAGCCCTCCACTCCGGAGTTGCTAGCCCTTCGGATGGAAAAGGCTGCGCGGCTAAGTGGCCCTTTCTTACCGGCCAGTCACATGGGCTTGTTCCTCCCCTGGGGCCTCAGTGCACAAGAGCACCCAGAGGCAGCATATGGGCGACCATCACACACACACATCTGTCTTCATTTAGGCAGTTGGTGGCTGAATGCTCTTTGGAGAACCAGGAGGTCAGGAGGGCTACGACCAGCACATCAAGCCTCCCCTTTGGCAGGATGATGATGACTTCTGCCATTGCCCAAAGTCGGAAAATAAACCCTGCTGGCAGTGACCATAAGAACCCTCATTCCTTTCCAGCCTGACGCCAGGCTGAGCCCACAGGGCAGTGTACTTTCAGAACACGGAGCGGTCAGGACATTCATGTGGAAGCAGTTGATGGAAGGTCCTAGGTCCTTGACGGGGCAGCAGGCAGGGAGGCAAGGAGGCACTTGGGTGTCAGGTGCAGGAGATGCTCAATCACATGTGTGGGGAAAAGCAGCCACCAGGATTATTGAAAACGGTGAGAGAAGTGGGTTTAGGGGGAAGGAGGGGCAATAGATAAACTCCCTCTGCCAAGGTGCTTTTGGCCGAGTTCCAAAGGTCAGTTTGCATAAACTGCTTGTCCTGTGCTAACCTGCTTTTGGTCGAAGCCCCCTACCAGTCAGGGGATGTTTAGTGTCCCCCGGAAAGTGGGCAGCATCCCCTGACTGACAGTTTCCAGGTAGCACTGGATTGCATCTATCTGTTCCACCCCAGCCCCTGTGTCTGAGAGCTCCCTCACCAGGAAGCTGCCCAAGCCAGCAGGGTTAGTCAACTGTCCTTGAGCCCCATGTTAGTCTTCTGGGCTTCAGTGGTATTTTTGGAGTTCACTGTCTTTAATCTGTGTAATTGAGTGAAAATGGCTCATCGTTCAGTTGAGTTAAAATCTACAGCAGGCTCCATGGCTACCCATCCCCCTGGGGCTTGCTTCCTGAGCTCTTCCTTCTGAAAAAGCTGTGGCAATGACAGCAGAGTGTACGTGTCAGCCAGCCCTGGTCCTGTCCCCAGGTGATAATGAATCCTCATTGTTGGAGCTGGCCTCCCTCCGATTGGGAGTGTGATGTTGCAATAACTTGGAGTTTTGACTTTTGTTCCCTGGGGACTCTTTGCAAAGAGACAAAGACTAGCAATAAAAGAAAACCAGAGTGGAAATTTCAAGAAACCCACTTCTCAGCCAATTTCCTAATTTCTCATTAACCAAGTGGCCCAATAGAAAGCAGTTATTAGAACATTTTTATCTGATCCTCACATTCTCAGGCTCCCTAGATGGGCAGCTTTCAGAAATCAACCCAACCCACTACCTGCTCTGGGGTGTGTGTGTGTGTGTGTGTGTGTGTGTGTGTGTGTGTGTGTGTATTCAAATCTTTTATTACCAATCAGAGCACTTGCTGCTCTATTTTCCAAAGCCAAAACCCATTTGGTTTGGTGTTTCCGTTTCCAGGATCTGAAACCACTCTATGCTAACCGGTGCCACTATGTGCCCAAGACATCCCAGAAGGAAGCTGAGGAGGTAAGAGCCAGAAGGAGGCTGCACGTCTTACCTTTGGGGAAAGTCTCCTGTTCTGCCTGGAACCCCCTTTCTTTTAGTCTTTTTCCCAGGCCTACAGCTTGCTACAAGGTATGTTTAGTTGATTTGTTCAGTGGGTCAGAGCACAGTGCTAATGGGGCCATGGTCATAGGTTAGAGCCTCATGAGGCCTAATCAGATTTACTTTGTTCTGTGGCCACAGGCTGCCCCTCTGACCCCAGCAGGCAGCCTCTCAGTGTGTGGCTTTGATCCCGAGAGGGACAGATGAAGAGTACAGAGGCCACAGGGTAGGTCCCTCCCCCATGTCCGTGGATGATGGTTCAGCTGCCTGGACTTGATGTCCAGCTGGAAGAAAAGTGGGAGCCCCACCAAGGCAGCAGGCCTGGACCGGGGAGGCATAGTCTGAGTCCCACATATGGGAGGGGTCAGGAAGCCAAATGAGGGTCACTGAGAAGCCTTGTCCACTTTGAGGCTCTGGGGAGGCCTGGGCTGGCGGCCTGGCCCCTGTCACGACATGCCCGGAGGCCAGTCTGTTGCTGCTTGAGTGGATACGTGAGGGTGTGTCTCTCCTGCCCCGCATGGCTCTCCTTGGGTTCCTTGTTGCCTCACACAGAAGCAGAGGCAGTGGGTGGTGAGGTGAAGCTCGGCTCCAGGTCATTTTTGGAGAACTTTCATTTCAGCTCACATTCACCTCTCTCCAATCCAGAGAGCCCTTTAATATAAAACTCTACCATGTGCTTCTAGCAACCTCGACCATTTGGTTCTCTATTAACTTCAAATTGAAAGTCAATGCCCCCCCCGCCCCTGAGAATAGTTAGAAAAGTGGTAAAATTGTGACTGTTAGAAAAAGGTGGCAAGTGGATATAGAATGGTGACTGCGTTGCATGACTTCAGGTGAGAGAAAGGTGGCAAG
>NW_021703779.1:100504739-100591745 GCF_005190385.1 Monodon monoceros | reverse complement strand
AAGGTGGCAAGTGGATATGGAATGGTGACTGCGTTGCATGACTTCAGGGGAAGCTGTTTTCCTTAACATACAGTGTCAACAGTGCCATCCACTTGCCCCACTTTCCTTCCCCAATCACCAGTTTACCACTTTTCTAACTATTCTCGGGTTAGAAAGGAGTAGAAAGATGTATGTGCCAACAGCTTATCAGAAAGGCATGAGCTTTTGGATGAAGGACCCAATATAGAAAAAAGTGCGCGTTTACCACCAATATTCTCTATAACACAGTGAAACAAATTTACAAGCACTTCATTGCATCCATATGGGGCGGGGGAGAGCCTGGAAGATTTCTCACAAATAAGAGATGATAAATGGAAGTTAATTTTTACATTTTTTTTGCAAACACGAGATGTGTAAAATGTCATTGCTATTCTCTGGATTTCATCGTGTTCTCATTCTTGTGTTAACCTGGTGACTGTAAAAATGTTAATAATGACTTCCATAGGTTCACTTGTAACCCTGGTCCCCCTAACCCTATTTTTCCTATATAAGGTCATAAGTTCCTCAACCAAAAATTCTCCTTCTGCGAGGGTTATGAGGAACCTTACCCAGGCAGCTCGAGAGGTACTACTGTACTTCAAAGTGCATGTGATGGCCCCTCTGTCTTCCTTCCCATCTGGTCCCCTTTCCCCCATACCCTGAATTCCCACCCCTTGTATCCTCACTTCCTACCATCCATTTGTTCGTCCTTCCGTCCGTCCTTCCTCCTCTCCCTCTCCACCCTTCAGGGATGGGGCCCTGAGGGCTGTGGCTGAGGCTGCCTGTGAGCCCAGCTCCACAGTGACTTGCCTCACACACGAGTTCAGCCAGCCACCTGCCCAGCCCCATCCTGCCCGTGCATTGGTGTATTCATTTCACAGCCATCCGTCACTAACTCACAGCGCCAATCCCAGAGGGTCCCACCTCCCATCCAGTGCCAGCTCACCTACTCACTGTGGTGTGTCCCCAGGTGAACTGCCCTCACCTCAGCCGTGGATTCTGCACACCTCGCATCCGGGGCAACACCTGCTTCTGCTGTGACCTCTACAACTGCGGCAAGTGAGTGCCGAGCCCCTGATGGTTTGACCACAGTGGGCACGAGCAGGGCTAGGGTGGGGGAAGGGCACACGGTAGGGATCAGAGAAGTAGAAGACATTGGTCTTCAAAGGATTTCAGCTGACATGCATTACCTGCCTTCTCTGTGCCAGGCATTATGCTAGGTGCTGTCAAGTATCTGATCTCATTTGATTCTTACCTATGATGTATGTAGAATTATTATCCCTATTTTACAGATGATAAGACTGAGGCTCAGAGGAAACAGACAGCTAGTTCAAGGTGACACAGAGTTCGAAAATGGTAGAGGTAGGGTTCACACGCAGTTCTGTCTAAGTCCAAGTTCAACAACATTCAACAAATAGCCTGACTCTGTTCCAGACGCTAGAGATTCAGCAGCAAACAAAACAAAATTCCTTGCCCCCACAGAACTTAGATTTTGGTGCTAGTTCTGCTACAACCACTCTGGCGCTCTGCCCTTCAATTGTTAAAACATCATTTATTCTCTTTCAAGACATATTTAGGTGCCAGGAATACAGAGAGTCCTGCGGAGAAACTCGCAGACTAGCAGGGATGACCGACCTGTGAGCCATTGATTGCAGTCTAGTGTGAGAAGTGCAGTGCGGATCTGGGGATGTACTGGAGACCCTCTCTATGCAAATGACTGGAAGTCAGAGTCACTGGGGGCAAGGGGGGGCGTGTCAAGGAGGAGGGTATGTGGGAGCTGAGATTTAAAGGATAAGGAGGGAGTTAGGAAACAAACCCAAGTGGGGTGGAGGCGAGGAGGGTCTTCCCAGAAGTTGTGGGGGAGGTGAGGGCAGAGCGCTGGTCACAGATCAGATCATGGAGGGCTCACTGGCCATAGGAATGCCTCTGGACTTGACCCTGTGAGCAACTGGGAGCCATTGAAGGGTATAGCGTGCAAGATGGATTTGAGTGGTTAGAGATTGGAGGCTACTAGGGGGCCACTGCAAGAGTCCAGGCCAAAGGGAACGGAGTCTAGATTAAGTTGGTTTGGGGATGGTGGAAAGCAAGGAGTACTTTTAAGAGCAATTTAGAAGGTGGAATAGACAGGAATGCGTGAGCAGGTGATGCAGAACATAAGTAAATGGCCCCTGTACGTGGGGTGTGTCAGCCAGTGCCTGCCATGCACGTATTTTCTTTCAGCTATCAGTGCAGGGGTGCTGAGGAGGGGGAGGGTGGAAGGGAGGGAGGAGTTGGCAGAAGGGGCCCGGATGGAGCTAGGTCCAAAGAGGTCAGCTGGATGCACCCCTCCTCACTCACACTCCCTACTCATGGTTTTGGGGGGCCAGTGTCTCTGGTTTGAGGATTAAAGACCTGACAGACCAGAGGCAGTGGAGCGGTGGGAGGAGAAGGGGGACTCTCGCCAGCCCTTTTACTTTCTTTGCTAGCACCGGTCTCATTTCGGTCTCATTTTGTTAAAAGGTTTGGCGGTGGAGGAGGAGAAACTTAAAGACTCAAATGAGGTTTGGGGATTATCTGGGAGATTCAATTATTCATGTTGTAATAATAACTAACACTTGTAAAGGACTTCCCTCCTTAGCGGTGATGGAGAGCTGGCTATAATTGTACTTCCTGAGCCCATCCTTCCAAAAATGATCAAAGGAATGTAAAATAGGTCCTAGGGGAATTGGGGTTAGTTTGCTATCTTTCCTCTTGCCTCCCCTTGTCCATCCCCCTCCCCCTGCTCAGTCCTCCCCTCTGTTTTTACCCCCTCCCTCCTTTTGACACCCTGTCCTCTGGCCAGCTCTCCTCTCTCCTCTCCTTTCCCTTTCCGTTCTGAGATCCCAGGAGGAGAGAGGAGGCCCGCTGAGAGGGCTGAGAAGTGATTCCTTATGGGCACACCTTTCTCTCCACAATTAGGTGTGTTTCTGAAAAAGGTCTGAATAAACTAAATCCTACCTTAAATTCCATTTAGCTGAGCCCTTAGGTGAATTTTTTTTAAGTGGAGACTCAAGCCCAATTTATCTTCCTGTCAATCTGAACTTCATAATAACTGACTTTCTTATAGCAAGTCGTGCCAGGATCGTCTTCAAGGCCCTAAAGGAATTTTATGAGGAGCTCTGCTAAACTCTGGGCTCCCTAAAGGCAGCGAACACAACTTCATCTTATCTTTATCCTCAGGCCCCGGCACAGGACCAGGCTTGAATGAAAAACCTGATGACAAGGGAGTGACATGTGTTAAAAAGGATCAAAAAGGAACACCCTTTTCCCCAGGAAAATAAACTATTGGACCAGACAACTAAGAGGGTTCATGGGGACACTGCCCCTAACGACCTTTGAGCTGGAAACGCTGTTCACCTACCTGATGCCTGGGGACCAGCCTCAGGCGGCGATCGAGGCCTTGCCCAGGTCTGTAGCGTTGAGATTCCAAGGGCAAAGCCACTAGAAAAGCACTTACTGAGCTTTTCATCAGGAAACAGTCCCATGTGGTCAGAAAGCAAGGCGCGAGACTTAAGAGGTGATGATCCTACAATAGAAGGAAAAGATTTTCTTTGACCCGAGACTTTTTCCAGCCAGCTCGAAGGAGACCTAATCTCCAGGCCTAAATATAGCTAGCTGCAAGCATTCTGAGGCTCCGAGACTTTAATTTTGCCGAATGCGTATTTTTTTTTCCTCACACGAAGCCTATTTTTAATCAATTACCAGCTCCTCTAGTCCATTTCCTGGAAAGGAGGCCAAGAAAAAAACAAGTGGGAACAAAAACATCAGGCAGTCATTTGTCCAGCACTACGGAAACAGAGTTTCTGCTGTCCCCTCGAAGCCACAGACCTTCTTTGACGTCAGGGGCAGCGAGGTTTTAATACCAAACATAGACGATTCCATTTCACCCTGTGCAGGAAGGTGGTTTGTCTAGGACGCAGCTCTGCAGCAGCTGCCTTTCAGCCTTCACTCAGCTTTGGAGAGGTCAAGTCAATATCACTGGTTTTCGGTGTGTAACCTAAAGGACGCGAAAGGAAATGGGCGTGGTTTGTGAACTGCCGCAGCTGACGATGAATAAAATGAAAGATGATAGCTCACTTTCATCCATTCCTCCCTTTGCCAAACTTTTACTGAGCTCCTACTGTGTGCCAGGGACTGTTCTAGAAGGATAGATATCCTTAAAATAACATTTTGCCCTTAAGGAACTCAATTTACCAGGGGGATTATGGGGAGGGGAATTTAGACTGATACACAGAATACATGCAGTGAGAGAAAGATGCACAGAGGCTGCCCATAGCCGCTGCCTGTCCACCAACAGTTGGTGAATAGTTCCAGGCCCTTATCGAAGAGCAGAAGGATGCCCTTTGGCTTTATCCAAGATCTGTTGCCTCCTACTCTGTTGAATGGGGACTGAAACACAGAGAGGTTATCTGTTTCTCCAGTCACACCCAGCAAGTTGGGAGCAAGGGGGTAAAAGCCCGCACTGGGTAATCAATCTTATGATCAATGCAATGATCCGTCTTTGAACTCAGTGACTCATTCACCAAGTATCTATTGATGACCCATAACATTTCTACCACCCAGCTAGGAGGCAGTGAGGGAGACACAAAAGAAGTGTAAGAGATGACCTTGCCCTCCAGAGGTTAGAATTTAGACGGAGCCATCGTGTCCACCTTGGCCTTGGTTGTAGTTTTAGCACCCAGCACGGTACTCAGCACTGGGTAGGCTCTCGGTAAATATCAGATGAAATGAATAGCTGAATTATTGACATATGCAACGTGCCAAACTGAGAAGAACAGACTGAGGCTGTGGGAGTCCAGGTACAAAGCTAATGAATAGGTGCTGGAGTCCTTGAAGAATGAGAAGTGTGTGTTGAAGCTTTGCGCAGCGGGGGAGATCAGGACAGGCAGAGAACAGAGGGCAGTACCTCCCACGCAGGGGGAGAAATCTGAGCAAAGGTCTGGAATAAGTACCCAGCATGGCCAGTTTGGTGCTTCTGAGGATTCCAGCCTGGCTGGAATGTGGATTCCATTTTGGAGTTGGATTATGGCAGACTGAGGAATTGGGATACTTTTTCCTGAAGGTAATGGGGAGCCAGGGAAGGCTTTTGATTAAATGAATGACTTAGTTTTACAAATGTGTTAGGAAGCGGAACCAGGCAGTGATGGGGTCCGGCAGGAGGGCGCTGCAGTCATGGAGGCTTGAGGGTGGGACAAGTGAGAATCCAAACGATGGAATATCAGGCAAAGCTCTGCCCAGAGACTGAACCAAATGGAATCGTGAATCTCTAACAGAAACAAACCACATTAATTAGCTAAACCCTGAATCCGATCTAGTATTAATGTTCTTTTGCTTCACGGTTCAGTTTAAAAATCATTTTAGTAGCTGCTGAACCCACTCAATCTGAAACCAAACATATATTCTCTACAATTAGTGGATACTTTTAAATGAACTACTAACCTAGCCCCATGTTGTGGTCTGTGCTTTTAAAGCGTCACTGCCTTTAAGAACACGATTCAAAGGTTTGAATCATTTTGCCAGAGGCTGGCTCTTAAAAGGGAAAAAACACAGCTACATGTTTTGGGGGGGGGGCCCTTACAATGTGCTAGAGTACTGCTTCCGTGCATTCGCTCATGAAATCCCCTGGTCTCAGAGAAGTTAAGAAAGTTGCTCAAGGTCAGACAGCAAATAAGTGACAGAGCCAGGGTTCAAATGCAGTCTGATTCCAGAGTCTGCTCTGCTGTACCACCCATCTGTATGTGCTACCAGCCCACCCTCAGTGTTTTAGGACATAAGCAAAGATACCTGGGGAGAAGTCAGAAGCTGATTCTCAAGCCTCCCCTGCACCCCTACAACCCCACACTCGCCCTTATACACAGGCCTGCCTTTTTCAGGGGAGAGTCCTTGTACAGCGGTGCCTTTTTGAGCAGTAAGTAATCTGTGTATCCTCCCTGCCCCGTCCCCAGGCTCGAGTGCCATGCCAGCTAATAGGAGACACTCAATGTATGCTTCCAGGTGGTGTCCAGCTATGTTCCCGAAAAACCTGAAATCTAGCTCAAATTCTGATGAATTGAAACACCATTAAAATTTCACTATGGAAGCTTACTATTTAAAACAGCGGGTCTCAAATATCAATGAGCTCATTAACACAGATTCCAGAGCCTCACCCCAAGAGATTCTGCCAGATTTAGTAGGACTGTGGCTGGGCCTCAGAATCTGCATGTTTAACCATCTCTTTCTCAAAGATGCATGCACACACACACAGACACACAGAGACTCCCACAGGCACACACAAATAACACAGTGACATAGGCAGGCACATAGACACACAAACACAGATTTTGACGCAGGCTGTCCTGTAACCACACTGATTTCAATTCCTTAAAGAAGCACTGGTTTTAAAGAAATCTAAGATAATTCATCTGTAAAGTTTAAAAGTCTTCTGTGAATAATGTCTCCCTGATTCATTTTGGAGGTTAACGTTTAATTTTTTTTTCTTTTTCATTTTCTATATTCTTATAGCAGGGGAGTCACACATGACTTATCCTGATGCCAGGGGGTTTGGTTCTAAGTTTAACTGTAAGAATCACAGTGTTTAAATTCATTATTGATTCCAGTGGCCAAGTTGTAAACTAGTTTGCAACATCCAGGAAGACAGGAGCTTCCATTTAATTAATTTAACCAGTATTTATGTAGCACCAACTATGTGTCCAGCACAGCAATGAACAAAACAAACCAAGTCCCTACCCTCATGGAGCTCACATTCAAGTTAGGGAGACAGACAGTAATGAAGCACACACATTAGTAAGGAGTAAGTGCTGCAGAGGATTTAGGGAAGGGAAATTAGCTTGGGCTGCCATAACAAAATACCATAGACTGGTTGGCTTAAACAACAAATCTTTATTTTCTCATAATTCTGGAGGCTGGAAGTCCGAGATCAGGCACCAGCATTGTCAGGTTCTGGTGAGGGCTCTCTTCCTGGCTTGCTGATGGCCACCTTCTTGTTGTGTCCTCACGTGGTCTTTCCTCAGTGTGTGCATGCCTGTGGAGAGTTCTCTCTTCCTCTTTTTGTAAAGCCACCAATCCTATCAGATTAGGGCCCCACCCTTACGATCTCATCTAACCTTAATTACCTCCTAAGAGCCCTTCTCCAAATACAGTCACCTTGGGAGTTAGGGCTTCAATATATGAATTTTGGAAGGGAACACAATTCAGTTCATGGCAAGTAGTGGGCTAGAGAGTGACCAGGCTGGGTGGGGGTGGGGATGTCTTTGGACAGAGTGGTCAGGGAAGGCCTCTCTGAGGAGGTGATATTCAGATTTTGTGCAGGAACTCAGCTTTAGTACTTTATTGGGATGTTGTTTTTTGTTTGTTGGTGTTTTGTTTTGGGAGAGGAAACACTGAAATCTTTGAAGCCTGAATTCAGATCCCAGCTCTACCGCTTACGACTTGAGGAAATTCCTAACCTCTCTGTGCTTCAGTTTCTTCATCTGTGAAACGAGAATGGTGGTAGTACTTACCTCACACAATATTGTAAGGATTTGCAGCGCAGCCTAATAGAACTTTCTGTGATGATGGAAATGCTGTAATCTGCTCTGTCCAGTACAGTAACCAGCCACTAGTGTGGCCCTTAAAATTGTGGCTGCTGAGCACTTAACATGTGCCTGGTGAGACTGAAGAACTGAATTTTTTACTTAATTTTAATAGTCACCTGTTGACTAGAAGCCGCCATATTGGCACAGATGTAATGAATTCATGTCTGTAAAATGCTTAGCCCCTTGCCGGGCACATAGCAGGTGTCAATAATTGCCACCTAGGATTAGCCTTAGCTGATGGTAACAAGTGTTTCTCTGGCAGGTAGGAGGGTTTTGGGGATAAACGGTAGTCACACTTTGATTGATTATCGTATCTTGCTCCCCGAGTGCATTGTTGGCTACGATGTCCCTTATGATAGCTCCCCACCTGCCCATCTGTCTTTTCACTGAGCCGCATGGTAGCCAAAGCCCTAGAGGGACAGCCTGCTCCCTGGAGACTGACTGGATGTGCTTCTCCCCGTCCAGCCGGGTGGAGATCACCGGTGGCTACTATGAGTACATTGACGTCAGCAGCTGCCAGGATATCATCCACCTCTACCACCTGCTCTGGTCCGCCACCATCCTCAACATCGTCGGCCTCTTCCTGGGCATCATCACTGCCGCTGTCCTGGGGGGCTTTAAGGACATGGTAAGGAAGGAAGTGACTTCCCATCCCACAGAGGCCCCTCCTCCTGTCAGGGCTGGGGCGAGGCAAGACGGTTGGGGGCAATGGGGACCCACGCTTTGAAGGGAGGAACAGAAACCGTTGGTTCAAGAATGTAGCTGCCTTTGGGACTTCCCTGGCGGTCCAGTGGTTAGGACTCCGTGTGTCCACTGCAGGGGGCCCGGGTTCGATCCCTGGGCGGGGAGCTAAGGTCCCACATGCCATGCAGTGGGGCCAAAAAAAAAAAATGTAGCTGGTTTCAAACAGCTCAGGTCGAAGGAGCCAGGTGATGCCATCAGCCTGCAGACATTTCTTGTTAACATGAGTTGCCTGTGTTTTTGTTTGTTTGCTTGTTTGTTTTATTTTTGTGTGTGGTACGCGGGCCTCTCACTGTTGTGGCCTCTCCCGTCGTGGAGCACAGGCTCCGGACGCGCAGGCTCAGCGGCCATGGCTCACGGGCCCAGCCGCTCCGCGGCATGTGGGATCTTCCCGGACCGGGGCACGAGCCCGTGTCCCCTGCATCGGCAGGCGGACTCTTAACCACTGCGCCACCAGGGAAGCCCTGCCTGTGTTTTTGAGGCACATTCTGGGGGCGGGTGGAGCTCATGCTAGTTATGTAAACATAGCCTTTAATTACCGCCCCCCACTCCCTCCACACACACACACACTTTTAGTAGAAACCTTTTTGGGTGGTATTTCCATTAACAGACTTTGGGAGAGCTGGAAGCAGAGACGTTTTTAGCTACAGGTAAGAGTACTGCTCGTCTCCCCCTCCCCAGGAATTTCCTCCTGGAGTTTCTCCAGAAAGAGCCTCCGGACTCTTTCTGCATGTGAAGGCCCAGCCCTAGGCTAAACTGCTGGTCAGTTCTTGTCCTCAACCTTAACCTCACTCAGTCTCCCTGCGTCCCCTGTGCTCCCTTTCAACTCTTTTCCATATTCGTGTGTATGTCTGAAAAGGCACCCCAGGACTCAGCGCCCAGTAGGTGCTCCATAATAGTGGGGTCCTTCTTTCTTTTGCTTTTAAAGCATTTCAAAGCATTTATTTGCTTATTTAATAAACCTTGATCTCTAATAATGGAGGTAATAGCTTTAGAGCTATGGTTCTCAACCTGGCTTCAGATTAGAATGGAAATACCTGAGGTGCTCTAAAAATTCAGACTGCCGGGACTGCTCCTCCAGAGATGCCAATTTGATTGGTCTAAATTGAAGCCCAGGCATCAATACTTTTTTAAAAGCCCCCCAGGTGACTCCAACTGTGGCCATGGTTGAGTATGGCTGCTTTAAAGAAATGTCCCACCCATGTCTAGAAAATCATTTTGTGCCTAAAAAGGGTTTTCCTTTGACCCCAGAAATGAGGCAGATAACCCCTAGGGCTTTGGCTGTTTCTGTCCCATTTGGGGGGTCACTGAGGAACAGGAAGCTGAAAGACAGTTTGTAGTTTGGCCCTGGACTGTCAAAAGGATGAGTAATGGAAAGTGAAAGGTGCGGTAGGACCAGGGAAGAGAAAAAACTGCAGTCTTGGGCACCAAGTCCCCAGTAGAACCGGGCTAACTGGAAGTATTGAGTGTTCCCGCTGGTGACCCTGCTCCTGCCCAGCCCGACTGTCCTTCTCTTTTTTCCCCTCCCTCTCTCATACGCGCATTTCTCATTCCCGGGCCCCTCCTCCCACTCGGGAAAGCCCAAGCTCGGGGGAAGCCTCAAGGTAGGGGGGCCCCTTGGAGGGAGAAGGCTGTCCTGTAAGTTCAGGCCTGATGGAGCATTGGGGTGAGAAAGCTTCAGAAAAGCTGTTTCTGGGTTGGAGCTTCTTTGGAGAAAAGAATGCCCTTTGTTCTTGGAGACTTTCCCCAGGGGGCAGGTGAAAGCAGAGGCTTTGTGTAGAATCTGAGCCGCTCTGGCTGGAAACGAAGCTTCTGGTTGGGGCTGGCGAGTTGAGATGGGACATCAGGGTGAGTGATAAGGCTTCTGAATTATCCCTCGAGCTCTCGGACATGGACAGCCAAGCGCCCTGATGTACAAATGGAGTGGCTGGCGGCCACTTGGTAGGCTCTGTGGGGCTCCTGCAAGGACTCTTGTCAAAACTCAGGTGACCATTGATGTTTAGGTTTATTTCTGAACTCTTTTTAATTGTTGAAGTATAGTTGACTTACAATAGCGTACTAGTTTCAGGTGTACAGTCTGCACTGTTAATTTCACTGTGACCTTGATCTCTAGGGGAATAGGGGTTTGTTGACAGTCTGTCCTGAGAGGTGCCAGTAATGGTCCCTTTACTCTCCTCTTTCTCCGCTTCTCACCACCACTAGTACCTCGTGAAGTAAATATTATTCCCCCCATTAACAGATGAGGAAACAGGCCAACAGAGGTCAAGTTACCTGCCCAGGGCTAAATAGCAGAGCTGGGAGTGGAACCCTTTCTGGTTTTACAAGTGTTTTAACAGATATTACCTCCTTTGTTTAGTTGCTTTCATTAAAAAAATTAAAAGCAAGTTGTTTCCACCTGTTGGGAGCTTCTCGGAGAGGAAAGGAGGAGAGCGAGGGAAGACCTGAGCGTCATCAAATGCCAGGCCTGGGAACCCAATCAAGGGCCAGTGGGGAAAACGAAAGATAAGGCAAAGAGCAGGGGCAGGAGATTTGATTCATGACGGGAGAGAACAAGCGGGAGTTATAAGATGGGAGCACCAAGGAGGAACCATTGTTTCGATCACTTTATTAAAATGAGGCATGGTGTGGAAAATCCTGGAACATCAACCAGGTAGGCCTACATAAAATCCTCGGCCTGGGTCCAAATGTGCTTGGTGACTCTTGGCTTGCCTCCGCCTTGAGTAGAATGCCTTGGGGGCTGCAGGGAGGCCCAAGGGTGCTGGCTGATGAAGGGCATTCCTGAGGAGGGAGGCCAGGAGCCCAAAGCTGTGAGCTGGCAGCCTTCAAAGACATCAGCTCAGAGCATCGTTTCCAGAGTTGTGGGAACCTGAAAGGAAAAAAGACGTCTTCTTTCCCTGACCAGAGGGGCTTGGTGAAAAGGGTCTTGAACAAATGTTTGATGACCAAAGTGCTTGCTGCCCAAAGATATAAGAATTTGAGGTGAATCTTTAAAAGGTGATGATATCTTGCCATTTTCTCCTACTTGATGTCTCTGGTTTAGAGTAAAGTGAGGAGAAGTCAAAGCGGCCTTCTCTCCAAAGTCCGCAATTGTTGCCTCAGAAGAGACTCAGTGTTGTCCAGGAGAGACGGCTTTGACCATTTCCTGTGCTACCTAGTAACTGTTTGTTTCACTGGAGCTCAGAATGCTACTGGTCAAAAAAGGGGCTCTCATAACTTAAGCCCCAGAATTATTGGTACAGAAATACACACACTCCTATATGCACACACAAGTAGAGATGGAGCCCAGATTTATTGGAAAATCAGAATTACTGATTTGAAACATAACCAGACCATGGGACTTCCCTGGTGGTCTAGTGGGTAAGACTCCATGCTCCCAATACAGGGGGCCCGGGTTCGATCCCTGGTCAGGGAACTGGATCCCACATGCATGCTGCAACTAAGAAGCCCACTTGCCGCAAGTAAAGATCCCGCATGCCGCAACAAAGGATCCTGCATGCCGCAACTAAGACCAGGAGCAGCCAAAATAAGTAAATATTAAAAAAAAAACAACCATAACCAGACCATTATTTGGGGCCATCCCTTTTGCTTCTCCCCTGCCTGACTCCTGACTTCACCCCCCTTCACTCCCTCAACCTCTCTTGGTGCCCTGTCCATTTTCTCTACGTCCTCTACACTTCTCTTCTGTGGCTTTCTTGTGCTTATTTAATCTTCCGCCTGTGTTTCTTTCTCTATAATAATCAACTTCCTTTCAAAGATTATCCTGGACCCCCAGCCTCGCTGCACGCACAAAACCTTTTCTAGACAGAGTTTACATTGCCTGATTGCTTCTCTATGGTTAGGCTTAGTTTATTTGCATAGAAGAACTGGTTTCGTTTTGCAAGAGCTGGAGGGTGTGTTTTTAACTGACACAAGGCCAACGGAACATGGTTTCTCAGACTTCCTCAGGGATGACATTTCTTTTTGGAATCCTTGTGGAGAGGTAAGGGCATTTCTGAGCACTCTTCTGTAACGCGAGCCAGCCCTTGGAATGGTCAAGATCTAAGTTCTCTCCCACACAAGAGAGAGGCTGAGAAACATTTCTCTGGTTGTCTGTGAGCAGCATCATAATGACTGAGGCTTGTAGCTCTTCAAACCTCCTAGAGATGTAAACAGTAACCCACTCCAAGGAAGAGAGCAACAGACTGTGTTGAAACTTGCTATAAGGGAGTTTCCTCTGCCAACATCCCACCATGGTTGCCTGTGACATTGCCAAAGCCTGCCCACACATTTTCATCACTTGAGAGGAAGCTTCTGCTCTCCGTTAGTGCAAAGTAGATACGTACCAGAAACAAGACATGTTGATTTTACAGACAGCTGTCGATTATCCACATGAATGGAGGGGGTGTCAATGACATGGATGATGGAAAGAACATTTACCCACACCTTGACCCATGTGGCACTCATAAGGTACAGCGCACAGTCCTGCTTGGGAACTAATGAGCGGTGGTGGCTTCCTTGAGCAGTGTTTTGGCCTTGTTGAAATCTGCAGCCCCATCCTGGATAAGATTAGCTTTAACCCTTGAAGGGCTACACATGTCACCATGTTATAAAAATGGTATTAAATTCTTTCTGCATTGCTTTGTTTTCCCAAAAAGTGGGGGTGGAATCTGCAAGAATCCTTACAACTTTTATAAACCCTTTGTGATTGATCACATTTCTGTCACAGCAATAGCAATAGCCTTGTCCGTTTGGCATTTTGTATTTGGGGTCTCAATTTCTTCTTTTTCTTTTTTGTTTTTGAAAATCATACAAATGATTTCAACAGGTTTGAATTTTTCAAAATAATAAGTTGTGGGGGAATAGACACAAGTAATACATATTAATTGTGAAAACCTTGGCTATATAATTGAAAGTGAAGAGTCCCCATTTACTTCCTAGTACTGCTGCCCTCCCCAGAGATAACCATAGTTAACAGTCTGTTGTGAATCTTTCCAGATTAATTTCATTGACAAACACACATGTGTATAATTGAGTCTTTATTTTTTACATAAACTGGGATTATGCTACATTAATGTAACATGGTGCCTTTTTTAAAAGATTTTATTTTTTAGAGCAGTTTTAGGTTCACAGCAAAATTGAGAGGAAGATAGAGAGATTTCCCATGTACCCCTTCCCCACACGTGCATGGCCTCCCCCATTACCCACAGCCCCCACCAGAGGGGTGCATTTGTTACCAAGGATGAAGCTATATCGCCACATCAGAATCACCCAAAGTTCATAGTTTACCTTAGGGTTCACTCTTTTTTTAAAAAATAAATAAATTTATTTATTTATTTTTGGCTGCCTTGGGTCTTCGTTGCTGCGCACAGGCTTTCTCTAGTTGCGGCAAGCGGGGGCTACTCTTCATTGCGGTGCGTGGGCTTCTCATTGCGGTGGCTTCTCTTGTTGTGGAGCACGGGCTCTAGGCGTGTGGGCTTCAGTAGTTGTGGCTCGAGGGCTCTAGAGCGCAGGCTCAGTAGTTGTGGCGCACGGGCTTAGTTGCTCTGTGGCATGTGGCATCTTCCCAGACCAGGGCTCGAACCCGTGTCCCCTGCATTGACAGGCGGATTCTTAACCACTGCGCCACCAGGGAAGCCCCAGGGTTCACTCTTGCTGTTGTAATTCTATGGGTTTGGACAAATGTATAATGACATGTATCCATCATTATGGTGGCAAACAGTATTTTCACTGTCCTAAAAATACTCTGGGCTCTGCCTATTCATTCCTCTCCCCAACCCCAACCCCTGGCAACCACTAATCTTTTTATTGTCTCCATAGTTTTGCCAATGGCTTGTTTTTGTTGTTTTAATTTAACAATATATCCTGGACAACTTCCCTGTCACTAAATATAGGTGCACATCATTGTTTATCAGTAGCTCCATAGTATTCTGTAGTACGAATGTACCATGGTTTATTTAACCATTCTCCTAGTGATGAACGTTTATGTTGTTTCCAATTTATGTTTTTCTGCAGAACCCAGCTCTCCCAGCACTGAACTGTTCTGTTGAAAATGCCCATCCGACTGTTTCTTACTACGCTCGTCCTCAAGTGGCATCCTATAATACCTACTACCATAGCCCTCCTCATCTGCCACCTTATTCTGCTTATGACTTTCAGGTATGTTTTGAGAGAAAAAGAACTCTCCATTACCCTTGCTCTCGCTCATGCTGTCTCGTTCTCTCCCTAATTATGGACCCTTCCTAATATATATGACATAGCCAGGCTCTCTATCCCTGAGGGCCTTTAGCAGCCTGTGGGTACCAGTGACTAGCTTAAGGACTGCATAGGCAGGCAATGATGGGAGAGATGGGGAGGGTGGGAAAGACACAAGAGGAGAAGAAACAGAATGAGGGAAGAAAAGGGGAGAGGAGATAGGATCCAGGTGTCCCAAGTTGCCTTGACCTACACCGAGGTACTCATGAGTATGTCACCACGGACCCCTGTCCAACAGTGGCCTTTTCCATTTCTCTGCCACTGGGAGAGGCCTGCCTCCTTAGCACAAGGGCATTCTGAGCCACACACGGGTTTCAATCAAATCTGTAATGAGGAAGAAGTCCCTTCTTTTTCTCCAGACTTCCTAACTGGGACTCTACAGAGAAAATATTTTTTATAACACCCTCCTCCCCTTTTTTTGCCTTGTTATCACGTGGGTCAGAAATAAGTGTTACCAAATTTGCCCTTTACCATTTTCCTTTTGAGCTAAGACTAAGCACAGAAGAACAGAACCCAAAAGGCACTTAATTAAAAGGAATTCATTGTATGCAGAGCACTGAACTAGACACTTCAGGAAAACAAACGAAACAGTCTTTTAGGCATTTACAGTGACCCTAAACCGTGGACCACAGAAGGATGCGATTACACTCGAATCTGGTTAATTCAAAATTTGGGGACCAAGGAAATGCCTTTGAAAGGAGGGAAGCTCATAATGAATTTACTTCTATTGACCAAGAGCCCTGAATGCTCCAAGGGGACATAAAAGCATGACTGTTTGGGGGTGGTCCCAATTAACCAGCCAGTTTAGAAAAACAGAGCCCTTGGGCAACCTAATTTCCACTTCAGATTAACAAAATAATTGAAACTGAAAAACCCCCTATTTAGTTGAATAAAGTGTACTTTGGTTTGGTTTACATACTGTACAGGGAGGTCTAGGACTCTATATGGCAATAGGAATACATATCTATAGTGTGAAGATGGATTTGTTTGCTGTCATAAAATATAGCACCAGCACAAGGAGGCATCCATTAAAGCTTGGGAAAAGATGTTAGAACTTGTTTTAAAGCCTACTGTATTCACAGGTAGACAACTCAGGGAACTTGTTCCCCAAATAGGCAATATAGACCGGAAAACACAAATATGTTCTAAAAGGGCATAGATAATTGCAGTAGTGACAGAGGCAAAGGAATCCTTTAAAAGAATGCAGGGATGTTGAACCTAGCACAAGAGGGTCACCATTCTTTGGGGACGCCCATAATAAAAACTCATCCTGGGACAGAGGGGCCATGCATGGCTCCCAAGAGGCTGCTTCCATTTTTTTATATCGAAGTAAATTATATTGACTATATTGATTTAAGGACTTTTCACTTTATAACGAACCCCTGAAGTAGTAACAATAACCTCCTTGGTGATGGCTGCTGCAAACTCTGAGATAGGAAGCCCCTGTTTAGGGGATGGAGCCATCTCTCTGTCCATCATTCCTCATTCAAACACTACCCCAGGCATGAAAACAAGATTGCCAACGCTAGTGGTGGCCCAGGCTGTTGGTTTCAGTTCAGTCAATGTTGACTCTGTGTTCCCATGTGCCAGGAACTGTGCCAGGAGCTATGGATGTAGAGATTGAATGAGACATAGGCCCTGCATTAAGAGACCAGTCTAGGGACCTGAAGGGGACTGGTTAGGGGACAGCAGTGGGGACAAAACAGTAAGTAGACTATTACCCAGAGTGCTATGGAAACCCAGACACAGGGTACCTAACTCAGAGAAGGGATCCAAATCTAGCCACCTAACCCAACCCTACACTGTGGGCTCAAAGCAGGCACTTCAGGGATTTGTGGAAGCCTCTGCTTTTTAATGACAGCTCCTATTCAATGAGCACCTACTATGTACCAAGCATTGTGCTAAGTGCTTTACAGATATCATCTCATTTTTGTCGTTTGAGGGAAATAACTCTTGTCATTGCCATTTTTAAGTTGAGATGACTGAGTCATGGAGGAAGTAAGTAACCTCTCCACAGTCACAGAGATGGTAAGTGGAGGACAAGAATATGTATCCAGGTCTGTCTGATGCCAGAGATTGGCTTGAGGGATTCTTTGGAGAAGCTATAAGTCTGAGTATAGCACTGATCTTTTCCCCAGTTAATTTTAGGATATTTACACATTCTACTGGTTTAAATTATGGGCTTCCTAATCATGACTCAGAAAGGGTCTCTTTACTCTCCCTCTCTCTCTTTTTTCCATTTGGCTGTGCCATGCGGCTTGTGGAATATTAGTTCCCTGACCAGGGATTGAACCCGTACCCTTGGCAGTGAAAGCGCGGAGTCCTAACCACTGGACCGCCAGGGAATTCCCTTTACTTTCTCTTATTATGTTATTAAATTGCTCCCCACTCCAAGGACTTCTGGGACACTTCTTATACCTCTCCTGGTTCTTTCTGTAGGTTCAAGCCGTCTTTTGTATTTCCTTTTTGGAGATTTTATAAATTTATGGGTTTTAAGGTGTATGTTTTTAAGTGATTTGTTTCCTTCTAGAACTTACAAAGTATTTCACTTTAGTATTTGAGTGGAGCTTTCTTTTGTTCACCAAGTTCCATTCCCTTATTGTTTCATAGGAGGAAATACCAGTCTTTCCCCAAGAAAGCCAAGGGGATGAAGGAACATCTGTTATGTTCCCAGATAAATAGAAAGTAGTCAGCAAAATGCACACCACCTCTGACAATAAAACCACCAGAAGCACAGACCTACCCAAAAAAAAAAAAAAGCCAGAGCTCCCTTAGTCTCATCTCAGATTGTAAAAGGGCCCAAATCACAGCAGGAAAACTGACCTTTCTAGACTTTCTCCTGAATGACTTCCCCATTCTGCTCATTTCCAAATAGGACTATTTATGTCACTTTGCCTTTGAAGACTTCTCTTTCCTTTTTATCCCAAGGCTGATAGAAGGAAGAGGAGATTTATAGGGTTTTGTTTTCACCCCTCAAAGTCATGCTCTTATTGGGTAGCTGTCCAGTCAGGAAGCTTGGGAAACATTTCTTGTGGTCAGACGGGAGCGAGGACGTGGGTCTGGTCAGCGGCCCTGAGGATGTTGTGACTCTTGCAAATGTTGGACTCCAAGGCGTCCAAGCTTAGAAGCCAAGACTGCTGGTGCCTCCTTGCTCACCTCCCCAGCGCTCACTTCTCTTGCCCCTTGCACTCATTTCCCTATGGCCAAGCAGTCCATATCCTGTAGGGTATAAAGCATCCATTTCTACTTCTGGGAAATTCAACCCAGTGTAGCTTTGGGGTAAATCCCTTAAGGCTTCCAGCCATACTCCCCAGTCTGGCCTACTGGGCCAGACCCGCTATTTCACTCTAGCCATTTGGTGAATCGCCAAGTTTAGCTTAAAACAAAAGCCTCTGCAAAATGTGAGCACCTCTGTTTATGCTCTTTATTAAATAACATGAAGGTACTCTAGGTTTCGTCGTAGCCACTGAACAGGACCCATTATAAATCGGGCCCCTTGAATGAGAGAGTCGCGCTAGTCCGGGGGGAGGCGGTAGATGGCGTAGGTTGCTGAGAGCCTTAGGAGGCCGCCGCTGCTGCCGCCACTCAACTTTTTATTTCCCCTCTCCTGCTGAGGTTCTCCTTGCCTCTCCTCCTTTCTCTTGTTTCTGATCCCTCCCTTTTTCTTCCTCTTCCTTTTCTCTACTCTTCTCTCCGTCTCCCCTGGCTTTGCTTTCTGGGTCAGAAGCAGAGGGGGAATGCAAAGAACCAAGAGACCCTGGATTTCACCCTTGGGACACAGCATCTTTTGCTGGTACCCTTTATCACCCGGCCAGTTCCGGGGCTCTTTTTGGAGTCACTGCCTCCCAGTGCTTCTGAAGAGAGAAGCACACGTGACAGAAACACACAAGGGTCTTGCGGAGTGTGGGTCTGCATGGGGCAGGGAGGGGCAGGCTAAGGCGGGAGAGAGAGCCCGCTCCCTCCTCTGTAGCTCCACCGCCCTAGGCCACCCCAGCCTCTAAGCCGCAGCTCGGGAAGCTCTAGCTGACCAGGCCCAGCAGTAGGCTATTTAGATGCTTTTCATGCTTTTCATGCTTTGTGGTGCGAAAGGATTCAAAGCTCTGTTCTTCTGAGCTGCCTGTCCCTAGTCAAGTCGACTCTTAGGCAGGAACCATGCGCCGGGCCAGCTCTCCAGCTGCAACAAAGCCAGATCTTTCCCAAGGTGCCTGCCTGTTGCTAGGAAACTATGCACTGGTACGGTGGGCGACCCGCCCCCCGCCCCCCCGCCCGCAACAAATCCCAAGGGTGTGTGTGGACTGCAGCCAGTTAGCTCCCTAGCTCTGCCAGGAGCCCTTTGAGTTTATCCCTAAGACTCCCAGCATCCTCAAAGGGAAGTGAGAAGCATCCCACCCCCTTCCCCCTTAATACTTTCCCAAACATGAAACTGAGAAGTGAAAACCCAAGGCCGTTGTACCACCCCCTCTTATTATCAAAGTGTACAACTGCCACCCACGGCAGCTGCTACCCACGGCAGCCTTTTACTGCCTCTCAGGACGGAATGGCCTTTAGCTCCACCTTCAGAAACTTGCCCCTCCCTTCTGTGGCTGGGCCACAGAGAACTGGCCTCCTGGCTCTCACTATCCTGGAACGGGATTTAGAAGGGCAGAGTGGCACATCCCCGGCCACAGAGATCTTGTCCCTGGTGGGTTTTTGCTCTCCTCTCTGGTTTAAGAGGACAGCGTTCTTAGTTGAGGAAAGCAACAGAAGAGGAGGGAGAGAGAGGAGAGAGTTGTGCAGTGCGGAGTGGAAAACTAGGAAATCACGATTCCAGTGTCTTAGAAAGCATATCTCCTCCTGGAGGGAGGAGAAATTTTGAGATTTTTGGAAGGAATCTGGCTTGTCTCGAGTCCACTGCCTCAAGTTCTTTTGTCTTTAAAGGCTTTCTATGACCCTGTCATTCCTTCTCTCAGATCAAAAGGATGGATGTGATGGGGAAGGAGGGGATGTTGGCCGCTACGGCCTCTTCTCAGTCCTGACATTATGTGGTGGGAGATGGAGATTTCAGTGTCTCAAGCAAGACCTAGAAAGCAGGACAACGCTTTCTAAGGAGTGCAGAGGTCAGGACTGGTGATAAGGAGAATCAGCCAACTGGTCTCAGGCTCCAGATACCTCATGGCAAGGCTGACTCTAGATTGCTCTAGGCCTGAAAATGACGTGATCTACTTAGACTCCGGCCAGCTGAACAAAGAAAAGGCATTGACCTCCCCAGACAGCACTTGAACTCTTGAGAAATTTTTTGATTTAAGTGGGTCTTTTTTTTTTTTTTAATATAGCAGTTCCTCCTAGAGCTAAGGCACAACAGAAAATTGCAGTTCTGCAGCCCCGTCCGTTGGCTTACGTTTGCTCTTCCTGAGAGCCTAAAACTGGCCTCCTGCCTCTTGCCATCCCTATAGACCCCTCCAGCCTTCAGGCCTCAGCCATGCTCCACCACTGGAGCAAGGCAACAGTACCCACAAGATGTGACCGTAGTCTTTGAAAATAAGATTTTATTTTTTTGAAAATCATACCAAGTTCATCTTCTATGCTCCTGAAGTTAGAGTACCTCCTACTTGCCAAGCACTGTTCTGAGTTCTGGGGGAGAGAGCAGTGAACAAAACAGGCCAACTCTCCTTGAGCAGGAAAATCATTAGGGTCAAGGGTGTATACATGGGCCAGGGAAAGAGAAGTGGCAGATGACTCCTAACACGCCAGTTCACTGGGTATTTTTTTTTAACCCATATCTTGCTCCCTTCCCAAAGACTACAAAAGTTAGACAGCACAAAGTAAGAGTCCTCAGTGTCCCTGCAACCTGGTAGATCACTCCTCACTCTTATCTTTGTGATTCTTACCTCCACGCCTTTGTTCCTCTTTGCCCTCCAACATACCCTGCACTTTGGGGTGGTGGGCCACAGTTAAGATGAAATAAATAGAAATTGTTGGACTTCAAGTTAGAAGACCCCAGATCCAAGAAAGCCATTTAACCTCTCTGACCTTAGTTTTTTGGTTTTGTTTTGTTTTGGTCTGTGAAATGGGCTCTGTGATGATATATTTTTGTAGCAAAGACTTTCCCAGGTATTAATGGCTTAACCTCAAATATTCTTAAGGCCCAAACTACCTTTTTGAAGACTAGTTGGGATGCTGTTGCCATGGCTCAGGGGGTAGTTGTTGGAGGCTTGAGTTATAAACGTGGTAAAGGGAGTGATGGATTCCAGAGACGACACAGAAGTAGGAGCAACAGGGTTCGGTAACTGACTGAATGAGGGGTCCAAAGGGAGGGGTGGGGGAGGATTCCAAGGCCTCTCTGCGTGAGCTCTGCAGCCTGAGTGACTGAGAGAAGGTGGGACCAGCTCAGTTTCATGCCCCTCATTAACCCTGCGAGGTTTAGGAACTCTTGGTTGTTCCAGACAGAAACACACTGGGTCCATATTCATTTTAAAATAATGACTGACATTGGAGAAACGCAACCTCACTGCCTAAACTGATGTTGTTCTATTTTGATTACACAGCATTCCAGTGTCTTTCCATCCTCCCCACCCTCTGGACTTTCTGATGAGCCCCAGTCTGCCTCTCCTTCGCCCAGCTACATGTGGTCCTCGAGTGCTCCACCCCGATACTCTCCACCCTACTATCCGCCTTTTGAAAAGCCACCCCCTTACAGCCCTTGAAGAGGAATGTCTGCTGGCTATTGAGATTATTGTGGCTTTTATATTTCTGCTTTAGTGGAAGTGTGTAGGGTACAAACTTTAAAGTGTGATTCTTATGCATAAAGTTTTGCAATGGCCTGCCAGGCTAAGGAAAGATAGGGAAGAAGCTTATTTGTTATCAGTGCAGAGCAGGGGTGGCTAGACTGAGCCCAGCACTTCCAAGAAGGGCAGCGCAAGGCTGGAGAGCCATCCCAGCAAGCAGCTTGTCTTGTTTGGACCTGCATTACCCTATGGCCCCGCCTCTGTGTGCAGCAGAAGTGTGGTTGCCATCTGCTTCACTTTGTGTAAATGGAGTGTTGTCCTCCGGCCGTTGGCAGATCGCCACCCTAGCACCTTGGTTGAAGCGCCTGGCTTATAGGCCCTGTCTTTCCCTACCACTAAACTCAGTCCCTAAGGAAAATTTCCCAGATGATGGGGCTACACGGTAGTTCCAATGCAGAGTTCTAAGATTTTGTTTGCTTGTGTCTGGATGCTGAAAAAAGCTGCCCATGTCTCTTACTCCTTTCTTCTCTGTATTGTAAAAATGGCTATTGTGATCATTCAGCTCAGCTTTTGTGATTGGTACCTCCCAAAGGGAAAAGTGCAATAGTCCTTTGAGTAGTGGGGAACAGGATTGATTGTTCAAGAAGCACTGAAATACACAGAACATGTGAGATGTTTTAAGTGGATCTCAGTTATACATCGGGTAACTTAGGAGACAGCGGTTCTACTACATGTTGCATTTGCTGCAGGAGATACAAATCTTACGGTTAAAATTGAGTTCAAAAATGCTAGATTAGGTTCTTGGGTCGTGTTATGATTGTTACTAATCTTTGGGACTGTTTATCTTCAAATATTGTGCTTCAATCCCAGCAAACCGCACGTATCCTGCACCCCACCCCAAAAGAATCATCTGTATTTTAATGCCACTGCTCTATTGGTCCTTTTTTCTGTTGAGACCAATCATGACAGCGTTCAAGGTTATGAAAGTGTTACAATGCCGCTTTGTCTGCAATACCTCAAATGTAGCCAACTTGACAAATTCTTAAGTGTTATCGTAGATTTAAAATCCATCTGGCACATTGTGGTAGGTGTTTGTACAGTTCTTTTAATTATACATAGCTTTAAACCTCAATCTGATGAATTTAACACTTCGGCACCATGCCTTCATTTCAGAATGAACACTTTCATTGTGATCTTACGTTAACCTGAGAATCGATTGATTTAAAGGAAGATTGATAATCCTACACTTGTACAACATAAAAATACAGGGCTACAGGAGGGTACCTAATTAGACAGTTCTGCAAACACAGAACACATACAGGAAAAATTTCCAGCCAATTTCGCTACCTCCCAACTTCATGGATTAGAGGTAGCAGGCAAATGCTGGTGCTCCCATCTACCTTGTAGACACCCAGCCATCAAGAGTTACCAAGGTACAACCAGTGTGCTCATTGTTCACAGTAAATGTTTGCAAAACATTCAGTTTAACTTTCGGCATCACGACTGATGTCTCATCTGGATTTCAAATCTGAACAACTATAATCCTTTTGCGTTATATAAAGTTACTATTATTTTCTACAGTTCTGAGCATATTAAAATTCTATTGGATTTCAAAAAGGGACTAATAACCAATTGACTTACTATACAAATATCAACTTGTAATACTCAGTGAAATTTCTTGCTGTTTACACTTTACATTTTGCTTTAGTGAACGTGTATGGGTATTTAATTTTTTTAAAGGCACCATTACATAGTATATCCTACATTTATCACGTTTCTTAAAGTGTTAAGATTCTATGACTCATTTCTATGTATTTTTCTTACTTTACAAAGTAACTTGAAACAGTATAGATTTTGTAACACTTATTTGAGCAGCTTCTTTTTTTTAATCACATTGCACTATAAAAAGTGCATGTTACCTTAGAAAAGTTAATATTTGCTGCTTTACTCTTTTGCAAAAACATTTGCTGTAATGAAGGAATTTGTATATTTCCAAAATGTACCTTGACTGCATTTTGTAATATTTACTGCTTTATTCCTAATTCTGCTTTAAAGTATTGAACTGGGCATGAAACATTAAAATATTAATCCAGAACCTGTATAACTGGATGTTGCTTAAAATCTGTATCACTGCCATGTTGGAAACCCAGACTGCTTTTGTGATGTTTCAAATTAATAAAACTATCCTCCTCCTTATCAACTTACATGTGTCTTCATGGAACCAACAGAAGTATCACAAACACTCTAAAGCAACTGACAGCAGCTGACTCACTTTTGACTATTATGGTTCAAGATACAATGGGCATGTGATTAACCAACATATAAAACCTAATGGGAAATTCTGTCATGCTGTCATCAGAAATACAGTTCCAGTCTCCTGCTACAAAAACTGAAAAACAACAGAACATAAGCTATATAATTTCTGAAAGAACATCTTGTAAAAAATGCACTAAAAATCAGAATTAAAACATTTTATTTTTGCCATAAGAAGCTCTACGAACTAATATCAGGTAACGGTTAATGAAAAGTAGAACTTAAAGTCATGACAGAGAAGAGTGAACAAGTATGAACATTACAGTATCGGATGGAAATGAACAAGGTTTCATATGATTGACAGAGATGAGAAAGCCAGTGCTGCTGAATTAGTATTTAATTCTTTAGAATATGCACGCCTTGACAATACAAAATACCTTCATCATTTTTACCATCTGTTTTATCTTTTTGGTACAACGGGAAAAACCCAGCATCAATTCCTCATAGCGGTTGTGTGTGTGGGATCATTACCACCAAAATGATAATCATTTAAGATTTATTCTAAAGTGAATCTTGCAAGATTGCTACAACATTTAAAAAATCTTTGCTTAGGGGCTTCCCTGGTGGCGCAGTGGTTGAGAGTCCGCCTGCCGATGCAGGGGACACGGGTTCGTGCCCTGGTCCGGGAAGATCCCACATGCCGCGGAGCGGCTGGGCCCGTGAGCCATGGCCGCTAAGCCTGCGCGTCCGGAGCCTGTTGCTCCGCAACGGGAGAGGCCACAACAGTGAGAGGCCCGCGTACCGCAAAAAAAAACAAAAAAAAAATCTTTGCTTAGTTTGAGCACTTTGATTTTGTCATCTCTTTTAACAAATTGCTATTTCAAAGTTCCTATCCAGAATATTTATAGGTAATTTAGCATAGGAGCAAATCTGAAGCCAACTTGAAAGGAAAAAAAGGGAAGTTCAATTGCCAGAAAACTAAGTATAAAATAGGAACACCCCATGACAAGCTTTGAACAGCCTCTTGCCACAGATTTCCAACCCCATAAATACTGGGGGTGAATGGTTTTAATCCCAAAGGAGTATTCTGCATGAATTCTGAACTTTGTATATAGAGACTTGTAGAAAAACAGAAGACCCTGACATACATGCAAGTAAAAGTCTTCTGGCAAAAATATAATTTAAAGTGATTTTTCCAGTTTTCCTCCTCCCAAAAAACTCTAGAAGATAGCTTCAGTAGGCAAAGTTGAAATTTCACCCTCAGAATTTACATAGAGCACAGCAGCAGCAAATAATTATATCCAGATAATTAAGAATGGATAGTTTTCCATTATAGAATTAACTCCTGGTTTGTCATAATGGCCTTGTAGAAACCACCAAGTTTTATTATGACAAACTAATTTACCTAGCAGTTTAGTCTGAAAGGACTGGAAGCTCTGCTGATATCAGTATCATTCACACTTGTAGAAGAATTATGTCTAACTGGTAAAACAGCGTTAATGAAACAAACAAATTTCCACTGAAAAGATTTCAGAGTGTACCCTATAGTCAAAGAGTAATGTTATCAGTACCTACAAAGAAAGGAAACATATATTGCAATTCCAGAGATCAGACTCTTAAGTTGTAAGGTAATTTAAAAATTTCCCAGGATTAGTTTATAAAATGGTCTTAAGGTCTCAACTCACAGAACAGAAAACAGAAAGATGCACATCATTCTAATCCTTGGTAAAGCAAAGGAGTATATTATTTTTCTTTCTTCTCATATTACTGCAAATACTGATGCCTGATACCCTCAGCTACCATCTTAAGAAACACTGAAACCATTATCTTCAAGTCTAGATTACTGTAAGAAGAATGACGTATACATGAGAAATTATGATTAAAGCTTTAAGTTCAAAGTCAAGAAATAGACTATTTTCAAAAATACGTGGTTAAGGAGAAAGAAAATATCTATGTTGAATTAAGAAATACTTAAGCAAGGTTACAAATGACTAATAACTATGCACAACAACCTTTTTCAATATCTATTAATTCTTTTCCTTTGCAAAAATTCATTTACAGAAGTTCGACAAGTCAATCCTGTTATAAATGCTAGGCTATATATTTGTTCCAACCTGCTTCCCTTTTAGTACTAGCACTTCAATAAGTTTTTACTTTATTTTCTAAGTGTTTAAATATGTGTCATTTTAAAAGGGAGAAAGGTGGTATTTATTGTTCTCAAGATAAATGGGAATCAACAAGCCTATTTAACTTCCACGTATAGCTTCTGAATGCTATAATACTGCAGCAATTTGCAGATGGAATGGAACTTATTTTAGAAGGAGTAAAAACCTAAAAGGTCTTGCTGAAAGGAAAATACTAGATCACTGACTCAACTATGTCAAATAAAAACTTCCTATTAGAGATTCTAAGTAATATGAACATTTAAAAATATATGCCAGTAGCCTCCCGCCCAAAATATATAGGCGTCTCATTTGTGAAATTTGTCATTTATAAAGATTTATACATAAAGATTAATTTGGTGGCTTTCAGATTCAAAATTTGAAAAATGTCATGGGAATATTTTTAACCATAACAAGCAAAAAGGAAATCTCCATTTACTTCCATTCTCTGTCGCTATCATATAAGAGTGCAGAATTCAAAACAAATGCGACAGAACATTTCACCTCTTCCTGTCTGCACTACAGAGATTTGTTTTCCTTTAGTATTTTTGCCCATGGAAACCACACTGCAAAGGTATATATACAGTAGTCCAGCCACAGGTCTTTTCCAGACTATGGCAATAAAAGCAAGGTTTAATTCTAATTAGCTAAAACTACTTCATTGTTCAAATGAGAGATTTGTCTGCACGGCCATTTTCATGAGGGGCAGGAGGTTGCTATCCATTTGGGTTAGCAGAATACACAACCAAGCAGAGATTTATTCTGAAAATTTCCAGGACAACTTTAGAAGTTCTTGTTTACTTTTTATGCCATATATAAGACACGACACATTTATAGTCTCAATAATAAGAAAATTGAGAATTCATCAGTAAAGTGCTAACACGGAAGGGGAAAGTTGCAAGATATACTAGGGTATGCTAATAACTCCAGTTATTTTCAAAGAACATTCAGACTGCTTCAAATTCTATTCAGGAAACTATCTCTCCAAGCTTTTTTTTTCTTTTTGCCTCTTTTAAATGTGCTGAAAGCTAACTATAAAAATGGATACTTGGGGGGAAAAACGTCTCAATCTCTATTCAAACTTTCAGAATAATTTGCTTCTAAAAAATTATCAACAAATAATCCAACTAGACTACCTTCAGATGACATGGCAGATCAAATCAACTTGTTTTCACCTTTGTTTTACAGGTCTTCTGAAAGCCCTGACCCTTAATCCAAACCAAAACTTTCTGATATTTCAAAGGAGTTCAATAAGATTCTGGTATTATAAATTCAAACTCAGTACTGCCATCTGTTACATTCTGTTTAAAAATTGAATCATTTTCCTGCTGAATAAAAATATCTTCCCAGGTCATTGGCTTGTTCTGAGGAGTAGATGTGGTCCCTACTGGAGGTTCTTTCCCAGCATCAACCTTATACCCAATACCATCATCCTTCATGACAGGCATGGTGCCTGACTTATCAGAAAGGTATGCATATTGTCTGATCTGTAAAGACCTGCATGGATGTAAACGATAAAGCTTTGAGTCTCCAGAAGGATCTTGACTATGAACTGACTTTATGTGTGAAGACATAAACTGATAGTTGATGAAAGACTTGCCACAGGCCAAACACTGATACCTTCTCTCCCCTGTGTGATGAATTTCATGCTTTGTGCGATATTCTGCAAGAGGAAATACCTTCTCACAGTAACGGCAAGGATACTTCTTCTCCCAAGAATGAATGTTAAAATGTCTCCGCAAGCTTGTCAGACAGACATATGACCTTTTGCATACAATACAGATATAATAGACCCTTCCATCTACTATTAACTCATAGTGATCATCATGTTTTACCTTCATACGTTTATTTGCCGTCTCACTGCTAGATGTTTTTGGTATCTCATTCTCAAGTCTGGCCTCCCCTTCGTCAGGGTCATCTTTGACAGGGATCACTATATCGTAAGTATCTTCACCAATATTTGCATAAACCTTGCAACCCGTCGACAAGCCTTCAATTTCAGTAGCTGTATCTAAAGTAATAATCTTCTGACCCTCCATTAGATGTTTTGATCCTAAACCTGGATCATTAGTGTTTCTAGTAATTATATCTGAAATTTTTAAAGAATTAGAAAGTGGCTCTTGCAGAAGTGTAGGAATCTGCATCTTCTGTATCAACGATCCATCAAAAGCAGTATTTGGGGGGATCTCAGCCTGTGGGACCAAAGATGTATTACTGACCGCCGAGTCTGGACTGGAGCTAATAGTGTCATCATCATCATCTATAATTTCCTCCTCCTCCTCTTCATTGGCCTTGTTTCCTGTTAAAACAGCATTGTTTGGTGGCTGCTGATTCTGCACAAGTACATTGATTGAAGGAGACATATGATTTGGAAGTGAAGAACTGACATTTGGTGGTGTAGTAAGTGATGTCTGATTTAATAAAATGATGTTGGGAGTCAGATGTGTTGGGGCCGAGGATACCAATAATTTTTCACTTCCTTGTGTTTGGTTCAGAGTTGCCTGATTCACAGAAGTAGGAAGTTTCTGAGTAGGTGTGATATTTGTTAAAGGGGGAGAGCTATTGCTCGCACAAGGTGCAACATCTGAAATAGCAACAGAGCCTGGGTTAGGCTGGACCTCTGCCACTGTATTGGTACTTGGCAAAGTCTCCTTTGCAGGCAGAATCTCAGAGCAGAAAATGACGTCATCGTCGTCATCATCTGAATCGGTAACAATGATCTTTTTCATCTCATAATCTTCAGCAGATAAGGAAAAAGACTCTGTTATAATTGGCATTATAGTGGCCCCATTTTCTTGGGCTTCATCTTTTGATTTTTGTATTTCAAGGTTCTTGTCACTAGAACCAGGAGGTAAGGTTTCTGCATTACCATCCTGAGCTGTACCTGAGATGCTTTTAACCTGTGACAATGGGACACCAAGCTCTGCTATAAATTTAACTCCTAATAACTGCCCTGATTTAATTAACTCATCAAGTAAATCTGATCTAACACGAACAATTTTAGAACTATAGATATAATTGAGAATTTCTGCAAAGATCTCTGCTCTTATAAAGCTCAGTTCAACAACCTGCCCAGCAACTGAGAACAGCTGATGGAAGTAAGTACTAGAAGCTGAAAGGATGTTCCTGTGGGCTCGGAATTTTCGGTCTTCCACAATAACGGTAACATCACAGAAGAGTCCATGGCCGCGTTGCTCATTCAAGGAGTTCAGCAGACTGCCAGAGTATTGAATGTCTGTAGCAGAAATCAGTTTTCTACTCTCCATGCCTGTAAGAGAAAGGGAGGGGGAGGATGGGAGATTAGGAAAGAAGGACAAAAGCACTTCATCATTCAGAATTTCAGCTACAGCATCATTAACTAGTTTATTGGAGTTTTACCCAAAGTTTGATATAACTTTTTGGTTTTTATATAAATTATTCTTACAGGCTGGTTTTTGGACCACATGTCAAATCTCATGACTTTCCCCTGAGAAGAGACAAGCCAGTTTTAAATTGACCTACAGATTTGAACATTAATCTCTTCCTTTGAATCTTGGATTCATGCATCACCACTAAGCTAGTTTTAAAGACTAAAATTAATTTTCTTAGTTCCAATTTTGGATTTTCTCAAGAAGAGTTAAGAGTTAATTTTTAACTGTCTTAAAACTTTAAGAAAAATCTTCATCATGAACACATAAAAGTTATTTCACCTGTAAATGAATGTTTTGAATGTCAGAAAAGCTTGGTGTGTGCAACACTGAGTCCAAAATATGTAGTCTTCCTAAATTTTAACTTATCTTTAAGAACATATTCAACAGCTATTCCCTGCAGCCAGTGACTAAATCAGTATTTATAAACACTGGCAATTATTACCTCTATTATTTTTCTATTCTTACTTTGATTGGGATGCCTCATCTGGATAAACTATGAAACACCTTTCTTACCCTCTCCTCTTTCTTCTTCCCCTTGCCACTTCCCACTTCCCCTCACCTGCCTACCCTTACAATCTCCAGAGGTGGAATGTTAAACAGAGTGCCAAATGAAGTCAACAGATGCTGTTGTGAAAAAATAAAACAAAGGAAAAGAAAAGTTTACCATTTCTTAAAGCTCATTTGCATGAAAACACAAAACATTGAATTTTGTTGGTAAAGAATTATAAGCATTGATATGAGAACTTTCTTCACACCAAATGAACTAGTGAAAATTAAGATATAAACTTACTGGAACAGAGCAGACATCACTCTAGAAAAAAAGGGGAGGGGGACTGTCAATAAATAGTATTGCTGTGTACCACCCCCAAAACAATTTTTGGCACTTTGCAGAAGATATATCCAATAACAATGACACGGAATTTAAATAAATAAATAGATAAATAAATACATGTATATATAATTAAAAATTAGTTGACCTGAGAAAACCATAATTCAAAAAGAGTCATGTACCACAATGTTCACTGCAGCTCTATTTACAATAGCCAGGACGTGGAAGCAACCTAAGTGTCCATCGACAGATGAATGGATTAAGAAGATGTGGCACATATATACAATGGAATATTACTCAGCCATAAAAAGAAACAAATTGAGCTATTTGTAATAAGGTGGATGGACCTAGAGTCTGTCATACAGAGTGAAGTAAGTCAGAACGGGAAAAACAAATACTGTATGCTAACACATATATATGGAATCTTAAAAAAAAATGGTTCTGATGAACCTAGGGGCAGGACAGGAATAAAGACACAGACGTAGAGAATGGACTTGAGGACACGGGGAGAGGGAAGGTTAAGCTGGGATGAAGTGAGAGAGTGGCATGGACATATACACACTACCAAATGTAAAATAGATAGCTAGTGGGAAGCAGCCACATAGCACAGGGAGATCAGCTCGGTGCTTTGTGACCACCTAGAGGGGTGCGATAGGGAGGGTGGGAGGGAGATGCAAAAGGGAGGAGATATGGGGATATATGTATATGTATAGCTGATTCACTTTGCTGTACAGCAGAAACTAAACATTGTAAAGCAATTATACTCCAATAAAGATGTTTAAAAATAATAAAATAAAATAAAATAGATAAGCGGGGGAAAATTAGTTGATAAGTACTTTTGGTAAAGAAACACTTTTTATTGCTAATATTCTTTCTCTTTAGAGTTACCAAAGTAGTACCACTGTCACAGTTCTTAAGTTATATACACGTGGAAGACAGGGCGTCTCAAATATCTTCTAAATTTTTCAAAATAATAGCTTAAAAACAAAAAATAGGAGAAAAGTCTAGAAATCAAGGATTTAAAACATCATGTTATAAGGCATTGCTTGTTAACGGTACCAAGGAATTCCAGGTTACCATAAAGGCATTCATCAGAAAGGGTGACCTTTGGACAGCGAGCCAGCAACCTGGGCTACCGAAATATGGGGATTTCGACACAAGTCCCTTTTCGGTGGATAGATAGGTTTTCTGAATACGGTCCCACTATTTTTGTCGTTTGCACATGGGTGTTCCCAATGGGGGAATGATTTAAATGTACGTGTCCAGGTGACACCGGGACTTGGTTTCATTTTGTTGTTTAGGTTACCTCCTCTTCCCTGTTAAGGTGGACCCAGGAACAGCACAAATCGGTCTGAACCCACCCCAACCAAGATTTGCGACCCGACTGTGGAAAAGCCGTTCCTCATTCCTGTGAGACAAATCCTTGACCGAAGGCAGGTGAAGGTGGGAAAGAGAAACACCACCCGCGAGACTGAAACAACCGACACGCGGCTCCCTGCGGCAGCTGAACCCCATCTTCCTCCTTCCACCCCCTCTTCCCATTCGCACCCAGCCGGCTGCAACCGAGGTTTTTAACCCCCATTCACGCGGAAAAGCAGCTTCTCGCAAATACAGATGGAGGTCCAGCCAGCACAGTCAGGGCGGGGGTAGTAAGGCGAGGCGAGCCGGGGAAAGTAGAAGGTGGCGAACCGGAGGGTGGGGTGTTGGGAGGGGATGAGGCCAAGCAGGCTGCATTGTTATGCCCTGGGAAGGGGACGGAAGGGGAGGATGGGCCAGGCCGAAAAGCTCTAAATCAAAGGGCTAGGAGGGGAAAAGAGGCGCAAAAAAGGCAGGCAGAGGGGCGAGGAAAACGCCGAGCGGTTCTCCGCGGTGGGCTCCCCACGCTCCGGGCCTACCCCGGGCGACGGCAGACCCTCGGCCCCTGACGGCGGAGAGGACCGCGCCGCGGCCCTCCCGGTTCGTCCCCTCCTTCGCTCCCGGGCCCACACAAAGAAAGGGCCGGAGGAGCGGAGCCTCCGTCTCCGCCGCTTCCTGGTTCAAGTGAGGAGAAAGCGAAGGCAGGCGCGGCCCAGGGACGGAGGAAGCAGGCGCGATCCCTCGCCCCCTCCCGGGTCGCGGCCGGCTCCTCACCTGCTTCCCGGCGCTGCAGCTTCTCGTCGTCGGGCCGCGCGGAAGGGTGGGAGTCCTCCAACAACCAGAAGCCGGACTCCGCGGCGACTCGGCTCCTTCTTTAAACGTCGCTCCAGTCTTGGTCGACGTCGACGCGGCTACCGCCTCCCGCCGCCACCACTGCCACAGCTGCCCCAAGCCGCCGACAGAGGGCACCGCGCGGGGGCGAGGCGCCAAAGGCAAAGGCGCCCTCCTCTTCCGAGTGCGGTTCGGCTCTTCCCGGAGGGGCCCGAGCGTTAGGCCGCGCCGCTTCGGCGCCCCACTCCGCCTTCGGCTCCTTCCGCAAGGGGCGGAGGAAGACTGGGAAGTACCGGGAGAGCTCGGCCCCTTCCGGAGGGCGAAAGGGTGGGAAAAAGGAAAGATGGGGTAATGCGGTCACAAACGGTTGGGATGCGAGGGAAGGTAGTCGCTTTCATCTACGTTCCGTGTAAGCTTCTAAGGGAGTAAAAACTGAGAGACTAGACGGGTTTCATTTCTTTTGAAAGTTTGAAACTGCTCTATTTAATAGCCTGTTAGATGATAAACCACCTTGAAATATAATCAGAATAAATATAATCAAACAATGTATCGACTCATTATGATTTATGATAATCCAAGTTCTAGGATAACACGATGACAACTTCATTATAATATATACTTTGAAGAAATAAATTCAGTTTTTGGACAAGTACTATCTTCTTAACTGAATACTAAATGATGCAACACTATGTTAATTCCTTCATTTCAACTATCGTTTTCTGACCACCTGTTTGATCTGTACCAAATCTTATGTTAGGTTCTGTGGAATACAAAAATGAATAAACCAAGGTCTCTACCTTTTCAAAGAGCTCAGTAGATAGGTACTCAAACATCGACAAAATATTTGTAAGGTACAGAACACAGAGAAAGGAGTAGTAAACTGAATTTGAGCTGCATCTTGAAAGATAAATAATATTAACACTTGCATTGTTAATTTATTATTCTTATTTACATAGCATTTCCTCCTCAGAGGGCTTTACTGTCTGACACATGGTAGGTGTTCATTAATTGTTTAGTGAATGAATATATGAATGAGTTGTGCTAATTTTAAAAACTCTTCTGGCAATACACTTCCGACTGAGTACCACGATGAATGGAGCAATGGGATGGGTGTTTGGAGAGCAAAATATTTCCCTTTAGGCTGGTTATTGATCACATTCAACTAAAGAATAAAATAGCAGCATTTTCTTCAACAATTACAGCCATTCACTACCTTCATTTTCTTTTAAAAAATATGTATAGGATAATATTGCATCAGTTTCCAAAAACTTGAATTGGCACTTATTTACCATTCAGTTGGAATGTCCACCAGGCTACTAACTATCTCTAATTTTCTTCAACATAAAATCAGACAAAGATGTCATCATTTATCGATCTCTCATCTATTCTACATTCTCCTCAATAAAGTAAAGCCACATAGCATAACATCAAAGTAGTGTAATACAGCTGTATTTTCACATGGAGATAAGAAATCCAAATGAAATTCCTTAGGCGTTTCTCCAAGGTTTGGTATTGTGGGAAAACAATCTATGTGGGAATTACTGCATTATTCGTTTTTGATTATGCCTTAAAATTATGAAAGTTTTATTGTTTAATATAAAAACATTTCATGGAAAATAGGAGTGTGCTGTTGTAAAAGAAACGAAGACAGATGGTAGTATTTTCCTGGTAACTGAGCACTTAACAAAACTAGTTAGCAGATTAATGACCATTTTTCTGAGTCATCCTCCCCCAAAATTTAGTAGCAGAAAAAAAAAATTAGGAAATAAGACGAAGTACATTTTGAAAGTTTAGGATCTATTTATCTTTCAGTAGCTTAGTTGACTAAAACTAAAATGAGACATTTCTTTGAAATACAGATCACAGTGGCAGTAGCTGCCACTCTTGATATCAAATGTGTGTTGGTTACCTCTCAGTAAATTGTAAGATGCAATACGTTTTCTTTTGCACCAGCACCAACAACACCAAGGCCCCCAACAGAATTGCCTTCCCTTTGTCCCTTTCCTGAAAGGGCTTTAAAAGTGTGGAGCCACAACTGAGGTATGATGAAGGCCTATTACTTCGAAGTGCAGGAAACTGTCTCTTCCCTTCTGTCCATGTCGCTCAGCCCCTAACTCAGCAAAAATTAAGCTAAAATTTAAAAGCTACCTATAACCCATGCACCTAAGGTCAATTAATCTATGACAAAAGAGGCAAGAATACACAATGGAGAAAGGACAGTCTCTTCAACAAGTGGTGTTGGGAAAGCTGGACAGCTACACGTAAATCAGTGAAATTAGAACACTCCCTCACACCATATACAAAAACAAACTCAAAATGGTTTAAAAACCTAAATGTAAGACATGACACCATAAAACTCCTAGAAAGGTACATAGGTGAAACATTCTTTGACATAAATCGTAGCAATATTTTCTTAGCTCAGTCTCCCAAGGCAAAAGAAATAAAAGCAAAAATAAACAAATGGGACCTAATCAAACTTAAAAGCTTATGCACAGCAAAGGAAACCATCAACAAAACTAAAAGAATGGGAGAAAATATTTTCAAACAATGCAACTGACAAGGAGTTAATATCCAAAATATAAAAACAACTCATACAACTCAATATCCAAAAAACAAACAACCCAATCAAAAACATGGGCAGAACACCTAAATAGACATTTTTCCAAAGAAGACATACAGATGGCCAATAGGCACAAAAAAAGATGCTCAACATCACTAATTATTAGAGAAATGCAAATCAAAACCACAATGAGATAACACCTCACACCAGTCAGGATGGCTGTCATCAAAAAGTCTACAAATAATAAATGCTGGAGAAGGTGTGGAGAAAAGGGAATCCTTGTACACTGTTGGTGAGAACGTAAATTGACGCAGCCACTATGGAAAACAGTATGGAGGTTCCTTAAAAAACTAAAATTAGAACTACTATGTGATCCAGCAATTCCATTCCTGGGTATATATCAGTAAAAAAACAAAAACTCTAATTCAAAAAGATACACGCACCCCAATGTTCATAGCAGCACTATTTACAAAAGCCAAGACATGGAAACAATCCAAGTGCCCATCAACAGATGATTGGCTTAGAGATGTGGTATATATATACAATGGAATATTATTACTCAACCATAAAAAAGAAGGAAATATTGCCATTTGCAGCAACATGGATGGACCTAGAGAGTATTATGCTTAGTGAAATAAATCAAAGACAAATACTATATGATATCACTTATATATGGAATCTAAAAATAATACAGATGAATCTATATACAAAACAGAAACAGACTCACAGACATAGAAAACAAACTCATGGTTACCAAAGGGTAGAGGGAGAGGGGGAGGGACAAACTGGGAGTATGGGATTAATAGATGCACACTACCATGTATAAAGTAGATAAGCAACAAGGATTTCCTGTAAAACACAGGGAACAATACTCAATATCTTATAATAACCTATAATGGAAAATAATCTGAAAAAATTAATATATAACTGAATCACTTTGTTGTACATTTGAAACTAACACAATATTGTAAATCAACTATACTTCAAATTTAAAAAAATTTAAAAAGAAAAAAGTTACCTATAATTAAAGGGGATCCAATGATCAGGAAAGGAATTTTTTGGTAGGAAAAGCAGAGCAGACCAAGAAATCTGAGTGGCCTTGACAGCTGCTTTTGGGACAAGGTCTTTGGAAAGTTTCATTAATTTTCTGTTTCTCAACAAGTTATTTCACCTTTCACTTTCTTTTTATCTGAAGGCTTAACCCTACTTCAAACAACATAGTAGCTTTTAAAGACAAGAACCTTTATTAAATGGATTTGGAGGTATCAATTGTTTCACATTCTAAAAAGATTTTTGATTGGCTGATAATGGAATCAGGTTTTATAACCATGTGTCAGTGTTTGCTCGCCTTTGCCTTTTTTGAACTTGATTATGAATTCCATGAGGCCAGCAACTGTCCTCTCCTGTGTTAAAATGTCAAGAATCTTGTGGATGCTTAATATATATTAATTGATGATGATAAAAGATAAAAAACCAGGACTTCCCTGGTGGCGCAGTGGTTAAGAATCTGCCTGCCAATGTAGGTGACACGGGTTCGAGCCCAGGTCCAGGAAGATCCCACGTGCCACGGAGCAACTAAGCCTGTGCACCACAACTACTGAGCCTGTGCTCCAGAGCCCGCGAGCCACAACCACTGAGCATGCGTGCCACAACTACTGAAGCCCACGTGCCTAGAGCCCATGCTCTACAACAAGAGAAGCCACCGCAATGAGAAGTCCGCGCACCGCAACGAAGAGTAGCCCCGGCTCGCCGCAACTAGAGAAAGCCCACGTGCAGCAACGAAGACCCAATGCAGCCAAAAATAAATAAATAAATTTTTAAAAAGATAAAAAATGGCATTCATTCAGTCCTAGAGCCCTTCCACTGAGTTATGCTTAGCTACACAGGTTTAGTACGGTCACTACACAAGTATAAAAAGAAACCACAGTAAGGTATAGTGGAAATAACAAAGACTTGGGCAGATGTGAGTGGGTTGGGATTCTGGTACTCCCACTTAGCTGTGTGACCTTGAGCCTGATTCTTCATATGTAAAATAGAGATAATAATACCTTCCCATAGAGTTGTTTTGAGGATTAAATGAGTTAACTACCGATAGTGTCAAACTGCGTACAGTTTCCAAAATATGACATGGTGTTTACTGCTTTCATGTCTGTGCCTGGAACCCTAAGCCTGTAATAACCATTCCTTTTGTATTCACACTGTGCCTCTCCTGTTGTTTGGCAAGTGCCTGGTCTTCAAGAAAGACACAACTCAAACACTAACATGTTTGTGAAGCCTGCCTTGATGGTAGATGATAGACAGATATGGTTACTTAATATTGAATGAATGAGTGTCTGGAACCCGGTAAGTTCTAAATATATGTTTGCTTTTTCATCACTCTCCCCTTTTCTGCTTTATCCCAACAATTCTCTCTTTAAGTGACTTGTTTGATACAGCTGATTCTCCTTTTCTTCTAAAAACCTTCTAAAGTCAATTGGATAGGGATATGTAACCCTCCTACTGAGAAACAGGAAGTGGATATTGCCAACAATAATACAATCTACCCCCCAAAAGCAACAGGTAGCTTATTTCGAATATGAAAAAAGTTGAGAGAATATACTACAAATGTGTCCTTTGTGAAAAATTACTTGGCAATATGAAATCAAATCTGATAAGAAATGAGTCAAAATGAAGAATTAAGAATGGACATTTTGCAGTGCGCCAGTCTATGTAAATGGAGGACTAAGACCAAACAACAAGGTTATGAATATGTGATAGAATGAAACTATTATAAACCCTGACACAATAAAAATCCATTCATTCATTTGTTCATTAAATACATATCACTTAGTACCTACTCCGTGCCAGGCAATGCTCTACACACTGTGGATACAACCATCATCAAGATGAAGTCGCAGTCTTCATGAAACTTAGATTCTAATGGGAGAGACATACAGTAAACATATTATCTAAATATATAACATAATATCAGATAGTAATGAGTGCTATGAAGAAAAATAAATAGCATAAAGGGGGAGAGAATAATGAGGGTGCTATTGTAAATAGTGTGGTCAGGGACGACCTCTCTGAAAAGATGATGGATGAGCAAAGAACGGAATGAACTAAGGGAAAGAGCCATGCAAATATCTGGGGAAGAGCACTCTAGGCAGTGGAACATGTCAATGCCCTTCAACCAAAGACCATCAGGAACTTACTCATAGCTGACAAGTTGGGTTTATTATTCTTTGCAGGCAGGGAGAATGAACACCATAGGGAACCATGGGGTGTTTCAGTAAGAGAATGTTAGAAAGAACCTACTATAGTATTTGAGTGATTTACGGGAGGGTCTAAGGAAGTGGCAGTTCGCTCTAAATCAGATGCTGTCAGAAAGCAGGGGCAATTGTATGATTGGGCATCTCAATAACCTCATATATAGGGAGGGCAGACTAGGGCAAAGATAAAGCTGTAATTGATAAAGTAGCAGTCACCCATTTTGGCCAAGAGAGGGGGTGTTTGGTGTTTTCTGGGTGGCACAGTGACTTTTTTTTTTGTCTGTGCTTAGACAAAATTATGAAGTGGTCTTATTTCGTCTCACGTTGTCAGTCACCTAGTGACCTTGTCTTAGATTGGCGTTCTGTGAGTTTATGTCCAACAGAAGAACATGGCCTGAGCGCTAGTCAGCTTCCAGATATCAGGGGCTGCTTCCCAATCCATTTTCTCTAACAGCAAGTGAAAAGCCTTAGAATATAAGGAATAAATTTTAGAGGTGGTGGGAGAGGAGGGAGGAGGTATAATATTGGCTATCTCCTCATCTTTAGTAGAAAATAGTTAATAGTGCATTATTATTGTATGGGACATACTTATACTAAAACATTATTCATTGTTTAGCTGAAATTCAAATGTAAGCGAACCTACTGTATTTTTTTTCTTTTTGCTAAATCAGACAACACTAAAATAAAAACACTGTCAGCTGCATAGGAAATACTTTGAATACTTGGTGCTTTTTCTTCTCGTCCCACTTAGATTTTTATTTGAAATCAGGATAGACTCAGAAAAAAATATGTAATTCGATTTGAGCCATTCCTATATATTCTACATGTACCTAGACGCCCACATCTGTGCATATATTGATATTATGTATATGTACGTATGGACATACATACACACACACGAGAAACAGTAAAAGCATCCAATAGTATAGAATATGTAACACACACGCACAGAAGGCACCTGGAACACAAGCAGAATTGACTGTGTTGGTGATACGGCCACTCAGTGAAATGTATCTTGTGGTCTGTCATCCTTCCTTTCAGTCATTTCAAGTACGAGGCTGAGAAAAACACGGTCTCCGATCCAACTTGGACCTGGCGCGCCTCCTGAGGAACCGGAAGGATGAGAGGAACCGATTGCAGCGGCGGTTTATTTACACGGATGCACACACCCCTTTCACGTCGGCGGGAGGCCACGTAGGCCTGGGGAAGGATTTTGCCGGCGTACCCGGAATGGTTTCCTCAGCTTTGGTTGGGCGGGGGAGGGTAGCGCAGCGGCGCGTTCTGGGAGCCGAAGAGACCGAGATCTTCCCGGGCTCTTGAGAGTGTTACCTCTTTCGCGGCAACAATGGCTCGGGTGTCTCGCTCGCGCGGCCCGGAGTGGGAAGCGTCGCAGTTCGTCGAAGAGCCCCGAGCCCGCGGGGCGGCCGCTCTCGTTCGCACTCTTGCTCTCGGCCCGGGGACCGGAATGGCCTCGGCCATCAGCTGGGTGGCCTCAGCCGAGGCTCCCGAAACCAGCTCTGCGGCCCTGGCTTGCGGTGTCGTTCGCGAGAGCTGCCCTCGGCACCTCGGTGCTCCCCTTCCGCTTCTGCGTCCTCGTCCGCTGAGCGCTGCCGCCACTCGCGCCGCTGCGGGAGCGACGAGCCGGGACCCAGCCTCCTGGACCGGGAGGAGGTGAGTGATGCGGCCGCACCTTCGCTCTGAGGAGCCCACTTGCCTTCAGAGTTCGCTTCATCTCTCATCCCGCTTCTGAACGGTTCCAATTAAGCATTTTCTACCTTCTTTGCGCCCATTTCCATCTTTTGCTTCAGTCCACGACAGCTCCTTATTTGCCCTTTTTCTCCCTTAATTCTCACTCATCCTTGGGCTCCTTCATACGGTGCTGTGACCCCTCCACCCCCTTTCACCTCTGGTCTGGCAGAAGACATGGCCAAGGGTCCCAGACCTATTTACGTTGTGTTATCATTTGTGAGCAAGTTTTTATTCCCCACTAGACTGAGTTCGTGGAAAGGAGGAGCCCGATTTTACTCATCACAGAATTCGCAGTGCCTAGCACTTAGTAAGAGCTCAACCATTGTGTGTTGAATGAATGAACAGATTGGTTTGAGATGATAACAGGATGTGTAAGTGGAAATTCTTTGTAGGGAGTTGGGAAGGGTTGAGATTAAGGGTTTAAACTGGAGAAGAGAAAACCTTCCCCCACGACAGGATTGGATGAATGTAGGAAAAGCAATGTGCGTAACTGCAAATGGGGCTACCTTGAGAAAGGTCTTGTGAAATGGTCTCAATCTTGACCTTGAAGAATGAGGGAAGGGTGAGATCAATTTTCCTCTAATGAAAGTGAGTATTGGAGCGGAAAGATAGTTTAAGAAGGAAAAGTTCTAATTATTGCTGTGTAAGTATTCATACCTCCCAAGTGCCTTGAATGTGTTAAAAATGAGAAATTTACAAACATTACAGGCACTGAGGGGCAGGTTGAAATTACAACAGTTGGGAGATGTCTTGATGGTTTTTTTCTTCCAGCAGTGGAAGGTAATAAAGCATAGTGAGGAGGAAGATAGTGGATGGATTCAGACTGCCTGAGTTTGAAGCCCTGCTTTGCCACTTAATACCTGTATAACTTTGGGTATTGAGAGTTTACCTGAGCTACTCTGTGGTGTTGCTGCCTCAGCATCCATTTTGTTTTCAGGGACTAGCCCTCTCCTGTAAGCACATGCCATAGATAGCAACCCATAAAATCACAAGCAAATGTAAGTTCCTGATATGACTTCCCTAACAGCCCCTGTGATCTGCAGTCTCCCCTGCCTCCCAGTGCTGGTATGCTGTATGGCCCCCTTAGAGAAGACCCTCGTGGGGCTTACCAAAACCCCCGCTCTTTTGGTTTAAATTGACCAAAATGGCCCTAGCCTGGGAACCCCAAAGCACTCCACCCACAGACTGTAATAAAAGCATGTGCCCCAGGTCCTGTCACTCTCTGCACCCTATCTTGACCTCCCCATGTAACCCCTCGAGGTGTGCTGGATACTTCCTACTGGACCTGTGAGTAATAAACTTCTCTATTTCAATTTCTCTTGTGGTCTGTTGTTGAACTTTGGCTCACCATCTGGCACCCTGTGCTCCACTTAACAAATGTTAATTTAAGGAAGTCAAAACATTGAGCAAATTACTTAACCTCTCCAAGGTACATTTCTTCACCTGTAAAAACGGGGATAAAAATAGTGCTGACATTTTTAGGGTTGTTGTAATGATTTAGTGCCTGGAACATAATACACATTATTTTTTATCTATTAGGGTTTCACATCTGGGAGGAGGAACAGTAAAAATAGTCCTGAGTTATATTGGAGACCTACCTCTCCAAGTTATATGTTTCAGAAAGGTCACCCACAATCCGTGTCAATCAAAAACCAAACAGGTTATTTTAGAATCCCAACCAAAAGGTGTAAGAACAGCTTGGATGAAATTTGCATTTGTGCATGTAGAAGATAATTCATCTTGAGTCCAGATGAAACCAGGTAGCAGCAGGGACTGTTTTAATGGTCTCTTATTCACCCTGTTGGTGAGAGAGGTAATCCCTCCCTAGGGTTATGGGGCAGCTGAACATAGGACACCTGACACTGGACACATAAGATCCACTATGCAGGGATAATCTGGAACTGCACCTGTCCCTTTAATAAAGAGGGTTGTTTGGCTAGGGGACCTTTTCTGCAGGAGCAGAGTGGGAAGGGGAATTTGCAGTTAGGCCATTGGAGGCCCTACTGGTTTCCCCAGATGTCAAGGCAGCACATAATATTGGGCCTTAATTTTAGGCCCTACACCACAAGGACTGTGTGTCTTTACAGTCTGGCATGCATCATTGGCCCCTATACTTATATATTCCAAGGGCTATTATTTGTATGTTTACTTTTAGATTATCTGCTTCTGGAACTGGGTGACCCTCTGAGTCCAAATCTGCAGTTATAATACCTTTTCCCCTGAATAAAGAAGTAAAAAATAATTTATTTAAGCAATGAGACCAAATATATTTATTTTGTAAGGATTAAAAAAAAAAACAGAGACACAAGCAGCTAAACTTTGGAGAATTGAGCCTCTGTTAGTTTTCTCCTTTTCTTTTTTTCAGTTTATGAGTAATAGTAAATACTAAACAGAAGAAATGACAAACATTATAATAAAACAAAAAAAATTTAATGTCCTCCAAAGAACAGATAGACAATGTACTCCTTTTCCAAAAAGGAACTAAAGGAAAAACAAAGAAAACAAACCCTGGATCTCATTGAATACAACTTCTGTCACATAGAACTTTTCAGAGCTCCCTTTATTTTCTACTTCTTGTAGTGCTTCATTTTTTTTCAAAATTGAAATATTTACTTGACAGAAAATTTTTGAATTTGGTAAACAAATGGCAATAACTGGTACATACATTAATTCAAAATATTTCTACTAAGCACCAAATAGTTCCCAAATTTTTCACCAAGAACCTCTTCATCACTGAAAGAATGCCTAAAATGTAATCAGTTTAGTTAGGTTTTTAATCAAGAAATCTAAAGATGCCAATCAGTAGTGCTTCATTTTTAAAAGCTGTCTTTACTAGGTCCTGGGTTTCTGAAAACTAAAGTTTTAACCAAATTGGAACAGACTTCTTTTTCCTTTCATAAATATGCATAAACAAATGAAGTTATTTCCAAATGTAAAACTGTTTCTGTCACATATTGCAGAAGATGAAATGAGCAATTAGGAGCTCTGTCATGCATGCGGCAGAAGGGATGTGCTTGACAGCCTCCCAGGCTGCATTTCTAGCCTGGCTGTTCAGGCTGTCTGTAGTCTGTACCATTTGATAGTACTATCAGAACATCAGACCCTAAGTGTTAAGTTTACATTTATACCAAGTTTTTATTAATTTAAAGTTTAAAACATAAAGGGAGAATAGAATAACTGGACTTGTTGAATTTGAATATATATAAAATTTTTATATATATATATCTATATATATAATGGAATTCAGCTTTTTTTTTTTTTTTTTTTTCTTTTTGTTGCGGTACGCGGGCCTCTCACTGCTGTGGCCTCTCCCGCTGCAGAGCACAGGCTCCGGACGCGCAGGCTCAGCAGCCATGGCTCATGGGCCCAGCCGCTCCATGGCATGCGGGATCCTCCCGGGCCGGGGCACGAACCCGCGTCCCCTGCATCGGCAGGCGGACTCTCAACCACTGCGCCACCAGGGAAGCCCGAATTCAGCTATTTTTAAATTTTTTTATTTCTATATTTAAATTTATATTTCATAACCTTTCTACCTATTGAAATCCATGAGTTCACACCAGTACCTCAAATTCCAATCCATAGCACAGCGTTCATTCTAGCTTTCCCCTTTTTTCTAGAATTCACCTATTGAGTTAATAAATCTTCTGGAAAATTAAGTGAGATAGGATTAGAGAATTGGGAGCTCCTGAAGTATGAGGACTTTCTGCAAAGAATCCTTGTTTTAGACTGAATTGTGTGCCCCCAAAATTCATATGTTGAAGCCCTAACCCTCGAAGTGACTAATTGGCAATAGGGCTTTTAAGGAGGTAATTAAGGTTAAATAAGCTCATAAGGATGAGACCCTAATTCAGTAGGACTGGTGTCCTTATAAGAAGAAGAGACACCAGAGATCTCGGTCAATCAGTATCTCTCTGTCTCTCTCTCTCCTTCTATCTCCCCCTTATCCTCCTCTCTCCCTCTACTCTTCCTCTCTCCCTCTCTCCCCACTCCCACCTCTCCTGACCTGAGCACAGAGGACACAGAGAAGAGGCCACGTGAGGACACAGCAAGAAGGTGGCATTCTACAAGCCAGGAACAGAGGTCTCACCAGAAACCAACACTGATGTCACCTTGATCTTGCATTTCTTTTTTTTTTAAATTTTATTTATTTCTTTAAACAGCAGGTTATTACTTATCCATTTTATACATATTAGTGTATATATGGCAATCCCAATCTCCCAATTCATCCCACCACCACCACCACCCCCCGCCACTTTCCCCCCTTGGTTTCCATGTTTGTTCTGTACATCAGTGTCTCAATTTCTGCTCTGCAAACTGGTTCATCTGTACCATTTTTCTAGGTTCCACGTATATGCGTTAATATACGATATTTGTTTTTCTCTTTCTCACTTACTTCACTCTGTATGACAGTCTCTAGATCCATCCACGTCTCTACAGATGACTCCATTTCTTTCCTTTTCATGGCTGAGTAATATTCCATTGTATATATGTACCACACCTTCTTCATTCATTCGTCTGTCAATGGGCATTTAGGTTGCTTCCACATCCTGGCTATTGTAAATATTCCTGCAATGAACATTGGGTGCATGTGACTTTTTGAATTACAGTTTTCTCTGGGTATATGCCCAGTAGTGGGATTGCTGGGTCATATGGTAATTCTATTTTTAGTTTTTTAAGGAACCTCCATACAGTTCTCCATAGTGGCTGTATCAATTTACATTCCCACCAACAGTACAAGAGGGTTTCCTTTTCTCCACACCCTCTCCAGCATTTATTGTTTCTAGATTTTTTTATGATGGCCATTCTGACTGGTGTGAGGTGATACCTCATTGTAGTTTTGGTTTGCATTTCTCTGATGATTAGTGATGTTGAGCATCCTTTCATGTGTTTGTTGGCAATCTGTATATCTTCTTTGGAGAAATGTCTATTTAGGTCTTCTGCCCATTTTTGGATTGGGTTGTTTGTTTTTTTGCTATTGAGCTGCTTGTAAATTTTGGAGATTAATCCTTTGTCACTTGCTTCATTTGCAAATATTTTCTCCCATTCTGAGGGTTGTCTTTTGGTCTTGTTTATGGTTTCCTTTGCTGTGCAAAAGCTTTTAAGTTTCATTAGGTTCCATTTGTTTATTTTTGTTTTTATTTTCATTACTCTAGGAGGTGGAACAAAAAAGATCTTGCTGCAATTTATCTCAAAGAGTATTCTTCCTGTGTTTTCCTCTAAGAGTTTTATAGTGTCCAGTCTTACATTTAAACTCTAATCTATTTTGAGTTTATATTTGTGTATGGTGTTAGGGAGTGTTCTAATTACATTCTTTTACATGTAGCTGTCCAGTTTGCCCACCACCACTTATTGAAGAGGCTGTCTTTTCTCCATTGTATATCCTTGCCTCCTTTGTCATAGATTAGTTGACCATGGGTGCGTGGGTTTATCTCTGGGCTTTCTATCCTGTTCCATTGATCTATGTTCCTGTTTTTGTGCCAGTACCATATTGTCTTGATTACTGTAGCTTTGTAGTATAGTCTAAAGTCAGGGAGTCTGATTCCTCCAGCTCCATTTTTTTCCCTCAAGACTGCTTTGACTATTCGGGGTCTTTTGTGTCTCCATACAAATTTTAAGATTTTTTGCTCTAGTTCTGTAAAACATGCCATTGGTGATTTGATAGAGATTGCATTGAATCTGTAGATTGCTTTGGGTAGTATAGTCATTTTCACAATATTGATTCTTCCAATCCAAGAACATGTTATATCTCCCATCATGTTTGTATCATCTTTAATTTCTTTCATCAGTGTCTTATAATTTTCTGCATACAGGTCTTTTGTGTCTCTAGGTAGGTTTATTCCTAGGTATTTTATTCTTTTTGTTGCAGTGGTAAATGGGAGTGTTTCCTTAATTTCTCTTTCAGATTTTTCATCACTAATGTATAGGAATGCAAGAGATTTCTGTGCATTAATTTTGTATCCTGCAACTTTACCAAGTTCATTGATTAGCTCTAGTAGTTTTCTGGTGGCATCTTTAGGATTCTCTATGTATAGTATCATGTCATCTGCAAACAGTGACAGTTTTACTTCTTCTATTCCAATTTGTATTCCTTTTATTTCTTTTTCTTCTCTGATTGCCATGGCTAGGACTTCCAAAGCTATGTTGAATGATAGTGGTGAGAGTGGACATCCTTGTCTTGTTCCTGATCTTAGAAGAAATGATTTCAGTTTTTCACCATTGAGAATGATGTTTGCTGTGGGCTTGTTGTATATGGGCTTTGTTATATTGAAGTAGGTTCACTCTATGCCCACTTTCTGGAGAGTTTTTATTATAAATGGGTGTTGAATTTTGGCAACAGCTTTTTCTGCATCTATTGAGATGATCATATGGTTTTTCTTCTTCAATTTGTTAATATGGTGTATCACATTCATTGATTTGTGTATATTGAAGAATCCTTGCATCCCTGGGATAAAACCCACTTGATCATGGTGTCTGATCCTTTTAATGTGTTGTTGGATTCTGTTTGCTAGTATTTTGTTGAGGATTTTTACATCTATATTCATCAGTGATATTGGTCTGTAATTTTCTTTTTTTGTAGTATCTTTGTTTGGCTTTGGTATCCGGGTGATGGTGGCCTCGTAGAATGAGTTTGGGAGTGTTCCTTCCTCTACAATTTTTTTGGAAGAGTTTGAGAAGGATAGTTGTTAGCTCTTCTCTAAATGTTTGATAGAATTCACCTGTGAAGCCATCTGGTCCTGGACTTTTGTTTGTTGGAAGATTTTTAATCACAGTTTCAATTTCATTACTTGTGATTGGTCTGTTCACATTTTCTATTTCTTCCTGGTTCAGTCTTGGAAGGTTGTGCATTTCTAAGAATTTGTCCATTTCTTCCAGGTTGTCCATTTTATTTCCATAGAGTTGCTTGTAGTAATCTCTCATGATCCTTTGTATTTCTATGGTGTCCATTGTAACTTCTCCTTTTTCATCTCTAATTTTATTGATCTGAGTTCTCTCCCTCTTTTTCTTGATGAGTCTGGCTAAAGGTTTATCAATTTTGTTTATCTTCTCAAAGAACCAGCTTTTAGTTTTATTGATCTTTGCTATTGTCTTCTTTGTTTGTATTTCATTTATTTCTGCTCTGACCTTTATGATTTCTTTCCTTCTACTAACTTTGGGTTTTGTTTGTTCTTCTTTCTCTACTTCCTTTAGGTGTAAGGTTAGGTTGTTTATTTGAGCTGTTTGTTGTTTCTTGAGGTAGGATTGTATTGCTGTAAACTTCCCTCTTAGAACTGCTTTTGCTGCATCCCATAGGTTTTAGATCATTGTGTTTTCATTGTCATTTGTCTCTAGGTATTTTTTGATTTCCTCTTTAATTTCTTCAGTGATCTCTTGGTTATTTAGTAGTGTATTGTTTAGCCTCCATGTGTTTGTGTTTTTTACGTTTTTTTCCCTGTAATTGATTTCGAATCCCATAGCGTTATGGTCGGAAAAGATGCTTAATATGATTTCAATTTTCTTAAATTTACTGAGGCTTGATTTGTGACCCAAGATGCAATCTATCCTGGAGAATGTTCCGTGCGCAATTGAGAAGAAAGTGTAATCTGCTGTTTTTGGATGGAATGTCCTATAAATATCAGTTAAATCTATCTGGCCTATTGTGTCATTTAAAGCTTGTGTTTCCCTATTTATTTTCTGTCTGGATGATCTGTCCATTGGTGTAAGTGAGGTGTTAAAAGTCCCCCACTATTATTGTGTTACTGTTGATTTCCTCTTTTATAGCTGTTAGCAGTTGCCTTATGTATTGAGGTGCTCCTATGTTGGGTGCATATATATTTATAATTCTTATATCTTCTTCCTGGATTGATCATTATGTAATGTCCTTCCTTGTCTCTTGCAACATTCTTTATTTTAAAGTCTATTTTACCTGATACGAGTATTGCTACTCCAGCTTTCTTTTGATTTCCATTTGCATGGAATATCTTTTTCCATCCCCTCACTTTCAGTCTGTATGTGTCCCTGGGTCTGAAGTGGGTCTCTTGTAGACAGCATATATATGGGTCTTGTTTTTGTATCCATTCAGCGAGCCTGTGTCTTTTGGTTGGAGCATTTAATCCATTCATGTTTAAGGTAATTATCGATATGTATGTTCCTATGACCATTTTCTTAATTGTTTTGGGTTTGTTTTTGTAGGTCCTTTTCTTCTCTTGTGTTTCCCACTTAGAGAAGTTCCTTTAGCATTTGTTGTAGAGCTGGTTTGGTGGTGCTGAATTCTCTTATCTTTTGCTTGTCTGTAAAGCTTTTGATTTCTCCTTCAAATCTGAATGAGATCCTTTCCGGGTAGAGTAATCTTGGTTGTAGGTTCTTCCCTTTCATCACTTTAAGTATATCATGCCACTCCCTTCTGGCTCGTAGAGTTTCTGCTGAGAAATCACCTGTTAACCTTATGGCCGTTCCCTTGTATGTTATTTGTCATTTTTTCCCTTGCTGCTTTCAGTAATTTTTCTTTGTCTTTAATTTTTGCCAATTTGATTACTATGTGTCTTGGCGTGTTTCTCCTTGGGTTTATCCTGTATGGGACTCTCTGTGCTTCCTGGACTGGGTGGCTATTTCCTTTCCCATGTTAGGGAAGTTTTGAACTATAATCTCTTCAAATATTTTCTCAGGTCCTTTCTCTCTCTCTTCTCCTTCTGGGACCCCTATAATGTGAATGTTGTTGCATTTAGTGTTGTCCCAGAGGTCTCTTAGACTGTCTTCATTTCTTTTCATTCTTTTTTCTATATTCTGTTCCGCAGCAGTGAATTCCACCATTCTGTCTTCCAGGTCACTTATCCGTTCTTCTGCCTCATTTATTCTGCTATTGATTCCTTCTAGGAATTTGTATTTTTCATTTCAGTTGTTGTACTGTTCATCTTTGTTTGTTTGTTCTTTAATTCTTCTAGGTCTTTGTTAAACATTTCTTGCATCTTCTTGATCTTTGCCTCCATTCTTTCTCCGAGGTCCTGGATCATCTTCACTCTCATTATTCTGAATTCTTTTTCTGGAAGGTTGCGTATCTCCACTTCATTTAGTTGTTTTTTTGGGGTTTTATCTTGTTCCTTCATCTGGTACGTAGCCCTCTGCCTTTTCATCTTGTCTCTCTGTGAATGTGGTTTTTGTTACACAGGCTGCACGACTGTAGTTCTTTTTGCCTCTGCTGTCTGCCCTCTGGTGGATGAGGCTATCTAAGAGGCTTGTGCAAGTTTCCTGATGGGAGGGACTGGTGGTGGGTAGAGATGGCTGTTGCTTGGTGGGCAGAGCTCAGTAAAACTTTAATCAGCCTGTCTGCTGGTGGGTGGGACTGGGTTCCCTCCCTGTTGGTTGTTTGGCCTTAGGCGACCCAACACTGGAGCCTACCCAGGCTCTTTGGTGGGGCTAGTGGCAGACTCTGGGAGGGCTCACACCAAGGAGGACTTCCCAGAACTTCTGCTGCCAGTGTCCTTGTCCCTGCAGTGAGCCACAACTGCCCCCCGCCTCTGCAGGAGACCCCCCAACACTAGCAGGTAGGTCTGGTTCAGTCTCCTACGGAATCACTCCTCCTTCCCCTGGGTCATGATGTGCACACTACTTTGTGTGTGCCCTCCAAGAATGGAGTCTATGTTTCCCCCAGTTCAGTCAGAGTCCTGCAATTGATTCCCACTAGCCTTTAAAGTCTGATTCTCTAGGAATTCCTCCTCCTGTTGCCAGACCCCCAGGTTGGGAAGCCTGACGGGCTCAGAACCTTCACTCCAGTGGGTGGACTTCTGTGGTATAAGCATTCTCCAGTTTGTGAGTCACCTGCCTAGCAGTTATGGGATTGGATTTTATCGTGATTGCACCCCTCCTACCGTCTCATTGTGGCTTCTCCTTTGTCTTTGGATGTGGGGTATCTTTTTTGGTGAGTTCCAGTGTCTTCCTGTCGATGATTGTTCAGCAGTTAGTTGTGATTCCGGTGCTCTCACAAGAGGGAGTGAGAGCACGTCCTTCTGCTCCGCCATCTTGAACCAATGCTCGATCTTGGATTTCTAACCTCCAGAATGGTGAGAAAATAAATTTCTGTTGTTTAAGCCACCCAGTCTATGGTATTTTGTTATGGCAGCCCTAGCTGACTAATACAATACTGCACCACAGTAAGTCTTTTAAAAATGTATTTTAAAAATATGTCATAACATTTATTAAATCCAGTGCCTATTTTAAATTTTTTTAATTAAGTGAGGAACTTTAAGTGCGTCTCACATATTTCTTCTTTCTTGTGATTTATCCTTTTATGTCCCTTAAGTTTTAAAAATATGGAACATACCTAAGAATTAAAACATGTTGCCAGTGGATTTTAGCATGCTAATTGTTCTTTTTAAATTATAATTCATGGGGTGCTAATTTCCTATTCATAGAAGGGTTCAGTGTTAAGACAAATAATGCATTTATGTTATTTTGAATTATTTTTTTCTTCAACTAACCCAATAACAGATTGCATGCCAGATTTTAGCATTACAAAGGGATTTTAAAGATGAATATGCCAGTATGGTTTTGTTTAGTTAATTTTCCTATATACAATACTATCTGAAGGCTTAATGCTTCTTCTTTTTCCTTGTTTCTTTTCTCTTTGGTGCTATTTATTAGCTGCTGCTTCCCTCTCCTCTGTTTCCGTGTCTACTTTAGGTTGAGTTGAGACAATGTGCTTCACAGATAAACTTCTAATTTGTGACTAGTTGATAAAGCATTATTATTAGAAACTTGTACTTACAGATATCCTTATAAGAAAATGAAATCAGAGAATTAGAGTTGGAAGGTGCCCTAAAAATAACTTTCTAGGCAATACCTAAATTATTCCAGATGTGATGTTAAGAGGAAAAGACTGTGATACGGAAATGCCCTTTTTAAGCTATTGTAGAAGGCTAATAATACTCATTTTCAGAATTCTCTTACAACAGGATGAAATCTCTATACTGTAGTGTGTTAGGTTCTTACTCTGGGGAGACACAACAGTTGCTACTGTACCGTATGTCTGTTCCACATGTAGAATGAAATTATGAAGTCTTCCCTCAGCCTTCTTATGTCCAGTTTCTTTCATCTTTCCTTATGATTCCTATTTCCCTGCATTTGCCCTGTGGTTTCTTCTGAAAATATAAATCCTTCATGCTGCTTTCAGTGTGAATAGCATTTTGTTAACTCGAAAGCATTATGCAAATATAAATGATTATTCTACTGTTATGAAGGTGGTTGGCCAATAAGCTGTACTGTTACAAAAGCAGTCAGGTGCTGGCTTTGAATGGTTCTTGGACAATCAGTTTGTTACTGAAAATTTTTAAGTGTATATTTTTATACTCTGTGGTCCATATTTTATCACTTTTCTGATTCTTACTACAGTTTTCTTTAAATTCAGCTCTGATGAACATACACCAGTAGAGGACAAAGAGCCAAAGAAAAGCACCACTTTAGCTTCTACTTCAGAAGGTATTTTTTAAATATAGGACTTTTTTATTGAGAAGTTTAAAAAATACGTTTATAAATAGTTGAATATTAGACTTTACTCAAATCGCCTGTCATCAGTTCCTTTTCAGTATATATATATATTTTTTTCGGTACACAGGCCTCTCACTGTTGTGGCCTCTCCCGTTGCGGAGCACAGGCTCCAGACGCTCAGGCTCAGCGGTCATGGCTCACGAGCCCAGCTGCTTCCCAGACCGGGACCCGAACCCGTGTCCCCTGCATCGGCAGGCGGACTCTCAACCACTGCGCCACCGGGGAAGCCCATCTTTTCAGTATTTTTAATACAATAAAATTGATGCTCAGAAATACTTCTTTAGAAGTTAGTTTTTTATTTGTATTTTATGTAGAAGAAAAGAAGAAGAAGAAGTCTAGTCATTCAAAAGAAAGGCCCAAGAAAAAGAGGAAGAAAAAATCATCTAAAAGAAAACACAAGAAGTATTCTGATGATAGTGACAGTGACTCTGATTCTGAAACAGACTCCAGTGGTAAGAAAGCCAACATCCTTCTGTGAGCCTTGCTTCAAAACTAGTTGTACTTCTTGAAAGCTTATTTTACAAGAAGGTTCTTGAAAACAATAATAGCCAAGAGTTTTGAACACTCACTGACTTGGTGTTGGGCACCCTGCTAAGTGCTTGATACGCATTATTGCTATTTAATCCACACAGTCACTGTAGGACACATCTTAGAGATGGAGACATGGAGGCCCAGAGCAGGTTATAAGTGATACAGCCACTATGGAGAAGAGTATGGAGGTTCCTTAAAAAACTACAAATAGAACTACCATATGACCCACTACTGGGCATATACCCTGAGAAAACCATAGTTCAAAAAGAGTCATGGGGCTTCCCTGGTGGTGCAGTGGTTGAGAGTCTGCTTGCCGATGCAGGGGACACGGTTTCATGCCCCGGTCGGGGAAGATCCCACATGCCGCGGAGAAGCTAGGCCTGTGAGCCATGGCCGCTGAGCCTGCACATCCGGAGCCTGTGCTCCGCAACGGGAGAGGCCACAACAGTGAGAGGCCCGCATACCGCAAAAAAAAAAAGAGTCATGAACCACAATGTTCATTGCAGGTCTGTTTACAATAGCCAGGAGATGGAAGCAACCTAAGGGTCCATCAACAGATGAATGGATAAAGAAGATGTGGCACATATATACAATGAATATTACTCAGCCATAAAAAGAAACAAAATTGAGTTATTTGTAGTGAGGTAGATGGACCTAGAGTCTGTCATACAGAGTGAAGTAAGTCAGAAAGAGAAAAACAAATACCGTATGCTAACACATATATATGGAATCTAAGAAAAAAAAAAGGTCATGAAAAACCTAGGGGTAAGACAGGAATAAAGACACAGACCTACTAGAGCATGGACTTGAGGATATGGGGAGGGGGAAGGGTAAGCTGGGACAAAGTGAGAGAGTGGCATGGACGTATATACACTACCAAACGTAAAAGAGATAGCTAGTGGGAAGCAGCCACATAGCACAGGGAGATCAGCTCGGTGCTTTGTGACCACCTAGAGGGGTGAGATAGGGAGGGAGGGAGACGCAAGAGGAAAGAGATATGGGGATATATGTATATGTATAACTGATTCACTTTGTTATAAAGCAGAAACTAACACACCATTGTAAAGCAATTATACTCCAATAAAGATGTTAAAAAAAAGTACCGCCCCAAGGCCACACAGTTGGGATTCAAACCTAAGCCGTGTGACTCCAGATTGGTTGTGTGTAGCTGTACGAGGCATGTGGCACCGAACCATGTTGGGGTTAGTCTGTGAGACGTGTGGTGCTAAACCAAGCCACAGGGGGCTGCCTCAGCCCAGTGGAGCAGCTCTTTTGTGAGATTCTCACACTAAGTGGGCACCTTTGTGCAATTTTCAAAAAGGTACACCATAGGGGACTCCCTCTGGCCAGCAGCTGATTTATGTATCACACTTCCTGTGGGGCGGCACATCACAAAAAAGTCACCTTTTTGTGCCCTCTCCTGGCTGATGACTGACAGAGGGTGCCTCCTCTGGGGACACGTTACACTAAGGCACCCCTTCCTCTGGTGTCACCTGGGTTTCCTGGCCCTCACTGTCACCTTTCTTCCTCACTGCTGGAAGGCTGAGCTTTCTTGAAGCGCAGATCTGAGCATGGCGGTCCCTACTTAAAATCCTTCCACAGTTCTCCATGGCCTTCAGGGTAAAGTCAGATCCCAATTGTAGAGGAATAACTGAGGACATGGAAAGGAGACGTGACCCATGAACCCCTCGGCAGACCGAGGGTTAGCGAGTAAGCCAGAACTGCAGGCAGTCCTGGATACTTTGGGCGCTGATCCATGAAATGACCTCAGTATAATCAGAATGATGGGAACACAAGGAAATGTCCTTGTGCTACTTTAGTATAATCAGAATGATGGGAACACAAGGAGATGTCCTTGTGCTGCTTGTGAGCTCAAGGATGAAGCACGGCATGTCTTCAAGAAGGCCCACTGTTGCTTGTCTAATCAATAAAAGCATATATTGCTGCTTTGGCTTTTCTGGAATGTTAAAATTTTAAGTCTTAATATGTAAACATAGATAATGCTTAAATAAAAGTCACCACAGCAGGATGAGACGGCACTGTATTGCCTGAGCGAGCAGCAGCCCTCTACTGCTGTGCTTCTGCACAATTCATCTCGTGTGATGAGCTTACTTTCAGCCCTGTCATAAGAAAACTGCAACACCAATTGATCTCTCGCATCACGTACCCTGTGGCTCTCCTGCAGCGTCCTCTTTGGCCTAAGGATGACTTTCCATCTCCTTGATACTGCACGTCCTTTCTCTTGACTCTGTCGCTTGATACAGAGAGTCCGTCTGCCTACAATGCCGGTCTCTCCCTGCACGCGGCTTGGCTTACTCATTGCTATGATGGGCATGCATTACGTTTGTAATGAAACTGATTTTAAAAATAACTAGCTTAAGAGTCACCTTTTCCTGGTCAACCATTCCTCAACCACTATCCCCAAATCAGCCTGATTTTGAGACTCTTCTGTATGCCCAGAGCACCCCATGCTTCCCTCTCACTCAGATTCTAGTTGCCTCTTTCCCTATGTCTCCTCCACTAGAATGTGCTCCTGGAAAGCAAACCCTCAAACACACACATCATGAAAATACTCAAACATTGAGAAAAATAAAGGGAGTAGTAGTATTAATGCCATGTACAGTACTTGTCACTCAGGTTTAACATTTGTTAGCATTTTGACATACTTGTTTCAGATAGGGATTTTTTTTGTTGAGATAGTCAAGGTAAAATACACTAAATATTTCTGTCTGCAACGCTTTAAAAAATGACATTTTCCTACTTAACTACAATACCATTATCTCACCAGTAAGTTAATAATTCCCTATATCATCTAATACCTAGTGTGACTTTAATTTCTATGCTTCCAGTGCCTAGCACGGTTTGTGACATAAGCGTTTGAATGAGTGAATTTCTCTGATATAACAAATGGGACAGGAAAAGCATATTTATCTTGTCAAAGGTATTAACATGGGGACTTCTCTGGTGGCACAGTGGTTAGGAGTCTGCCTGCCAATGCAGGGGACTTGGGTTCGAGGTCTGGTCCAGGAAGATCCCATATGCCACAGAGCAACTAAGCCCGTGTGCCACAACTACTGGGCCTGTGCTCTAGAGCCCACGTGCCACAACTACGGAAGCCTGCACGCCTAGAGCCTGTGCTCCGCAACAAGAGAAGCCACTGCAATGAGAAGCCTGTGTGGCACAACGAAGAGTAGCCCCTGCGCACTGCAACTAGAGAAAGCCCGCACGCAGCAACGAAGACCGAACACAGCCATAAGTAAATAAATAAATCATAAATAAATTTATAAAAAGGTATTAATGTTTAGAGGTAAACTTTTTTTTCAATTTTAATGTGTTTTAATTTTCAGATGAAGATACAAAGGAAAGCAAAAAAAAAAAAGCCCAGCAAAAGAAAAAGAAGAAACACAGATGATCAGGTTTTTTAATGTAATTTTTATTACGGAAAAGGTCAAATATATATACAAGTATAGAGAATAGTGTAATGATCTCCCATGTACATATCACCAACTTGAACAATTATCAACTTGTGAGAAGTTGCCACCACCTCCCAATTATTTTGAAACAAATCCCAGATATCATTTCATTTATAAACAATTCAGCATGCTTCTCTAAAAGAGAGACATTCTTTTTTAAACATAACCACATTACCATTACTATGCCTAAAAATTTAACAGTAATTCCTCAGTTTTTTATCACACTTCATTTTTATTTTGTTTTCTAGCCTGGCAGTTTCACATGAGGAAGACAGCATGAAGAAAGCCAAGGTCTGACCACTTCTTTTCAGTGATCTATTAATCTGGAATATTAATCAGGGCCTCCCTCTTGCTTCCAGCAGCAGTAAACCAAAATGTTCCCTTTTAGTGTTTAATCGTCAGATCTAGCGTCCTTTCAAGGACGCTGAATGAGACAAAATACATTTGAAGGCATAATTGTCACTTCTGAGCCAGGGAAGACACAACAATATGGCTCCTGTGGTGGGGGGAGGGGTGAAAAGGGAGAAGAGCCTCTTTCTGGCCTCAATGGAGGCACCTCTTGTGTTCCCTTTGAAGCAGCAGTTCCTTTGGGCCAGAATGGTTTGTTCCCCTATATCCTTCACAAAAAGGGAGAGTAGTGAACAGAATCTGGAGCATCTAGAACAAAACTAGGTGAATATTTGGATGCTACCTTCCCATAAAGCCCTATGAATAGTAATTTCTTAGGAAGGTTCCTTTAGAGTCCAGGCTTGTGCCTGAGCTCCTCATCATGAATGGAGCTTGGTCCCATTTTGCAGCACACTGTTCTCTCACTAGGGACTTTTCCCACCTCATCTTATATGTGTATGTATCTGAGAAGTGCAGGGTCTAGTGATAGTGCTTAGGGACGTCACCTCATGAAAAGAGACCTTCTTGACATTCCTTAGCAATTCTTACCCATATCATACTAACCCCATTTGGCACATAAAAACAAATATACAAGAGAATTCACATCTGTACTGAAAATACAAAAAATATGCCCTATTAAAAACACAGTGCACTGTTTTCATTTATTCAGTTCATTTATTAGGCATTTGGTGAACTGCTCTTGAGGTGCTATGAAAAATTTCAATCTGGCAAAAAATACTTTGGAAAAACTCATAGAAAACATGTCTTACAAGATAGGGACTAGAAAATGAATGCTGATGACAGGGACCCATGCCAGGCCAAGCAAAGCTAAGCCAAAGGAAGGCATAGGTGGAGGAGGCAAGGGCAGACAAGGCAAGGATGGCATGGGTGGCCCAGGTATTTGGGGCTGCAGTGGCACCAGAGGAACCCAACTCCAGTTGGGTTGCAGAATAAATATGGCATTATAGGGTCCATCCAGGATTATGATGACAGGGTGACCCATGGCCACAGGGGATGTATTTCTGAGAATTAAACCCCTCTGATATCTCCAACACTTGGCCCTCCCATTCTTAAACCAAAACTTTAATCAGAGGGAAAAAAGGTATTGGTTTAGTATATTGAACAGTTAATGTCTTAATAGAAGAACACAACATGCAAATCTATGTGCTATTGATGAAATGGAAGAAACTATTTCATTATTGCTCAAATATCTTAGGAAAATTAATACTGCACCCCTCCCTTCAGCCCGCCCTTAGTGATCGTAGGCTATATGTGCCAAGCTCTGGTCTAGGCTTATTGCTTTGTTCCTGTCCTCCCACTTTTAGTATTCTTTAACTATTTTGCATGTCCTACATGCAAACCAGCTAGTGAATTGCACTGTGTCCTTGCTGTTAATGCTTTGCCTGGTAACAGGGTAAAGACATGTTAGTGTTCTGACAGCAGTCGAGCTGCCCTGCCCCTCCTCACTAGGGACAATGTCACCCTGGTGATGGGGGGAGCTGAGCATGGTAAAAACTCAACCCCTTTCAAAGTCATACTGAGGGAGGCAGCCCCTATTTTAAAACCCCATCTTCAGTCTGAAGTAAATAATTAATAGGAAGGAACATGTTGGATTTTTAGACAGAAGGCTTCCTTCAAGGATGACTAAGGAGTCATTCACCCTCTGAAACATCTTGAAAGTTAGAAAGGTGGTCTGGCAAGGGGGGCCCAGTGGGGTTTTGACTTGTCTTACTGGGACGTGAGAGTTGCTGAAGATCTGGTCACTGCCTTGATATCTTAGTCTTTAATGCTAAGGAAAGTTCAACCTAACTAGGTTCAACTCCATTCAAACCCAGTTTCTGCCCAGCCAATAATTCGGAGGGAAAGAGGCAGACCACTGTCAATTCTGCATGTGCCCACCCACCCCCACCCTCCAGTCTTCATGGGCTCAGGACACTGTCAGCTAACCCGGTTCTACCTCCAGGTTCAGGATTCTGGATGGAAGGTGATGTTGCTGGAGCAGGTCCTGCCAGCCCTACTCCTCAACTAGGAGATCCCAACACCAACAAGAGCTCTAAGGCAGGAGAGTGGAACTAGGCATTTTAGAACAAGGTCAACAACAGTGTGGCACCCCCGTGTTCACTGCAGCATTATTTGTGATAGATAAGGAAACAACCCAATTGTCTATCTACGGATGAATGAATAAAGAAAATGTGTATACAGGCACATCTCAGAGATATTGTCGGTATGGTTCCAGACCACTGCAACAAAGCGAATATCGCAATAAAGTGAGCCACATGGATTTTTTGGTTTCCTAATACATGTAAAAGTTATTTTTACACTATACTGTAGTCTATTAAAGTATGCAATAGCATTATGTCTTAAGAAACAACATAAAGGGCTTCCCTGGTGGCCCAGTGGTTAAGAACCCGCCTGCCAACGCAGGGGACATGGGTTCGAGCCTTGGTCTGGGAAGATCCCACATGCCATGGAGCAACTATGCCCGTGTGCCACAACTACTGAGCCTGCACGCTACAGCCCACGTGCCACAACTACTGAGCCTGCGAACCACAAATACTAAAGCCCGTGCGCCTAGAGCCCATGCACCGCAACAAGAGAAGCCACTGCAATGAGAAACCCGGGCAACAAAGAGTAGCCCCCACTCGCTGCAACTAGAGAAAGCCCGTGCGCAACGAAGACCCAATGCAGCCAAAAATAAATAAATAAATATTTTTAAAAAAACCCACAACGTAAATACCTTAAAAATACTTTATTGGTGGGCTTCCCTGGTGGCGCAGTGATTGAGAGTCTGCCTGTTGATGAAGGGGACACGGGTTCGTGTCCCGGTCCGGGAAGATCCCACATGCCGCGGAGCGGCTAGGCCCGTGAGCCATGGCCACTGAGCCTGTGCGTCCGGAGCCTGTGCTTCGCAATGGGAGAGGCCACAACAGTGAGAGGCCTGCGTACCGCAAAAAAAAAAAACAAAAAACTTTATTGGTGAGGAGCTTCAAGATGGCGGAAGAGTAAGACGCAGAGATCACCTTCCTCCCCACAAATACATCAGAAATCTACATGTGGTACAGCTCCTACAGAACACCTGCTGAACGCTGGCAGAAGACCACAGACCTCCCTCCCAAAAGGCAAGAAACTCCCCACGTACCTGGGTAGGGCAAAAGAAAAAACAAAAACAGACAAAAGAATAGGGACGGGACCTGCACCAGTGGGAGGGAGCTGTGAAGGAGGAGAGGTTTCCACACACTAGGAAGCCCCTTCGTGGGCCAAGACTGCGGGTGGTGGAGCGGGGAAGCCTTGGAGCCATGGAGGAGAACGCAGCAACAGAGTTGTGGAGGGCAAAGCGGGGAGATTCCCACACAGAGGAACGGTGCCGACCAGCACTCACCAGCCTGAGAGGCTTGTCTGCTCACCCGCTGGGTTGGGCGGGGGTCTGGGAGCTGAGGCTCAGGCTTTGGAGGTCAGATCCCAGGGAGAGGACTGGGGTTGGCTGAGTGAACACAGCCTGAAGGGGGCCAGTGTGCCACAGGTAGCCAGGAGGGAGTCTGGAGCTGCCGAAGAGGCAAGACACTTTTTCTTGCCTCTTTGTTTCCTGGTACACGAGGAGAGGGGATTAAGAGCGCAGCTTAAAGGAGCTCCAGAGACGGATACGAGACGCGGCTATCAGTGTGGACCCCAGAGATGGGCAGGAGACACTAAGGCTTCTGCTAGAGCCAACAAGAAGCCTGTGTGCAAGCACAGGTCACTATCCACACCGCCCCTACTGGGAGCCTGTGCATCTCACCACTGCCAGGGTCCTGTGATCCAGGGACAACTTCCCCGGTAGAATGCATGGCACGCCTCAGGCTGGTGCAACGTCATGCCGGCCTCTGCACCCGCAGGCTCGCCCCGCATCCGTACCCCTGCCTTCCCCCGGCCTGAGCGAGCCAGAGCCCCCGAATCAGCTGCTCCTTTAACCCCGTCCTGTCTGAGCGAAGAACAGACGCCCTCCAGCGACCTACACGCAGAGGCGGGTCCAAATCCACAGCTGAACCCGAGGAGCTGTGCGAACAAAGAAGAGAAAGGAAAATCTCTCCCAGCAGCCTAAGGAGCAGTGGATTAAATCTCCACAATCAACTTGATATACCCTGCATCTGTGGAATACCTGAATAGACAACAAATCATCCCAAATTGAGGAGGTGGACTTTGGGAGCAATGATACATATATTGTTTTCCCTTTTTCTCTTTTTGTGACTGTGTATGTATATGCTTCTGTGCGTGATTTTGTCTGTATAGCTTTGCTTTTACCATTTGTCCTAGGGTTCTCTCTGTCCGTTTCTTTTTAATTTTATTAAAAAAATTTTTTTCTTAATAATTTTTAATTTAATAACATTATTTTATTTTATCTTCTTCTTTCTTTCTTTCCTTTCTTCCTCCCTTTTATTCTGAGCCGTGTGGAGGAGAGGCTCTTGGTGCTCCAGCCAGGCGTCAGGGCTGTGCCACTGAGGTGGGAGAGCCATGTTCAGGACACTGGTCCACAAGAGGCCTCCCAGCTCCACGTAATATCAAACGGTGAAAATCTCCCAGAGATCTCCATCTCAACGCCAAGACCCAGCTCCACTCAACAACCAGCAAGGTACAGTGCTGGACACCCAATGCCAAACAACTAGCAAGACAGGAACCCAACCCCATCCATTAGCACAGAGGATTCCTAAAATCATAATAAGCCCACAGACACCCCAAAACACCACCAAACGTGGACCTGCCCGCCAGAAAGACAAGATCCAGCCTCATCCACCAGAATAGGTACTAGTCCCCTCCACCAGGAAGCCTACACAACCCACTGAACCAACCTTAGCCACTGGGGACAGACACCAAAAACAATGGGAACTACGAACCTGCAGCCTGCGAAAAGGAGACCCCAAACACAGTAAGTTAAGCAAAATGAGAAGACAGAGAAAGACACAGCAGATCAAGGAGCGAGGCAAAAACCCACCAGACCTAACAAATGAAGAGGAAATAGGCAGTCTACCTGAAAAATAATTCAGAATAATGATAGTAAAGATGATCCAAAATCTTGGAAATAGAATGGAGAAAATACAAGAAACGTTTAAAAAGGACTTAGAAGACCTAAAGAGCAAACAAACAGTGATGAACAACACAATAAATGAAATTCAAAATTCTCTAAAAGGGATCAATAGCAGAATAACTGAGGCAGAAGAACGGATAAGTGACCTGGAAGATAAAATAGTGGAAATAACTACTGCAGAGCAGAAAAAAGAAAAAAGAATGTGAAGAACTGAGGACAGTCTCAGAGACTTCTGGGACAACATTAAATGCACCAGCATTCGAATTATAGAGGTTGCAGAAGAAGAAGAGAAAAAGAAAGGGACTGAGAAAATATTTGCAGAGATTATAGTTGAAAACTTCCCTAATATGAGAAAGGAAATAGTTAAGTCCAGGAAGTGCAGAGAGTCCCATACAGGATAAATCCAAGGAGAAACATGCCAACACACATACTAAACTATCAAAAATTAAATACAAAGAAAACATATTGAAAGCAGCAAGGGAAAAACAACAAATCACACACAAGTGAATCCCCATAAGGTTAACAGCTGATCTTTCAGCAGAAACTCTGCAAGCCAATAGGGAGTGGCAGGACATATTTAAAGTGATGAAGGAGAAAAACCTACAACCAAGATTACTCTACCCAGCAAGGATCTCATTCAGATTTGACGGAGAAATTAAAACCTTTACAGACAAGCGAAAGCTGAGAGAGTTCAGCACCACCAAACCAGCTTTACAACAAATGCTAAAGGAACTTCTCCAGGTAGGAAACACAAGAGAAGGAAAAGACCTACAATAATAAACCCCAAACAATTAAGAAAATGGGAATAGGAACATACATATCGATAATTACCTTAAATGTAAATGGATTAAATGCTCCAACCAAAAGACATAGATAGACTGAATGGAAAAAATAACAAGACCCATATATATGCTGTCTACAAGAGACCCACTTCAGACCTAGGGACACATACAGACTGAAAGTGAGGGGATGGAAAAAGATATTCCATGCAAATGGAATCAAAAGAAAGCTGGAGTAGCTATTCTTATATCAGACAAAATAGACTTTAAAGACTATTACAAGAGACAAAGAAGGACACTACATAATGATCAGGGGATCAATACAAGAAGAAGATAAAACAATTGTAAATATTTATGCACCCAACATAGGAGCACCTCAATACATAAGGCATATACTAACAACCATAAAAGGGGAAATTGACGGTAACACAATCATAGTAGGGGACTTTAACACCCCACTTTCACCAATGGACACATCATCCAAAATGAAAATAAATAAGGAAACAAACTTTAAATGATACACAGAATGTACTTAATTGATATTTACGGACATTCTATCCAAAAACAACAGAATACACATTCTTCTCAAGTGCTCATGGAACATTCTCCAGGATAGATCATATCTTGGGTCACAAATCAAGCCTCAGTAAATTTAAGAAAATTGAAATCTTATCAAGTATCTTTTCTGACCACAACGCCATGAGACTAGATATCAATTATAGGAAAAAATGTGTAAGAAACACAAACACATGGAGGCTAAATAACACACTACTTAATAACCAAGAGATCGCTGAAGAAATCAAAGAGGAAATAAAAAAATACCTAGAATCAAATAACACTGAAAACACGACGACCCAAAAGCTATGGGATGCAGCAAAAGCAGTTCTAAGAGGGAAGTTTATAGCAATACAATCCTACCTTAAGAAACAAGAAACATCTCAAATAAACAACCTAACCTTACACCTAAAGCAGTTAGAGAAAGAAGAACAAAAAACCCCAAAATTAGCCAAAGGAAAGAAATCATAAAGATCAGATCAGAAATAAATGAAAAATAAATGAAGGAAACGATAGTAAAGATCAATAAAACTAAAAGCTGGTGTGTTGAGAAGATAAACAAAATTGATAAACCATTAGCCAGACTCATCAAGAAAAAAGGGAGAAGACTCAAATCAGTAGAATTAGAAACGGAAAAGGAGAAGTAACAACTGACACTGCAGAAATACAAAGCAACATGAGAGATTACTACAAGCAACTATATGTCAATAAAATGGGCAACCTGGAAGAAATGGACAAATTCTTAGAAATGCACAACCTTCCAAGACTGAACCACGAAGAAATAGAAAATATGAACAGACCAATCACAAGCACTGAAATTGAAACTATGATTAAAAATCTTCCAACAAACAAAAGCCCAGTACCGGATGGCTTTACAGGTGAATTCTATCAAACATTTAGAGAAGAGCTAACACCTATCCTTCTCAAACTCTTCCAAAATATAGCAGAGGGAGGAACACTCCCAAACTCATTCTACGAGGCCACCATCACTCTGATACCAAAACCAGACAAAGATGTCACAAAGAAAGAGAACTACAGGCCAATATCACTGATGAACATAGATGCAAAATTCCTCAACAAAATACTAGCAAACAGAATCCAACAGCACATTAAAAGGATCATACACTATGATCAAGTGGGATTTATCCCAGGGAAGCAGGATTCTTCAATATATGCAAATCAATCAATGTGATACACCATATTAACAAACTGAAGGAGAAAAACCATATGATCATCTCAATAGATGCAGAGAAAGCTTTTGGCAAAATTCAACACCAATTTATGATAAAAACCCTCCAGATAGTAGGCATAGAGGGAACTTTCATCAACATAATAAAGGCTATATATGACAAACCCACAGCCAACATTGTCCTCAATGGTGAAAAACTGAAACCATTTCCACTAAGTTCAGGAACAAGACAAGGTTGCCCACTCTCACCACTGTTATTCAACATAGCTTTGGAAGTTTCAGCCACAGCAATCAGAGAAGAAAAAGAAATTAAAGGAATCCATATTGGAAAAGAAGAAGTAAAGCTGTCACTTTGCAGGTGACATGATACTATACATAGAGAATCCTAAAGATGCTACCAGAAAACTACTAGAGCTAATCAGTGAATGTGGTAAAGTTGCAGGATACAAAATTAATGCACAGAAATCTCTTGCATTTCTATACACTAATGATGAAAAATATGAAAGAGAAATTAAGAAAACACTCCCATTACCCATTGCAACAAAAAGAATAAAATATCTAGGAATAAACCTACCTAAGGAGACAAAAGACCTGTATGCAGAACATTATAAGAAACTGATGAAAGAAATTAAAGATGATACAAATAGTTGGAGAGATATACCATTTTCTTGGATTGGAAGATTCAACTTTGTGAAAATGACTCTACTACCCAAAGCAATCTACAGATTCAATGCAATCCCTATCAAACTACCACTGGCATTTTTCCCAGAACTAGAACAAAAAGTTTCACAATTTGTATGCAAACACAAAAGACCCTGAATAGCCAAAGCAATCTTGAGAAAGAAAAATGGAGCTGGAGGAATCAGACGCCCTGACATCAGACTATACTACAAAGCTACAGTAATCAAGACAGTATGGTACTGGCACAGAAACCGAAATACAGATCAGTGGAACAGGATAGAAAACCCAGAAATAAACCCACGCACATATGGTCACCTTATCTTTGATAAAGGAGGCAAGAATATACAGTGGAGAAAAGACAGCCTCTTCAATAAGTGGTGCTGGGAAAACTGGACAGCTCCATGTAAAAGAATGAAATTAGAACACTCCCTAACATCATACACAAAAATAAACTCAAAATGAATTAAAGACCTAAGTGTAAGGCCAGACACCATCAAACTCTTAGAGGAAAACATAGGCAGAACACTCTATGACATAAATCACAGCAAGATCCTTTCTGACGCACCTCCTAGAGAAATGGAAATAAAAACAAAAATAAACAAATGGGACCTAATGAAACTTAAAAGCTTTTTCACAGCAAAGGAAACCATAAACAAGACAAAAAAACAACCCTCAGAATGGGAGAAAATATTTGTAAATGAAGCAACTGACAAAGGATTAATCTCCAAAATTTACAAGCAGCTCAATACTGAAAAAATAACCCAATCCAAAAATGGGCAGAAGACCTAAATAGACATTTTTCCAAAGAAGATATACAGATTGCCTAACAGACACATGAAAGAATGCTCAACATCATTAATCATTAGCAAAATACAAATCAAAACTACAATGAGATATCATCTCACACCGATCAGAATGGCCATCATCAAAAAATCTACAAACAATAAATGCTGGAGGGGGTGTGGAGAAAAGGGAACCCTCTTGCACTGTTGGTGGGAATGTAAATTGATACAGCCACTATGGAGAACAGTATGGAAGTTCCTTAAGAAACTAAAAATAGAACTGCCGTATGACCCAGCAATCCCACTAGTGGGCATATACCCTGAGAAAACCATAATTCAAAAAGAGTCATGTACCACAATGTTCATTGCAGCTCTATTTACAATAGCTAGGACATGGAAGCAGCCTAAGTGTCCATCGACAGATGAATGGATAAAGAAGATGTGGCATATATATACAATGGAATATTACTCAGCCATAAAAAGGAATGAAACTGAGTTATTTGTAGTGAGGTGGATGGACCTAGAGTCTGTCATACAGAGTAAGTCAGAAAGAGAAAAACAAATACCATATGCTAACACATATATATGGAATCTTAAAAAAAATGGTCATGGAGAACCTAGGGGCAAGATGGGAATAAAGATGCATACCTACTAGAGAATGGACTTGAGGATATGGGGAGGGGGAAGGGTAAGCTGGGACAAAGTGAGAAAGTGACATGGACATATATACACTACCAAACGTAAAATAGATAGCTAGTGGGAAGCAGCCGCATAGCACAGGTAGATCAGCTCGGTGCTTTGTGACCACCTAGCGGGGTAGGATAGGGAGGGTTGGAGGGAGGGAGATGCAAGGGGGAAGAGATATGGGGACATATGTATATGTATAACCAATTCACTTTGTTATAAAGCAGAAATTAACACACCAATGTAAAGCAAGTATACTCCAATAAAGATGTTAAAAAAAATAACAATAAAAAAATAAATAAATTTCTGTTGTTTAAGCCGTGAAAAATAAAAAATACTTTATTGCTAAAAATGCTAACCACCATCTTGGGCCTTCAGCAAATTGTAATATTTCTGCAATAGAAACAGAGATCACTGATCACAGATCACTATAACAAATATAATAATGATGAAAAAGTTTGAAATATCACCAGAATTACCAAAATGTGACATAGAGACAAGAAGTGAGCAAATGCTGTTGGAAAAATGGCACCAGTGGACTTGCTTGATGCAGGGTGGCCGTAAATCTTCAATTTGTTTTAAAAAAAGAAAAAACCACAATATCTGCAAAGTGCAATAAAGTGAAGCACAATAAATGAGGTGTGCCTGTATATACAGTGGAATATTTTTCAGCCACAAAAAAGAATGAAATCTTACACTTGCTACAACATGGATGGACCTTGAGGGCATTATGCTAAGTGAAATAAATCAGAAAGACAGATAATGTGTGATCTCACTTTTACATGGAGGAATCTAAAAGCAACAAACAAACAACAACCCCCCGTCAATTAAAGAAAACAAGCTCACAGGGGCTTCCCTGGTGGCGCAGTGGTTGAGAGTCCGCCTGCCGATGCAGGGGAAACGGGTTCGTGCCCCGGTCCAGGAAGGTCCCACATGCCGCGGAGCGGCTAGGCCTGTGAGCCATGGCCGCTGAGCCTGCGCGTCCGGAGCCTGTGCCCCGCAACGGGAGAGGCCACAACAGTGAGAGGCCCACGTACAGCAAAAAAAAAAAAAAAAGAAAAGAAAAGAAAACAAGCTCATAGAACAGATTGGTGGTTGCCAGAGGAGGGACGTAGGAGAAATGGGTGAAGGGGGTCAAAGGTACAAACTTAAGTCATGGGGAGTGTAATGTACAGTATGGTGACTAGAGTTAATAGTACTATTGAAAGTACTAATAGTACTAATTTGAAAGTTGCTAAGAGAGTAAATCTTAAAAATTATCATAAGAAAAAAATTTTGGGTGTGGTGACGGATGTTAACTAGACTTATTGTGGTGATCATTTTGCAATATTTACAAATATCAAATCATTATGTTGTACACCTGAAACTAATGTATATCAATTATACCTCAATTTAAAAAAAAGAGAGAAAAGGAGGTTCTTTGGGGTTCATGCTGTAGTTTGGAAATAGATGAGAACATTCTTTTTCCTTATTTTTTTCTTGTGGTTCCTTTTCCCTTCAGAACTCCATTAAGAGACCACTACGTAAACCCAGGAGAAGCAAGCCACCAAAACTTCAGTTTTTCTTTTCCTCTGAGTTTGCTTTGCCTGCTTGAGAAATCAGAGGCCTGCGCCTCCCAAGCCCTGGCCAGACCTGACTGTGAGCCCAGCCCGTGGCCTTAGGCCGCCAGCACTGCTTTCCAGACCCCGCCACCAGGTCTGCAGCCCGCGTCCATCACTGCCCTCACACACGCTCTCTGCAGCAAAGCTAATAATAAGCTCATCCTGATTTTTCCTCCTACCAATACTTCCTTGATGCAACCTAAGGTTTTCTGTGATCTCAGGTAGTCACCTCTTGATTCCATGACCTAGAAATAAGTCATCCCTGCTTGAGGAAATGAAAAGGTACTTCAGATTAACACAGGTCCAACTCTACCCTGAATTGACAGCCACCCCACCAGCACCAAAAAGTTCCACAAAACCCACTTGTTCCTAATTGTACCATCAAAAGGGAAAAAAGTCCTTAGATGAGAAGTTCCTCAAGAGAATATTCATTTATGCATTTGGTAGTTTCATAACATTGATTTTGTGTGATATCTCCAAGGCATATTTTGACAATATATTAGAATTCTCATTTTCACCCTTTTTGGGTCAGTGGAATTTTATCCATAATTGTTCTTTTTTGTTTTTGTTTTCTTAGACAACTTTAGGGCTACCACTCCCTACCTTGCTTTACCAAATGCTGAAAAACAACAGCAGGAGGACTTGAACTTTAAGCTGTCAACCCCATCTGTCTCATTGCAACTAAACAGATGCTAGTTACTCCTATAGTGTGTTCTCTGGACCAATTACTCCCTTGCCCCAGTGCTGAAATGTTTACAGAATCACTCATTTTACCTCAGAGTTTATGCTTGGTTTTGAATATTTTAAATAATTTAGCACTGTTGAACCCTCTTATAACCCAGCTCCTCAGTGTATTAATGTAAATACTTCCAGGTCAGATTGAGTCCCAACATGACTGCATGGAAGATAGAAGTATTGCTTTAAGGAGGGCTAACATCCTCCCTAAAGGATACTTGTGTTAGGAGGACTTGAATTTTATTGGAAAAAACACATATCTATATATTCAGATGGATAGATACCACAGGTGTAGGAAAAGTGGCTCTGTTCTATTTTTTCTTCTTTGGGAATGATGGGCAGTTTCCATAAACTGGAATTTACTGATCCCATTTACTACCCCTTAAAGCCCCCAAAGTTCAAAAACTTATTTTCCAATCATGGAAAAGGCAATAAAAACAAACCAACGTGAGAATGTCCATGACAAAGATGTCCAAGTCCCAAAGCAGGTTTTAGGATGGCTGCCCTGCCAGGTTGTTTTTTTCAGGTTTACTCACCTGCACCTTGGCTTCAGTATCATCCATGTGTCTTGCAAGCTCCTTTCTGAGAGAAGAAAATCACAAATGTTCAGTATTCTGAGATGTGGATGAAATTAAATATATGGATGTTATTTCATTGTTGTTTTAAATTTTCTATCCCCTTCATGCCCCCCACCACAGTACACTTATCTGTAATACCCAGCTCCAGGCTCGCCTTAGCAGGTGGTTTTCCCTCCCACGCAAAATTTAATGGGACACCAAAAAAATCAGTAATCAAGATAAATAATGTTTTAGTGTAGTATTTAACAAATACCAAAATTAGTGCAAAAATAGCCCATGATGAAAATATTACCAAAATTTAAACATAGGTAGAATCTGACCCTGCACTTGCTCCACCGTGCCTCATGCACGGTTCCAACAAAACGTTATTTACAAAACGGGCCTCCGGCCAAAGTTTCCCTACTTGATGGATTTAAATACCGCATGAAAATATTTACCTTGATGCCCGGTAGGTATTGCCCCCACCCCAGAGTCCTGGGGGAGGGGGCCCTGGTGGCCTTGGGCCCTCTAGGTGGCTTTTGGCTCAGACTCCGGAAGAGAGCCAGAGACAACCGAGCCCCCTGGAGAGCTAGGCACCTCCAGGGCTAGCCGCGTACTTGGGGAACACGGCGGGGTATCCAGTGCGGTGTAAAAGGCTCTCCATCCGTAGCTGCAAAGGGGTGAATGTGATGCGGTAGAAGCGCCGCTACCTGTCCCCAGGCTTCCGCCCCTCAGGGACCTGGGGAGGTCAGCTCCTGCTGCTGCTGCTTTGTGGGCTCCTGGTCACCGCCTCCTCGTCCTCCCCCGCCCCAGTTCGGACCACACTGCCTCCTCTTCACCTCCCGCTACCATCCATCGCTGAGATCACGGAGGGCTTCATATCTGAAAGGGGGGAAAGGCAAAGAGAGAGCCTATAGGGAGGCGAAGGGCCGTCACTGAGCCGCAGCAGCGTCCCGTCCACTCGCCTCTCCTAGGGAAAGGGCATTTCCTGGGCTTCGCCAAAGCACCTGTCCGGGTCCGGGCACTGGCCTTGTGGTTCTTCCCGGTCTTCACCGACTCAGGCTATGATAGCCAGTATCATCAAGGCTACTCCACTGCCCCGCCCCCATACGAGCCGAGGCTCCACGTGTTGAGTGCTGTGGATAAGGCTGCGCTGGGATCTGTGGGGATGCCCTCGTCGGGGATAGAGCGAGGGCCAGTGGCCAGGTCAGGTCCTCTTTTTGGCGCCTGGTCCCGGTTATAGCGTGTCTGTCGCAGGTGCAGTGCGTACCCGCTCATGGTTAGGTGCCCGCCCCCACCTGGCCTGCAGTGGGTGGGACCCGCTGAGGCGTGCACGAGGCCAGGGAGTGACCGTAGAGGGGTGCCAACTTGAGGCGGGGGAGGGGCATGGGAATGAGACCTCACTCACCCCCGGGGCCCGGGAAAAATGTTGGGAGAACATCTCTCGGCCTGGCCCCTCGATGGGCGCAGGCTCGTTGCCCTTAGTTACCCCGGAGCGAGAGACACAGAGGTGGGGCTGGAGAAAGCGCGCGGGGCCCCAGCAGCCCCAGCCCGGTCACCACCCCTTGTCGTGTGGGCTCTGAGCACGACTCTCCCCCTAACCCCCCGAAAGTCGGTAACTAATGGATGGGACTCTGGTTCTGTTACATTCGCCCGCAAAGTCCACGAATCGGGCTAGTGGTTCATATGAAATGATCAGGGAGCTGCTTGCTCTGGCTCCCTGGGGCGCATTATAGTGGGAGCTTGGGGCTGTGTTTGCAGAGCACTCTGTGTGCTCAGATGCCTGCTGCAAGAAACCCAACCTGTCCCTTGCCGAATGCAACAAGTACTCCAGATTTGTACTAACCCACGTCAGAGTGCAAGTGTAGAACCCTGCCAGTGATCAGTGCTCCCAAGAACGTTTACAGTGGAAGGGGCCCTTCCTTCGACTTTGGACGTAACTGTGGAGCTATGCATCGTCCGCTGGACTCTGCTCCACACCTCTGGCTGCAGGTGCCCTACATAGGCGCATGTTTGCCCTTTACTTGGGCCTGTATTGTAGACCAGGGAGAGTTTCCATCTTCCCCATGCCGCCCTTTTCTCCTGCACCCCATCTCCCCCCCCCCCCCCCCCCCCCTGTCTCTCCTCTAACTTCCGGAATTCCCTTTTTTTTTTTGGTAGCTCTCTCCTCTTTTTTTAAAATTTATTTTATTTTATTTTAACATCTTTATTGGAGTATAATTGCTTTACAATGGTGTGTTAGTTTCTGCTTTATAACAAAGTGAATCAGTTATACATATACATATGTTCCCATATCTCTTCCCTCTTGCGTCTCCCTCCCTCCCACCCTCCCTATCCCACCCCTCTAGGTGGTCACAAAGCACCGAGCTGATCTCCCTGTGCTATGCGGCTGCTTCCCACTAGCTATCTACCTTACGTTTGGCAGTGTATATATGTCCATGCCACTCTCTCGCTTTGTCACAGCTTACCCCTCCCCCTCCACATATCCTCAAGTCCATGCTCTAGTAGGTCTGTGTCTTTATTCCTGTCTTGCCCCTAGGTTCTTCATGACCTTTTTTTTTTTCTTAGATTCCATATATATGTGTTAGCATACGGTATTTGTTTTTCTCTTTCTCACCTACTTCACTCTGTATGACTATCTCACTACAAATAACTCAATTTTGTTTCTTTTTATGGCTGAGTAATATTCCATTGTATATATGGGCCACACCTTCTTTATCCATTCATCTGTCGATGGACACTTAGGTTGCTTCCATGTCCTGGCTATTGTAAATAGAGCTGCAATGAACATTGTGGTACATGACTCTTTTTGAATTATGGTTTTCTCAGGGTATATGCCCAGTAGTGGGATTGCTGGGTCGTATGGCAGTTCTATTTTTAGTTTTTTAAGGAACCTCCATACTGTTCTCCATATTGGAATTCTTGTTCCCCACCAAGAAGGGCCAAATGAAAGCCAGGCCAGATTGAGGGTTTTATGGTTCTTCAAGAGGTGTTTACAGGTCCCCAGGGGTGTGTTAATATCCTGAATACTAAGAATAGCTTCTAACCATGGGTCCTGTGCTTGATATTGTACATGACTTATCCTATTTCTACCTTCACAATCATCATTATCATCATCCCCTTTTTAAAAGAAATTACACCAGGGTGGAATGGCTCAACCTCACTCATAGACAAGCCCTGTCCTCCCTGATGATGAAGTGGTTCTACTCACTGCACTTTCAGATGTGGCCCCTCGTCCACCAGTGAGTTGGAACAGAGAAGGAGGAGCTGGTAGACAGAGCCTGGGCTGCTGTGTCAGCCAACCTGCCTTTGAGGGGACAAGGGGATTTGATTAAGCAGCCTCTTAGGTACCTTTACCCTGGAGGACATTAATCATTTTTTGTCATTAATTAATTCCATTTATAAATTCTTTAAATGTCTCATTCTTAATGACACTTTAGTGCAGGTGTGGAGGAGAAGAGGTGACGTGAGATTTGTGCACGCATCACTAATGTGCTCTTTGGAAGCTTGTCTTTGGGAGTAGCGGTTACTTACATCATGGGCAGTAACACTTTGGGATTGAATATTTCTAATAAAACTTTACAGATGACCACACCACACTGCTTTATATTCACCACTTCAGTCACTTTCTATTTATTTATGTATTCATGAGGGTCTGTAAGAGGGGAGATGGTTATCCTCTGGCGGTTCTCAACGAGGACAGGATGTTTTCCTGTGAAAATAATGTCCCTCCTGCCGCTTTTTGTACCTGTGAGCATCAGTCAGTAAGCCTATGTCAGCTGCTGGTATACAGGGCCCTGTGCCAGGCGATGTGGGGAATGTCACAATGCCTGACCCAACCATCGTGCTGTGGGTTCTCAGTCTCGAGAGGCAGATCGGCCCACACCAGAGAAGGAAGCCACAAATTATGGAGGCAGATCGCCCAGCCCCACCATTTACTCACTCTGTGACCCTGGGCAAGTTGGCTGACCTCCCTCTGTGCCTCAATTGCCACATCTGTAGAATGGATATCATGATGGTACCTGCCTTACAGTGTTGTGAGGTTTAAATAACGTAATAAAGATAAGGCCCATGGGCTTCCCTGGTGGCGCAGTGGTTGAGAGTCCGCCTGCCGATGCAGGGGACACGGGTTCGTGCCCCGGTCCGGGAAGGTCCCACATGCCACAGAGCGGCTGGGACCGTGAGCCATGGCCGCTGAGCCTGCGCGTCCGGAGCCTGTGCTCCGCAACGGGAGAGGCCACAACAGTGAGAGGCCCGCGTACCATAAAAAAAAAAAAAAAAAAAAAAAAAAAGATAAGGCCCATGGTGAGCACTCAATCAACATCATCCGATGCTCAAGTAAAGGGATCAAGAGTGAGGTCAGTCTGTATCCACGTCCGCACTGACATGAAGATGTCAGGTGAGGAGTTATTGGGAAGAACACAAGAATGTATACATGTAAAACATGTAGAACAGTGCCTGGCACAGTAGGCAAGTACTTGAGCCATGAGAGCTATTGCTATTATATGTATTGTTATTTTCATGTTATTGATGAAAACTACCTCTGATTCAGAGATTCTTACCCAATTCACTAGCTAGGAGTGAGAATTGAGCCTGGATAGAGAGGATGGTTAGGAATTCAATATAGTACAGAGCCCAAGCAGAAAAGACTTGAGCCAAGGCCCTAGGCTGGGAGCAGGCAGGTATGTCCAGGGATCCATAGACTGTGCATGCTGGGAGATTGGAGTATCGTAGGACATGAGGTTGAGAGGGAAGGAATCAAGATGTGGCCGTGCTGTGCAAAACTGGCAGGTATTTATTATATATGTAAGGGGGAACCAGGAGATATTTCCAGCAAAGAAGTTACATAAACCCATGCATATTTTGGGAAATTAACACAGGCTGCAGGGGGTAGGAAAGGAGATAGGTGGAAGCTAAAGTTAGGAATCAAGTAGGAGTTTGTTGTAATAGTAAGTTGTAAAAGTAAGCCCAAATGAGGGCCTGGCAAGGGGAACTGGACGAAGGGGAGAGTCAGAGCACTCATGGATTTGAAGATGATTAGAGGGAAGAGTGTTGAACAGCTCTGAAGTTTTGAGCAGGATGACTGAAGGACAGTGATACCATTATGCAATTTAGGGAACACTGACTTGTGGTGGTAAACAAATAGTGGGGGTTACACACGTTGAATCTGAGATTCATGTGCAACTCAATGAATGCTTAGAAACATGATCCTGGCATTCAGGAGAGACAGCAGAGATAAAGACATAGATTTGTAAATCATGAGTGTGAAGGGATGATGGTTGAATCCATGAGAGTAGAGGAGATCATAAAGGGATAAAGGGTAAAGTGAGAATTCAAGAGTGCTAAGAACTGGGCTTTGGGCAACAACTACACCTTGAGGAGTGGGGAGAAGAAAAGTCAGCAAACAAGACAGAGAAGGAGCAGTTGGAGAGAGAGGAGAAAATCCCAAAGACTGCAGATTACGGAAACCAAGAGAGGAGAGAAATTCAAGAAAGAGAAAGCAGCCAACTGTGTAAAGAAGTACGAAGAAGAAATAAAGAAGGCTGAGACCTGGATGTGCTGTTTGGTAAGTCCCTACTGAAGTAAAAAAGTGTTTTGTAAGGGAGGAGTCATATTCAAGGGATTGTAGAGAAAATGGGAGGAAGAAAAATAAAATAAGTTGGCAATAAACGTAGAGTACAATTTAAAGGAGTTTGACATCAAAACGAAAGCAAGGGTAATAGATGGTTAGTTAACTGTCACGTACAAATCTTTTTTTTTTCTTTTGAAAAATCAAAGGCTCTTTTGTCAGGCACAGTAATCGAAACACCATGGTACTGGCACAAAAACAGACACATAGATCAATGGAACAGAATGGAGAGCCCAGAAATAAACCCACACACCTATGGCCAATTAATATATGACAAAGGAGGCAAGAATATACAATGGAGAAAAGACAGTCTCTTCAACAAGTGATGTTGGGAAAGCTGGACAGCCACATGTAAATCAATGAAATTAGAAAACTCCCTCACACCGTATACAAAAATAAACTCAAAATCGTTTAAAAACCTAAATGTAAAACATGACACCATAAAACTCCTAGAAAAAACCATAGGCGAAACATTCTTTGACATAAATTGTAGTAATATATTCTTAGATCAGTCTCCCAAGGCAAAAGAAATATAAGCAAAAATAAACAAATGGGACCTAATCAAACTTAAAAGCTTATGCACAGCAATGGAAACCATCAACAAAACAAAAAGACAACCTACTGAATGGGAGAAAATATTTTTAAACAATGCAACCAACAAGGGGTTAATATCCAAAATATACAAACAGCCAAGACATGGAAACAACCCAAGCGCCCATCAACAGATGATTGGCTTAAAAGGATGTGATATATATATATGTGTGTGTGTGTGTGTGTGTGTGTGTATATATATGAATATTACTCAGCCATAAAATAGAATGAAATATTGTCATTTGCAGCAACATGGATGGACCTAGAGAATATTATGCTTAGTGAAATAAGTCAGACAGAAAAAGACAAATACTGCATGATATCACTTGTGTGGAATCTAAAAAATAATACAAATGAATCTATATACAAAACAAAAACAGACTCAACAGACATAGAAAACAAACGTACGGTTACCAAAGCGGAGAGGGAGAGGGTGAAGGACAAATTAGGAATATGGGATTAACAGATACACTCTACTATACATAAAATAGATAAGCAACAAGGGTTTACTGTATAGCACAGGGAATTATATCCAATACCTTGTAATATAGTAACCTATAATAGAATATAATCTGCAAACAAAAAACTGAATCACTATGCTGCACACCTAAATCTAACACAATATTGTAAATCAACCATACTTCAGTTTTAAAAATTCTCGGGCTTCCCTGGCGGTCCAGTGGTTAAGACTCTGCACTTCCAATGCAGGGGGCATGGGTTCAATCCCTGGTTGGGGAAATAAGATCCCACATGCCGCACAGCGCGGCCAAAAAACAAAGAAACCATTCTTTTGTCATGTCTGTAATCCTGTATCTGACTTTCAAATTTGGGTATAAAATAAGATTCACCTAAACACAGTTGTAGGGTTTGATCAGAGAAGTGGAGTGAAAGGCAATGAGGGAATTTATTATAGGGATTAGATCTCACGCAGTTGTGGGAGCTGAGGAAGAAGTCTATGAAAGGCTATTGCCTCTGCATTTGATGGTGGCCTGAAGTCAATGCACATATTCAAGGCCAATAGTTGGGCAGACAAGTGCATGTGAAATGGGGGAGAGCAAAGACCAACTGGAACCTGCAAGGATTCCCTTGAACCCATGAGGACAAACTAAAACCCATGAAGACACAAAACTCTGTGGACCCTATAACTGCCTCTTACTGTCTCCAATCTAGAGAAGGAACTGCCATCCTTTGCCACAGAGCTGCACACGCACCCGACCCAGGATCTGGAGACGTTGGAGGAGATCTTGTGGGTGGAGTCACTGCGGGCCCCACTGCTGTCCCATGCCAAAAAGATATGCCAGAGGGTCAGTGCCAACGTGCACAAGTGGCAATAGCACCTGGTCTTATACCAAATTTCAGAACATAATGGCTGTGGCTTCACTTCTACCTCCCAAACCTTGCCCCAATTTTTCTTCCAGCCAACCCTAATTCAGGACAGGGAAGGCAATCCTGGGAAACGTAGTTCTAGCCTAGCTAAATTGTCAAAGCCACTACAACAAGTGTGAGACACTATAATAGAGTGTAACTGGTCATTACTGGAAAGAAGGATGGCACACCATGGCAAAAGACACACGGGAGGTCATTCCGGGCCTCAGTTATAGGCAAGGATTTCCCAGCATTTGGTGCTCAGATTCCACAAGAGCTGTGTCCAGGAAGGACTCACTTAACCACCACATTTACTCCACCGATCCTGTTGAGTGTCTCTGTTCACAGTGTCAGTGGAGCAGAAGAGGAAGGAACCGTAAGTAAGCACGGAGTTACTGGCAGCATTTTGGAAATCTTCTGGCCGCCATGAATTTTGGTCACTGACTGCTGACTTCTGAGATAGGCCATCAAACTCTGAACATTCCATCCAGCTTCTCAAAGAGGGTGAGTGGTCCTGGGTATATATCTGAAAACAAACTGAAAACACTAATTCGAAAAGATACATGCACCACAGTGTTCATTGCAGCATTATTTACAATAGCCAAGATATGGAAGCAACCCAAGTGTCCATCAGCAGAGGAATGGATAAAGAAGATGTGGTATCTATATATACAATGGAATACTACTCAGCCATAAAAAGGAAAATTTGGCATTTGCAGCAACATGGATGGACTTAGAGAGTATTATGCTTAGTGAAATAAGTCAGAGAGACAAACACTATATGATATCACTTATATGTGGAATCTAAAAATCAAAACAAACTAGTGAATATGCCAGAAAAGAAACAGACTCACAGATATGTAACCGAGAAAGACCCTATGAGGCCTTCCCAGAATAGACCCCTACCCATGTCCTCCGCCTGCCTTTTGTCTGTAGAAAAACTTTAGTCAGAGAATAAATTAAGGGACTTCCCTGGTGGTGCAGTGGTTAAGAAGCCGCCTGCCAATGCAGGGGACACGGGTTCAAGCTCTGATCTGGGAAGATCCCACATGCCGCGGAGCAACTAAGCCCATGTGCCACAACTACTAGAGCCCACGAGCCACAACTGCTGAGCCTGCGTGCCACAACTACTGACGCCCATGTGCGTAGGGCCCATGCTCTGCAACAAGAGAAGCCACTGCAATAAGAAGCCCGCGCACTGCAATGAAGAGTAGCCCCTGTTCGCCACAACTAGAGAAAGCCCATGGGCAGCAACGAAGACCCAACAAAGCCAAAAATAAATAAATAAATATTTTAAAAAAGAATAAATTAAATCAGAGAAGTGAGAAAATGCAGAAAGGAAAACAGTCAAGCAAGACAAAATAGTAATACTTTAGCCATTAAACAAAGTCAAGGACCTTTAGTTCCTCCTCAAGGACTAGATAATATTGAGCCATCTCCTTTGAGCTGTTTTGCAGAGACTGAAACTCCCACCAGGTGGAAGAAGTTAACTGTATGCTGCCCACAAGCACGGAGACCCCAGACCGGTTGGAACCAGAAGGTTGATGATGCTGACCCCTACTTACCTCACCACCAACCAATCAGAAGAATCTGACCACGCCCTGCTCCCACTACCCCCTCCAGGGTAGGTCACACAGTCTTGAGGGCATTAGCCTGCTGTGGCCCCCTTTGTCTGGCAAAGCGATAAAGCTGTTCTTTCCTACTTCACCCAAAACTCTGTCTCCACATTTCTATTCAGCACCTGTGAACAAAGGCCAAATTTTGGCAACAGATATAGAAAACAAACTAGTGGTTACCAGTGGAAGAGACGCAGTAGGGAGGGACAAGATAGAAGAAGGGGATTAAGAGACTCAAACTACTATGCGTAACATAAATAAGCTACAAAGATATATTGTACAGCACGGGAAATACAGTCAATATTTTATAATAACTATAAATGTACTATAAGCTTTAAAAATTGTGAATCACTATGTTGTACACTTGAAACTTATTGTACATCAACTATACCTGAATTAAAAATATACAAATAAATCAATCAATAAAACAGAGTGAGCATTTCCTTATTTTTTGACAGCCCTTGGAGAAATAAGGGTAACACAGGCTTCGGTTAACTGTATAGGCTTTGGTAGGAATAGTGACTAGTTTCCAAAGCTTCAGATGGGAACATGAACCTGAAATCTGTCCCAGTGTGACTCATGGTGTCTTCCCAGATTAAAAGCAAAGCTTCAGAGGCAACAACTTCTTGCTCTCTCCCACACCTATTAAGAATAAGAAATAGTGGGCCCATGGATACAAGAGAAAATCAGAAGAGAATAGCTTGAAGGCACTGGGAAGCTGCATAGGTGATAGCATAGATATTCTGCTGTTTTTTTTGGATAAGCTGTGCTTTGAGGATTTTCCAAAGAAGAAAGAATCAGGGGTGGTTTTATTTGTCACAAAACAGTTGTTTTTTACATAAGAACCTCCAATGAAAAGCTATGATTTCCTGGTTTGACTGACAGTAAGCCTATTATAACTAGAACATGGTTAAGTAGCTCTACAGCCCACACTTTATTATTTATCCTCTGGATAAATGAAGTTAGAAATAGGAAATATTCATTTAACTACTAAAGTTTTACACCTAAAAACTTCTTCATGAAATTCTGATTACTCTCTTTTAAAGAGTAATAGAAACTATGGGAGTCATTTTGAAGAAACAGCCTTCTTCAGGGGTCATGGTGGTAATAATAATAATAATAATAATGGCTAATATTGATTGAGGATTTGCTATGTGCTAGGCACTAACCAATTATTTTACGTGTATTATCTCATTTAATCCTCCCAATAGCTGTAGGCAATCAGTAGTCTGATTGCTTCCACTTAAAGATGAGGAAACTGGAGCCTAGAAAGGCTGTGATTTGTGCAAAGACACACAGTAAATTCCAGAGCTGGAGTTCAAACCCAGCCTATACCGTTGCACTACATTCCTACAAAAATTCAAACTGAACAATAGGCAGACATCACTTCAGCAAAAGATGTACAAACAGGAATGTTTAGTGCAGCATCTTTTATAAGAGTTTAACATTAGAAAAAGCTTATATGTTTATCATAAGGGACTGATTAAATTAATAAAAGTCCCTCCATCCAATAGAATAGTTATGCATCTGTTAGGAATTATATTGCAAAGAAGTATGGATAGAATGATCCAATTTTAGTAAATACAGCATTTTTACCAGTATTTGCATACATGAAGAAGTCTGGAATATCATACAGCAAAAATACAATGAGCATTTCGAAGTGGTAGGACTCTAGGTAAATTCAAATGTTAACTTCTCCCAACTTTTCCTACAATAATTACTTAATAAAGAATAAAATCCTTAAACATCACACTACTGTCCTTTCCCTGAGAGATACTGCTTCCCACTTGAGCTCCAGACTGGAAATCAGCCCTGACTGCACACAGGTGTTCCGCGACTTTGAACGACACTTATCCTCTCTGCGCCTCCTGTTCCACACATATAATAATGAGAAGGTGGTTTAATTTCGAAAATTCCTTCCAGGTCTAATGTTCTTTGACTTGGTCAATTTCATTCCTAGAGAAGTTCTTTATTTAAAAAAAAAATACAAAAAGGGCGTGTAGGGGTTTAAATGTCAATAAACGGTCTCCTCACACCTTATCTGTTTTCCTCGGCATATGAAGTTGTTGTTCCCATTATCCCCTTCCCATCAGTTTTTTGTGAAGGGAATGTTAATGCATTTCTCCAGAAATGTGTCAAATCACTCTAGAAGAATAAGTCTTTTCCCAGAAAGAAAATTTTTAAAATTCATTTTTATTGCAGTATAGTTGATTTACAATGTTGTGTTAGTTTCAGGTGTACAGCAAAGTGATTCAGTTATACATATACATATATCCACTCTTTTTTAGATTCTTTTCCCATGTAGGTCATTACAGAGTACTGAGTAGAGTTCCCTGTGCTATACAGTGGGTCCTTATTAGTTATCTATTTTATATATAGTAGTGTATATATGTCAATCTCAATCTCCCCACAAAGACAATTTTTAACCTATACCTTAAGAAACAGACAAACAAAAAACACTATATGCCGAAATAGCACACCCTGCAACCCAAACCACAAAAGAAACAAAAGCAAACTACCCAAACACAATCTGCACTTCTGTTCTTATTCCATAGACTCTTGGCTTCTTTCTTAAGATCACCTGTTACCGATACATGTGATAAATGATAATAATAATAGCAATTAACCTTTATTTTGCAGCTATCCATAGGGCCATTCAAAGTAGCGAACTCACTGCGGAGCCTCGGAAGTCGGGAAGAGTCTGTTTCTTAGAAGGGCGTGGCTGGCGGCCTTGGCTTACTACCTGCCTGCGGCATGGAGGCGGCCCCTGCGCGCGAGCGTCCGGCGGGCCGGCGCTGCGAGGCTCTCCGGCGCCCTCTGCTGTGGAGTCGGCTCCACGCCGCCGCTGAGCGCGGACTCCCCACAGCCGTGCCTTCCCTGCAAGCTTCTCGCCATTCGTGGGTTGATGTGAGACTGCTAGGTGACGTGGGGTGAAGTGGAGCTCGCGGAGGGCTGCGGTGGGGGGCGTGTGGAGCCTGAGAAGTAAGGTGCAGGCCGGCTGGGGGTGTTGTGGAAGGGAGTCTTTGCGGCGGGGAGGGATGTGCAGCCTGTGGGGCGCCATGCCACCAAGATCCACTTTACCCTGCGCGAGTGTGGTCCTGGCGCCACCTGTGCCCACACATCTCCTACGCCCCTCAGCCCTTTACTTGCTTAGGGAAATGGTAGAAAGCTGGGGGCAGTTTCCCTGTCGCCTTTTAAACCTGCCTCCTTCCCATAAATCGGAAAATCTGTCCTTAGAAGAAGGATAATTTTCTCTTATCCTTCCCAGCCAGGGCAGTCTGTATTATGAAAACAGAAGATAATTTTCAACATGTAAAATGCTGAACATATGTGTTGCAGGTTCTCCCCTTCCCCTCCCCCGGGGACCATTTCCCTGAGAGTGACTGGTCTGGAATCGTCCAAACTGCCTTGTTCCACACCCCACTCCTCCCCCACCCCTACTTTCCATCCCCTTAGCAAATACTTTCCTAGATGGTGTATTCACCTAAGAACTGTAATTCTGAGATCTCACCCATTTATGTCCACGTGTTAGCTGTGTGGCAGTCACTAAACTACTCTGAGGTAATGGCATCAACCTCACAGAGTGGATGAATAAACCTCCTTTATTCACTCATTCCACATGTGTCAACTGAGCACCTACCTACTCCAGTTGGGCCCTGGGCTAGGTGCTGGGAGTACATCAGGGAGCAAGACAGATGCTTTCCTTACTGTCATGAAATTTGCCTCCCTACTAGGGACTCAGACAATAAACTAATAAATACACGAATGGTGGTAAGTGTGTCCACGTAAGGAACATGGTACAAGGAGAGAGAATACAATGGATTCTGATTTAGGTTGTGAGGGCAAGGAAGGCCACTCCAGGAAGGGACACGAAAGCTTAACCTGAAAGATAAATAAGCCAGATGAAAGGTGTTGGGCAAAAATCCTGAATTGGGAAAGGTTCATATGTTCTATGAAAGGCTGTGTGACTGGATATCAGGAGTGAGGAGGAGAGATGCTCCAAAGGAGTTTGGAGAATGAACCAGGGGACTATTGGTGTTATGCATTCTGTGGATTTGGACAAATGTATTATGACGTGTATCCATCACTATAGTATCAAACAGAGTATTTTCACTGCCCTAAAAATCCTCTGTGCTCTGCCTACTCATCCCTTCCCCGACCCCTGACAGTCACTGGTCTTTTTTTCTGTCTCCATAGTTTTACCTTTTCCACAATGGCATATAATTGGAATCATACAATATGTAGCCTTTTAAATTTTTTTTAAACATTTATTTATTTGGTTGTGCCAGGTCTTAGTTGTGGCAGGCAGGCTCCTTAGTTGCAGCACATGGGCTCCTTAGTTGCGGCATGTGAACTCTTAGTTGCGGCATACGTGTGGGATCTAGTTCCCCGACCAAGGATCGAACCCAGCCCCCTGCATTGGGAGTGCGGAGTCTTAACCACTGCACCACCAGGGAAGTCCCAGTATGTAGCCTTTTTGAGTTGGCTTTGTTCATTTAGTAATAATGCATTTAAGGTTCTTCCATGCCTTTTCATGGACTTTTATCAGATATTTTAATATGTCCAAAGAGCTAAAGAAAACAATGTCTAAAATCTAAAGGAAAGATTCCACTCCAATAAGTAAAGAACTTGCAACTTATTCCCACCCTCACAAGAAAAAATATGAACAGATTAAAAATCAATGACTGGAGATTGGTTCAAGATGGCAGAGTAGAAGGACGTGCTCTCACTCCCTCCTGTGAGAGCACTGGGGTCACGGCTAACTGCTGAACAGTCATCGACAGGAGGACACTGGAACTCACCAAAAAGGACACCCCACATCCAAAGACAAAGGAGAAGCCACAATGAGATGGTAGGAGGGGCGCAATCACAATAAAATCCAATCCCATAACCTCTGGGTGGGTGACTCACAAACTGGAGAACACTTACACCACAGAAGTCCACCCACTGGAGTGAAGGTTCTGAGCCCCACGTCAGGCTTCCCAACCTGGGGGTCCGGCAACGGGAGGAGGAATTCCTAGAGAATCAGACTTTAAAGGCTAGTGGGAATCGATTGCAGGACTTCGACAGGACTGGGGGAAACAGAGACTCCACTCTTGGAGGGCACACACAAAGTAGTGTGCACATCAGGACCCAGGGGAAGGAGCAGTGACCCCATAGGAGACTGAACCGGACCTACCGGCAAGTGTTGGAGGGTCTCCTGCAGAGGCGGGGGTGGGGGGCTGTGTCTCACCATGAGGACAAGGACACTGGCAGCAGAAGTTCTGGGAAGTCCTCCTTGTAGAGACGTGGATGGATCTAGAGACTGTCATACAGAGTGAAGTAAGTCAGAAAGAGAAAAACAAATATCGTATATTAACGCATATATGTGGAACCTAGAAAAATCATACAGATGAACCGGCTTGCAGGGCAGAAACTGAGACACAGATGTAGAGAGCAAACGTATGGACGCCAAGGGGGAAAGTGCCGGGGGGGTGGGCAGGGTGGTGGTGGGATGAACTGGGAGATTGGGATTGACATGTATACACTAATATGTATAAAATGGATAACTAATAAGACCCTGCTGTATAAAAAAATAAATAAAATGAAATTCAAAAATTAAAAAAAGGGCTTCCCTGGTGGCGCAGTGGTTGAGAGTCCGCCTGCCATTGCAGGGGACGCGGGTTCGTGCCACGGTCCGGGAGGATCCCACGTGCCACGGAGCGGCTGGGCCCGTGAGCCATGGCCGCTGAGCCTGCGCGTCCGGAGCCTGTGCTGTGCAACAGGAGAGGCCACAGCAGTGAGAGGCCCACGTACCGCAAAAAATAAAAAAATAAAAAAATTAAAAAAATTAAAAAAAAAATCAATGACTATTCTTGGCCACATCAGAGAATTGAGGTCATGGGACAAATTGCAACCGCCAAACTGGAGAAACAGGTGATGCTAGAGATTACAGGTTATAGTGAACACAGATCAGCACACCTGAGGCAGAAACTGCTGGAATCTGTAAAACTGGGACTTAAATGGTAGCTTCAATGAATTGCTGGTGACTGAGTGTGGACTAACTTGAGAATTAAAAACTCCTGGGGGCCTAATCTAAGCACCCCCCCACCCCCGACAATCATGGTGTTTACCCTTCGGATCCTCAACAGGTTTTCTTGGTAAATATCGGAGAAAAATTGCCTGCTGTTTGGCCAGGGAGAGGGGAGAAGTAACCATTTTGAAATAAGCCAAGAGCATTTTCCATACAATGGCCTACCCAGCAAGGGAGAAGACTTCACCAGAGCCTTCTTGGACTTGGGGTAAGGGAAATTACTAAACTTCAGACCCTCTGGCCATCCGCCTTCACATAAGGGAAGAAAAAACCTGAGAAGTACTTGTGAAGGTCACAGCCCAGGGGACAGGCACACTAAACGACCGAGACCAAATCATAGGATTACAGAACGTGTCTCCTCAACACAGACCTGATGAAACTTCAGTAAGGGCTCCTTACTCTTTCAGCTGTGACAGTGGGTCACAGCTGGAAAGAAATGAAGGCTCAGACTCAATGGGGTTTGTAGGGGAAACTAAAGATGCCAGCAGACAAAATCAAAGATGCTTGTGGAAATTGAATCCTCTGATACTACAGATACAGAAAACAGTAAACACAGCATATCTCCTGGCCAAATAAAAGTAAGATGTCATACAAAGGCCTGTCTATGTCCTAATACCTGACAATTCATGATTGGCTTTCAACAAAAAAATTACATGGCATGACAAAAGGAAAGAGTCTGAAGAGAAAAAGCAAGTGTCAGAACCAGATTCAGGTATAGCAGAGATTATGAAATTATCAGACTGAGAATTAAAAATAAATGATTAATATGCTAAGGGCTCTAGTGGAAAAGGTGGACAACATGCAAGAACAGATGGATCATGTAAACAGAGATAGAAACCCTTAGAAAGAATATAAAGGAAATACTAGAATAAAAAACACTGTAAAGAAATAAAGAATACATTTGATGGACCCATCAGATGATTGGAAAGGGCTGGGATTAGAATCAGAGAGTTTGAATATATATCAGTAGAAACTTCCCAAACTTAAATGTAAAGAGAAAAAAATTAAAAATGGAATAGAATATCTCCAATCATTGTGGGACAATTACAAAAAGTATAACATATGTATAATGGGACTACCAAAAGCAGAAGAAAGAAAAGAAACAGATGAAATATTTGAAGTAATAATGGCTGGGATTTTTGTAAGATTAATGATAGAAATCAAACCACACATCTAGGAAGTTCAGAGAACACCAAGCAGGATAAGTGCCAAAAAAAACCCCAAACCCGCCTAGGCATATCATATTCAAATTGCAGAAAACCAAACACAAAGAGAAAATCTTGAAAAAAAAGTCAGAGAATAAAAACACCGTACCTAAAGAGGAACACAGATTGTTTCCACAGGGAGGCTTGTTCTGTATGCCAGTCTGAGTCTTGCCAGAAGGCTGACCAAATGGCAAGGCCATTAGCCACATCCATGAGTCAGTGAAGATACAGAAAGCCTTCTTTGCTGAAGCGACCTGGACAGACATCCCCACTGCATGAAGCTCTGCCCATTGTGCTGAGCATCCCTTACCATGCTCGGTAAGGGAAAGGTCGTTCTCAGGTTGGATGGCAGCTGCACCCTATTCCTGCTTGTTAGTAGTTAACCAGGAGGAGCCATCAGGTGTGCTGATCAGGCCCATTTATGGTCCAGAGAGGTCTTTGTCTCTGGACCCTCATAGGGCCAGTGGAGGCACTGGCTCTTCGGGCAGTATGCCAGACAGCCAAAGGGACACTCCTGAGAACTTTTCAGGGAGTTCTGAGACCCCATCTGGGCCGAGTTTTGCACATTCCTATGTACCATTTACATAGAAGATTCCTGAGCCACCTCCACGAGGTGACTTGAGACATCTGCTTGTATCCATGACATGATTGGAACTTATGGTCTTAAGATTACTTCACAGCCATGAATCATGTGCTCAATATCCACCAAGGCCCAATAACAGGCCAATAATTGTGTCCGAAGCTAAGACAGTGGAGCTCTCTCATTCATCTTCAGACTCACCAAGAAAGGCAAAGGGCTATCACCATGCAGCCTCTCCAGGTAATCTGGTACCTGGCCCCGAGTTCCTAAATGGGGAGCCCAACAATCTCCCTTGAGGCCCCATTATTGAGTGACCAGATCCAGAGATGTCTTTGGGAAAGCCCTTGCCCAGATTGTCCAGAAGAGGGCGCCTGAAAACCATTTTTACATTATTCTTTTCGTTGGTCAAGTTTTGCTATTTTTGCAGTAAATTTTTTTTTTTTCCTGTGCCCAGAAAGAGGGCAAAGCTATGGTTTGGGGCCTGCTGTGGCACTAGAAGGATCATAGCAGTTAGTCTTATGGGCTTTGTGGGATTCAGACAAGTGAGCAGAGCTGAGGCCAGTCCCCAGCAGCAGCAGCAGTATTCATAGCTCTGCAGCTTGTGTGCTCATCAATGACTGTCCATACAAATCCTTCTTCTTCCTTGGCTGCTGGGCATAGACCCTAATCAGTGACAGCTCAAGACACATCTGTCCCTGTAGTACTGAGAAAATTCTCCCAGCTTCAGGGAAGCAGTGGGCTCTTTCTGATTCCTTTACTGTTTTTTTCCATCTGTTGTTGTTAGTGTCTTATTTAATCATCATCATGGTAGCTAATGTTTATTGAACACCTACAGCTTGCCAGGCATTGTTCTGAGTGCTCTACGTGAATCTCTTCATTTCATCTTCTTTTCAGCCCTATGAACTATTATTAAGATCCCATTGTATGGATGAGGCTCAGAAAGCTGAAACAGTCTGTCGAAAGTCACAAAGCCAGTACGTGGCAGAGCTATGATTTGAAACCCTCTGAGCCCGAAGTTTGTCTTCTTCCTATTGAGCCACAGTGCCTTCTACACTTCCTCCTCCCAAACTGCATGCCTCTACCACTCCATGCCATCTCAGCAGCACGTCTGTGTGGGTCCTGCCTTTGTATGGTGTCTTCCAGGCAGTGAGCTCAGAGATGACACTTAGCAAAGCACTTTCCTTTCTTTGTTGGAATTGAGACAGATTGTCTTACATGAGACACCAACCACTCCATATACAAAGCACACTGGTTAAGGGCAGAGGATCCCAGCCTGAGAGATTTCATAGACTAATAATATTAGTAACATAAAACTGGGTTCTGACATAGGTCATTATCGTTGAATTTTACCAATTAAGACCATTTAAAAGACGAGGGAGCAGGGGACCGTCGACTTCTCTCCCAGTGCTATTCACCACCTTACCTGTTGTGGAGGGCACGTGGGGACACAAACCACGCTAGCGGAGGGGGAGGGGCCTACCTCTGCGAAGGTAACATAAGAGGAGACTGTCCAGGCCCGCATGCGGCTCTTCTCACCCCCTCTCCCCCACCCCCAGATACAGAAATCATATCGTAGCTCCTTCCGCATCTCAGAGCAGACGGATGATGTGGCCTTCAAGTGTATTTTGTCACCTTCAACATCATTGGGAGAACCCTGGTTCCAGCTAATTCAACACTGAAAGGGAGCCTCTTGGGTGAGTGTTGCCTGAAGCCAGGAGGTGGTGGTCCCT
>NW_021703779.1:100502773-100504639 GCF_005190385.1 Monodon monoceros | reverse complement strand
CCAACTTGAGAATGTCTAGGACAAGGTATCCAATTCCTAAAGCAGGTTTTAGATTGGCTGCCCTGCCAAGTTGCTTTTTTCAGGTTTACTGACCCACACTCTGGCTTCAGTCACTCCCAGGCGTCTTGCAAGCTCCTTTCTGAGGGGAAAAATATTGAAAATATTCAGCACTTGACATTATGGATGAAATGAAATATACAATGCACATTTCATGCTATGTTCAAATGTTTATTCAGAGAGTAGCCAAGATGGTGACATAGGAAAAACCCCGAGCTTACCTCCTTCCATGGGTACACCAAAATTACTGCTATTTACAGAGCAACTTTTTTTTGCGGTACGCGGGCCTCTCACTGTTGTGGCCTCTCCTGTTGCAGAGCACAGGCTCCGGGCGCAGGCTCAGTGGTCATGGCTCATGGGCCCAGCCGCTCCGCGGCATGTGGGATCTTCCCGGACCAGGGCACGAACCCGTGTCCCCTGCATCGGCAGGTGGGCCCTCAACCACTGCGCCACCAGGGAAGCCTACAGAGCAACTATTGATGAGAATGACCTGAAGACTAGCAGACAAGAGCTTCCACAACTACAGATATAAAGAAGGAAACACAATGAGATGGATAGGAAGGGCCGAGATGTGGTATAGTCAAGACCCACACCCCCAGGTTGGCGACCCATAAATGGGAGGATAATTACAATTGCAGAGGTTCTCCCCAAGAAGCAAGGGGTCCAAGCACATTAGATTTACGAACGGGGCGAAAATATTTGCACACAATGCAACTGACAAGGGCTTAATTTCCAATATCCCAATAGCTCATACAACTCAATAACAAAAAAACAAACAACGCAATCAAAAAATGGGCAGAAGACCTAAATAGACATTTCTCCAAAGAAGACATACAGATGGCCAACAGGCACATGAAAAGTTGCTCAACATCACTAATCCCATATCTGGGCATATACCTGAAACAGATGAAAGCTCTAATTCGAAAAGATACATGCACCCCAATATTCAGAGCAGCACTGTTTACAATAACTAAGATGTGGAAGCAACCTAAGTGTCCATCAACAGATGAATGGATAAAGACGATGTGGTAAATAGATACAATGGAATATTACTCAGCCATAAAAAGGTATGAAATCCTGCCATTTGTAACAACATGGACGGACTTAGAGAGTATTATCCTAAGTGAAGTAAGTCAGACAGAGAAAGACAAATATTACATGATATCACTTATAAGTGGAATCTAAAAAACAGAACAAGAGAACATATTTACAAAACAAAAACAGATTCACAGACATAAAAAAGAAACTTATGGTTACCAAGTGGGGGGATAAACTGGGAGCACAGGATTAACAGATGCACACTACCATAGATACCAGGTAAACCACAAGGATTTATTGTATAGCACAGGGAACTCTATTCAATATCTTGTAATAGAATATAATGAAAAAGAATAAGAAAAAGGAATATAGATATATACATATATATATGTATAATCTAATACACTGCTATACATAAACCTCATGGGAACCACAAACCAAAAATCTATAATAGATACACACACAAAAAAAGAGAAAGGAATCCAAACATAACACTAAAGATAGTCATCAAATCACAAGGGAAGAGAGCAAAAGAAGAAGGAACAAAAAAGAACTCCAAAAACAATTAGCAAAATGGCAGTAATTACATACCTACCAATAATTACTTTAAATATAAATGGAATAAATGCTCCAATCAAACGACAAAGAGTGGCTGAATGGATACAAAAACAAGACCCACATACATGCTGCCTACAAGAGACGCACTTCAGATCTAAAGACTCAGACAGAAAGTGAAGGGATGGAAAAAGGTATTCCATGCAAATGGAAATC
>NW_021703779.1:100502160-100502763 GCF_005190385.1 Monodon monoceros | reverse complement strand
ATACATTTTTCTTAAACATTTCCTTTTACCCCCGTGTTCAAATTACCATGAATTGCTATCAATTTTACCTGCTAAATATCTCTTTAATCTGTTCACTTCTCTCCATCGCCACTACCCTGGACCAACACACCATCACCTCTGGCCTTGCCTTCTGAACAGCCTCCTAGGATTGAATCCCAGCTCTGCCACGTTCCAGCTGTGCCATCTTGGGCAAGGCTCATCACTTCTCTGAGCTTCAGTTTTTTCACAGTTATAAGTGGGGATAATAACAGTGGCTACCACATTCACAAGGGGTTGTGAAGATTCAATGACAGTATGCAGAAAACCCCTTTAAAACAAGTGCTTAACACACAGTAAGCACAATGTAAATGATAGCTTTTTAAATTTTAGCCACATTCACAGGTACTCAGCAACCCATTCATTCTCCACACTGAAGTTTGCTTTAGGGAACAATTCTACCTCAGGCAGAAACTTCAGGGGTAACTAAAAATTCAGTAATCGGGTTTCCCTGGTGGCGCAGGGGTTAAGAATCCACCTGCCGATGCAGGGGACACGGGTCCGAGCCCTGGTCCGGGAAGATCCCACATGCCGCGGGGCAACTAA
>NW_021703779.1:100500967-100502060 GCF_005190385.1 Monodon monoceros | reverse complement strand
TCCAAGGGACACTTCTGCAGTGACTACTCATAGGGCTTTACGGAAGAGAGGGAGCGGGGCACCGTCGGCTTCTCTCCCAGTTCTGTTCACCGCCTTCCCTGTTGTGAAGGGCACGTGGGGAGAGAAACCACGCTAGCGGAGGGGGAGGGGCCTACCTCTGCGAAGGTAACACAAGAGGAGACTGTCCAGTCTAGTTATGATATGTCACCAGAGATATCACATAGGTATTGATTATATTCCCCACACTACATTTCATACCTGTGACTCATTTATTTTGCAAGTGGAAATTTGTACCTCTTAATTTCCCTCAGCTATTTCTTTCTTTCTTCCACCCGCTTCCACGTCTGGCAACCACATGTTTGTTCTCTGTATCTGTGACTTTGTTTCTGTTTTGTAATGTTTATTCACTTGTTTTCTTTTTCAGATTCCACACATAAGTGAAATCATACAGTGTTTGTTGTCCTCTGTCTGACTTATTTCACGTACCATAGTACCCTCTAGGTCCATCCACGTTGTCACAAGTGGTGATATTTCATTCTTTAAAATGGCAGAGTAATATTCCATTGTATTTATATAATATACAAGTTCTTCATTCATCTACTGATGGGCACTTAGGTTGCTTCCATATATTGGCTAATGTAAGTAATCATGTAATGAACATACAGGTGTATATATATTTTCTAATTAGTGTTCTTGTTTTCTTTGGATAAATACCAAGGAGTGGATCATATGATAGTTCTATTTTTAATTTTTTGAGGAATCTCCATACTGTTTTCCATAGTGGCTGTATCCATTTACATTCCCACCAACAGTGCACAAGTGTTCCTTTTTCTCCACATCCTCACCAACACTTGTTATCTGTTGTCTTTTTGATAAAAGCCATTCTGACAGGAGTGAGGTGATATCTCATTGTGGTTTTGATTTGTATATCCTTGATGATTAGTGATGCTGAGCATCTTTTAATGTTCCTGTTGGCCATTTGTATGCCTTCTTTGGAAAAATGTCTATTCAGACCCCCTGTGCATTTTTAAATCAGGTTTCTTGTATTTTTGATGTTGAGTTGTGGCAGTTCTTTGTATATTTTGAATATTAA
>NW_021703779.1:100498165-100500867 GCF_005190385.1 Monodon monoceros | reverse complement strand
AATGTAAGACCTGAAACCATAAAACTTGTAGAAGAAAATATAGAAAGTAGTCTCTTTCACATTGGTCTTAGTAATATTCTTTGGACATTTCTCCTCAGGCAAGGGAAACAAAAGCAAAACTGAACAAATGCGATATCAAACTAAAAAGCTTTTGCACAGTGAAGGAAACTGTCAACAAAACGAAAAGGCTACCTACTGAAAGGGAGAAGATATTTGCAAACAAATACCTGACAAAGTGTTAATATTCAAAATATACAAAGAACTGCCACAACTCAGCATCAAAAAAACAAAAATCCTAATTCAGAAATGGGCAGGGGGTCTGAATAAACATTTTTCCAAAGAAGACATACAAATGGCCAACAGGAACATTAAAAGATGCTCAGCATCACTAATCATCAAGGATATGCAAATCAAAACCACAATGAGATATCACCTCACTCCTGTCAGAATGGCTGTTATCAAAAAGACAACAGATAACAAGTGTTGGTGAGGATGTGGAGAAAAAGGAACCCTCGTGCACTGTTGATCTGAATGTAAATTGATACAGCTACTATGGAAAACAGTATGGAGATTCCTCAAAAAATTAAAAATAGAACTACCATATGATCCACTCCTTGCTATTTATCCAAAGAAAACAAGAACACTAATTAGAAAATATATATACACCTGTATGTTCATTACATGATTATTTACATTAGCCAATATATGGAAGCAACCTAAGTGCCCATCAATAGATGAATGAAGAACTTGTATATTATATAAATACAATGGAATATTACTGTGCCATTAAAAAGAATGAAATATCACCACTTGTGACAACGTGGATGGATCTAGAGGGTACTATGGTACGTGAAATAAGTCAGACAGAGGACAACAAACACTGTATGATTTCACTTATGTGTGGAATCTGAAAAAGAAAACAAGTGAATAAACATTACAAAACAGAAACAATGTCATAGATACGGAGAACAAACATGTGGTTGCCAGAGGGGGAGGGGGGTGGAAGAAGGAAAGTAATAGGTGAGGGAAATTAAGAGGTACAAATTTCCACTTGCAAAATAAATGAGTCACAGGTATGAAATGTACAGTGTGGGGAATATAATCAATACGTATGTGATATCTCTGGTGACATATCATAACTAGACTTATTGTGGAAATCATTTTGAAATAGATAGAAATACCCAATCACTATGTAACAGGAACTAACTGAGTGATGTAGGTCTATTATACTTCAAAAAGAAACACACAAACTCATAGAAAAAGAGATCTGATTTGTGGTGGGGTGGGGAATGGATGAAGGCAGTCAAATGATACAAACTTCCAGTTATAAGCCAAATAAGTACTGGGGATGTAATGCACAACACGATAAATATAATTAACACAACTGCATATTACATATGAAAGTTAAGAGAGTAAATCCTGAGAGTTCTCATCAGACACAAAAATTTTTTTTCTATTTATTCATGTATCTATATGAGATGATGGATGTTCACAAAGCTACTTTGTGCAAATAATCCTCATGATGTATGTAAAGTCCAACAACTTATTAACAGTGTTTTGTGTATGTTCAATTTAAATAATACTCAAGGAAAAACTTGGAGAAGGAAAAAGGAAATTCCCCCCCTTCCCTAACATTTCTTACGAGTAAAGTCCCCAAAATAAAGATGTTTCATAATCCCAGCCCCGAAATAAAAAATTAAATAAATGAAAAAATAGCCCCAGTTTTTCACCCTCCTTTAGCAACCCTGACCCTAAATTTAAAAAATGCAGAAAGGAAAAAAGAAATAGCAAAAAGACCCTCCCATAAAAAGGAAACGTACCAAGAGGGCCCAGTTTTCAAAAACGGTGGCCCCATTTGCCCAAAAAACAGAAAAGTAATCCTGTGGAGTCACAGGGAAGATTGGTGCCCAGGACCCAGAAATCTTGGAAAGAATGGACAAATGAACACCTTTGAAGTCAGGCAGCTGTTAAGGATTTGGTTTTTTCCGGGAATCCCTGGGCCTTTTTTTGAAGCCCCTCGACAGCTGATGGCTGAAGGCCCATTTCAGGTCCTCTCAGGGACTGAGGTTTTAGAATGGGAGCGAGAGGTGGTGGCCTTAAGCGTGGAAGCGTGGAAGCCCCCCCCCTGCCTGGCGGCCTTTTTTGCTGGGCCCCTTTTTGGGGAACCTTCCCAAAGAAGGCTCCTGGTTGTTTTTCTTTTTTTCCCCTCTTCCCATCCGGAGGGCAACGATGCTGACAACCATCGGGCTACCTCCTGCGTAAGAAGGGAGGGCGGATTTCCGAATCCTCAGAGAGAAGAAGTTCTCAGGTTTGTTCCCCCCAGGTTTTTCCCCAAGAACCTCTCTTGCAGTGGCTTAACCGCCCCAAACCTGAACCTAGGTTAGTTTAGGTTTTTCCCGTGGGGGGGGGAAAAAAACCAGGTTTTTTTTTGGGGTCCCCCCCGTTCCACGCAAAAACTTTCCTTTTCCCTTCCCCAAGGCCTTGGGGGTTTGCCCCCCCCCCCCCCGTCCCCCCCCTACCACCAAACAAGGAAAAAAATGGGTTGTTGTTGGTTTGGTTGGGGGGCCCCTGGTGTAAAATAAAACTTTTTTTGGGCGAGGCCCCCCCCCCTACAGCCAATGGGGAAAACACGGAGCCTTTTTTTTTTTTCCAGTTTTTTTTTCCGCCATGGAAAAAAGGCAGCCCCCCCCCCTTCCCCCGTC
>NW_021703779.1:100497066-100498140 GCF_005190385.1 Monodon monoceros | reverse complement strand
AAAAAGAAAACAAGTGAATAAACATTACAAAACAGAAACAAAGTCACCGATACAGAGAACAAACATGTGGTTGCCAGAGGGGGTGGGGGGGTGGAAGAAGGAAAGAAATAGGTGAGGGAAATTAAGAGGTACAAATTTCCACTTGCAAAATAAATGAGTCACAGGTATGAAATGTACAGTGTGGGGAATATAATCAATACCTATGTGATATCTCTGGTGACATATCATAACTAGACTTATCGTGGAAATCATTTTGAAATATATAGAAATACCCACTCACTATGTAACAGGAATTAATTGAGTGTTGTAGGTCAATTATACTTCAAAAAGAAACACACAAACTCATAGAAAAAGAGATCTGATTTGTGGTGGGGTGGGGAATGGATGAAGGCAATCAAATGATACAAACTTCCAGTTATAAGCCAAAAAAGTACTGGGTATGTAATGCACAACACGATAAATATAATTCAAACAACTGTATGTTACATATGAAAGTTAAGAGAGTAAATCCTGAGAGTTCTCATCACACACAAAATTTTTTTTCTATTTATTCATGTATATTTATGAGATGATGAATGTTCACTAAACTTGTGCAAATAATCTCATGATGTATGTAAGTCAAAACTTATACAGTGTTGTATGTCAATTATATCTCAAGAAAACTGGGGAGAGGAAGGAAATTCTACATTTCTTTACGAGGTAGTCCAAAATAAAGATGTCATTATCCCAGCGAAATAAAATAAATAAATGAAAATAGCCAGTTTCCCTCTAGCACCTGACTATTAAAATGCAGAAAGGAAAAGAATAGCAAGACCTCCATAAAGGAACGTACCAAGAGGCAGTTTCAAAACTTGCCATTTGCACAGAAGTATCCTGGAGTCACAAGGGAAGATGGTGCCAGGACAGATCTTGAGAATGACACCTTGAGCAGGAGCTGTAGGATTGGTTTCGGGAGCCTGGGCTGAAGCCTCGACAGCTGATGGCTGAGGCCATTCAGGTCTCGGGACTGAGGTTAGAATGGGAGCGAGAGTGGTGGCTAAGCGTGGAGCCTGCGGCTTTGCTGGGCTTGGGGAA
>NW_021703779.1:100491538-100496966 GCF_005190385.1 Monodon monoceros | reverse complement strand
GTTCCTAATGGAAGAAATGGAGGCTCGGAGAGGTTCAGTGACTTTCCTAAGGTTACATAGGTCAGTGGAAGAGGGCCAGGATTCAAACCGTTGAAGAGACTTTGTTCTTAGCAGCCCGTGGTAGAAGCAGATTTGGCTTTTTTTGCAGGGTAGTGGGGTTTCCCTTACACCTCACAGAGTGAGTCAAATTTTGGTAAATGCTAAGCAGGCCGTGCATGGAACTTCAGTTCAGGGAGGTAGTATGAGCAGCCCCAGGAGTGATCAAGTGTAAAGCTTGTCTTAGGCAACGCCAAACCAAACAGGGTGGTGAGGAGAATGAATGCATATGAGGTGCTGACCTTGAGAGGGAGCTGGAGGGGGAGCCTGGAGAGAACTCTGTACTGGGTGGGAACTAAAGTTTAAAAGTTAGGTTGGGGTCCAATTTATGGAAGGAGTTAGAATGTCTGCATTTGGGATCATGGAAAACTGTAAGAGTTTTGTGCCGGGGGAGTGCCTTAATGAAAGCAGTGTTTTAGGATGTGTTTATAGGAAGGGAATCTCTAGGCTGGCTCTTGGTTCAGTTCATTGCAGTTACTGGGCCTGTGGGACAAGGTACAGATCCGGAGGGCTTACTTGGAGGCCACAGCTGGCTGTCAGCGGGATTGGGAGTCCCCTTGAATTTGAATGTAAAGTTCCGTGTGGATGGTGGCATTAGAATAGTGTGTGCACTTTTCATCAGAAAAAGTGGGACACAATGCCCCTAACCACCCCCTCCCACCCAAAATAATAAGAAGAATAAATAATAAATAATGATAATAATCGGAAAGACCAAGGAATTGAGTAATGGAAGCAGTCTCTGGAGTTGCAGCATATGCATCTGGTTTTAGGGCACTTCTACTTTCCTGCTCATAGCAAGAGCTTTGGCCCTGAATTCTCACTACACGACACTGACAAGCCTTATTGCCCCTGAGCCTTAGTTTCCCGAACTATAAACAGCTATTACTCTTACTACTACTATTTGCTAAACTAAAGATAATCATCTCACGGAATTCTTATGAAGTCAGAATGAAGTATGGAAAGATACTCTATTAACTTTAATTGTGTATAAACATAAGGGGTGATTTATGTAATTGTTTTATTTTTTATTGAAGTATAGTTGAATTATAATGCTTTGTTAATTACTGCTGTACAGCAGAGTGACTCAGTTATACATACATATATATATATATATATATATATACATTCTTTTTCATACTCTTTTCCATTATGGTTTATCATAGGATATTGAATATAGTTCCCTGTGCTATACAGTAGGACCTTGTTGTTTATCCATTTTATATATACTAGCTTGCATCTGCTAATCCCAAACTCCCAATCCATCCCTCTCCCACCCCACCTTCCCCCTTGGCAACCACCGGTCTTTTTTTTTTTTACTATTTAATTTTATTTATTTTTGGCTGAGTTGGGTTTTCGTTGCTGCGCGCGGGCTTTCTCCAGTTGTCGCGAGCGGGGGCTACTCTTCGTTGCGGTGCACGGGCTTCTCACTGCGGTGGATTTTCTTGTTGCGGAGCATGGGCTCTAGGCATGCGGGCTTCAGTAGTTGTGGCACGCGGGCTCTAGAGCGCAGGCTCGGTAGTTGTGGTGCACGGGCTTACTTGCTCCACGGCATGTGGGATCTTCCTGGACCAGGGGTCAAACCCGTGTCCCCTGCATTGGCAGGCAGATTCTCAACCACTGTGCCACCAGGGAAGTCCCACCAGTCTATTCTGTATGTCCCTGATTCTGTTTCTGTTTCATAGATAAGTTCATTTGTGTCATATTTTAGATTCCACATATAAGTGGTATCATATGGTATTTGTCTCTCTGACTTACTTCACTTAGTATGATAATCTCTAGTTGCATTGTAATTGTTACTTGTGATAGGGGTTTTACTCATTTCTTTTGAAAGATATTCAAATATACACAACAATGGCAAGAGTACTGGAACGGACTCCCATAAAAACCATCATCCAGCTTCAGCATTTATCACGATCTTACCAAATTGTTTCATCTATCTCCTTTCCTTGCTCCCTCCCTCCCTGCTTCCCTCCCTCCCTTCTTTCCTCCCTTCGTTCTTTCTGTCCTTCTCTCTTCCTCCCCTCCCCACTCACTCTCCTCTTCTTGCTGTGCTGATTTAAAAGAAACTCAAGACAACTTGTGTTTTCATCCCTGTATCTTTATGTGTATATGCACTTTCTAAAAAATACAGTCTTTTTTCCTACATAACCAGAGTGCCATCCAGGCGCCTGAATGGTAATACTAATCCCTTGGCGCCATCACCCAGTCGCTTGTATTCTGAATTCCCTGATTGCCTCAAGAAATGACTTTTTACAGTTGGTTCTTTTAGGATATAAGTTTTTCTGTGTCTACGCTGATAAAATAAAAGGAAAACCTGAGGGGGTGGGCATTTGCATATCTAATCCCAGCCTTAGAAAGCGGAGGAGGAAATTAAAGACAGCCCTGGATATATACTACTGCTGGTGGTTGTATGTGGGATTGTATGTGATTCAGTGTTTGCATTCACTGCCCTATCTCAGGACAGCATGGACCCTTTGGGTTTGTTCCAAATCATTTGCAGACTAAATCCCAGTCCAGACACTGGGACAGTGCATCCCTTTGCTGTAACCAGGCACTAAGGGTAAAATTGCATGATTTTCCTTTAAATTCTGCCTGAGATATTAGGCCATTATGAGCAGCAAGCTTGTAGAACCACCGCTGTTCGTGGCTCCATGTGGTGAAGCATGAACCAGGCGTCTCGCTAAGGATGTCTTTACCTTAGGCAGCCTGGGCTCAAGCCTCAAGGGCTGCTCCCTGTAGCCACATTCTCTGCGGGCATCCTTCAGAGGGAAACCTTACATGACATTCTTGAGCCTTGCTAGGACTGGGAAAAGCTGTTTGCTTTTTTATTTATTTATTATTTATTTATTTATTTTATTTGGCTGCATTGGGTCTTCGTTGCTGCGTGCGGGCTTTCTCTAGTTGCGGCGAGCAGGGGCTACTCTTCGTTGCAGTGCGCGGGCTTCTCATTGCGGTGGCTTCTCTTGTTGCGGAGCATGGGCTGTAGGCACGCAGGCATCAGTAGTTGTGGCACGTGGGCTCAGTACTTGTGGCTCGCCGGCTCTAGAGCGCAGGCTCAGTCGTTGTGGCGCAGGGGCTTATTTTCTCCGCGGCATGTGGGATCTTCCTGGACCAGGGCTTGAACCCGTGACCCCTGCACTGGCAGGCAGATTCTTAACCACCGTGCCACCAGGGAAGCCCAAGCTATTTGCTTTTAGTCTACTCGATGGTAGAAGAAATGCAATGTGCTAATTCCTGTCAACTTTCAGATTTTTCAAGTTCTAGCTCAATCCCCATCTCTTGGAGGAAGCCACAGTACTCTCATCTTCTGAGCTCTTACTGCTCTTGAAATGGGACCAATTCATTGGATCCCTATCACACATTGCTTCCATTGCGAGTCAGTCTTAAATGTATGGAAGCATGAACGGTGTATGTATGTGTGTGTGTGTGTGTGTGTGTGTCCATGGGTGAATGTAATATGTATGTATACGTATGTGTATTTTGTGACTTCTCAGTTACGGTGTAAGCTGGCACTTGACACACTTGTTAGCATTCCCCATGCAGTACCCCAGAGCAGTGCTGTGTACATAGCAGGCATTCAGTAAGGACTTGTTGATTGGTTGAAAGTGAATATAGAAGAAGGGTGGATGGCCTTGACTAAGGCCACTGAGCCTGGGGACTTTTACTAGCTGAGCTTGTCCAGTGTTGGCTCCATTCTCTTATTTTCCTCCCAGCCCATCTGGCAGTCCTGAGTGACAGACTCTGAGGTAGCAAAGATCTTCCCAGAGAGGCTCTAGCACTTAGCTGGTGGCCTTCCACGGGGGTGGAGAAACAGATCAGCAACGTGCTCTCCTCTGTGTCTGAAGCACTGTGTGTGGAGCTGCCCTGGAAGTCTGAATTGCAAAGGCTCTTCTCTCCTCTTTCTCTCTCCTTCTTCATAGTTATCATCCTTTTCCTCCCTATCATTAGTGTGTGTATGTGTCTGTGTGTGTGTATAATTTTTTAATTCATTGTCCATGTACTATAAATGAGGGCCAAAGAAAGACATAAGCAAGTCATGGAGAGAAAGAAAATACATGAGTTAAAGTCACATATATTCTGGAACAAGACAAATGCCACAGGTGAGTAACAAAGCAATAATATGGGAGTTCAAAGAAGGTAGATGTTACTTTCAATACAAATCTGGAAGCATACTTGAAGAAGTGGACTTAAAGATGACTCAGGTGTGCGTGGGAGTTCTTATTTGCCTTCCCCAAAGAAACACTCAAGAACAAAAGTAACAGATTATCATTGTAATTTACATGGAGATGATGAAGAAAGCAAAACTGAAACAAACTAAACTGAACTATAACCTTGTCTAACATCCAAGGGTGATAATGAAAACTACCTTTTCAGTTTCTTATCCTATAATTTCTTTTACAAGTACTATATTCCACATACTGTAGATAGTGTGCAGAGTCCTGCTCTTTGTATAATTTGAATTCATGCTAGATTATCTTGGCACTCACAGGTAGAAGTTTAATTTCTAGGACACCAAAACTTCACAGACAGTAACTATACCCACCACTTAGCTCAATAGCTGATGGCGTGCAGGGGAAAAGGCTTTGTAGCCTGGTTTCCCAAGCCCTGGGCAGCAATTACATAAATGTTGATGCAAATGAATATGAAGAAGGCATACAGACAATGAACTTAAAATGTCTGTACACCTTTTAAGGACCTATTCTTTTTTATTTTTGCCTTGAACACTTTTTTTAACGTTTTTATTGGAGTATAATTGCTTTACAATGGTGTGTTAGTTTCTGCTTTATGACGAAGCGAATCAGTTATACATATACATATATCCCCATATCTCCTCCCTCTCGCATCTCCCTCCCTCCCACCCTCCCTACCCCACCCCTCTAGGTGGTCACAAAGCACCGAGCTGATCTCCCTGTGCTATGCGGCTGCTTCCCACTAGCTATCTATTTTACATTTGGTAGTGTGTATATGTCCATGGCACTCTCTCACTTTGTCCCAGCTTACCCTTCCCCCTCCCCGTATCCTCAAGTCCATTCTCTAGTAGGTCTGCGTCTTTAGTCCCTTAAGAACCTATTCTTGAGGAACTGACTTCATATGTGCTTGAGTAGACGGATAGAGATCCATAATCAAATATATGTATATAGGTATAGTTTACACAAAGGTGTATACATATATATACACACAGATATATATATGTGTGTGTATATATATACATATATGTGTGTGTGTATATATATATACATATATATATATCTTTGTATAGACTCTACCTATATAAACTTATATATTATATGTCTCTGAATTCTACACACACACTCAGACACACACGTTCAAT
>NW_021703779.1:100489450-100491438 GCF_005190385.1 Monodon monoceros | reverse complement strand
TATATGTCTCTGAATTCTACACACACACTCAGACACACACGTTCAATTCCTTCTAACACTGGCATCCTTTAGGTACCACTTCTGTGTGGAGTCACACTGAGGTTAAGTCTGAAGTGGCAATTATTCAAATTAATGCACCGAGGAGCCCAATTATATTAAATTATTTAAAACCAGGCATAAACGCTTTGCATAAGGAGTGAATATGTGAATACTTAGGCATTCGAGTGAGGGGATAATTCACACTCAGAACACAACAGACGAGCAACTGATGTATGTTTAGTGAAGGTGACGCTGATGTGGAGGGGAGAGCGTAGAGTCCAAGTCTGCTCCTCCCGCAGCTGTTCTTTTGTTATCTTTTCCACAGAGAGTGGTTTCTTGCTTTTAGAACAAAATAAGATGCTCTCAGAACTTTGGTTAGCGAAGAAAATACTTTTAGGACTTTAGAATCTTTTAGAACTTCTGTAAAACACCATTTTGTCAGCTGACGAAGGAGGCACTTGAATGTCGAACACTTTCCAGAGGCGAGGGCCCGGGCTGGGTGGCACAGCTCACAGGCTTTGGGTCCCCGAGCTGTCCCACTGGAGGCAGCTCGCTGCCTAGGGCAGGGCTTGAGCTGCTGCCAGTGTGCTGAGGGGCAGGTCTGACTTCCTTGCCCTGACGCCCGGGGTGCCCTTCTTCTCCAGCACCCACTCAGGGCTCTTCCTCGCCACTCCCGCCTCACAATCCTGCACGGGACCCTGTGCAGGAGACACAGCTGGGGACTGAGGGCGGGAGCGGCCTGGCTGGCGCCCAGGTCAATCCAGGCAGGGAAAACGGTGAGCTTCCCCCCAACTGAGGTGGCCTCAGATGCCCTTCTACAACAGCCTCCGTGCCTGGACCCCGTTCCAGGTGACATCCCCTGGGAACAAGCAGTTGCGTCTAGGAGGGCAGGAGGTGACAGGCCCCCTCACTGGCGGGTGTCTGTACAGTAGGTGATCACTTGTTGGGGGTGCATACGTCCTTGCCCGGGGACAACCTAGGCCAGGATCAGCCCATGAGAGCCTGGCAGTGTCCTGGGAAAGAAAGCCAGAGGCCCCGTGCCCAGTGCTGCCACGTAAGGCCCAGCCTGGTGTAGACCAAGTAGGGGCTCCCAGCAACTACAAACGTCTGAGGTAGGAAAACAAGGCTGCCCAGCTCATGGCAGCCCCGACAGGGATCCCCCAGGGCTGATCTGCGCTTCCAGCCCAAGGGCTGAGGAGACGAGGTCCCCTCCCCCACCCCCACAGCCCCATGGGAGAGAGGCCCTCTCCTGCTGGAGTTTCTTAAGTGTTTGGTAAAGTAGTGGAGAGAGTGGCAGCCCTAAATCCTCATTTTCTGGAATTCTTTGATATGCCAGCCTGAGAGCCTTGCTAACATAGTAGGTTTTGCATTATAGTGGAGGTGGGAGGGCGAGTTGCAACCTTTGAAATATGTCTAAAGAACAAAACAAACTAAAACAATTTCAAACAAAGTTTCACCGACCTGAGAAAGGTGGAAAAGAGTTATACAGAGTGGAACGTACGCCGTGAGGATTCCTCACACGTTCAAAGTTTTGAGACAACCAAATGCATTCATGAATAGTCTCTTGAGGAATTTCTGACACCTGAGGCTTTTCTTCCTTTTCGTGGTACTGTTACGAAGAGATGGGGTGTGTGGAATTTGTTGGTAGTGGAGGATGACTCTTAGTTCAGGCAGGATTCTTACCTGTGGTAAGGTGAAATACGTATGCTCTTCCAGTGATGACTAGTTTGTGAGTCAAAGGATCAGCAGTGATTATTTGCGACTATAGAAAAGCCTAAGTTAAATCAAAGGAGTATTTGTGGGGGGAAAGAAGAAGAAAAGAAAGAAAGAGAGAAAAAGAAGAATCAGGATGGGTTCACTAGCTTTGCTGCGGAGAGCGTGTGTGAGGGCAGTGATGGACACGGGCTGCAGAGCTGGTGGTGGCGTCTGGAAAGCAGTGCTGGCGGCCT
>NW_021703779.1:100488266-100489350 GCF_005190385.1 Monodon monoceros | reverse complement strand
TTTACTAACCCCATGTGACACAGAGAACAAATATGCAGAGAACTCACAACTTTATTGAAAATACAAAAACATGCCCTAAAACAGTGGGTCAAGGGCTCTACTTTTATTTAATATACTTTGCAGGCCTTTGGGGAACTGTTCTTGGTGGTGAGGTATGCAGAATTTGAAACTGGCTCAAAGGCACTTTGGAAAAAACCGTCACAGAAACAATTCAATAGAAAGTCGGGGCAGCTGAAGGACCTCCAATGGAAAGGAACGACGCCATGCCACATGAGGGCACCTACAGTGAAGCACGTGTGGAAGACAACAGGGCGGAGGAGGCAACAGCATAGGAGGAAAGGGTGGCATAGGCGGCCTGGGTGGCATGGGTGGCTCAGGCGGCACGGGTGGCACAGGCAGGTTGGGTGGCATGGGCGGCACGGGCAGCAGAGGCAGCTCCAGCGGCACTTGCTCCAGAAAAACGTGGACCCAATCCAGCTCCTGAAGCAGAATGGCACGGCAGGGTTCACACACGCTGATGACAGCAGGGAGGACCGGGGGCACGTGGGGCACGTTTCTGAGCATTACTGCACTCTGATGTCTCCAACACTTGGCCCTTCTACTCTTAAACCAAACCTTCAAGCAGAGAGAAAAAGGGATTGATTAGTATATTGAGCATTTCATGTCAGATATGAAAAATTGCAGCAGGGAGCTCTCGGTGCCTTGAAGATTTGAAAGTGCATCAGGAGAAGCTATTTCCTTCTTGCTAAAGTATCTTAGGATATGTAGCTGAAGGTGCTCCCTTCAGCCGCCCTCCCCCCCAACAGCGAGCACCGACTATGTGCCAGGCTCTGGATTGGCATATGGCTTTGTCTCTCCCCTCCCACCTTTACTATTATTTCCCCCACTCTTACACGCAGGTGGAGCTGACCAACTGCGCTCTGTCCCTGCTGTTATTACTATGCCTGGTAGGTCTGCGTCCTGACAACTGACCGTCAGCTCCAGCAGCCACTAATCCCTACTCATTGGGCAGGTGTCACCTTAGTTATGGGGGAAGTTGAGCATAGGAAAAAGTGGGTGCCTTTTAAAATCATACTGAGGGGAA
>NW_021703779.1:100487020-100488256 GCF_005190385.1 Monodon monoceros | reverse complement strand
GGTTCCAGTGTACCAATGGTCAAATCTGCATAAATATAAGCAATGTGCAAAGCTGGCTGTGTGAGGTTCAGGCTGACACTACTTCCATATTTCCAATACTGGTTTCATGAAACAACTCCTACTGTCCTTGCAAACCAAGGGAGGGTGTCCATTAAATGTTTCTTTGGGACGCTCATGCTGTAGAGTTTGGAAATAGATGAAAACATTCCCCCGTCTTCTGCATTTGTTTCTTGTTGCTCCTTTTGCCTTCAGAACTCCATTAAGAGACCACTACGTAAACCCAGGAGAAGCAAGCCACCAAAACTTCAGTTTCTCTTTTCCTCTGAGCTTACTTTGCCTGCTTGACAAAGCAGAGGCCTGCGCCTCCCAAGCCCTGGCCAGACCTGACTGTGAGCCCAGCCCATGACCTTAGGCAGCCAGCACTGGTTTTCCATGCTTCTCCAAGGTCTATGGAGCTTGGGTGAGGTCTCTCTCTTACCCTCCACAAATCGGGCACAGCCCCTTGGTCTGGGAAGGCGCCCGACCCAGTGCGGAGTACTTAGTCAGCTAGGTTGCAACCTAGGGCCCGGAATTCTGCTCTCACCCATGCTCCCTACCAGCACCTGGGCGGCGCGGAACATCCTCCCCTCCCTGCCCGCGACCCCTTAGACGGCCCCTAGACGACCGACACCCTGCCACATGTGCACATCAGCTAACCCAACCCCCAACAGGCTGTGGTAAACCCACAGCAGGCGTCATACCAGAATCTCTGAAACCCGACCAGCTGCCAGAGGAGCCTGAACGTCCCGGATCGTGGGCCACCGCTCTAGCCTTGAGTCTTGAGCCGGGAGTCTCAGGAGACCCAGAGCAGCCTCCGCTGAAGCTCACAGCCTCCTCGACAGCAGTCGGAACATGGAGCGTCAGCCGCTAAGCAGCCAGGATGTCTATGACGTCACAGATGCAGCCATTGCGGGCTTCTTCAAGCTGGGGGTCGAAGAGGAGCGGGAAGAAGCGAAAGGAATGCGAAAGGTCAGTGGCGGGTGGGGCATCGCTTTAACGGATTCAGGAAAGGTACTTCCCAGGAGGGGCGCGCGTTCAGCCGAGCGAATGCGGACCCCCTAGGACGCAGAGGCCCCTCCCCAGAGCGGCTCACTCGACGGCTGCTGATTCTTTCTCTCTTGGGTTTCCTCTCTTGCATTGAGGTGAAGCCCGCGGAGATGCGCCTCCCGTGAGCCAGGGGGGAGAGGAGCAGAGGCT
>NW_021703779.1:100484607-100486995 GCF_005190385.1 Monodon monoceros | reverse complement strand
GCAGGGCGTCGGCCGTCTAGGGGCCGTCTAAGGGGGCGCGGGCAGGGTGCGGAGGATGTTGCGCGCCGCCCAGGCGCTGGCAGGGAGCATGCGTGAGAGCAGAATTCCGGGTCCCAGGTTGCAACCTAGCTGACTAAGTACTCCGCACTTGGTCGGGCGCCTTCCCAGACCATGGGTCTGTGCCCGATTTGTGGAGGGTAAGAGAGAGACCTCACCCAAGCTCCATAGACCTTGGAGAAGCGTTTGGGGACTATCTCTTGACCGAGCCCTCCATATCCAGCAGCCAGTACCAAGAAGGGAACAGTAATCAAAGTAATACGGTCGCCCCTTGGTATCCGCGGGGATTGGTTCCAGGACCCGCCGCGGATACCAAAATCGGTGGATGCTCAAGTCCCATAGTCGGCCCTCCGCATCTGCTGATGTGAAACCCACGGCTATGGAGGGCCGCCTGTATATTTATTGAAATTTTTTAAAAAACACCTGTGTTTAAGTGGACTTGCAAGTTCAAAAGCCGTGTATTTGAAGGGTCAACCGTATTATTAGCTAGGAGTTTGCTTGCTCTGAATTTTTGCAATGAGGCTAAAGTTAGAGTCCACCATACTCCCCCAGGGTCTCCGGGAACAGGAGCTTGTTATGAGTATGCGGGGTGCTCAGATGCACTACAGGGGTACAAACCAACCTAGCACACCCCTTAAGAAAGTCCATGGCCTGTAGATTTTTAGTAATGAATCCACATCAGATTGCAGAAGTTGAAACCTGCACAGTGCTTAGAGCATCTGAGAATGCATAAAGTGCAAGGGCTCCTCTTTGTCCTGGTTTTGACTATGGATAATGCAACTTCTGCGATGCATCTGGCTATAGACCTTCCTCAAAAGCCTACTTGTTCCCTGTCCTGGGCGAGTGCTGTGGACCTGGTCGAATTCCTCCCTTTCCTGCTGCTGCCTCCTCCCCTTTTCCTCTAAACCTCCCTTTTCTAGAAATATCTTCCTGAGCTCTTGCTGCGGAATAAATAAAATTTATTTATTGTCAAATACAGAGAGCCAGACCAGATTGAGGGCCCTGAGATTCTTCCTACAAGGAGTGTTTTGTGGATGCTTCAGGATATGTTAATATTCTAAATATTAAGACTAGCTTCTAACAATGGACCCTATGCTTGACAATGTTTGTGAAGTATCTTAATTTTACCTGCACGACCACCATTCTCATTAACCCTATTTTATATCTGAAATTAAACTACGTTCATGGGCCCCAATTGTATCATGGACCCTTAGTCACCTCATGTACTATGCCTAATAGATAACTACCCCCTGCCTCATGCTCCCAGAGAATGGGTAAGAAAACAGCTAAAATGTTTGGTTGGAGACTTCCCTGGTGGCGCAGTGGTTGAGAATCTGCCTGCCAATGCAGGGGACGTGGGTTCGATCCCTAGTCCGGGAAGATCCCACATGCTGTGGAGCAACTAAGCCCATGAGCCACAACTACTGAGCCAACGTGCCACAACTACTGAAGCCCGCGTGCCTAGAGCCCATGCTCTGCAACAAGAGAAGCCACCACAATGAGAAGCCCACGCACCGCAACAAAGAGTAGACCCCACTCACCACAACTAGAGAAAGGCCGCGTGCAGCAACGAAGACCCAACGCAGCCAAAAAATAAATTTAAAAAAAATGTTTGGTTGGCCAATTCACTCTCAAAAAGATGGTAAGAGATTACAATCTGACGGCCTCTGTCTTTGACCAAGATATTACCTTCTCAGGATAGCACTTCCTGGAGCCAAACTACTGACATCAGAAACCTTGCTTTCTCCCCACTTGCTACCTGGCTAACCTGAGTTACTTATTCTCCCTTAGCCTTAGTTTCCTTATCTCCAAAATCGAGATAACAACAGTACCTAATTCTTGGGGTTGTTGTGAGGATTAATGGAGATAATTTTTAAAATCTTTATAAGTGACCATACCATGTTGCCTCCCATTTCCTTCCATCTTTTTAGTAATTATTTTTCATGAGGGCCCAGGAGAGAAGATAAAGATGGTTATCATCTGAGTGTTGGCAATGAAGAGAGGATATTTTCTTGTGAAAATAATGTCCCTGCCATGTCTTCTTGTACCTATATGTGCTTCAAGCAATAAGCCTATGTTGACTGCTGCATGTAAAGGGCAGCAATGTGGGAAGGCCTGTGAAAGCCAACCTGGCCATTGTGCTGGAGGTTCTCACAATCTGGGGAGGCAAACTGGCCCACCTAGGAGTAGGAGGACCCACAGTATGGAGGCAGACCTCCAAGCCCCACACCTTACTTACTCTGTGACCCTGGGCAAGGTAGCTGACCTCTTAGAGCTTCAGGTACCACATCTGTAGGATGGGGATCATGATGGTACCTGCTGTACCGTGTT
>NW_021703779.1:100480349-100484582 GCF_005190385.1 Monodon monoceros | reverse complement strand
CCTGAATGGCTTTGGCTTAGCATTTCCATCAATTTACTACCCATGTGACACGAGAACAAATATCAGAGAACTCACAACTTTTATTGAAATCAAAAACATGCCCTAATACAGTGGTCAAGGCTCTACTTTATTTAATATACTTTGCAGGCTTTGGGGACTGTTTTCTTGGTGGTAGTATGCAGAATTTGAAACTGCTCAATGCACTTTGGAAAAACCGTCACAGACCAATTCATATAAAGTCGGGCAAGCTGAAGGTCTCCAATGGAAAGAACGACGCCATGCCACCATGAGGGCACCTACAGTGAAGCACGTGTGGAATGACAGGGCGGAGAGGAACAGCATGAGGAAGGGTGGCATGGCGGCCTGGGTGGCATGGGAGTGGCTCAGGGCACGGGTTGGTGGCAGGGGGTGGATGGGCAGGGTAGGCGGATGTCGGCTATGTTCATGAGGCAGCTCCGCGCACTTGCTCCAGAAACGTGACTCCAATCAGCTCCTAAGCGAGATGCACTGCAGGGTTCACACACGCTGACGACGATGGAGGACCGGGGCACGTGGGCACGTTTCTGAGCTTACGCCCTCTGAATGTCTCCACATTGGCCCTTCTACTCTTAACCAACCTTCAAGCAAGAGAAAAGGGATTGATTAGTATATTGAGCATTTCATGTCAGATGAAAATTGCAGCAGGGAGCTCTCGGTGCCTTGAAGATTTTGAAAGTGCCTCAGGAGACTATTTCCTTCTTGCTAAGTATCTTAGGATATGTAGTGAAGGTGCTCCTTCAGACCGCCCTCCACCCCAAGAGCAGCACCGACTATGTCCAGGCTCTGGATTGGCATATGGCTTTGTTCTCTCCCCTCCCACCTTTTACTATTATTTTCCCCCACTCTTACACCAGGTGTGACTGACCAACTGCGCTCTGTCCCTGCTTGTTATTACTATCCTGGTAGGTTCTGCGTCCTGACACTGTCAGCTCCAGCGCCACTTATCCTACTCATTGGGCAGGTGTCCACCTTAGTTATGGGGGGTTGAGCATAGAAAAGTGGGTGCCTTTAAAATCATACTGAGGGGAACTGTCCCCATTTTGAAAACCCATCTTTGTTTACAGTAAATATCAATAGGAGTGGGTTGGATTTTTCAACAAAGCTTTCCCCAGATGACTAAAAAGGGTCTTCATCCTCTGGAACCTGGTGGTTAAGATGGAGATGGTATTGTGAGGGAGTTTGGTCTGGGGGCCCAGGGACTTTGGGCTTGTCTTGCTGGCACCGGCGGAACTGAAGCCCTGGACACTACCTTAATATTAGACTATAGGGGTACGAATGCTTAGATGAACTCAGCCCAAATTAACTAAAACTCTTAGAATCTTTGCCCAAGAAGAGTTTGGGGGAAGAGGCATACCATTGTCACCTTGTCAATTCTGCACTCTCCAACTGCCCCACCTCCAACCTTCCTGGGCTCAGGACCAGGTCAGCTCACTCCGCTCTGGCTACAGTTGCAGTGGCCTTGAACCAGAGCCTCTGGTGGCCCAGCAAGGTTGCGCCCTCTAGAGCTGCTAATCACCAGGAGATCCCCATCCTGTCCCTTTGCTTAGTCAGAGGGTGCAACCTGCATTTTAGGAAGACAAGCCGACAACCACTGAGTGAGGGGTCCAAAACGGCTCCCCCCTAAATATCTGGCAACTATTAACAACTGAAAGTAAAACTGTCCTGTGGGCTCCACTGCTCCCTCAGCATCTCAGTTAATGGAATTATGCCATATTTAGATTTTTGGATGTTCCACGCGGCAATTTTTACGACCACCAAGGGCCTCCTCTCTCTGTCGCCCCTTTTCCCTCTCCCTCTTATATTTGGGTTCCCTTCTGCGTGCATGAATATGTAGTCATAAAAGCCAGTGTAACAGAGCTCACTTTGGGGGGTTCCAGTGTACCAATGGTCAAATCTGCATAAATATAAGCATGTGCAAAGCTGGCTTGTGAGTGTTCAGGCTGACCACTACTTCCATATTCCAATACTGGTTTCATGAACAACTCCTACTGTCCTTGCAAACCAAGGGAGGTGTCCATTAAATGTTTCTTTGGACGCTCATGCTGTAGAGTTTGGAATAGATGAAAACATTCTCCCTGTCTCTCATTCATTTGTTTCCTTGTTGCTCCTTTTGCCTTCAGAACTCCATTAAGAGACCACTACGTAAACCCAGGAGAAGCAAGCCACCAAAAATGTTTCTCTTTTCCTCTGAGCTTCGTTTGCCTGCTTGACAAAGCAAGGCCTGCGCCTCCCAGCCCTGGCCAGACCTGACTGTGATCCCAGCCCTGCTTAGGCGCCTGCACTGGTTTTCCATGCTTCTCCAGGGTCTATGGATCTTGGGGTGAGGTCTCTCTCTTACCCTCCACAATCGGCACAGCCCCTTGGTCTGGGAAGGCCCGACCCAGTGCGGAGTACTAGTCAGCTAGGTTTGCAACTAGGGCCGCCGGAATTCTGCTCTCCCCATGCCCTCCCTACCAGCACCTTGGCGCGCGTGAACCTCCTCCCCTCCCTGCCCTCGACCACCTTAGACGGCCCCAACGACCGACAACACCCTGCCACATGTGGCACCATCAGCTAACCCAACCCCCACAGGCGTGGAAACCCACAGCAGGCGCAATACCAGACATCTCTGAAACCCTACCATCTGCCAGAGGAGACTGAACGTCCCGGGATCGTGGTCCACCTCTCTATGCCTTTATCTTGCTCCGTGAGTCTCAGGAGACCCAGAGCCGCTCCGCTGAAAGCTCACAGCCTCTCGAGACAGCAGTCGGAACATGGAGCGTCAGCCGCTAAGCAGCCGGATGTCTATACGTCACAGATGCAGCCATTGCGGGCTTCTTCAAGCTGGGGGTCAAGAAGGAGCTGAAGAAGCTAAAGTTCATTGGCGGTTGGGGCACCTGCTGCTTTAACGGATTCCAGGAAGGTTACTTTCCAGGGGCGGGCGACCGGCAGGAGCCCCCTCGACGCAGCCCTCCCCAGGCCGGGCTCACGCATTCAGACCGAATGCCCAGGAGGCCTCCTTCCATGCAGTAACAGCCCTGAGTCACCATTATAGGCCATGCACATCTCAGAATTTTGCCAGGTGCCCGTGAGGGGTTTACACAGACCCACCTGTTCTCTTCCACCCTCTCCCCCAGTACCCATGCTCCCCGCACGCTGCCCCATTGGGACCACCTAGATGTGCAAGACGGGTGGTGTGAGTCTCGAATGGGAGAACAGTGTGTTTCAAAGCAGGCCTGAGGCCCATTTATGGTGACCAGTGCAGGTACAAGGAGGACTCCAAGAGACACTTCTGCAGTGACTACACATAGGGCTTTACGGAAGAGAGGGAGCGGGGCACCGTCGGCTTCTCTCCCAGTTCTGTTCACCGCCTTCCCTGTTGTGAAGGGCACGTGGGGAGAGAAACCACGCTAGCGGAGGGGGAGGGGCCTACCTCTGCGAAGGTAACACAAGAGGAGACTGTCCAGGCCCGCATGCGGCTCTTCTCACCCCCTCTCCCCCCCCCCAGATACAGAAATCATATCATAGCTCCTTCCGCAGCTCAGAGCTGACGGATGATGTGGCCTTTAAGTGTATTTTGTCACCTTCAACATCCTTGAGAGAACCCTGTTTCCAGCTGATTCAACACTGAGAGAAAGCCTCTTGGGTGAGTGTTGCCTGAAGCCAGGAGGTGGTGGTCCCTGAGTACTGATTCAGGATAATCACTTTATTTAAAAGAACCTGGTAGGTCTTCCCTGGTGACGCAGTGTTTAAGAGTCTGCCTGCGGGAAGATCCCACATGCCGCGCAGCAACTAAGCCCGTGTGCCACAACTACTGAGCCTGTGTGCCACAACTACTGAAGCCCGCACACCTAGAGCCCGTGTTCCACCACAAGAGCAGCCACTGCAATGAGAAGTGCCGTAACTACAGAAAGCCCACGCACAGCCACAAAGCCCCAACACAGCCAAAAATAAAATAAATTCATTTTAAAAATAAAACTAAATTAAAGCAGCAGGTATGGGAACATATGTATATGTAAAACAGATTCACTTTGTTGTAAAGCAGAAACTAACACACCATTGTAAAACAATTATACTCCAATAAAGATGTTTAAAAAATAAAAATGAAAAAATAAAAGCAGCAGGTAGATCTTACGTATGTTCATGGGGCCTTCTTCAAATGGAAGTTCCAGGTAGAAAACACACACGCACACACACAGATACTACACAGGTGTG
>NW_021703779.1:100454925-100480249 GCF_005190385.1 Monodon monoceros | reverse complement strand
GGATAATCACTTTATTTAAAAGAAGCAGGTAGGGCTTCCCTGGTGACACAGTGGTTAAGAGTCTGCCTGCGGGAAGATCCCACATGCCGCGGAGCAACTAAGCCCGTGCACCACAACTACTGAGCCTGTGTGCCACAACTACTGAAGCCCGCAAACCTAGAGCCCGTGCTCCACCACAAGAGCAGCCACTGCAGTGACAAGCGCCGCGACTACAGAAAGCCCGCGCACAGCCACAAAGACCCAACACAGCCAAACATAAAATAAATTCATTTTAAAAATAAAAATAAATAAAAGCAGCAGGTATGGGAACATACGAATATGTAAAGAAATTCCCTACATTCCACTGGATATCTGTACAATCAACTCGTTATTAGAACAAGGAATAAGAATTTAGACAGAAGTTTGTGCTCTTCACCTTACTGGTTTGGACTGGTTATTCTAGTTATCCCTAGTTATCTATAGCTAACAAATCGTCTAGGTCCCCTTACATATCTATGGTACTGTGGATGAAAACTGTCGCCTGCCATATCAGTAAACAAGGGATGTTGCAGCCACCAAGCCAGCAGTCACTACAGCCACCCACAACGGTGCACCCTGAGGGAATTCAGGATGGAGAAAAGCAGGAAACTGGCCCTAGATTGCTAAGGTGCCTATCAAAGGAATGATTTCAATGAGCCCAGACTCTTGCATCTTCTCAGACATAGAAAAGCACGCTAAATTCAGTAACTTGAGATGTCTGGTTTTCTTTAATTAACAGTAATCTTTTGATGTTCCGACTACCTGGGTTTTGTTGCAAAACTCCTATATATCGTGGCTTCTCCCTTACCTCTTTGGAGCAGTCCCTCAGAGCTCTCTGAGAGGCTGTCTTCCGGGCTGAAGTCCTCAGTTTTGTTCGCCAAATGAAGCATAATTGTCAACTTCTAGGTTGCGCATTTTTTTTAGTCGGCAATACCTTCTTCCTACTTAATTTGATCACCAACCTTACTATTTTGAAAGTTCACTAGCATGTGTTCTTCATTGTGAAAAACTTTAGAAAGCAAGACTACATCCAGAACTATTAGATTATTGTAATAGGCTGAATCTACTGTACTCCTTACAAGGTTGCGCTTATAACTTTTTAGCCAAAACTAACATCTGCAAAGACAACCTCCCTCAGGTCTCTGTATTTGTTGGTAGCTAGTTTCTAAAGATTTTTTTTTATAAATCAAAGTTATTCCATCATGCCAGAATAATTAATTTCTGATCTATGTCTGGGATATTTAAAATGTACATTGAGAGAAATTCTCTTTGGGGCACTAATTAATTTGGGGGATTAATTTTAGAAGACCTATCTATCTCTTTGCAAACCTAGACTAAGGGTAAATTATCATCTACAGCAATGTTTTGCTTATTTCTTATGCCTCATGCCACCACTCTGCCTTAATATACCTGGCATCTGAAAGAAGTAGAGACATGTTTAAAAAAAAGAGTGTATATGATGAAGACACCAGCCACTTACAGGAAAGATACTCACTTTTTTGTTTGTTTGTTTCTCCCAGGCAGCCTGAGCATGAAAAAAGAATGTTGTTAGAGTGTGTCAGACTGGCTGTGAGGGCTAACTGGGGGATTTGTGCTGAGCATTCTCTGACTTTCAGTCTCAGGTTGGAAAGGTTGAATGTGGTCCTTTCCGCTGTGGCCAAAACAGAGAAGGGGTCAGGACTGGGTCTGATGGTGTCCTGGAGCTTATTTGTACAGGCCCTGTAGTTCTGAGGGTCCTTAAAGCACCGAGAAACCTAATGTTTAAAAAAGGATAGTGGGGCTTCCCTGGTGGCGCAGTGGTTGAGAGTCTGCCTGCCGATGCAGGGGACACAGGTTCGTGCCCCAGTCCGGGAAGATCCCACATGCCGCAGAGTGGCTGGGCCCGTGAGCCATGGCCGCTGCGCGTCCGGAGCCTGTGCACCGCAAAAAAACAAATAAAATAAAATAAACGGATAGTGGTCAACATTAGGAAATAAGAATTTTTGGTTTCAGAATCATCTGGTAAGAATGACAGTGGGCATACACGGGAACATCCTCGAATTTCTCCCACTCCCCATAAGGTCTGGCGTCTCTGTGTAGCAGTAACATCCTTCTCTCTGTGGAAGCCTGACATTACAACCACTTGGCTGACATTTGACCCCCACAAGTGAGAAAGGTGGGAAGAAGGAATAAAAATTAGTGGACACCATGGCAAAGAGTGTAAGCTTTCCTGAGAAAACAGAGCCTCCTTCATACTGGCAACATAGAAGTGCTGTGAGACTGGCCTTTGATTAACTCCTCTGAGAGGAAAATCTGATGTAACCAAGGCACCTTATCTGTAGTCATTGAAATATTTAATCGCTTTTAACATCAAACCCCACTTAAGGAGCCTCACATTGCTAAAGATTACTCAACACCAAAGGTTCAACTGAGAAGAACATAATGCTTTTTAAAAAGTGGGCCTGGCTTTTCACTCTCCTAAACTTATTTTTTTTCCTACCCTGGTAGTTTCACACAAGGAAGACAACATGAATAAAGCAAAAGTATGACTGCTTCTTTGCAATGAGTGATTATTCTGGAGCACTGCTTGGGAGAACATCTCCTTATTCTTGCTTTGAGCACCATTAAACCAAAAGTTTCCCTTTTAGTGTTTAACAGCAGAAATTGGGGTTCTCTCAAGGATGTTGAAGGTGACAAAATACATTTGAAGGTGTGATAGTCAGCTTCTCAGCTGGGGAAGGAGCGATGGATATGCTTTCCTGGGCTGGTGTGGGGAGGGAAGAAAAGTGAGAAGTGAACAGAATTTGGAGCATACTGGATGGATGCTCTGCTGCCACCTTCCCATGAATCTTTGTGAGCAGCCTCTTAAGGAAGATTCCCTTAGAGTCCAGTGTTCAGCCTGAAATTGTCTGCATGAACGGAGCTCATCCCTGTCTGGAAACACACTGTGCTCACACTAGGGACTCACCCCACCCAATCGTGCATATGCACGTGGTCCCAAAGGGGCAGGGTGGGGTTAAGGATGGAGTGATGGGGGAGAGACGGAGGAGAATATATGGGTCAGTGCAAACTCACCAGTGGGCACTTGGGAAACTTCTGTGAGGTACAGGACCTACTGATAGTGATTCAGGGGTGTCACCTCATGAAAGGAGGCCTCCTTGCCATTCTGTTTAAATGGCACTTCCTTAACAATTTTCATACATACCCCGCTTGCCGCATTTGACACACAAAGACAAACATATGGAGAATTTGCCTCTTTATTGATAATACAACTACAGAGGAGGTATGGCTGGCATGGGCAGCATGGGCGGCCCAGGTGTCAGTGGTATCAGAAGAACCCATCTCCAATCTGGCTCCTGAACGAGGATGGTATTTTAAGGGCCCATCCAACATTATGACGGCAAGGTGGTCCAGGGAAACAGGTGGTGCATCTTGAAGCATTGATGCTCTCTCATTTCTCCTGCACTTGGCCCTCCTATTCTTAAACCAGACCTACAATCAGAGCGGGAAAAGGATTGGTTTAGTATATTGAACAGTTAATGTCATAATACAAAAAGCATAGCATGCAACTTTATATGCCATTGAGATTTTAAACTGCATCAGGAGAAATATTTCCTTCTTGCTAAAATACGTCAGGAAAGTTACCACCACACTCCCTCCCTTCAGCTTACCCTTAGTGAGCTCCCCCGTCTGTGTGCCAAGTTCTGGCTTAGGCTTATTATTTTGTCTCCTCGCAATTTTAATTTTTAATTGTTTTTCTTATTTTTTGGCCGTGCCACGCGGCATGTGGGATCTTAGCTCCCCAACCAGGGATCGAACCTGTTCCCCTTGCAGTGGAAGCTCAGAGTCAACCACTGGACCGCCGGGGAAGTCCCTCTCCTCTCAATTTTAATATTCTAATGTTTTTTTCCAGGTATTGGATGCAGGTTTAGCTTATGAATTGTTGTACCAGGTCCTTGCTGTTGATACAATGTCTGGTAACAGGATAAAAATAGTCTGTACCCTGGCAGCTGATCATCAGCCATCTGGCTGCCTCCTGCCCCCTCCTCACCTTGTTGTGGGGGTGGATTTGGGCATGGTAAATAGTGGGCCCCATGTAAAGTCATATTGAGGGGAACGGCTCCCTATTTGAAAAGCCTATCTTCAGTGTGAAGTAAATAATTAATAGGAAGGAACATGTTGGTGTTTCTTTTTGGCTGTGCTGGGTCTCAGTTGGGGCGCACAGAATCTTCATTGTGGTATGCGGGCTCCTAGTTGCAGCAGGTGGGATCTAGTTCCCCCACCAGGGATCGAACCGGGGCCCCCTGCATTGGGAGCATGGAGTCCCACCCACTGGGCCACCAGGGAAGTCCTGGAACATGTTGGATTTTTAGACAGAAGGTCTCCTTCAAGGATGTCCAAGGGGTCATTAATCCTTTGAAATGTCTTGAGAGTTAGAATGGTGGTCTGGCAAGGGGGCCCAGGGGGGTTGTGACTTGTCTTACTGGCACGTGAGAGTTGCTGAAGCTCTGGACACTGCGTTGATATTTTAGCCTGTAGTGTTAAGGAAAGTTGAGATCAACTCGACCCAAGTTAACAGAGACTGTCAAAAATCTTAGGCCACCCAAGAGTGTAGGGGAAAGAGGCATACCATTGTCACCACTGTCAATTCTGCACCCTCCAACCTGCCCCACCCTCCAAACCTTCCTGGGCTCAGGACCAGGTCAGCTCACTCTGCTCTGGCTTCGGTTCCAGGATCCTGGACCGGAGCCACTGTTGTCCAACATGGCAGGTTATCCTAGGCGCTGCTATTCAACCAGGAGGTCCCAATCCCATCCCTTATTCTTAAGACAAGAAGGTGGAACAGGCATTTTAGTAAGACAGTCAACAACAATGAGGGTAAAGGTCATAAAATAGCTCCTCCCTAAATATCTGCCTACTATTTTTGCAAACAAAACTGTGGATTAGACTTCACTGTCTTCTCAATATCCTAGTTAATGGGGTTTAACACTGTATTTAAATCCTGTTGAAAGTTTCCAAACTGTAAATTTTAAGTGACACAAAAGGCCTTCTCTCCCTGCCTGAGACCTCATTTTCATTCTCCCATCTTAGGACTTGCAGTCTTTCTGCTGCATGCATAGATCGTTTAAACCAGGCCGGTGTAACAGGGCTCATTTTGGGGGGTATATGAGTTATTTGCACACACATGCTCACTGCAGCATTATTCACAATAGCCAAAAGGTAGAAGCAACCCAAGTGCTCATTAATAGAGGAACAGATAAACAAATGGCAGTATTTACATATAATGGAATATTATTCAGCCCTAAAAAGGAAGGAAATTCTGACACATGCTACAACATGGATGGATACTGAGGACATTATACTAAGCGAAATAAGCCAGTTACAAAAAGACAAACACTGTACAACTCCACTAGTATGATGCGCCCACAGTAGTCAAATTCATAAAAAGAGAAAATAGAAAGGTGGTTCCCAGGGGCTTGGGGTGGGGTGCATACTGACTTGTCTTCCCCGTACAGAGTTTTAGTTTTGCAAGACAAAAAAATTCTGGAGATTGCTTGCCTGACAACATTAATATCCTTAACAGTACTGAACGGAACACTTTAAAATGTTAAAATAGTAAATCTTACGTTTATGTACATTTTACCACAATTTAAAAAAAACACCACCAAATGACCACAAAGCAGTTTCCAGACTTGATCCACGTAACTATTGTATGAAAATATTCCCTTTAATGTGCAGAAGGCATTCTCCTCCCCCCCATCCTGGGGCACAGGTGGCTTTTATGGCTTCGGAGGGGAAGGAGGAGGCCCAGCAGAGGGACGAAGGTGCCTGGAAATGAGCCCGAACCACCCGGAGCCCGCCACATACCTGGTGAGTACATCCGGGTACCGAGTGTTCTGGAGGAGGCCCTCCAGTTCCTGCAGCTGCAACGGTGTGAACTTACTGCACAGGACGCAACGTCAAGGCCGGTTTCTGGGCTGCTGGGCCTGAGCAGCCGTCACCACATGGCCTGGCTCCTCAGGTGGCTGCTTCCCGGGCTCCTGGCCGCCATCGCCGCCCTCATGGCTCCCGTCGCCTTGGCTCATGTCGCCCACATGGTTCATGCCGTCCGCAAGGCCCGGACCTCCTTCCTCCACATAGAGTTCTCTGGCTTCTGGCGCTGGACCCTGCACAGATTCAGATCTTATTTCCACTTCGTACCCTCCCAGGATGTACTACCTGGGGTCATAGTGGTGGCCCCGGGGCGGAGGCTCCATGGCTGGCGCGCCATGGAAGCCCTGTGCCTCCATGAGCTCTGCTAGGTGCGAACAGAGGCTGAGGCTGGCGCTCTTTCTGATGCCTGGTACGGGTTACAACGGTCTCGGCTGGGTTCACCGCTCACTCACTCTGCTTTGGACGATTGCTATTGGCTTTTTTTTTTTACCGCCAGTCGCCGGGGGTGGCACTTGCTTAAGTGCGGCAGCGGCTGGGGCGTGGGCCCAAAATGGGGGCACCCTGGATAAGCAGGGTGCTGGTGGGGGCATGGGCATCTGCGGAATCGGGGCTCTGGTTTACAGTTCAGCTCACGACTGCCCACGCGAGCAGAGTGTCTGCCCTGAGGAAGGGGCTGTACTGGGTTATGCAAGCTCTTTTTTTGGGGGGGGTTGGGGAGGGGGCATGAGCTCACAGTAACCACAGGAACCCTCGCGGAAATGTTTGGAGACCGTTGCAGAGTCCAGCCTTTCATATTTGGCAGCCTGCACACGCCACGGGCTAGTAATTAAGCTGAAATGACTAACTAGGTTGCTCCTTGCTCTGAGCTTCTGCAGAGCCCGCTGTGCACCCTGGAGTGCTGGGAGCGTGATCTTGGAGCTGCATTCGCAAAGGATTCTGGGTCAGATAAGTTCTGCAAGAAACTTACTGCACCCCTTGAGAAAGTTCAAGCACCCCAGATTCTTAGTAATGAATCCACATCATAGTGGAAGTGTGGACTACAGCCCAAGGCTTAGTGCATCCAAGTGCACGCTTGCATTGCATGGGCTCGGGACCGCAGAATGGAGTATGCATCCTCTACTGTGCTCCACCCCAGCATCTCTAGTTGCAGGTCTTCTGCACAAGTTCAGGCTGTCCTGTGCTGAGCTCCTGCTGTGAACCCAGGTGAATTTACTCTTCCCCCTTCCCCCTCCCCCCTCCCTTTCTCTATAAATAGCATCCTGATCTCTTGCTTGCTTAGGAAAAAGTTAAATTGTATTTGTTTATCTATTTTTAGCTGAGTTGGGTCTTCGTTGCTGGGCGCCGTCTTCCTCTGGTTGCCGCGAGCGGGGGGGAGGGGCTACTCTTGTTGCGGTGCGCGGGCTTCTCATTGCAGTGGTTTCTCTTGTTGCAGAGCACGGGGCTCCAGGCACACGGGTTTCAGTAGTTGTGGCACGTGGGCTCCAGAGCGCAGGCTAAGTAGTTATGGCGCACAGGCTTAGTTGCTCCATGTTATGTGGGATCTTCCCGGACCAGGGATCGAGCTTGTGTCCACTGCATTGGCAGGCGGATTCTTAACCACTGCGCCACCAGGGAAGTCCGTCGGATAGGGATTTAAAAGCAAGCATGGGGACTTCCCTGGCGGTCCAGTGGTTAAGACTCCAGGCTTCCACTGCAGGGGGTGCGGGTTCAATCCCTGGTCCGGGAACTAAGGTTTAAAAAAAAAAAAAAGCAAGCACGAACAGAACATGGTGTATTTCATTTCACCTTCAATTCCAAACACTGAATATTTGTGGTTTTCTCCCTTCAGAAAGGAGCTTACAAGATGCATGTGTGTGACTGAAGCCAGAATATAGGTCAGTAAACCTGAAAAAATTGTGGTGGCAACCATTCTAAAACCTGCTTCAGGACTTACACACCTTTGTCCTAGATATTCTTAAGTTGTGTGTTTTGTTGCCTTTTCCATGTTTGGAGAATAAGTTTTGAACTTTGGGTCTTTGTGAGTGGAAACTGGGATATGTAAACCCCAGCTTCTGGGAATTCCCTATTACCACCAGAAACATGATTTCCTAAAGGAAAAAAAAATAGAACTGAACCACTTCTTTTAGTCTCTGTATACAATTAAATATATATATGGATAATTTATAAGTAACATAAAATCTGGCAACCACCTGTTCTCTGTATCTATAACTCTGTTCTGTTTGTTCATTTCTTTTTAGATTCCACATATAAATGAAATCATACAGTATTCGTCTTACTGTCTGACTTATTTCACTTAGCATAACACCTTCTAAGTTCATCCATGTTGTTGCACATGGCAAGATTTCATTCTTTTTTATGGCTGAGTAATGTCCCATTGTGTATATATACCACATCTTCTTTATCTATTCATCTATTGATGGGCATTTAGGTTGCTTCCATATCTTGACTATTGTGAATAATGCTGCAATGAACTTAGGGGTGCATATATCTCTCCTAATTAGTGTTTTTGCTTTCTTTGGATAAATACCCAGGAGTAAAATTGCTGGGTCATATGGTAGTTCTATTTTTAATTTTTGGAGGAATATCCATACTGTTTTCCATAGCGGCTGCACCGATTTACATTCCCACCAGCAGTGAACGAGGATTCCCTTTTCTCTACATTCACTACATGTTTTTTATTTATTTATTTATTTATTTATTTATTTATTTGCGGTAAGTGGGCCTCTCACTGTTGTGGCCTCTCCCGCTGCGGAGCACAGGCACCGGACGCGCAGGCTCAGCGGCCATGGCTCACGGGCCCATCCGCTCCGCGGCATGTGGGATCTTCCCGGACCGGGGCATGAACCCGTGTCCCCTGCATCGGCAGGTGGACTCTCAACCACTGCGCCACCAGGGAAGCCCCACTACATGTTTTTTAAAAATTAGAATCAGATCTGAGTAACATAAGCATAATCCTCTGAAATGTAGCCTGTCCAACTATGCTTTCTGTCCAATCGATCTGCTAGATTCTAGCAATCTATGAAATGCTACCAGAAATTTGTTTCTTTCACTCAAACCATAGTACCAGATTGACAGACCATTGATGACATAATTGCCTGAGAGTTGCAGTAGTGAAATGTTGGAAATATTTCTACTAAAAGGCATATATATCTAAGTTGACTCTCGGATATCACCAAATTTTGAGCACTTTCTCTAGCTATCCCAAAAATTGAGCCTAAGCATCCTTAAATTTGGTGGACAATGAACTTAAAACATAATTTATTTAGGGACCTCCCTAGTGGCGCAGTGGTTAAGACTCCACGCTCCCAATGCAGGGGGCCTGGGTTCGATCCCTGGTCCGGGAACTAGATCCCACGTGCATGCCTCAACTAAGAGTTCGCATGCCACAACTAAGGAGCCCTCGAGCCGCAGCTAAGGAGCCTGCCTGCCGCAACTAAGACCCGATGCAACCAAATAAATAAATAAAATAAATATTAAAAAAACCTTCCTATTAAAAAAAACCCAGAAAACATAAGTTACTTATATTTTACAAGGAAAAAAAAACTAAAATGGAAATCAAAGACATCTGGGAGATCTATAACAAGTCATTAAATCTTCTTTCATGACGTAACATACACAAGTACGTAGCACAATGTCTAGCCACAGAAGAAGCCCTCAGAAATGTTCACTACTGTTACTCCATAATATATCCTTATCATCACGGTGTATTACCTGTGGCATATTTGGCATAATGGAAAGAGGCCTGATTAGGAATCACACATTCTGGTTCTTTAAGAGACACACACTGAAATATTTACAGATGAGATGATGTCTAGATTTGCATCTAAATAATCAAGGGGCAGATGCAAGTGTGTTGGAGAACTGGTTAGGGTGTTGATGAAACAACGTTGGTGATGGATAATTGTTGATACCGCGTGAGGAGTACATGGAGTTTATCCTAAGATTCTCTCTGCTATTATTTTGAATAATTAAAAAAATGTTTTTAAATGATCAGGGTTACAAACCAATGCTGACAAAGGCAGGCCGATAATTTATTAGCAAGGAGCGTGGGGACTGGCAAATTGGGGAAGAATATGTCTCTTCCAAAGAAGGTGGCCAGTACTCAGCTCCAGCTCAGTGTTGCTGGGCAGGAATGTTGGACCAGGACTGCCAGATTTTCCCAGTTTTTCAAGACTGGCCGCAAATCAAAATGTTTATATGAAACCTTCCATTCTTTAAATGTTGGCAACTAACTGAAATATGTTTTATTGAAAAGCATGCTGCCTATCTAAAACAGGTCTGTGGAATAGACTCAGTCTTCAGCTGCCAATTTGCAGCCTCTGCCTGAGAAGCTAATAACATTAAACAATTTTCATTTTCTGGAGCAGAAGAATGTAATTGAAAGCACACCTAAAGCTAACAATCATAGGATGCCACTGTTCTGCCCTGTTGTTTCTCATTATAAGTCCCGCTCCCATACATGCTTTGGTCTCTCCCCTCCATCCCTGCCTGTGAGTTTCTCTAACTTGATCCTTCACTTTGGTTACCTAGCTCTGATCTCAAATTTCTGACCACTGTGGACTAAGACATCATGAGTGTCCAGGACAGGAAGTCCCATGGTAATGGACCAGGTCCCACTTGTCCTAGTCATACTTGCTAACAAATTTTGTAGCTGTTATTAGTGATAAGCATGCATCTTGGGAGAGTCTTTTTTTCAAATAAATTTATTTATTCATTTATTTATTTTTGGCTGCATTGGATCTTCGTTGCTGTGCAATGGCTTTCTTCAGTTGCGGCGAGTGGGGGGTTCTCTTTGTTGCAGTGTGCGGGCTTCTCATTGCGGTGGCTTCTCTTGTTGTGGAGCATGGGCTCTAGGCGCGGGGGCTTCAGTAGTTGTGGCGCACAGGCTCAGTATTTGTGGTGCACGGGCTTAGTTGCTCTGCGGCATGTGGGATCTTCCCGGACCAGGGATCGAACCTGTGTCCCCTGCATTGGCAGGCAGATTCTTAACCACTGCACCACCAGGGAGGCCCCTTGGAGAGTATTAAGAAACATTATGCCTCAGGGACAAGGTAACAGGCTGGGAAGGTCAGAGTACCCTGGAGAAGAAAAAGGGGATTTTATGAATCCCCTTTTGTCCCTCATGTGGTCAAGAACATTTTCCTGAAGTTCAGCAGTTTTTTTCAATCTCCTTTGTTTCTTTTTCTTCTGTTAAATGAAGTAAAATTTACACATAATACTCTATATTTTAAGTGTATGTGGTATGATTCCAGTCTTATTAGATTCTCCTGCTGCACACACGCCCCCATTCACCCTCTCTTCTTCATCCTTGTGTGTATAGGGATGTCGGTGGGAAGGTACATCAATATCATCAACCCTGATTATTTCATCTTCATCAGATGTGAGTAGATTTGTTCTTTTTACTTTGGACTTTTATGAAGTCCTTGTATTTTCATAATGCCAATTATCATTTTATGACTAAAATGAAGTATTACATAAAAGAACAAATGTATAGAAATTTGAAATTTTAAAACTGCTTCAACATTTTAATCTTGTTGATTTTGAAGAATAGGAAATAAACTTGCATTGGCAGATAAAATGCAGGACCCTGACTTATATTTGAATTTTAAATAAACAACAAACAATGTTTTAATATAAGTATGTCTCGAATATTGCATGGGACATTCTTATCCAGAAATATATTTGTTGTTTATCAGAATTAAAACATAACTCAGCCTCCTGTATTCTTTATGCTAAATATTGCAACTGTAATACAAACATATTGTCATTTCCGTAGGAAATATTTTCATTACTTTGTACTTTTCTCCCCATTCCATTTATATTTTTTAATTCAGGGGAGATTTAAAAAATATGTACTTTGATTTGAGCCATTCCTGTATTATACACACATATACATACACATATATACATAGAGATATATGACACAGTACACACCCATATTATATAATATATATGTAGTGTGTGTATGTGTGTATACGTATATACATATACACACATACCCCAGACACAAGATGAATTCACTGTATTGTTGAAATGGCCTCCGTGAAATATGTCCTGTGTCCCATCGCCCTTCCCTTCAGTTATTTCAAATACGGGGCTGAGAAAGGACACGGTCTCCTGTTCAGCTTAGACTCGGAGAGTCTCCTGAGGAATCGGAAGACCGGGAGGAGGTGAGTGATGCGGCCGCACCTTCTCTCTGAGGAGCCCATCTGCCTTCAGAGTTCGCTTCATCTCTCATCCCGCTTCTGAACGGTCCCAGTTAAGCATTTTCTACCTTCCTTGTGCGCATCTTCATCCTTTAATTCAATCCATCCACAACAACCTCTTATAAATCCTACTCCCTCAACATTCTCATTCTTCCTCAGGTTCTTTCACAAGGTGTCCTGGTCTCCCACTCTCCCTTCCATCTCCCGACTTGGAACAGACGTGGTCAAGCACCTAATACCTGTAACGGAGCAGAAGGCCTTCCCCCATGTCCGCTGCTTTAGCTCCTCTCTGAAGTACCTAGATAACAGTATCTGATGCACAGTTCCTGAGTTGTTTTACTGATTTGAAAGCCCCCCACAGAATGGAAGATGTTAACTACTTGATGACCCTGACCGCATAGCCCCCAGGCCTACTGGAGCCTGAGGATTGATAATGTTAACCCCTGCGACAGCGCCCTGTTACCTCACCATCAACCAATCACAGAATTGTGCACCAGCTGATCACATACCCTGTGACACCCCCCTCCTTCACCTGGCTTTTAAAAAAAGTGCTTTGCTGAAACGCTTCAGGGAGTTTGGGGTTTTTTTTGGCATGAACCAATCATATCTCCTTGCATGGCCCTGCAATAAACCTTTCTCTGCTCCAAATTCTGACTTTCGGTAGTGTTTGGCCTCACTGTGCATGGCGCACACGAATTTGTATTCGGTAATGTACCTACTGAAATTTACTTGTCTTTATGTCTTTATTCCCTACTAGTCTGAACTCATGGAAGAAAGAAGCCCTGTTTGATTCATCAGAGAATTCGCAGTGCCTGACACTAAGTTGGCGCTCAACTATTGCTTCTTGAATGGTGAACAGACATTTTTGGTTTGAGATGATAACAGGATATGTAAGTGAAAATTCTTTGTTGGGAGTTGGGAAGGGTGGAGAATGAAAGTTAAAGTAGGAGAGGAGAAAAAAGCCTTCCTAAGCTCTCTCTATAATGGTTAGGTATTGTTCCTATTATTATAATAAATGTTGTTCTTTTAAATGTCCCTACCTGGTGCTATGTATCATTTTCTTCTTCCCTCTCCTCTATTTCTGTGTCTATTTTATTTTCCTTTATTTTTTTCAGTTTTATTGTATAATTGACAAAAATTATATTCAATGTGTACAACTTGATATTTTGATATATATTTACATTGTGAAATGATAGCCACAATCAAGCTAATTAACATATCTGGCACCTCACATAGTTGCCCCTCTCCCCCTTTTTGTGGTAAGAACACTTAAGATCTACCCTCTTAGCACATTTCAGATATCAGTCCAGAAGTGTTAACTGTAGTCATCGTGCTGTATATTAGATCTCCAGAACTTATTCATCTTGCCTAATTGAATCTTTGTGCCCTTTGACCAACATTGCCCCATTTTCCCAAAACCCCAACTCCTGGCAACCACCATGCTACTCTATTCTTCTATGACTTTGAACTCTTTTAGATTACACATGTAAGTGAGATCACACAGTATTTGTCTTTCTGTGTCTGGCTTATTTCACTTAGCATAATGTCCTCTGGGTTCAATTTCATTTCCTTTGGTTATATAGCCAGAAGGGAGACTGCTGGATCATAGGCTAGTTCTATTTTTAATTTTCTTGAGAAACCTTCATACTGTTTTCCATAATGATTGTATCAATTTACATTCCCACCAACAGTGTACATGGATTCCCTTTTCTCCATATCCTCACCAATACTTGTTACCTCTTGTGTTTTTGATAATAGCCATCCTAACAGATGTGAGATAATATCTCATTGTGGTTTTGATTTGCATTTCCCTGATGATTAGTGATGGTGAGCACCTTTTCATATACCTGTTGGCCATTTGTATGTCTTCTTTTGAGAAATATCTATTCAGATCCTTTGCCCGTTTTAAAATTAATTAATTAATTAACTTTTATTGAAGTATAGTTGATGTACCTTTGCCCATTTAAAAAATTTTTTTAATTGCTATTTTATACTGAAGTATAGTTAGTTAACAGTGTTGTGTTAGTTTCAGGTGTACAGCAAAGTGATTCAGTTATACATGTACATGTATCTATTCTTTTTCAAATTCTTTTCCCATTTAAGTTATTACAGAATACTGAGCAGAGTTCCCTGCCACTATACAGTAGGACCTTGTTGGGCTATACAGTAGGTCCTTGTTGGTTATCTATTTTATTTTATTAAAAACTTTTTTTTGATGTGGACCATTTTTAAAGTCTTTATTGAATTTGTTAAAATTGCTTCTTTTTGAAAAAAATATTTATTTATTTTTGGCTGCATTGGGTCTTCATTGCTGCATGTGAGCCTTCTCTAGTTGTGGTGAACGGAGGCCACTCTTTGTTGCGCTGCACAGGCCTCTCACTGCAGTGGCCTCTCTTTGTTGCAGAGCAAGGGCTCTAGGTGTGCGAGCTTCAGTAGTTGTGGCACATGGGCTCAGTAGTTGTGGCACACAGGCCTAGCTGCTCCACAGCATGTGGGATCCTTCCGGACCAGAGCTTGAACCCATGTCCCCTGCATTGGCAGGCGGACTCTCAACCACTGCGCCACCAGGGAAGTCCCGGCTTCTGTTTTGTGTTTTGGTTTTTGGCCGCAAAGCATGTGGGATCTTAGCTCCCTGACCAGGGATCAAACCTGCACCCCTTGCAGCGGAAGGCAAAGTCTTAACCACTGGACCACCAGGGAAGTCCCGGTTATCTTTTTTTAAAAAATATATATATTTATTTATTTATTTTGGCTGCGCCGGGTCTTAGTTGCGGCTGGTGGACTTCTTAGTTGCGGCATGCATGTGGGATCTAATTCCCTGACCAGGGATCAAACCTGGGCCCCCTGCATTGTGAGCGTGGAGTCTTACCCACTGGACCACCAGGGAAGTCCCCTGGTTATCTGTTTTAAATCTAGCAATATATACATGTCAATCCCAAATTCCCAATCTATCCTTCCACCCCCACCTTTGCCCATTTTTCAATTGCATTATTTTGTGCTTTGTTGTCGTGTTTTGTTTTGTGTTTTGCTATTGAGTTGTTCAAGCTCCTTGTGTATTTTGGTTATTAACCTCTTATCAGATATATGGTTTGCAAATATTTTCTCCCATTCCATAGCTTGCCATTTCACTCTGGCAATTGTTTCCTTTGCTGTGCAGAAAGCTTTTTAGTTTGATGCAGTCTTATTTGTCTACTTTTACTTTTGTTGTCTGTGCTTTTGGCATCATGACCAAAAAATCATTGCCATGACGAATGTCAAGAAACTTTTCCCATATGTTTTCTTCTAGTTTTACTGTTTCAGGTTTTATGTTAATTAAAAAAAATTGGCACTTTATCCTTACCCTGACTTCTTTTTCTTTTTTTTTATTTTACTTTTTAACCTCTTTTATTGTATAATATTACATAAGTTACAGGTTTACAACATAGTGATTCACAATTTTTAAAGGTTATAGTACATTTATAGTTATTGTAAAACATTGGCTATATTCCCTGTGTTGTACAATATATCCTTGTAGCTTATTTATTTTATACATAATTGTTTGTACCTCTTAATCCCCTACCCCTATCTTGCCTCTCCCACCCTCTCTCTTCCCACTGGTAACCACTAGTTTGTTCTCTATATCTGTGAACAAATTTATCGGGGGCTGTTGATCCATACTTGGATGATACTGATGATGAGATGGACCCAGAATTAGAAGAGCCTTATGAAAAGTTTTGTTTGTAATCAGAGAGTAAGCAAAAACAGTAAAATTAAATTTCAGCATATACGTTTTATAAAGCAGTTTAGGTTGTGGTGATTTAGCAGAACACAGGAAAGCAAGAAAATGTCACACTTCTACCGAATTAAGGATATGGAGTTATGTTACTAACGTATGCAGCATTAATTTTGTTTAACACTCTCTGCCAAAGTAAACTTTATTCCCTAAAATTTTAAATGTATATATATGTATATATATAATAGTTTATTGTGTACAGTTAATTCCATTGTTTTGGCTGCAATAAAATCAATTTTGAAATAAATGAAATGTTAAAAGTAAATTTTGCCAGCTGGTTAGAAGTTTATCCTTTAAATTCTATTGATACTTTTCTTGAGGGAAACAGTCTTAGCCTAGAAATACATATTACTGCAAAATGCAGCATCCTTAAGATATGAATATTATAGCTTTCATTTAGTTTTACATTTAGTGTCTCAGTGACTTGAGTTTCAAATATGAATCACGATCATGAATATCTTTAGCAGTGAAGTCTTAGAATATATCCTTAATGACTTATTATCCAGATGATATTTGATACCAAGGGCTTTCAAAATGGGGTTAAAAAAAGACTTAGACTCTGTAATGACCTATATGGGAAAAGAATCTAAAGAAAGAGTGAATATATATATATATATATATATATATATATATATATATATATGATTCACCTTGCTGTACACCCGAAACTAACACAACATTGTAAATCAACTATACTCCAATAAAAATTTTAAAAAGACAACAACTTAGAACTCCCAACTAAACAACCAAGATTCTTCACTGAGGATTTATTGCAATTTTAGAATTGTTCATTTTTTTCACCTAACCTCATTACCCTAAAGCCTATAACAGGGACTTCCCTGGTGGTGCAGTGGTTGAGAATCCGCCTGCCAATGCAGGGGACACAGTTTCGATCTCTGGTCTGGGAAGATCCCACATGCCACGGAGCAACTAAGCCCATGCACCACAACTACTGAGCCTGCGCTCTAGAGCCCATGAGCCACAACTACTGAGCCCGTGTGCCACAACTTCTGAAGCCTGCATGCCACAACTACTGAAGCCTGCACACCTAGAGCCCGTGCTCCGCAACAATAGAAGCCACCACAATGAGAAGCCGGCGCACCGCAACAAAGGGTAGCCCCCACTCGCGCAACTAGAGAAAGACCGCACCCAGCAACAAAGACCCAATGCAGCCAAAAATAAATAAATAAATTTTATTTTATTTTTTTAAACATCTTTATTGGAGTATAATTGCTTTACAATGGTGTGTTAGTTTCTGGTTTATAACAAAGTGAATCAGTTATACATATGTTCCCATATCTCTTCCCTCTTGCGTCTCCCTCCCCCCCCCCCCCCCCCTCCCCCCCCCCCCGGTGGGCACAAAGCACTGAGCTGATCTCCCTGTGCTAGGCAGCTGCTTCCCACTAGCTATCTATTTTACATTTGGTAGTGTATATATGTCCATGCCACTCTCTCACTTTGTCCCAGCTTACCCTTCCCCCTCCCCGTAACCTCAAGTCCATTCTCTAGTAGGTCGGTGTCTTTATTCCCATCTTGCCCCTAGGTTCTTCATGACCATTTGTTTTTTTTAGATTCCATATATATGTGTGAGCATATGGTATTTGTTTTTCTCTTTCTGACTTACTTCACTCTGTATGACAGACTCTAGGTCCATCCACCTCACTACAAATAACTCAATTTTGTTTCTTTTTATGGCTAATATTCCATTGTATATATGTGCCACATCTTCTTTACCCATTCATCTGTTGATGGACACTTAGGTTGCTTCCATGTCCTGGCTATTGTAAATAGAGCTGCAGTGAACATTTTGGTACATGACTCTTTTTGAATTATGGTTTAAATTTATTAAAAAAAATAAAGCCTATAACAGTATTCTGCTTTATTTATATGACTTTACCACTTTCGTTTTATAGCATGAGTTGCATTGACTTTTCTACTAGAAAATTTTACTAGATCTTTGTCACTCAAGTTTTCATCTGTTTTATTATTGATACACCTTGAGAATCACTTTTCTAATACTTTACTATAATGTGGTACCACCTCAGCCCTATTTTAGTAATATTTCTACCTAATGTCAAAAATCTTTTTCCAACTAACTAAAAGTAAAACTTAGGTACAAAAGGACTGCTTGTAAATATGCATGTAAATAATTCTGTTAATAACATAACAAACTGTTTTACATTTGGAACATCTTTGCTAATACAGTTAGCTTTCAGTTTGTTCGGTCTGGATTAAAATTAGAATCTGAGGTGGGGCTTCCCTTGGCTGCGCAGTGGTTAGGGATCCGCCTGCCAATGCAGGGGACATGGGTTCGAGCCCTGGTCCGGGAAGATCCCACATGCTGCAGAGCAAATAAGCCCGTGCTCCACAATTACTGAGCCTGTGCTCTAGAGCCCGTGAGCCACAAGTACTGAGCCTGGGTGCCATAACTAGTGAAGACCGTGTGCCTAGAGCCTGTGCTCCACAACAAGAGAAGCCACTGCAATGAGAAGCCCACGCACTGCAACGAAGAGGAGACCCTGCTCGCCGCAACTAGAGAAAGCCCGTGCGTGGCAACGAAGAGCCAATGCAGCCAAAAATAAATAAATAAAATAAATTTATTAAAAAAACCCAAACTGAATCACTTTTATTGCCACATACAACCACCAGCAGTAGTATATATCCAGGGCTGTCTTTAATTTCCTCCTCCCCTTTCTAAGGCTGGGATTACATATGCAAGTGCCCCCTCCGAGTTTTCCTTTTACTTTATCAGTGTAGACACAGAAAAACTTATACCCTATAAAAACCAACTGTAAGAAGTCATTTTTGAGGCAATCAGGGAATGCGGAATACAAGTGACTGGGTGATGGCACCAAGAGATTATTATTACCATTCAGGAGCCTGGACGGCACTGTGGTTATGTAGGAAAAAAGTCTGTATTTTTTAGAAAGGGCATACACATAAAGATACAGGGATGAAAATACATGTTGTGTTGAGTTTCTTTTAAATCAGCACAGCAAGAAGAGGAGAGTGAGTGGGGAGGGGAGGAAGAGAGAAGGACAGAAAGAAGGAAGGGAGGGAACAAAGGAGAGAGGGAAGAAAAAAAACAGGATAGATGAAGTAAGTTTAGCAAAATCCTGATATTGAATCTGGATGATGATTTCTATGGGGGTTCATTATTGCATTACTGTATTCTGAATACTTTTGTGTATGTTTGAAAATTTCATGATAAATTGTATTTAAACAATAAAAAGCCAAATCCCTTAGCACAAATGACAATAATAAAAGTCACCCCTTATATTTTTACTCAGTTAAAATTAATAAAGTATCTTTCCATACTTCATTCTCGCTTCACAAGAATTCTGTAAATAGCAAGACATACAAACAACCTGAGTGTCCATTGATGGATGAATGGATAAAGAAGATCGGGTGTACATATACAATGGGATATTGTTCAGTCACGAGAAAGAAGGAAATCCTGCCACAACATGGATGAATCTAGAGGGCATTATGTTAAGTGAAATGTAGACAGAGACTAAGAAATTTAAAAAAAGAAAAAAGAAAAGTATTTTGTAAGATGATTATCTTTATTTTAGCTAGTAGTACTAGGTAATAATAGTCACTCTATTTTACAATTGGGAAACGGAAGCTCAGAGAGATGTCAGGCATGCTCAGTGTCACGTGACAAGAACATGGGGCCAAAGCTCTTGCTATGAGAAGGGAACTAGAAGAACAGTGCTGTGCGTTGAAACCAGATTCAGGTGTTCCAACTCTAAAGCCTGGATTCTTCACTCAAAACTCTGGTCTTCTGTGTTTCGGGAGGAGATAGTTAGTGTCATCATGTACCCCCTTGATTATCTGATGAAAGGTGCACACACTCTTAAAATTTACATTCAAGTTCAGAAAGACTCACGATCTCCCCAATGGCCAACCATGGCCTCCAAGTCAGGAACCCCATGTCTGGTCGATGTACCCCACTCCAACAACTGCAATGAACTGAGTAGGGTGCCACATTAGAGACTCTCCCCCTCTACTCCACATCCTAAGACACCACTTTCATTATCACTGCCCCCTGACCAAAACCATTACAGTTATCCATGCCCAGATGCTGGCATTCTGACTCCTTCCATAACTTTGACCTCAATCCACCTTTTAAACTTTACTTCTCACCCACTACAGTGTCATCTTCAGGTTCTCCCTCCAATTCCCTCTCAAGGCCACACTTTGCATGCACTTGACTGGCCACCCTGGCTGTGTTGGGGTTCCCTGAGACAAGCTTGCACTCATCCATCCTGGGGCTGCTCATCTACCTTTTTATATTTTTTAAGTATAGTTGATTTACACCATGCTACTTCTTTTAACTGGGATTCCCAGCACAACCTGCACAGCATCTGCCAGTGTCTGATCCATCCTGTGATGTACAAACAACACCCTACCCACAAAAAACAAACCTGCTCTACCACGGGCTGCTAAGTACAAAGTCTTTTCAAAGATTTGAATCCTGGCCCTACCTTTGGGCTGTGTAACCTTGGGAAAGTCACTGAACCTCTCCGAGCCTCCATTTCTTCCATTAAGAGAGTGTGGGGACGGCTATAAGATCGATTAGCCAGCCCTGGTGCACAGTGAGTACCCACATGGTGTCACCAGCCTGAGCAGCACAGCTCTGTGCCACTCCACAGACTCTCATAGCCCCACTCGGGCAGGGGCGACACTCCCGTGGGGTCCACATCCTCCATCACAGGCAGCCCCTGTGCGCAGACCGCAGTCAGTCCCGACCTTAACTCTAGCATCAGCAAAGTTACCTGAGCCCTCGCCATGGGCCCTTAGTTGTATTCCTTCAATGTAAATTTCACAACACGGTACGCAGTACCATCATATCCCATCCCTACAGATGTGGTACCTGACGCTCAAGAGTCAGCTACCTTGCCCGGTCACAGAGTAAGTAAAGGTGTGGGGCTTGGAGGTCTGCCCCAACTGTGGTCCTCCTCTCCTAGGTGGCCATTTGCCTCCCCAATTGTGGAACCTCCAGCACAATGCAGGTTGGCTTTCACACAGGCCTTCCCACATTGCGGCCCTTTACATGCGCAGTCCAACATAGCTTAAAAAAGTCTTGAAGCACATATAGGTACAAGAAAACATGGCAGGGACATTCTTTTCACAAAAAACTCCTCTCTTCATTGCCAACACTCAGAGATAACATCTTATCTTCTCTCCTGGGCCCGCATGAAAAATAATTACTACAAAGATGAAGGAAATGGAGGCAACATGGATGGTCACTTAATAAGCTTTTAAATTACTCCATTAGTCCCAGAAACAACCCCAAGATAGTACTGTTGTTTATCCTCATTTTGGAGATAAGGCACTAAGGCTAAGGGAGAATAAGTAACTCAGGTTAGCCAGTAGCAAGCTGGGGAGAACGCAAGTTTCTGATGTCAGTAGTTGGGCTCCAGGAATCTAATCCTGAGAAAGGTCAATATCTTGGTCAAAGACAGAGGGGCCGTCCAGATTGAATCTCTTACCATCTTTTTGAGAGTGATGGCCAACCAACATTTTTTAAATTTATTTTTGGCTGCTTGGTCTTCGTTCTGCACGCGGCCTTTCTCTAGTTGTGGTGAGTGGGGTCTCTCTTGTTGCGGTGCTGGGCTTCTCATTGTGGGCTTCCTTTTTGCAGAGCATGGGCTCTAGGCCCGGCGCGGGCTTCAGTAGTTGTGGCACGTTGGCTCAGTCATTGTGCTCAGGGCTTAGTTGCCCACACATGTGGGATCTTCCCGACTAGGGATCGAAACCCACGTCCCCTGCAGTGCAGGCAATTCTCAACCACTGCGGGGGTGCCCCCCAAAAACCACCAGGGAAGCTCGTCTGGGCAACCACATTTTAGCTGTTTTCTTACCCATTCTCTGGGAGCATGAGGCAGGGGGTATTATCTATTAGGCAAGACATGAGGTGCTAAGGTCAGATACATTGGGGCCCTGACGTAGTTAATTTCGATATAAAATAGGGTAATGAGAAGGTGGTCGTGCAGTAAAATTAAGATACTCACGAACATGTCAAGCATCGGTCCATTGTTAGAAGCTAGTCTTAATAGTTATAAATTACCACAATCCTGAAGCATCCCACAAAACACTCCTGTAGAAGAATCTCAGGGGCCCTCATCTGTCTGGCCTCCTCTTGTATGACAATAACTAAATTTTATTTATTCCGCCGCAAGAGCTCAGGAAGATATTTCTAGAAAGAGGTTTAAGGAACAGGGGGAGGAGGCGCAGCAGGAAAGGGAGGAATTCGCAGGTCCCCAGCACACGCCCAGGACAGGAACAATCGGCTTTGAGGAAGGTCTATAGCCAGATGCATCGCAGCAGTTGCAATATCCATAGTCAAAAACCAGACAAAGAGGAGCCCTTGCACTAATTCATTCTCAGGATGCTCTAAGCCTGTGCCGGTTTCAACTTCTGCAATCTGATGTGGATTCATTACTAAAAATCTACAGGCCATGGACTTTCTTAAGGGGTTGCTAGGTTGGTGGTTTGTACCCCTGTATTGCATCTGAGCACCCCCTCAAACCTCATAAAAAGCCCTGTTCCCCGGAGACCCTGGGGGAGTATGGTGGACTCTAGACTTTAGCCTCATGCAAAAATTCAGAGCAAGCCAAACTCCTAGCTAATAATAAACGGTTGACCCTTCAAATACAACAAACAAAAAACAAAAAACGCTTTTGGAACTGCAAGTCCACTTAAACACAGGTTTTTTTAAAAATTTCAATAATTAGCAGCGGGGCGGCCCTCCATCCGTGGGTTTTCACATCAGCAATGCGGAGGGCCGACATGGACTTGAGCATCCACGATTTGGTATCCCGCCGGGCGGTCCTGGAACCAATCCCCGCGGATACAAGGCGACCGTATTACTTTGATTACGTTCCCTGCTTGGTACTGGCTGCTGGAATGAGGGCTCGGTCAGAGATAGTCCCCAACAGCTCTCAGTCCTATGGACTTGGTGAGGTCTCTCTCTTACCCTCCAAAATCGGCCCCACACAGACCCATGGTCTGGGAAAGGGCGCCCGACCAAGTGCGGAGTACTTAGGTCAGCTAGGTTTGCAAAACCTGACCCCCCCCCGGAATTCTGCCCCACGCATGCTCCCTGGCAGCGCCTGGCGGCGCGCAACCCTCCGCCCCCTGCCCGCGCCCTTAGAACGGCCCCTATACGGCCGACAGCCCTGCCGCATGCGCACATCAGTAACCCAAACCCCCCCACAGGCTGTGGTAAACCGGCACAGCGGGCGTCATAACCCGACCTCTGAAAAACTCGACATAACACCAGAGACCTTATGTGGCTGAATCATGGGCCAACCGCTCTAGCCTAGTCGGAGCCGGAGGTCTCAGGAGTCAGACAGCCCCGCGAAGCCACAGCCTCCCACAGCATCGGGACATGGAGCGTCAGCCCAGAGCACCACGATGTCTAGGCGTCACGTCCGGCAGCCATTGCCGGCTTCTTCAAGCTGGGGGTCGAAAGAGGAGCGGGAAGAAGCGAAAGGTCCATGGCGGGTGGGGCACTCAGCTGAAAACGGATCCAGAAGACTTTCCCAGGGCGGGCCGAACGGCAGGACCCCCTCGGACAGCCAGGCCTCCCCAGAGCCGGGCTCACTCGAAGGCCCTCTTTCTCTTGGGTTTTGTCGCCACCTTGCAGAGGTGAAGCCCGCGACATCTCACCTCCCGAGAGGGGGCAGAGTAGCAAAGCTCAGTCCCGAACCGGAGCAGGGAGCAGCCGCGGAAGGGAAAGGAGGCGGGAGACAAGGAGAAGGAAAGAAGGTTGGCGAGGGTCAGCGTCGGAGCCCGCCGGCCCCGCGACGCGAAAGCCGCGAGGCCGAGGCCGAGGCGGGCGGCAGGCCCCCCGCAGGCCGCCGCAAGGGCCCGAGCCGCCAACGGGCAGCCGGCGTGCCCCCCGCGGCCAGGTTCACGCATGCAGGTGCGGACGCTGAGAGCGTTTTCCACACACTCAGTACCCCCAGCGCGCCATGCGGTAAGCGGGCGTCTCGGTTGGCGCGGGCTGCCGCGCGGTGGTGGACGGCGCCTCTCTCGCCGAGTCCCTCTCCCGGCTCCGGATCTGAAAGCCCCGGGGCCTGGCGGCGGCCCGGCCCTTCCGGCGCACTCGGGGCCTAGGACGGGGGAGGGGGCTCTGCCTGGTGGGAATCGAGGTCGATATTTCCGTGCGGTGTTTGAATAAGTCACGTTGGGGAGCTTTCTGGGCCGCCGGTTAACATAAATAATGAGTCGCCTGAGGCGTGATGGAGCAAATGCAGAGTTGGAGTCTACTTTTATCTGAAGATTTGATTATCAGTTATTCATGGATTATATTTACATTGATATTTGTATTTTAAAATAGTGGTTTTGAAAATTATTTATCTTGACTAGTGATTTTTCTGCATTCCCTTAAACTTGCTTTTGTGAGAAAACTGTCTCTAAAGCAAGCCTCAAGCTACAGATTACAGAATAATGTACTAGGTCGGCACTGGGGAGTTGGTGATAAAATTTTTTTTTAAAATAAGCTCAACCAGCGAATGAACAGCATTTTGTGCCGTCCTTTCGTATCTACTAGGACGTACTCCAACCTGTTCATCACTGATAGATTGGTCCAGCAAGCGAGCTATTTTAAGGTCTAATTTAATCATAAAATGGGCAAGAGCAATGATTGAAAGTTGGTAAAGATATTTTGTCAGAGATTTTTATTCATTTTTGAAGTTGGTAACACTAAAAGAAACTGGATTAGAATTTCATGTGTTTTTGGGAACTGTGCCTCCTTTACTAATGAGACTTGGCTTTCCTTAAATGCTTTGTCAACTTATTTTCACTGTATAACCTGAAAATGTGTGAGTTTTCGTACTGCAGAAATTAGTTCTTAAAATAAGTGACTGACATTTTCCAAAAAAGAAATTTTTTTAAAGGATGAAATAGCATCCTATATTCAGTTTCTTCCGCAACCCCCAATGCTGAACACTTCCAATTTTCTCCCCTCAGACAGGAGCTTACAAGGTGCATGGGTGTGACTGAAGACAAAGTGAAGGTCAGTAAACCTGAAAAAAGCACCTTGGCAGGGCAGCCATTCTAAAACCTGGTTTGGGACTTGGACACCTTTGTCCTGGACATTCTCATGTAGGTTTGTTTTTGTAACCGTTTCCATGTTTGGGAAATAAGGTTTGAGCTTTGGGGTCCCGGTTGGAGGTAAATGGGAAAAGTAAACCCCAGGTTTTGGAAATTGCCCATAACCAGAAGATTTTAATTTCCTAAAGGAAAAAAAACCTACCATAGTATATTATTCCTTGTATATACAGGCGAATATATATATATATATATATATATATATATGTCTATAGCTTTCTATAAACTATACCTATATAAACATATATGTCTCTGAATTCTACACACACACTCAGACACACACGTTCAAT
>NW_021703779.1:100451552-100454825 GCF_005190385.1 Monodon monoceros | reverse complement strand
AGAGAAGAAGATCAAGATTCTTAAGTAGCTGACTTTGGGACCTGCTGGGTGGGAAGACTTGCTGTGTTGCCTTCAGATGTTGTCTCTTTACCTGATGCTTCAGATGCTTTAGCAGCCTTTTCAAGCTGTCCCTCACTCTGGGCTGCCTTTTGTAAGTCCTTGGGATAGTTACGTTGGTATTCCAGATAGCTTATGTTCCTGGTCTGTTGATCCAGGAACTTTTTCATGAAGCGTGAGAGATTGGTTTCTGTATTTTTAGAAGCCGAGGCCTTCAGGTGTTGCAGGAGGTTGTTTAATGCGTTCTCCAACTGCGGAGCAGACTCTACGGCTTCTTTGCCAGTTCCCTTGTGTCGTGTGGCCATTTTAACAATATTAAAAGTGTCTGCTTATTTAGGCTATATTTACACCAGTTGGATAGGTACCTTTCAGCTAACGGGTCCCGGTCTGCTGTGAAGAAGTAAACAATATAGAACCAATATACAGAGTTTATCTTTGGCTCACTTGTATTACACCATAAAGAATCATGTAACATTATGCTCTATCTAGAAATAGATTATAGCCAGTTAGGAGAAATGAGAGTATCATTTTAATTCCTAACAGTAATCATGCGTTATAGGTACTTGTTTGATGATTAAATCATGAGTACAAGCAGCCACCTGTCCAAATCTGTTTCGGCTACTTACAGAGTGATAGCTTAGATTTGTTTTGTGGCCCACTATCTACGAAGTGTATTCTAGAAGCTGAATTAGCTTTTTTTTATGACATAATTAATTCATCAGTACATCTTATTTCAAAAGTTTTGATAATACACAGTAAAACCCCAAAGTTCCTCTTCTCCATACCCCAACACCCAGAACATGCAGAGGCAAGCCTGCAATCCTACCCTTGGTTTTTCTGCTCCCCTACTGATTTAAGTAAGTGAGTGTTTTGTTTTGGTTTGGTTTCGTTTTCTGGCCACACTGTGCGGCTTGCGGGATCTTAGTTTCCCGACCAGGGATTGAACCAGGGCCCTTGGCAGTGAAAGCGCCGAGTCCTAACCACTGGACTGGCAGGGAATTCCCAGCAAATGGCTTTAAACACCTGAGGCTCAACTTCCTCATCTGTGGAACGAAAAACATAGTTTCTATCGCATGTTGGCTATTTTATAAAAAGGACTTGACTTTAGTGATCTCTGACTCACTGAGGGTACTTATATAATGATCCAGATGATAATCGCTTGACCCTAGTCTCCTGGGTGTAGGGTACAGTTCTTTCATTTAAAGTGATATGTTATTAGAAAAGGAAAAATTATACATCCATATTATTCTTTTAACATTAGTGATTATAAAATCAAGTCCAGTTTATTGATCTAGTAAGAGAAATCTGAGATTTGAAAGCACTTTCTTCTCTTCCTTTTAGAATGATTTGGCTTGGTTTGGTTTTAAACTTAAATATTTTATTATACTTTTTACATGTATATTTTGTAAATTTGTAAATCCCCAGGGCCCCGTTCAGTTCTTTTGCCACCTACAAATCTTAACATATAATGGCACATAGAGAAAAAAAGAATGAGGTACTAACACCTCCTACAGTGTGGATGAACCTCAAAAACATTATGCCAAGTGAAAGAAGCTGGCAGCAAAGGTCACATATTGTATGATTCCACGAGTATTAAATATCCAGAGTGGGCAAATCCAGAGACAGAAAGCAGATTAGTGGTTGCCAGGGGCTGGAGGAGGGAGGACTGGGGAATGACTGCTGAATAAATAGGGGTGTCATTTTGGGGTGATGAATACGTTTGTCTGCTTTTATTTGGCTGCACCAGGTCCTAGTTGCGGCATGCGGGATCTTTGCTGCCGCGTGTAGGATCTTTAATTGGGGCATGTGGGATCTAGTTCCCTGACCAGAGATTGAACCCAGGCCCCCTGCATTAGAGTGCAGAGGCTTACCCGCTGGACCACCAGGGAAGTCCCGATGAATATGTTTTGAAACTAGATGGTGGTGATGGTGGCAGAACATTGTGAATGTTCTAAATGCCACTGAACCATACACTTTAAAACGGGTAATTATATATTACTTGAATTTTACCACAATTTTAAAAAATGATATAAGAGGAAAATAATTGTTGTGGATAGACTGTGATAAAGGGTATGAGTGGAATAAGACGTGGGACAAGGCGTCAGTTTGACTGTCCTAAGCCTCTTTTACGTATTGGTGTTCCCCTAACCCAGTCCCACTCTCATTAAATCTTATTTTTGTTTGTTTGTTTGGGCACCTATTGTTGTCCTCTTGGATGCACCTGGTGAAAGCAGAATAAATATTGAGAAGAAAAGCCTTCAGGTATAAAGGGGCTACATCTAAAATTAGGTAATTAGTCCTTTTATATTTTTAATTCTTTCAGAAATTTGTGTCAACTTTTGAATTGTGAGATGCTTGATGATATTTTCATCTATGGAAAACGGAGATCTAATGGTCAGATTTCAAGGTCAGGTAAGAGCTTAAAACCATATGCTACATTTGGACTTACGTTTTTATACTGAAATTAATACAGATGATGCAAGTAAGACTTTAAATGGGCACTAAAAACGTGACCTATGTCATGGCAGCATTCCATCTGAGGGCTCACAGTAGTTAAATCCCTTAGGATAGTCATGAGACAATCAAAGCCAGAGGACCAATGAAGCCAGTTGTTACAATTCAAAATAGCCAGTTTGTGAGAAATTAGAAGTTTTTTAACAAAGAGTTAGAAAATATAAAGAGGAACAAAACAGAGGTGAAGACTATAATAACTGAAATGAAAAATACACTAGAAGAAATCAACAGTCTACCCTGTCTTTACATTCCAGATCAGTGAATGCAAAGACAGGGTAGTGGAAATCACTGAAGCTGAACAGAACAAAGAAAAAAGAATAAAACTAAATGAGGACAGTTTAAGAGATGTCCAGCATACTAATATTCACAATATAGGAGTCACAGACAGAAAAGAGAGAGAGAGAAAGGGGCAGAGAACATATCTGAAGACATAATAGCAGAAAACATCCCTAACCTGGGAAAGGAAACACACATCTAGGTCCAGAGAGCACATAGAGTCCCAAACAGGATCAACCCAAACAGGACCACAGCAAGACAGATTGTCATAAAAATGGCAAAACTTAAAGATAAAGAGAGAATACTGGGGACTTCCCTGGTGGTCCAGTGGTAAAGAATCTGCCTTTCAACGCAGGGGACTTGGGTTCAAAACAAGTGAATAAACATTACAAAACAGAAACAAAGTCACAGATTCGGAGAACAAAC
>NW_021703779.1:100450030-100451452 GCF_005190385.1 Monodon monoceros | reverse complement strand
CAACCCCCGGGGCCATGGACTGGTACTGGTAGGTCCGAGGCCTGTTAGGAACCGGGCCACACAGCAGGAGGTGAGCGAGGGGCGAGCGAGTGAAGCTTCATTTGCAGCTCCCCAGCCGCCCCCCCCATCGCTCCCATCGCTCCCCATTGCTCGCATTACCGCCTGAGCCATCCCCCCTTCCCCCATCCATGGAAAAGTTGTCTTCCGTGAAACTGGTCCCTGGTGCCAAAAAGGTTGGGGACCGCTGCCCTAGTGCATTTTCTCTCAAATTCAAAGAATTTAATGAAATGAATTGAATATTTGATGAAATGAATTCTGTTGTTGTAGCCACTTGTCAGCTGTGTGACTTTAGACATATTATTTAACCCAGGGGTCCCCTACCCCTGAGCCGAGGACGGCACTGGCCCGAGGCCTGTTAGGAACCAAGCCCACAGCAAGAAGTGAGCAGCAAGTGAGCTAGGGAAGTTTCATCTACCACTCCCCATCCCCGCCATGGCTCGCATTACCACCTGAATCATCGCCCACCCGCCCCCATCCCCCAGTCCATGGAAAAATAGTCTTCCACGGGACCAGTCCCTGGTGCGAAAAAGGTTGGGGACTGCTGATTTAACCTCTCTCTGCGTTAGTTTTCTCCTCTGCAAAACAGAACAATGATAATTCATGCATATCGCCTAGCACAGTACTTTGTACACATGAAGCCCTCAGAAAATTGTAGCTGGTTTTTTTCTTGTTTTCTTTTTTTTTTTTTGCAGTACGCGGGCCTCTCACTGTTGTGGCCTCTCCCGTTGCGGAGCACAGGCACCGGACGCGCAGGCTCAGCGGCCATGGCTTACGGGCCCAGCCGCTCCGTGGCATGTGGAATCCTCCCGGACCGGGGCACGAACCCGCGTCCCCTGCATCGGCAGGCGGACCCTCAACCACTGCGCCACCAGGGAAGCCCTACCTCACTGATTCTTACCTGTCTTGTCCAGTCTATTGATAAGCCCATCAAAGGCATTCTTCATTTCTGTCACAGTGTTTTTGATTTCTATCATTTCCTTTTGATTCTTCCTTAGAGATTTTATCTCTTAGTTACATTACTCACCTGTTCTTGCATTTTGTCCACGTTTTTCATTACAGCCCTTAGTATATTAATCATAGTTATTTTAAATTCTAGATCAGGGAATTCCCTGGTGGTCCGGTGGTTAGTACTCTGCGCTTTCGCTGCCAAGGGTGCAGGTTGGATGCCAGGTCGGGGAAGTAAGATTCCACAAGCTGCATGGCGTGGCCAAAAAGAAAAAAAAAAATTAAAAGAAAACTCTAGATCAAAGAATTCCAAATATCTATGCCATATTTGAGTTTGGTTCTGATGCTTGTTTTAGCTCTTCAGAATATGTTTTTTTTTAAATTTTTAGCATGCATTATAATTTTTTGTTGAAAGCC
>NW_021703779.1:100437429-100449930 GCF_005190385.1 Monodon monoceros | reverse complement strand
CTTGCTTTTTGAAGTGGGAGAGTTCTATATTTCCATAATATTGTGTGCTCACACACTGCTTACCGTTGACATAGGGAAAGGGACATTGTGTTTTCTTTGAAAAATAACAGCTTAATCCACTAACTTAAACAAACCACCACTTTTCATTTTTCTTTTCTTATTGTATGTATGTCTTATATGTTGCCTTAAATCCTAAGACAGAGAATAAATGGATGAATGAATGAATAACAAAAAAAGATAGTTTCAAGTAAAGGGAACTCCTTTAACTGATGCAGGTACAAGAATAAATGAGAAATACCTGGTTCATGCCCAACGGTTTAATCTGCTTAATTTTTATCCAGAAGGATTGCATGGTGATATATTAAAGTGAATCCTTAATTCAGCAGAATGGCTAAGGTACGGGGTTATTCTGGTCAATGAAATGTTATGATGAACTGAGAATGAACACAGAACCTATGGTTTTTGTTTATTTCCATCTGTCCTATGGAAAAGAAATGTGAAGGGCTTCCCTGGTGGCACAGTGGTTAAGAATCCGCCTGCCAGTGCCGGCGACACGGGTTCGAGCCCTGGTCCGAGAAGATCCCATGCCGCACAGCAGCTAAGCCTGTGTGCCACAACTACTGAGTCTGCGCTCTAGAGCCCGCGAGCCACAACTACCGAACCCGTGTGCCACAACTCCTGAAGCCCGCGCGCCTAGAGCCCATGCTCGGCAGCAAGAGAAGCCACTGCAACGAGAAGCCCGCGCACCGCAACAAAGAGGAGCCCCCGCTCGCCGCAACTAGAGAAAGCCTGTGCGCAGCAACAAACCCAACTCAGCCAAATATTAATTAATTAATTTAAAAAAAAAAGAAATGGGAAAACATTCACTAGTGCAGGAGACCCAACCCCTGGGGCCATGGACTGGTACTGGTAGGTCCGAGGCCTGTTATGAACCGGGCCACACAGCAGGAGGTGAGCGAGGGGCGAGCGAGTGAAGCTTCATTTGCAGCTCCCCAGCCGCCCCCCCATCGCTCCCATCGCTCCCCATTGCTCGCATTACCGCCTGAGCCACCCCCCCTTCCCCCATCCATGGAAAAGTTGTCTTCCGTGAAACCGGTCCCTGGTGCCAAAAAGGTTGGGGACCGCTGCCCTAGTGCATTTTCTCTCAAATTCAAAGAATTTAATGAAATGAATTGAATATTTGATGAAATGAATTCTGTTGTTGTAGCCACTTGTCAGCTGTGTGACTTTAGGCATATTATTTAACCCAGGGGTCCCCTACCCCTGAGCCGAGGACGGCACTGGCCCGAGGCCTGTTACGAACCAAGCGCACAGCAAGAAGTGAGCAGCAAGTGAGCTAGGGAAGTTTCATCTACCACTCCCCATCCCCGCCATGGCTCGCATTACCACCTGAATCATCACCCACCCGCCCCCATCCCCCAGTCTATGGAAAAATTGTCTTCCACGGGACCAGTCCCTGGTGCGAAAAAGGTTGGGGACTGCTGATTTAACCTCTCTCTGCGTTAGTTTTCTCCTCTGCAAAACAGAACAATGATAATTCATGCATATTGCCTAGCACAGTACTTTGTACACATGAAGCCCTCAGAAAATTGTAGCTGTTGTTTTTGTTTTTTTCTTTTTTTTTTTGCAGTACGCGGGCCTCTCACTGTTGTGGCCTCTCCCGTTGCGGAGCACAGGCACCGGACGCGCAGGCTCAGCGGCCATGGCTTACGGGCCCAGCCGCTCTGTGGCATGTGGAATCCTCCCGGACCGGGGCACGAACCCGCGTCTCCTGCATGGGTAAGCGGACTCTCATCCAGTGCACCACTAGGGAAGCCTCTGTCGGTGTTTTAATTGTCATTATTCATGATTGTAAAGCACCACCTAGCCAGCTGTTTTGAGGGAACCTAAGAAGCTAAAGACTCAGTGGGTACTTCAGGTACTTTCTGTGCAGGTAAGGGACCCAGGATTTATATTACAAAACAGTTAAGTTTCATTGGGAAGCCGTTGTTTATGACCTTTCTTGCCATATGAGTGATCCACACTTCAGGTTTTTAGGAGGTCAGGTAGGGGAGACACCGGGTGTGCAGGCTAGGATGAAAAAGGAAGGAGGAAGAACGAAAGGAGAATAAGGCAAGACCTGAATGAATTGTCTAGATGAAAAAGCGGGAAGAGGAACAGAACAAGCAAACTGTAGGGTCAGAAATGAACGACATGTTCTGGGGATCCGCTGTGAGGTTGCAGTGTCTCAGAGTCATCGTTCTGGAGATGAGATTTCATTGTCAGAAGACTATAGCTAGAAAATTTGACAGAATGTGTGCTGAACCCTGGGACTTTTCTCTGAATGGTTACAATGGAAACAATAAGAAAAATAAAAAAGATAAAAACTCAGCAAAAGAAAAAAAAGACTCTTTCCTCGCAATTTGCCTTTTCCTGCAGTAAATATGCAATCCTATGAACCAAAATTACCTCCTAATATGTTTCTACGTAATTGAGATATTGCTGTACAATATTACAGGACTACCAGTGGTGAGGGAGAGCAAGCCGTGCTTGTGCAAAAGGCCCTGAAATGGCAAGGGAGTGTTAAGAGCTATTGAAAGTACCATTGGCCTGTTTCCTGTGGATTAAAGTCTTCTCATGGCTCTCAGGGGAAGGAATGGTGAGAAGGAGCAGGGTGAGGCTCATGGATTTCAATTTCTGGCCTTGGATTTGGTTACTATTCTTGGACGGCTGCCTCATGACTATGAGCTCTCTTTCCTTATCTCTTCACACTCCCATCTTGGTGTGGTCAGCCTTCTTTTTTTCTTTTTCTTTTTTTGTTAATTGAAGTATAGTTGATTTACAATACTGTGTAAGTTTCAGGTGTACAGCATAGTGATATGTTTTTCTTTTTTGCAGATTATATTCCATTATAGGTTATTATAAGATATTGAGTATAGTTCCCTGTGCTATATAGTAAGTCCTTGTTGGTTATCTATTTTATGTATAGTAGTTTGTATCTGTTAATCCCATACTCCTGATTTATCCCTCCCCCTTCCCTCTCCCCTTTGGTAACCATAAGTTTGTTTTCTATGTCTGTGAGTCTATTTCTGTTTTGTATATAGGTTCATTTGTATTATTTTTTAGATTCCACATGTTAGTGATATCATATAGTATTTGTCTTTCTCCATCTGACTTATTTTGCTAAGCATAATATTCTCTAGGTTCATGCATGTTGTTGCAAATGGCAGAATTTCATTCTTTTTTATGGCTGAGTAATATTCCATTGTGTATATATACCACATCTTATTAATCCATTTGTCAGTTGATGGACATTTCAGTTGCTTCCATATCTTGGCTATTGTAAATAAATAGTGCTGCTATGAACACTGGGGTGCATGTACCTTTTCAAATTAGAGTTTTTGTTTTTTTCAGATATATAACCAGGAGTGGAATTGCTGGGTCATATGGTAGGTCTATTTTTAGTTTTTTAAGGAACCTCCATACTGTTTTCCATAGTGGCTACACCAATTTACACCCCATCAACAGTGTATGAGGAACCTCCCTGGTGGTCCAGTGGCTAAGACTCTGCGCTCCCAATTCAGGGGGCCCAGGTTCAATCCCTGGTCAGGGAACTAGATCCCACATGCCACAACTGAGATTTCACATGCCACAACTAAAGATCCCACATGCAGCACCGAAGATCCCGCATACCACAACTAAGACCTTTATTTATTTGGTGCAGCCAAATAAATAAATAAAATATTTTTTATTTAAATAAATAAATAAATAAAATTTATTTATTAATATATGAATAAATATTTTTGAAAAACCCAAAAAACAGTGTACGAGATGAACACTCTTTTATTTTATTTTTTTTGTTTGTTTTGTTTTTTGCGGTACGCGGGCCTCTCACTGCTGTGGCCTCTCCCGTTGTGGAGCACAGGCTCCAGACGCGCAGGCTCAGCGGCCGTGGCTCATGGGCCCAGCCGCTCCACGGCATGTGGGATCTTCCCAGACCGGGGCACGAACCTGTGTCCCCTGCATCGGCAGGCAGACTCTCAACCACTGCGCCACCAGGGAAGCCCAACACTCTGTTAAACTGAGTGTTAAGCAGAGTTTTGAAACTATAGAATGCATTCATCTAATGGAAGGCCAGGTTTGGTCACAGAGACCCCTGAAGTCTAAGTTTCTATGTTAAGTAAGTAACAGAACCAATTTAGCACCTGGCAATATTTCTGTCTGACTCCCTGTTGGAGTTAAGGTTTTGATGTGGTGGGTGGGCCCACAGAATTAATTGGATATTCTTTATTTTTTTTTTTTAAATTTTTGGCCACGCCAGGTGGCTTACAAGATCTTAGTTCCCCGATCAGGGATTGAACCCAGGCCCCAGAAGTCAAAGTGCAGAGTCCTAACCATTGGACCGCCAGGGACTTCCCTAATTGGATATTCTTAGGAATTTCTTCTTGTTAAAATGAAGAAATGGGACCATTCTGGATGTTTTTTGAGGTGCTGGGGTTGGGGACCTGGGCTAGGGCCAGTCACAGTGAGCGCCCCCCCCAGCCCCCCCGTTTTGACTTTCCCTCCTTCCTTATGAATATTTCAGTCCTGGTGAAATCCCTTAAGGTGACCAGTTGCATTAAAAGGAAGGTAGGCAAGAGAGAAAAAAAGAAAAAAGAGCTCTGTTGCTTGACCTTGTGATGGGGGCTGTGGAAGGGGATGTAAGGAACTCATCTGCACATGAACCTGAGTCCTGTTTTTCCTTTCTCTTAGAAAGCCCAGCCAGCCAGAGCCATCTCCTTGTACACCCCCGACTACTATCCAGAGGACGTGCTGAGCTGCCAGCCCCCCTCAATACCCAGCTCCCTAAACTGGATCGATAGCTCTGGGCCCAGCTGTTGACATCGATTTCTTTTTCCCCTAGAGCCTCCTTTCCACTTACTATGAAAAAATATCCTTTGTTTCACCCTTTGTCTCTCTTGTTCAAGGGAGAGGTGGACAGAGACTTTTCTTTGGTCTCTACCTTGTCTCCATTTTTTTTTCCTAAACCAAGATTCTTGGGCCTGGAATAGGAGGAGGTGGTGCTCCAAACCTGCAATTCTCAATAGCAGCTCTAATTTTGTCTGGGGGCCGTGCTTCAAATGGGTCTAGGCATATCAATTACATACCCGTGCCTGAATGCCACCACTTCAGTGTCTTGTGTCCCTTGATTTTGAAAGCAAGCTTGTGGGTAGGAGACGTGTTTTGTACGTCTGGAGTCTAAAATATTGGCATGTAAATGTTAGGAATTCAGACATTTACCTTAAGACCTACCCTTGGCATGGTGGGGGGGTGTGGGTAGGTGGAGACAGCTCACTGCAGTTGAAAATTATATTTACACCATCGCACCCAGGGTCCCCGCCCCATAGCTTCATGCTGATATCTGAGAAGAAGCAAGTGTGACATTGATCAAGGCAAACCATAAATTATCAACTTCAAAGTGAGTATTAATTGCCTAGTGACAGTTTCCATTATCATCCTTTCCTAAAAAAGCAAATTCAGCACAAGCTTAGGGCTGGGTCTTGATCATGGGTCATGCTGCTAGTTGGCAGACTTGGCAGACTTGGCATTGCCAGGACATTGGGAGAAATGAGGGCTGTTGTAATGGAAGCACACTCAGCCTTTTGTGAGGAGGGTATAAATTTCATCACTCTCAGGGCCTGAAACTGTGGACATCAGGAGGCCGAATGCCTCTGCAGGGGAGGTTGATTCCTTTTCCTACAGGTAAAATGGCTCAGTGATCAGGCTTTGGTGGGAGCTTTGAGTCTTCAGTCCTTTGAAGGAAAGAGTTCTTGGGCAGGATGGAGGTTTAAGTGCTGAGGAGATGAACCTGGGCTGATGTGCACTGCCCGTAGCTGGATGATACAAGGCCCAGTGGAAGGCATGGCCACCAAAAGCCTGGTCTTCTCTGGGATGAACTCTGTGTGCTTTTTTGGGCTGGCCACTCCACCGCTCTGAGCCTATGTCCCAAATCTGTAAAATGAAGGGTGTGAAGTGGATGACCCCAAAAGTCCCTTGCAGTGTGGAGACCACCGTGGTCTCTTCCTTTAAGCTAGGTACAGAAAACAAAGGCACTTTGCCTAGAAGAGCCACATGACCCAATGGGACTGGTTCTCTGTGGTTGCCAGCCTTTTCCTGCAGGGTCTGTGAACATTTGTCTCTTTTGCCGAATGAAGGTATCTTGTGTAAGGGTTCCACAAAGGAAAATGAGAATATGCCTGCTAAGAAAGATGATCTGGTGAAGGTAAGGATTCACTCTCACTGGGACACCCTACTGCTTTGGCTTAATGGGAGGGAGTGGAAAGTCTCAAATGAATTCCAAAATAAAAGTAATGTCTTACAGCATTCTCAGGATGAGGGGTATGTCATGAGGTTTATGTTATCATAGCAACTGACTCCTGAGGTGTCCACTCAAGGTTTTGGGAACCCCAGTCCATGTCATGGGCTACGGGAAGTCAAATGAGACCAACTTGGGCTTACCAGTCAGGAAATCCAGTGAAGAACTCTATTTTAGCTCCACTATTTCACTTCCAGGATTCCTACAAGTAAACTAAAGATGACTGTGATAGGTAGAATAGTTAGTTGAATCCAGGAAGTTGAAAAACATATTCTTCTCAGCTCTACCTGCTTATTTCTTGTTGGGAAAGTCAGATAACGCTACAGATAACTGAATGTCCCTAGGGTGCTAGATAACTAGAAACAGGTAGAGATAAGTAGAAAAACTTATAGATGTCCAGAACCTGGAAAACACATCTTTTTTTCTAATTTAAATACAAATTACTTGTGGAAAAATGAGCAAAGAGTATGGTTATCTAGTGGTGCCTAGGTAATTAGTTAAATGAAGGTAACTAGAAACAAGCGGAATAAATACTTTAGATGAGGCTGTTAAGAAAAACATTATTCTGGGACTTCCCCTGGTGGTCCAGTGGTTAGCACTCGCACTTCCACCGTGGGGAGCATGGGTTTGATCCCTGGTGGGGGAACTGAGATCCCACATGCTGCACAAAACAAGAAAAAAAGAAAAACATTATTCTGAAATATAACTTTTATTTCTTACGATAATAATGGGTATTATCAGTGAATAGTGGTACCTATCTATTTATTTAATTAGGGGAAACTAGATATTCCTTAGAAGAATAATTTGAAGCCACGAAGCTGAAATCCATTTCTCTCAAAACTAAATATTAATTCTTGTTGCAGTACTGAGTTAGACTATAGATAACTATTGGTACCTAGGTAATTTGTCTACTATGGATAGCTAGAGAAAACCAGGAATCTGTATAAATCTGGACGTTGAAAACCACTCCTCACAGCACAGTCTTATCTCTTGTGGGAATAAAGATTTAGTACTATGGATAACTACTGGTAACGAGGTAACTACCTAACTACAGACAACTACAGATAAGTACTTGTAGCCAGAATGTGGAAAACACAATCTTCTCAACCCAAACTTCTCATTTCTCATTGAAATGCTGCATCAGTAATAAGATAAGTATTAGTAACCAGGTAAGTAATATACCAGATATCTAGAACAGTTTGAATCTAGGATGCTAGAAAGCACTCTGCTCAATTCTTATGTTTTGAATATTCAGTTAGTAATGTAGAAAATGACAGTTGCTTAGGTAAGATTTAAATAGAGATAATCATATAAAAACAGAATAAAAATTTGAAGCCAGAAAGCTAAAAACATTCTTCTTAACTGTTAGTGCTTATCAAAACTACAATGAGATACCACTTCACACCCAGTAGGATAGATGTTACCAACAAAACAGAAAATAAGTGTTGGTGAAGATGTGGAGAAGTTGAAACCCTGTGTATTACTGGTTGGAATATAAGTGGTGCAGCCACTATGAGAAAAGGTATAGTGGTTCCTCAAAAAAATTAAACATAGAATTACCACATGATCCAGCAATTCCACAGCGGTTCCCTAAGAACTGAAAGCAAGGAGTTGAATACACATTCACAGCAGCATTAATCACAATAGCCAAAAGATGGAAACAACCCAAATGTCCATCGACAGATGAATGGGCAAACAAAATGTGATGTATACATACAATAGAATATTATTCAGCCTTAAAAAGGAATGAAATTCTGACACATGCTACAACATGGATGAAGCTTGAAGACGTTAAGCTAAACGAAATCAGCCGGACACAAAAGGACAAATATTGTATGATTCCATTTATATGAGATACCCAGAGTAGTCAAATTTATAGAGACAGAAAGTAGAACAATAGTCCCCAAAGGCTGGGAGAAGTGGTATTTGGGAGTTTTTGTATGGAGTTTGGGAAGGTGAAAAAATTCAGGAGATGGATGGTGGTGATGGCTGCGCAACAATGTGAATGTACTTAATGCCCCTGAACTGTACCCTTAAAAATGCTTAAGATGGTAAGTTTTATTTATGTGTATTTTATTGCAGTAGAATAAGATTAGTCTTAATTTTTGTTGCAGTAATGATTTCGTACTATAGACATTGGCACTAGGTGTCTAGTTACTTAGAGATATCTAGAATAAGTAGTTGAAGTTAGGAGCTTAAATGTACGTTCTTCTGGACCCTAAATTCTTTTTCTCCTGGTAGATTAATGAGTTAATAATATAGCTAAATAATAGAACTTAGGTTACTAATTACCTAAACAATATTAGTATATGGAGTTGAAGCCCTGAATTGGAAAACATATCCTTCTCAATCTAACTTTATATTTCGTGTTGAAAGAACTCCTAAGTCTGAGATAAATAGTGGTACATAGATAACTAGTTTACAGGAGATATCTAGAGATAACTACTAATACTCATTGATGTCAGAAAGCTGAAAAATACATTCTTCTAAAATGTAAATTCTTATTTTCTTTTGGAATAATGAGTTAGTACTGTTGACTGAAAAAAATGCACAACCTGAAAGTTGAGAATTATGTTTTATTTGGTAGACAAAACTGAGGACTTCAGCCCAGAAGAAAGCTTCTCAGACTGCTCTGAGGGACTGACTCCAAAGAGGTAAGGGAGGAGCCAGGATATACAGGGGTTTTTGCAACAAAAACCAGGTAGTCAGAACATCAAAAGATTACTGTTAATTAAAGAAACCATACATCGCAAGTTATTGAGATGCGCTTCTCTCTGTATGGGAAGATGTAAAAGTCTGGGCTCGTTGAAGTCATTCCTTTGATAGGCACCTTAGCGATCTAGGGCCAGTTTCCTGCTTTTCTCCATCCTGAATCCCCTCAGGGTGCACTGTTATGGGGGGCTGTAGTGGCTGCTGGCTTGATGGCTGCAACATCCCTTGTTTACTGATATGGCAGGCGACAGTTTTCATCCACAGTACCATAGATATGTAAGGGGACCTAGATGATATGTTAGCTATAGATAACTAGTGATAACTAGAATAACCAGTCCAAACCAGTAAGGTGAAGAGCACAATCTTCTGTCTAAATTCTTATTCCTTGTTCTAATAACGAGTTGATTGTACAGATATCCAGTGGAATCTAGGTAATTTGTTAACTAGAGCTACCTAGACTAAACCAGAAAGATGACTTGTAGATGTTGTTTTGCAGCACCGTAGAGAGTATCTGGGTCAGAGAGCACCAAAGGGCAGCAGTGGCTTGTGGTCTTATTGGCCCAGGGCTCATCTTACTGATAGCTAGCAGATGTTAGGCACAATTTCATGGGGAAGGTAAAACAGCCAGGCTCTAAATGGATAAAAGTATGGTTAATTTGGATATGTTTTAAACAATTGGATGTGTAAAAATTTGTTTGGCTCCAGCAGGCTTTTGAGGTAATGGGTCTCAGCCTCCAGTGAAGAAATAAACACCTAGCGGCCAATAGACAGAGGCCATTTTTGGCTCATTTGTATAACGTAAGTTAAAGTCCCCAAGCTGAAAGACACCATCCTCTCAACCCTAAATTCATATTTCTTGTTGGAATGAAATATTAGTACTAGAGATAACTAGTAATACCTAGACAACTACTTTACTAGAGTTAACTAGAGGTGACTAAGAAAACTGATGAATCCAGGAAGTTGTAAAATCATTCAACACTAGCTTCTTTGCATCTAAATGCAAAACAAATGCAATGCATGAAACAGATACCTATTCTAAAAATAGCTATAAAATACATTTGGGACAATTGCGGAAATTGGAATATGGACGAGATATATGCTAATATTATTACATTATTGTTAATTTTATTAAGATGTAATAGCATTGTGGTTATGTAGGAACATCTCCTTTTTTAAGGAGATGTATAGTGGAATTTTTTAGAGTTATAAATGTCATGACAACTGTGACTATTTTTGCAAGGTTCAGGAGACAGACAGAGAAAGCAAATATGACAACATATAAAAATTTTTGAAATACAGGTGAAAGTTGTGCCGGGGCGTTGTTGTTCCTGTGTGTTTGAAATGACTTGACATCCAACCCTGTTATTTGTCCAGCTTCCTCCTAGTTTAAAGAACTAGTGTAGGAAGAATCATCTGCAACTTATGACCATTTTCTCCTTCCGTCCTCCTTGGACCTGATGAGGGGTGTGGTGACTTGCTCCCGGCTGTGATAGGAGGCCAGGCTCCACCGTGGGAATGTGTGCCAGCTGCAATTACGTGGAGATTCTCTCCTTATAAGATGTTGGGATGTGTGAACTTGACAAACCAGGATAAAAGCCTCTTCATTTTAATGGTAATTTTATTTCAACAGAGATTAATATGCCAGGCACTCTTCTAGGCTCTGGGGATACAACAGTGTACAAAAGACACAAAAACCTCTGTCTGCATGGAGCTTTCATTCTGCTGGTGGGGATACAGGCAGGGAATACGCAAAATAAATAAGGACATTATGAAGTGAGGAGAGCTAAAGAGAAGAAATGGAGCAGGGACATGGTGTAAAAGGTTTCCAGGAAGGGGGTAGGGGATGAAATTTTAGTTGGTGTGGGCAGAAAAGGCCCCCTGGTGAATTGTTTTTGAGGAAAGTCCTGAAGAGGGTGAGAGAGCAAGCCATAGCAGATATCTGGGGGGAAGGCGTTGCAGGCAGAAGGAATAGCTAGGTGACTTCTACCCCTGAGCAGAGCATTTAGATCATGGGTCACAGATGGAGACCATATAAGTCACCTCTCTCTTGTTTCCCTGGCGCATATCTTTGATTAGTCATTGAGCACTTTCCCACAGTACCCAGATATAGCCTCAGAATCTTCCTGAACACTGTGTATTAATTTGATATTGCTGCCATAGCAAATTACCACAAACGTAGTCACTTAAAGTAACACAAATTTATTCTCTCCCAGTTCTGTGTGGGTTGGCAGCCCAGGTAAAATGTAGCTCAGCTAGATCCTCTGTTGGGTGTCACAAGGCTGAAATCAAGGTGTCAGCTGCGTTCCTTCCTGGAGGCTTTGGGGATAAATTTACTCCCAAGGCCGTTCAGATTGTTAGCCAGATTCAGTTCCTTGTGGTGTGGGACTGAGGACTTCGTTTCCTTGTTGTCCGTCAACTGGGAGTCAGTTTTTGCTACTAGACACTGCCCTCATTCCTTCTCATGCTTTTCTTTCTTTTTTTTTTAATATTTATTTACTTATTTGGTTGCACTGGGTCTTAGTTGTGGCATGCGAACTCTTTAGTTGCATCATGCATGTGGGATCTAGTTCCCTGACCAGGGAACGAACCTGGGCCCCCTGCATTGGGAGCACAGCGTCTTAACCACTGTGCCACCAGGGAAATCTCCCTTCTCATGCTTTTCATGTGGCCTTCCTTCAGCAAGAGCTGACCAAGTTCCTCTTACATTTTGACTCTCCAATTGCTCTATCTGCTACACCTCTCTTGCCTCCAGGCAGAGAAAGTTCTTGACTTTCATTTAAAAACACTTTTTTTTAATTATTCAAAATAATAGCAGAGAGAATCTTAGGATAAACTCCATGTACTCCTCACGCGGTATCAACAATTATCCATCACCAACGTTGTTTCATCAACACCCTAACCAGTTCTCCAACACACTTGCATCTGCCCCTTGATTATTTAGATGCAAATCTAGACATCATCTCATCTGTAAATATTTCAGTGTGTGTCTCTTAAAGAACCAGAATGTGTGATTCCTAATCAGGCCTCTTTCCATTATGCCAAATATGCCACAGGTAATACACCGTGATGATAAGGATATATTATGGAGTAACAGTAGTGAACATTTCTGAGGGCTTCTTCTGTGGCTAGACATTGTGCTACGTACTTGTGTATGTTACGTCATGAAAGAAGATTTAATGACTTGTTATAGATCTCCCAGATGTCTTTGATTTCCATTTTAGTTTTTTTTTCCTTGTAAAATATAAGTAACTTATGTTTTCTGGGTTTTTTTTAATAGGAAGGTTTTTTTAATATTTATTTTATTTATTCATTTGGTTGCATCGGGTCTCAGTTGCGGCAGGCAGGCTCCTTAGCTGTACAGTATAATGATTTGACTTACATACATCCTGAGATTATTAGCACAAGTTTAGTGAACATCCATCATCTCATATAGATACATGAATAAATAGAAAAAA
>NW_021703779.1:100362015-100437229 GCF_005190385.1 Monodon monoceros | reverse complement strand
AAACAAGGACACTAGTGGAAATTTTAGCCTCTGACACCTACTACTAACAGTAAACACAGCCTAATTCCTAGCCAGATAAACACAAAACCTCACACCAAAAGACCATCTACTTCAGTTCTTTGATCCAATACATCACGTCTGGCTTTCAACAAAAAATTATAATGCATGCTAAAAATTAAAAAAATACCATATTCTGAAGAGCTAAAACAAGCATCAGATCCAAACTCAAATATGGCATAGATATTTGGAATTATTTGATCTAGAGCTTTTTTTTAGTTTTTTTTTTTTTGGCCGCACCATGCAGCTTGTGGAATCTTACTTCCCCGACCTGGCATCCTACCTGCACCCTTGGCAGCGAAAGTGCAGAGTACTAACCACTGGACCACCAGGGAATTCCCTTATCTAGAATTTAAAATAACTATGATTAATATACTAAGCGCTGTAATGTAAAACGTGGACAAAATGCGAGAACAGGTGAGTAATGTAAGCTAAGAGATAAAAACTCTAAGGAAGAATCAAAAGGAAATGATAGAAATCAAAAACACTGTGACAGAAATGAAGAATGCCTGTGATGGGCTTATCAATAGACTGGACAAGACAGGTAAGAATCAGTGAGGTAGGGCTTCCCTGGTGGCGCAGTGGTTGAGGGTCCGCCTGCCGATGCAGGGGACGTGGGTTCATGCCCCGGTCTGGTAGCATTCCACATGCCACGGAGCGGCTGGGCCCATAAGCCATGGCCGCTGAGCCTGCACGTCCGGTGCCTGTGCTCCGCAACGGCAGATGCCACAACAGTGAGAGGCCCGCGTACCGCAAAAAAAAAAAAAAAATCAGTGAGATAAAAGATATGACAATAGAAACATCCCAATAGACAATAGAAACATCCCAAAATGAAAAGCAAAGAGAAAAAAGAATTTTTTAAAAAACAGAACAGAGGGCTTCCCTGGTGGTGCAGTAGTTGAGAGTCTGCCTGCCAATTCCGCAGACACGGGTTCGAGCCCTGGTCCGGGAAGATCCCACATGCCGCGGAGCGAGTGGGCCCGTGTGCCACAACTACTGAGCCTATTCGTCTGGAGCCTGTGCTTCGCAGTAAGAGAGGCCACGACAGTGAAAGGCCCGTGCACTGCGATGAAGAGTGGCCCTTGCTTGCCACAACTAGAGAAAGCCCTCCCAGAGAAACAAAGAGCCAACACAGCCAAAAGTAAATAAATGAATAAATAAATTCATTAAAAAAAACCGAACAGAATATGCAAGAACCGTAGATAATTTAAAAGGTATAACCTAGTGTAATGGGAATACCAGAAGGAGAAGCAAGTGAGAAAGGAATGAAAGAAATACTTTAATACTGGCAGAGAATTTTTCCAAGTTAATGGCAGACACCAAACAACAGATCCATGAAGTTCAAAGAACATCAAGAAGGATAAATATCCAAAAAACTACACTGAGGAATTTCATATTCAAACTGTAGAAAATCAAAGACGAAGAGAAAACCCAGAAAGAAGCCAGATGAAAAAAATATTCCTATGGAGGAGCAAGGAGAAGAGCCACATCAGACTTCTCTTCTGAAAATATGCAAGCAAGAAGGGAGTGAAGTGAAATATTTAAAGTGTTGGAAGAAAAATACCACCAACTAGAACTCTGTATCCATCAAAATTATCCTTCAAAAGTGAGGAGAAATAAAGACTTTCTCAGACAAACAGCAATTGAGGCAATTTGTCACCAGTATACTTGCCTTGCAAGAAATGTTAAAAATGCTTCAGACAGGGCTTCCCTGGTGGCGCAGTGGTTGAGAGTCCATCTGCCGATGCAGGGGACACGGGTTCGTGCCCCGGTCCGGGAGGATCCCACATGCCACGGAGCGGCTGGCCCCGTGAGCCATGGCCGCTGAGCCTGCGCGTCCGGAGCCTTTGCTCCACAGCGGGAGAGGCCACAGCGGTGAGAGGCCCGCATACCGCAAAAAAAAAAAAAAAAATGCTTCAGACAGAAGGAAAATGGTAAGGGTCAGAAATTCAGATCTACATAAAGAAAAGAAGAGTGTTAGAGAAATAATAAATGAAGGTAAAATAAAATAATTTATTTTTCATAGTCTTAATTGATCTAACAGATACAGTTTGCTCAAAATAATATTAACAAAACTGTATTCAGTGATCATAGCATATGGATAAGTGAAATGAATGACAGCAACGTTATAAAGTACAGGAGAGAGGAATTGGGAATACTGTGTATAAGGTACTTGCACTACCAGTGAAGTGATATAGTGTTATTTGAAAATGGACTTAGGCTCATTGTAAATGTATTTTTCAAATTGTAGGGCAACCACTAAAAAATTTCCTTAAGTATAACTGATATGTTAAGAGAGGAGAGAAAATTGAATCATAATAAAAAGCTCAATTAAAACCAAAGAAGGCATGGGAATTCCCTGGCGGTCCAGTGGTTAGGACTCCAGGCTTTCACTGCTGAGAGCCTGGGTTCAATCCGTGGTTGGGGAATTAAGATCCCACCAGCCTCGTGGCCAAACAAAACAAAACAAAACCAAAGAAGGCAGAAAAAGAGTGGAAGACAAAACGGAAACCAAGAACAATGACAGTGAATAGGAGACAGTTACAAAAATGGTAGCTATTAATCCAAATATATCAATAATAATTTTAAAAGGGAGTGATGTAAACATGCTAATTAAAAGACACAGAATGTCAGATTGGATTTAAAAAAACAAGACCCAACTATATGTTGTCTATAAGAAACCCACTTGAAATATAAAGACACAGATAGATTAAAAGAGACAGAGAAAAATATACCATGCTAACACTAAACAAATAAAGTTGGAATAGCCATATTGATTTCAGACAAAGCACACTTCAGGACAAGGAAAATTATCAGGGATAAAGAGGGGCATAGCATAACAATAAAGGACCTCAATTTTCCAAGAAGACATAATAATCCTTAATATATACGTGTTTAACAACACGGTCAAAATACATGAAGCAAAACCTGACAGAACCCCAAGGAGAAACAGACAAATTACTATTGTACTTGAAGACATCAACATTAGTAGTTAACAAATACAGCAGGTAGAAAATCAGTAAAGATATAGTTGAACTAATTGCACCATCAGTAAACTGAATCTAATTGACATTTATAGACTACTTCATCCAACAATAGCAGAATGCACATTCCTCTCAAGCTCACATGGAACATTCACTAAGATAGACGACATTCAAGGCCATAAAACAGACCTCTAAGTAACACATGGGTCAAAGAAGAAATCTCAAGAGAATTTGAAAAAATATTTTGAACTAAATGGAAATGAAGTACAACTTGTCAAAATTTGTGGGATGCAATGAAATCAGTGCATAAAGGGACATTCATCGTATTGAATGCATATATTTTTAGAAAAGAAGATCTAAAATTAATAATCTGAGTTTCCACCTTAGGAAACAGAGAAAGAAGAGCAAATTAAATCTAAAGTAAGCAGAAGGAAAGATATAAAAACCAGAGCAAAAATTAATAAAATTGAAAACAGGAAAACAATAGAGATAATCAATGAAACAAAAAGTTGGTTCTTTGAAAATATTAATAAAAGTGACAAATCTCTATTCAGGCTAATGAAGATAAAAAGAGAGAAAGTATAAATGGCTAATATCAGAAATGAAAACGGGGGACTTCCCTGGCAGCCAGTGGTAAGACTCCGTGCTCCCAATGCAGGGGGCACGGGTTTAATCCCTGGTCAGGGAACTAAGATCCTGCATGTCGCATGGTGCGGCCAAAAAATAAATAAATAAATAAATAAATAAAAGGGGAGGTGCTATCAAGTACTCTTACAAAAAAAAATAAAAAGGGGGCCATCACTAATGATCCCATGGATATTAAAAGGACAATAAAAGAATATTATGAACAACTCTATGGCCACAATTTGCTAACTTAGAAGCAATGGACCAAGTCCTTGAAACATACAATCTACCAATACTCCTACAAGGAGAAATAGACTATCTGATAAACCTAAATCTATTTTTTAAATTGAATCAATAATTAATAACCTTCCAAAACAGAAAGCACTAGGCACGGATGGGTTCACTAGGAAATTCTACCAAACATTTAAGGAAGAAATGATACCAATTCTCTTCAATCTGGTCTACAAAATAGAAGGAGAGGCAAAGTTTCCTAACTCATTCTATGAGGTAAGCATTACCCTAATACCAAAACCAGACAATACATTACAAGAAAGGAAAACTGAAGACCAATATCTCTCATGAACATAGATGCAAAAATATTCAACAAAATATCAGCAGATCAAATTCAACAATGTATGAAAAGATTTATATTCAATACATGATGACCAAGTGGGATTTATCCCAGGTATGCAAAGCTGTTTCACACTCAAAAGTCAATTGTTGACTTTTGAGGCTAAAGAAGAAAAATCACATATTCATATCAACAGATGCAGAAAAAGCATCTGACAAAATCCAACACCAATTCATGCTAAATACTCTCAACAGGGAATTCCCTGGCTGTTCAGTGGTTAGGACTTGGTGCTTTCACTGCCGTGGGCCTGGGTTCGATCCCTGGTCGGGGAAATAAGATCTCACAAGCTGCGCGGGGCAGCCAAGAAAAAAAAATACTCTCAACAAACTAGGAATAGAGGGGAAGTTCCTTAACACAATAAAGGACATCTATAAAAAACTAACAGCTATCATCATAATGGTGAGAAACTAGATGCTTTCACCTTGAGATCAGAAACAAAGCAAGAATGTCCCCTCTAACCACTCCTATTGAAGAACATACTGGAAGTCCTAGGTAATGCACTAAGACAAAGTGAAATAAAAGGTATAGGGGGCTTCCCTGGTGCCGCAGTGGCTAAGAATCCACCTGCCAATGCAGGGGACAGGGGTTCAAACCCTGGTCCGGGAAGATCCCACATCCCATGGAGCAAGTAAGCCTGTGTGCCACAACTACTGAGCCTGCGCCCTAGAGCCCACGTGCCACAACTACTGAGGCCTGCGTGCCTAGAGCCCGTGCTCCGCAACAAGAGAAGCCACCGCAATGAGAAGCCCACGCACCGCAACGAAGAGTAGCCCCCACTCACTGCAACTAGAGAAAGCCCGTGCACAGCAATGAAGACCCAACGCAGCCATAAATTAATTAATTAATTATTTTTAAAAGTTCACTGTTATTTAAAAAAAACAGGTATAGGGACAGGGAAGGAAGAAATAAAACTGTCTTTGTTCTCAGATGACATGACTGTCTAGGTAGAAATTCCCAAGGAATTGACAAAAAAAAAAAAACACCAAAAAACCCTCCTGGAACCAATAAATGATTATAGCAAGACTGCAGGACACATTCAATCATTTTCCTATATACCAGCAATTAGCAATTGGAATTTGAAATTAAAGACACACCATTTATATTAGCATGCCAAAACTGAGATACTTATGTATAAACCTAACAAAATATGTGCAATATCTCAATATCTATATATGGAAAACTATAAAACTCTGATGTAACAAATCAAAAGATCTGAATAAATGGAGAGATATTCTATGTTCATGGATAGGAAGACCTGATATTGCTAAGATGTCAGTTCTCCCCAACTAGATCTATAGATTGAACATAATCCCAATCAAAATTCCAGCAAGTTACTTTGTGGAAATTGACAAACTGATCCTAAAGTTTATATGTAAAGGCAAAAGACCCAGAATAGTCAAATTAATACTGAAGAAGAACAAAGCCAGAAGACTGACACTACCAACTTCAAGACTCACTATAAAGCTACTGTAATCAGGACAGTGTGGTACTGCCAAATGCATAAACAAATAGATGAATGAAACAGAATAGAGAGTTCAGAAATAGACTCATATAAATATAGTCAACTGATCTTTGACAAAGGAACAAAGATATTACAATGGAGAAAGAAACAACTGGTGCCGGAACAACTAGACATTCACATTTCAAACAAACAAAAAAACAAACCTCACATCTTTCACTTCTAGAAGATAATATAGGAGAAAAATCTAGGTAACCTCAGGTTTGGCAATGGGTTTTTAAATACAACACAAACAGCACAATCCATGAAGAAAAACTGATAACTTGCACTTCATTAGAATAAAAAATGTGTGCCCTGCAAACGTTGTTAAGAGAATGAAAAGACAAGCCACAGACAGGAAGAACATGTTTGCAAAACACATATCAGATAAAAGACTTGTATTCACAATATATAAAGAACTCTTAAAACTCAACAAAACAAACAATGCTATTTAAAAGTGGGCAAAATGTTTGAACAGATAACTCACCAAAGAATATAAAAAGTTGGCAAATAATATGAAAAGATGCTCAATATCATTAGTAATTTGGAAATTGAAAATTAAAACAAAATTTCACTACACACCTATTAGAATGGCTAAAATCCAAAACACTGACAACACCAAATGCTGGCAAAGATGTGCAGCAACAGGAACTCTAATTCATTGCTGGTGGGAATGCAAAATGGTTCAGCTACATTAGAAGACAATTTGGCAGTTTCTTACAAAACTAAACATACTCTTACCATACGATCCAACAATCCCACCCCTAGACATTTACCCAAGTAAGTTGACAATTAATGTCTACACAAAAAAAATTTCTCTTGAATGTGTGTAGTAGCTATTCATAATCACCAAAACCTGGAAGCAACCAAGATGTCCTTCAATAGGTGAGTAGATAAACTATGATACATTCATACAATGGGATATTATTCAGTGATAAAATGAAATGAGCTACCCTCCTACACTGTTGGTGGGAATGTAAATTGGTACAGCCACTATTGAGAACAGTATGGAGGTTCCCTAAAAAACTAAAAATAGAGCTACCATATGATCCAGCAATCTCACTCCTGGTCATATATACAGAGAAAACCATAATTCGAAAAATGCATGCACCCCAATGTTCATTGCAGCACTGTTTACAATAGCCAGGACATGGAATCAACCTAAATGTCCTTCGACGGATGAATGGATAAAGAAGATGTGGTACATATATACAGTGGACTATTTTAGCCATAAAAAAGAAAAAAATAATGCCATTTGCAGCGACATGGATGGACCTAGAGATTATCATACTGAGTGAAATAAGTCAGACAAATATCATATAATATTGCTTATATGTGGAATCTAAAAAAAAATGGTACAGATGAACTTATTACAAAACATAAATAGAGTCACAGATGTAGAAAACAAACTTATGGTTACCAAAGGGGGAAAGTGGGGGAGGGATAAATTGGGAGATTGGGATTGACACATACACACTACTATATATAAAATAGATAACCAACAAGGACCTACTGTATAGCACAGGGAACTCTACTCAATACTCTGTAATGATCTATATGGGAAAAGAATCTAAAAAAGAGTGGATATATGTATATGTATCAATATAAGTGATTCACTTTGCTGTACAGCAGAAACTAACACAACATTGTAAATCAACTATACTCCAATAAAAATTAATTTTAAAAAAAGTAAATTAAATTTTAAAAAAAGAAAAGAGCTACCAAGCCATGAAAAGACATGGAGGAACTTTATTTTTTTTAATATTTATTTATTTATTTATTTGGCTGCGCCGGGTCTTAGCTCTGGCACGCGGGATATTTTAGTTGCAGCATGCAGGCTCTTGGTTGCAGCATGCGGGATCTAGTTCCCTGATCAGGGATCGAACCCGGGCCCCCTGCATTGGGAGCACGGAGTCTTAACCATTGGACCACCAGGGAAGTCCCAACATGGAAGAAGTTTAAATACATATTGCTAAGTGGAAGAAGCCAGTCTGATTCCAACAATATGACAATCTGGAAAAGGTACAACTGTAGGGACAGTAAAAATTTCAGAGGTTGCCAGGGATGGGGGGAAGGGGAAAAGAGCAAAAGAGTAAGAATGAATAGGTGGAGCACAGGGGGTTTTTAGGGCAGTGAAACTATTCTGTATGATACTGTAATGGTAGATACATGACCTTAAGCATTTGACAAAATCCATAGGAATCAGGACACAAAGAACTGAACCCTAATGTAAACAACAGGTGTTTGTTAATTACAATGCATGAATGTGGTTCATCAACTGTAACAAATGTACCAATGCAAAATGTTAATAATAGAGGAAACTGTGGGGGGCCGGGAGCTAGCTAGGGTGGAGTGGGAGTGTATGAGAACTGTCCGTACTTTCTGCTCAATTTTGCTGCAAACCGTCTAAAAAATATAAAGTCTACTAATTTTTTTAAAAAGCAAGACAAGATCAAACCGTGAATATTGCTAGCATCTCCGCTTGTTTGAATCCAATGTTTTCAAGATGTGCCTATTTTGGATTTTCGGTTTCTTGGTGTAGTTTATCTGATAATAGATATAAAAGTACTTCGTGTGGTGTTGGTTAAATTTTGCAAAACCTCATTCTGGGAAACTCGTGTTCTTTCATTTTTAAAGCAAAGGAAGGAGGAAGGGAGATGTGGAGAAGGAGAAGAAAAGAAGAAAAGAAGACGGCAGCCCGAGGAAATCAAATACCATATTTAACATTTGCCCTTAAAGGAATAGCAAATGTACAGCACATTTATCTTTTAATATCATCACAACCAAAGTTTTATACCTTAAATGCCACAAATAAAGACATCAGTGAATTGGAATTAAGCAATGCAGGAGTGGAGGGCTGTATCTTCTTTGCCTCTGTATTCAACCGTCTTTCCCTTTTCTCCTCTTTCACACAGAGATGTGAATTGATAGTTGTTTAATTTTATTTGGAATCTGTGATACCACAACCATTGGCTGTGCTTCAGGATCTGAGTTATTTGCCAAGTTTTGCGGCTTCCTCAGTCTCCACCCTTCTCAGACATTGAGGATGAGCTTTCCCACGCTCAACACTAGCCTCTAGCAAAGCTGGTCAACATCCTATTCCCCTAGGGGCCTGGTGGGCAGCAAAACACTCAAATTCTCCATCCAAGCCATGCTCTGTGCAGTGTATTATTCATTCTTTCCTCTATCTTTTGCATACACACACACAGACACTTTAGCTCAAATGTATCCTGCAATGGTCACATCATTCCATTTCATCCTGTGTTAATTTGGGCCATCAGAACACTCCCATAAGCTCCAGCTGCTTTTCTACCTGTTGGCAGACATAGCTCCTCCCAGTGAGGGTAAGCTAGAGATAATTGTCCATTTACGGCGCAGTTTTCCAATATGAAATTTATATTGGCTGACCCAAGAGTTTGATAAATTTACCATACATCTAGAGGCCTAATATCGTCAAACTCCTTCCTATAAATGGAGCATCAATTCATTATCAGAGAAGAAATCCTGGTGTTAGAGGGACTGACAAAGCTGGCACCATAGCAGAGTTACTAGAGACCACAAGTATGTATCAACCAAGAAGTATTTGGGAAGAAAAAAATTTTTAAGTATGTAGTTCAGCTTTTGAGCCTGTAAATCCTTTCAAAACAGATTAGTAATTTAAAACTTTGTTTTAGTCTTGGAACTTCTTAAACAATCGTTGGTATAATTGGAAAGCACCTACAAATTCAAATGGACGCAGACTACAGAAGAGTCCCCCTAACTTGTACCACCTCAACCCCCACTTCCACAACCCAGATCCCAGCCTTAGTGCTCTGGGTGGTAGTCATGAACCTGTCCAGGCAACTCAGATTACGAAGAGAAGTAGTTAGCGAAAGCTGAATGCCCTCATAGCCCATAACACACAAATGATTTAACTCCTGTAAAGAACGAATCAATGTGAGTGTGAATGATTCCTTGTCTTGGCTGGGCTGGGCTTCCACAGGACTCAACATCTGCCTGACTCCATTCACTACCTACACCTGCCTGTGTGCTCTGGCTTCCTCCTCACTTCCTAGTCAAAAAACACAGGCTGCTCCAAGGAAGCTGAACAATAAGCGTAACATGCAAATCAGAGGTGTAGGGGTAGGATTTCTCATTGGAACTAAAATGCATGCCTACCAGCCATTGGGCAGGTAGACCAAGCACTGTTCCGAAGTTGGCTTTTACAGGCAATTGATGTGAAAGTGTACAGCCAGGTGTCACAAAAGTTAGGCATAGGTTTTCCACTGAAAACTGTCTTATTAGAAATTTCCCTAAATCCCCATCCCAAATAACATAACTTCTCTTACTCAATTCAGTTATCGGTCCTCACCCCATGGCTAATTGTAGTTACATAGAAGATATCCAGTAGTGTGGTCTGCTTTTTCCATTTAACATTACATTGTACATCTTTCTCTTAAATTCCAAAAAAAAGGAGATTTCCAATAATCAATGGCATTAGTTTTCCTGGTCTGATAGGTTACTTCTTAAGAGGAAAACCCCAGAGGCCATCTAACTACTGATAGACTGGATTCAGAATTTCCACAGCAGTGGCAGGTGAGGGGCAGGGCAGGGAACTGAGTATAGGACGGAAGAAGACAGGAAGGGCGGAAGAGAGATTGATTGAGATTAGAAAAGGGAAAAATGTTCTACCACCTTTCATTGACCTCTAAGAATCTGGGCTTTTTAGATATCTTGGTTTGCACCTCAGCTCTGCCATTTACTTGATTTATGGCACATTTGTCTCTCTGAGACTAATTTTTTAAAAACATTTGAAATGTAGAATATTAACTCTGGTTGTTATGCGGAATACAAATAATACATGTAAAGTGCTGTGCACATAGAATGTGCTCAATATAATGGTATCCATTACTATCATCATTATTGATTTCCTACCATTAAATGTACTTTACAACTGGAAATAATTTTTAAAAAATAATTTCCAGAGCAAACTCATTGTGCCTTCAAAAATTAAGGTCAATAGAAAGGAAACCATCAACAAAGTGAAAAGACAACCTACTGAATGGAAGAAAACATTTGCAAATTATATGACCAATAAGGGGTTAATATCCAAAATATATAAACAGCACATACAACTCAATATCAAAGAAACAAACAACCTGATTTTAAAATGGGCAGAGAGGGCTTCCCTGGTGGCGCAGTTGTTAAGAATCTGCCTGCCAATGCAGAGGACATGGGTTCGATCCCTGGTCCGGGAAGACCCCACATGCTGCCAAGCAACTACGCCTGTGCACCACAATTACTGAAGCCTGTGCGCCACAACTACTGAAGTCCATGTGCCACAACTACTGAAGCCCGTGCACCTAGAGCCCGTGCTCTGCAACAAGAGAAGCCACTGCAGTGAGAAGCATGGGCACTGCAACGAAGAGTAGCCCCCGCTCACCACAACTAGAGAAAGCCTGCGCAGCAATGAGGACCCAATGCAGCCAAAAATAAATAAATAAATATTTTGGAAAATGGGCAGAGGACCTGAACAGACATTTTTCCAAAGAACACCTACAGATGGCCAACAGACACATGAAAAGATGCTCAACATCGATAATCATCAGAGAAATGCAAATCAAAACCATGAGATACAACTAATATTGTAAATCAACTATATGTCAATAAAATTTTTTAAAATAAATTTTAAAAATTAGTGTAATTAGTGTCTTAATGCTCTTTCATTTAAAACAGTATAAAATGAATAGAAATAATGACCATTAATCATATATTGCTGAACTAGTATATATCAACTGAAGAAAAACACATAACCTAAAAGTTGCCAGTTATGTTTCATTTGGGGACCTTACTGAGGACTATAGCCTGGGAGACAGCCTCTCGGAGAGCTCTGAGGAACTGTTCCGAAGTGGTAAGGGAAGAGCCACGATATATAGGAGTTTTTGCTGAAAAACAAAAACAAAAAACCTGTAGTTGAACATCAAAAGATTACTGCTAATCACAAAACAACCAGACATCTCAAGTTAATGACCTTAGTGCTTTTCTCTGTATGGGAAGATGCCAAAGTCTGGGCTCATTGCAATTATTCCTTAGATATGCATCTTCCCTATCTAGGGCCACTATCCTGTTTTTTCAACACCCTGAATTCCCCTCAGGGTTAGGGTGTGGGGGTCAAGGCGGCTGCAGCGGCTGGTGGCTTGAGGGAGGGCAACATTCCTAGTTTATTGGTATGGCAGGCAACACTTTTTTTTTTGTCCTCACATATGATGGGACTAGTTTAAGGAGCTAGACAAGGAGAGGATTATAAATTCCTTTTGCTGGAGCACATCGGTGGCGATGGGTGGCTGAGGGGTAAATATGCAGTTTTCCTCTGTGCTGCGAACCTAACTGGAATGTTAACAGGCTCAAATCAGTAATACAGAATTTGTGACCTCTAAGCTAACTGGCCAATATGGGGCTTAGACATTGTAGCTCTCCACCAATTTAGATAAACCCCCTTTAATTTGCTTGGAATTGTAAAGAAAAAAGAAGTGTGTGTGTGTGCACGCGCGCGTGCACGCGCACTTATACATACATACATAGACACATTTATTTATTTACTTATTTAGTTACAACGTACTTATTGTTCATACGGCCGCTCAGTGACATGTGTCCTGTGGCCTGTCGTCCTTCCCTTCAACTATTTCAACTCAAAGCTGAAAAAAGTACAAGGTCTCGGGCTTCCCTGGTGGCGCAGTGGTTGAGGGTCCGCCTGTCGATGCAGGGGACACGAGTTCGTGCCCCGGTCTGGGAGGATCCCACGTGCTGCGGAGCGGCTAGGCCCGTGAGCCATGGCAGCTGAGCCTGCGCGTCCGGAGCGCCTCTCACTGGCCGCAGCAGTGAGAGGCCCGCGTACCGCCAAAAAAAAAAAAAAAAGTACAAGGTCTCCAGTAGGGCTTAGATTTGAGCAGCCTCAGTCGGAACCCAAAGGATGAGGCGACCTAGTTGCCCCACCGGCTTCTTTATACGGATACACACATCCCGTCCCATTGGCAGGACCGCCTACGTCCGGGGAAGGAATTTGCCGACGTACTCGGAACTGTTTCCAAGGTTTTCTCGGGCTCGGGTGGTGTCGCGGCTGCTGGTCCTGGGAGCCAAGGCAACGGATATCTTCCCAGCTCGCGAGAGCGCCCCCTTCTCCCACGGCTTCGGGGACCCAGCAACAGCTATGGCTCCGGTGTCTGGCTCCCGCAGCCCGGAGTGGGAGGCCTCGGGCTCCGGGGGGAAGAAGCGTCGCAGTTCTTCGAAGAGCCCTAAGCCCAGCAAATCCTCTCGCTCCCCGCGGGGCCGCCGCTCTCGCTCGCACTCTTGCTCTCGGTCCGGGGACCGGAATGGCCTTAGCCATCAACTGAGTGGCCCCAACCAAGGCTCCCGAAACCAGTCCTACCGCTCCCGCTCGCGGTCACGCTCTCGAGAGCGGCCCTCCGCGCCGCGGGGCGCCCCTTTCGCTTCTGCCTCCTCGTCCGCCTATTATGGCGGCTACTCACGCCCCTACGGGAGCGACAAGCCATGGCCTAGCCTCCTGGACAAGGAGAGGGAAGAGAGCCTGCGGCAGAAGTGAGTGAGACGAACGTACCTTATCTTTCGTGAGCCCACCAGCCTTTAGTGTCCGATTTATCGTTCATCTTGCTCCCGACTATACCCATTTCGCTCTCTCTCCCTGACTTGCGCCCATTTTCATTCCTTCCTTCAGTCCACCCACGATAACAGCTTATTCGCCTTTTCTACCCTAGGTTTTCACTCATCCCCGGGCCCCTTCATCTAGTGCGCTGGCCTCCCGCAACCCCCTCCTGCCTCCTGGCTTGTAGCGGACATGGCCAAGAGCCTCAGACGTCCCGGAATTATAGCATTTACTTGGTGTGTCGTTATCATTCGTGAGCATGTTTTATTCCCCACTAGACTGAGCTCATGGAAAGTAGGAGCCCGGTTTTATTGATCACAAAATTCACAGTGCCTAGCAGTTTGTAGGCGCGCAACTTTTGCTTGTTGAATGATCAAACAGGTTTGAGATGATAGGGTAAGTGAGTGGAATTGTTTTGTAGCGATTTGGGGAGGGTTGAGATTAAGGCTTAAATTGGAGGGGAGGAAAACCTCTGAAACAAGATGTTTGAATAAATGTAGAAAAAGTGATCTGCTAAACTGTAGATTGGACTACACTAAGAAAGATCTTGTTAAGTGGTCTCAATCTTGACCATGAGAAATTAGGTCAGGGTGAGATCAGATCTCCTCTAATGAGACTGAGTATTGGAGTGGAAAATGAATAGTTTAAGAAGGAGAAAGGAAAAGGGTTATAATTATTGCTTTGTAAGTTGAAAAAATTTTTTTTACTTTTTAAAAATTGAATTATAGTTGATGTACAGTGTTTTAAGTTACAGGTGTACAATATAGTGATTCACAATTTTTAAAGGTTATACTTCATATATAGTTATTATATGCTTTGTAAGTCTTAATATCTAACACTTATTGGTTGTTAAATTGTGTATCAGTTACTGTACTGAGTGCTTTACCACACTGTATGTGTTTTTTAAAAACCAAGAAATTAAAAAGTATAACAGGCATTTAGGAGCAGGTTAAGGTTCCAACAGGTGAGAGATGTCTTCATGAATCTTTTTCTTCCAGGAGTGGGAGGTAGTAAAATGTAGTGATGAAGAGGACAGGCTCCAGAATCAGACTGCCTGAGTTTGAAGCCATCCTTTGCTGCTTAATAGTTGTGTGACCTTGGGCAAGTCACTTAACCTCTCTGAGTTTCATTTCTTCACCATTTAAAAGGGGATAAAATAGCACGAAAGCTTTTTAAGAGTTGTAATGACTTAGTGCCTGGAACATAATAAATACTCCTTAAGTGTTAGCTGTTAGTGTTCTGGGCATGGGAGCAGAAACAGTACAAACAGTCCTGAGTTAGGTTGGAGACCTACTTTTCCAAATTAGAATTTCCAGAAAGTTACCCCCAGGCTGTGTCGATCAAAAAGCATCCAGTTTTCTTATTAGACATTCTTCACCAAAAGATGTCAGAATTCCTTGGATGAAATTTGCATTTGTACATTTAGAAGATAAATAATTTATCTTAAGAGTACAGATGAAGTCAGGTGGTGGGAGGGATAAGAACTTGACTGCTTGCTTTTTTCAGCCTGTTAGGCATTCTTTGTCCTATATGTATATATTCAAAATTTGGCTATAAGTATGTCCCTTATTAGATTTTTTTTAATCTTTATTGGAGTATAATTGCTTTACAATGGTGTGTTAGTTTCTGCTTTATAACAAAGTGAATCAGCTATACGTATACATATATCCCCATATCTCCTCCCTCTTGCAGTATACATATATCCCCATATCTCCTCCCTCTTGCGTCTCCCTCCCACCCTCCCTATCCCACCCACCCATCCCATCCCTCTAGGTGGTCACAAAGCACCCAGCTGATCTCCCTGTGCTATGCGGCTGCTTCTCACTAGCTAATTGTTTTACATTTGGAAGTGTGTATATGTCCATGCCACTCTCTCACTTCGTCCCAGCTTACCCTTCCCCGTCCCCGTGTCCTCAAGTCCATTCTCCAGTAGGTCTGCTTCTTTATTCCCGTCCTGCCCTTAGGTTCTTCATGACCATTCTTTTTTTTTTTTTTAGATTCCATATATATGTGTTAGCATAGGGTATTTGTTTTTCTCTTTCTGACTTGCTTCACTCTGTATGACAGACTCCAGGTCCATGTTACTTCAAGTGGGAAACCTGAGTCTGACTCTGCCTGATTACACCTTTTACCCTGAATAAAGAAGGAAAATAATTTATTTTTAAAAAATCAAACCAATTATATTTATTTTGTAAGGTTTTTTTTTAAACAAGTAGCATCACAGCAGCTAAACTTTGAGGAATTAAGCCTTAGTTGTTTTGTGTTTTGTGTGTGTGTTTATGAGTAATATCAAAAATTAAGAGAAGAAATCACAAACATAAGACAAAACAAAAAATTTTGTGTCTTCCAAGAGTAGATAGAGGATTTACTCCTTTTTGAAAAAGGAATTAAAGGGAAATCAGAGAAAACAAGTGCTGTATCTAATTGAGTACAGTTTTTGTCAAATAAAACTTTTCTTTCACTTTCAGAGCTCCTTTTATTTTCTACTTCTAATGCTTTGTTGTTATTTTCTTCATTAATTCCTGAGTTTCTGAAAACAGAAGTTTTGACCTTATCAAAAGTAGAGAATTCTCTTTACTTTCATAAGGATACATAAACAAATGAAGTTATTTCCAAATGTAAGACTGTCTCTGTCACATATTGCAGAAGGTGAAAGGAGCAATTAGGAGCTATGTCATGCATGCGGTGGAAGGGACACACTCGACAGCCTCCCAGGCTGAATTTCTGGCCTGGCCTGTCAGGCTGTCTGTAGTCTGTACCATTTGATAGTACTGTCAGAACATCAGATCCTAAGTGTTGAGTTTACATTTAAACCAAGTTTTTATTAGTTTAAAGTTTAAACTGTAAAGGGAAAATGGAACTTAACTGGACTCCTTTGACTTTTATTATATATTTAGGAAACAGTTTAGCCATGGTGTTATAATTTACCTGCTTATCTCTTCTAGGAGATTAAGTGAGAGAGAGAGGATTGGAGAATTGGGAGCTCCTGAAGTATGGGGACTTTCTCCAAAGAATCCAGAACCAGAGTAAGTGATTTAAAAATATATTTTTTAAATGCAACATTTGTTTAAATCCAGAGTCTATTGTCAAATTTTTTGTTAAGAACTTTAACTACAGCTCTTTTTTTCCTCTTTCTTGTGATTTATGCTATTCTACTCCTTAAGTTTTAAAAAAATTGAACATACCTAAGGATTAAAACATGCTCCTAGTGGATTTTAGCATGCTAATTGTTCTCTTTAAGCTGTAATTCATGAGGTGCTAATTTCCTATTCATAGAAGGGTTCAGTGTTGAAACAAATACATTTATCTTATTTTGAATTATTTTTTCTCAATCCCGTAACTGATTGCATGTCATACATTAGCATTACAAAGCATTTTTTAAATGAATATACTGATATGGGTTTGTTTAGTTTCCTGCATACAGTATTGTTGAAGGCCTAATGCTTTTTCTTTTTGCCTATTTTTTTTTCTCTTTGGTGTTGTTCATAAGCTGCTTCTTCCCTCTCCTTTATTTCTGTGTTTTCTTTAGATTGAGTTGAGACAATGTGCTTGACAGGTAAACCTGTTATTTGTAACAGGGTGATAAAGCATTATCTGAAAGTTCTTTTTTCTTCTTAAAAAATTATTTTTCCCACCACCTGTTATTTTTTTTATTGAGGTATAATTGACATACAGTATTAGTTTCAGGCATACAACATAATGATTTGATATTTGTATATATTGCAAAACAATCACCACAATAAGTCTAGTTAACATCCATTACCATACATAGTTATAAAATTTTTTTTCTTGTGATGAGAACTTCTAAGATTTACTTTCTTAGCAACTTGCAAATATGCAATACAGTATTATTATTATTTTATTTTAATTTTTGGCTGAGTTGGGTCTTTTTTGCTGTGCATGGGCTTTCTCTAGTTGCAGCGAGCGGGGGCTACTCTTTGTTGCGCTGCGCGGGCTTCTCACTGCGGTGGCTTCTCTTGTTACAGAGCACAGGCTCTAGGCGTGCGGGCTTCAGTAGTTGCGGCTCGCGGGTTCTAGAGCGCAGGCTTAGTAGTTGTGGCGCATGGGCTTAGTTGCTCCGCGGCACGTGCTTCCCGGACCAGGCTCGAACCCGTGTCCTCTGCATTGGCAGACGGATTCTTGACCACTGCACCACCAGGGAAGCCCCAGTATTATTAACTGTAGTTGCCATGCTATACATTACATCCCCAGGACTTATTTATTTTATAACTAGAAGTTTGTACTTTTTTATACCCTTCACACATTTTACCCATGCCCCACCCACTGGCAACCATCATTCTGTTCTCTGTATCTGTGAGCTTGCTGGTTTTTTGTTTTTTGTTTTTTAGAGTTCACATATAAGTGAGATTATATGATATTTGTCTTTCTCTGTCTGACTTATTTCATTTAGCAAATGCCCTCACAGTCCATCCATGTTGTCTAAAATGGCAAGATTCTTTCCTTTTTAAGGATGAATAATATTCTACTGTGGTGTGTGTGTGTGTGTGTATATTTCTCACAGTTCTTTTTTATCCATTCATCTGTTCATGGATATTTGGTTGTTTCTATATCTTAGCTATTGTAAATAATGCTGCAGTGAGCATGAGAATGCAGATATCTCTTTGAGATGCTGATTTCATTTCCTTCAGATATATATCCAGAAGTGGGATTGTTGGATTATATGGTAGTTCAATTTTTAATTTTTTGAAGAACATCCATACTGGATTCTATAATGGCTGTACCAATTTATAGTCCCACTAACAGGGTACAAGTGTTCCCTCTTCTCCACATCCTCACCAACACTTGTTATCTCCTGTCTCTTTGATAATATTCATCCTAACGGGTGTGAAGTGATATTTCATTTTGGTTTTGATTTGCATTTCCCTGATCACTAGTGATGATGAGCATCTTTTTATGTACCTATTGGCCATCTGTGTGTCTTCTTTGGAAAAATGTCTATTCAGATCCTCTGCCTATTTTTAAATCACATTGTTTGTTTGTTTGCTATTGAGTTGTATGAATTCTTTATATATTTTGGATATTAACCCCTCATCAGATATGATTTGCAAATATTTTCTCCCATTCAGTAGGTTGCCTTTTCATGTTGTTGATGGTTTCCTTTGCTGTGCAGAAGCTTTTTAGTTTGATATAGTCACACTTACTGATTTTTGCTTTTGTTACCATTGCTTTTGGTGTCAAATCCAAAAAATCATTGCCAAGACCTATGTCAGGGAGCTTACCACCTATGTTTTCTTCTAGGAGTTTTATGGTTTCAGGTTTTACATTCAAGTCTTTAATCCATTTTGAGTTAATTTTTGTGTAATGGTGTAAGATAGTGGTCCATTTCATTCTTTTGCATGTAGCTATCCAGTTTTCCCAGCACCATTTATTGAACCGACTGTCCTTTCCTCATTGTATATTATTGGCTCCTTTATCATAAATTAATTGACCATATATACATGGATTTATTTCTGGGCTGTCTGTTTTGTTCCATTGATCTATATGTCTGTGTTTATGGCAGTACCATACTGTTCTGATTACTGTAGCCTTGTAGTATAGTTTGAAATCAGGGAGCATGATGCCTCGAGCTTTGTTCTTCTTGCTCGAGATTGCTTTGGCTATTCAGGGTCTTTTGTGGTTTCATGCAGATTTTAGGACTGTTTGTTCTATTTCTGTGAAAAAATACCATTGGAATTTTGGTAGGGATTTCATTGAATCTGTAGATTGCTTTGGGTAGTATGGATATTTTAACAATATTAATTCTTCCAATCTGTGAGTATAGAAAATCCATTTCTTTGTGTCTTCTTCAATTTATTTCATCAATGTCTTATAGTTTTCAGTGTACAAGTCTTCCACCTCCTTGGTTAAATTTATTTCTAGGTATTTTATTCTTTTTGATGGAATTGTATTCTTAGTTTCATTTTCTGATAATTCGTTATTAGTGTATAGAAATGCAACGAATTTCTGTGTATTGATTTTGTATCCTGCAACTTTACTGAATTCATTTATTGGTGCTGACAGTCTTTTGGTGGAGTCTTTGGGATTTTCTATATATAATATCATGTCATCTGCAAATAAGGACAGTTTTACTTCTTCCTTTCCAATTTGGGTGCCTTTTATTTCTTGTTCTTGCCTAATTGCTCTGGCTAGGACTTCCAATACTATGTTGAATAAAAGTGGTGAGAGTGGATATCCTTGTCTTGTTTAGCTTTTCACCATTGAGTATGATGTTAACTGTGGGCTTGTCATATATTGTTTTTATTATGTTGAGATACTGAAACTTGTTCTAACAGGTGCCTTTAAAATACTCAAAGAGGGCTTCCTGGTGGCGTAGTGGTTAAGAATCTCCCTGCCAATACAGGGGACATGGGCTTGAGCCCTGGACCGAGAAGATCCCATGTGCCGCAGAGCAACTAAGCCCGTGTGCCACAACTACTGAGCCTGCACTCTAGAGCCCATGAGCCACAACTACTGAAGCCTGCGTGCCTAGAGCCTGTGCTCTGCAACAAGGGGAGCCATCGCAATGAGAAGCCCGCGCACCATAACAGAGAGTAGGCCCTGCTCGCCGCAACTAGAGAAAGCCCGCGCGCAGCAATGAAGACCCAACGCAGCCAAAAATAAAAATAAATAAATAAATTTATTTATTTTAAAAGAATACTCAAAGAATTAGAGTTGAAAGGAATCCTAAAAATAATTTTCTAGGCAATTTCTAAATTATTCCATATGTGATCTTCAGAGGAAAAGACTGTGATATGGAAATTCCCTTTTTAAGCTATTGTAGAATGTTAATAACACTCATTTTCAGAATTCTCTTACAACAGGATGAAATCTCTGTAGCTGTAGTGTGTTAGATTCTTGCTCTGGGGAGACAGAACGGTTGCTGCTCTACCGTATGTCTGTTTCACAAGTAGAATGAAATTATGAAGTCTTCCCTCAGCCTTCTTATCTCCAGTTTCTCTCCTCTTTCCTTATGGTTCCTGTTTCCCTGCATTTGCCTTGTGGTTTCTTCGAAAATATAAATCCTTCATGCTGCTTTCAGTGTGAATAGCATTTTGTTAACTCAAAAGCTTTATGCAAATGTAAATGATTATTCTACTATTATGAAGGTGGTTGGCCGATAAGCTGTACTGTTACAAAAGCAGTCCGGTGCTGGCTTTGAATGGTTCTTGGACAATCAGTTTGTTACTGAAAATTTTTAAGTATGTATTTTTATACTCCGTGGTCCATATTTTATCACTTTCCTGATTCTTACTACAGTTTTCTTTAAATTCAGCTCTGATGAACATACACCAGTAGAGGACGAAGAGCCAAAGAAAAGTACCACTTCAGCTTCTACTTCAGAAGGTATTTTTTAAATATAGGACTTTTTTATTGAGAAGTTTAAAAAATACGTTTATAAATAGTTGAACATTAGACTTTACTCAAATCGCCTGTCATCAATTCCTTTTCAGTATTTTTAATACAATAAAATTGATGCTCAGAAATACTTCTTTAGAAGTTAGTTTTTTATTTGTATTTTATGTAGAAGAAAAGAAGAAGAAGAAGTCTAGTCATTCAAAAGAAAGGTCCAAGAAAAAGAGGAAGAAAAAATCATCTAAAAGAAAACACAAGAAGTATTCTGATGATAGTGACAGTGACTCTGATTCTGAAACAGACTCCAGTGGTAAGAAAGCCAACATCCTTCTGTGAGCCTTGCTTCAAAACTAGTTGTACTTCTTGAAAGCTTATTTTAGAAGAAGGTTCTTAAAAACAATAATAGCCAAGAGTTTTGAACACTCACTGACTTGGTGTTGGGCACCCTGCTAAGTGCTTGATACGCATTATTGCTGTTTAATCCACACAGTCACTGTAGGACACATCTTAGAGATGGAGACATGGAGGCCCAGAGCAGGTTATAAGTACCGCCCCAAGGCCACACAGTTGGGATTCAAACCTAAGCCGTGTGACTCCAGATTGGTTGTGTGTAGCTGTACGAGGCATGTGGCACCGAACCATGTTGGGGTTAGTCTGTGAGACGTGTGGTGCTAAACCAAGCCACAGGGGGCTGCCTCAGCCCAGTGGAGCAGCTCTTTTGTGAGATTCTCACACTTAGTGGGCACCTTTGTGCAATTTTCAAAAAGGTACACCATAGGGGACTCCCTCTGGCCAGCAGCTGATTTATGTATCACACTTCCTGTGGGGCAGCACATCACAAAAAAGTCACCTTTTTGTGCCCTCTCCTGGCTGATGACTGACAGAGGGTGCCTCCTCTGGGGACACGTTACACTAAGGCACCCCTTCCTCTGGTGTCACCTGGGTTTCCTGGCCCTCACTGTCACCTTTCTTCCTCACTGCTGGAAGGCTGAGCTTTCTTGAAGCGCAGATCTGAGCATGGCGGTCCCTACTTAAAATCCTTCCGCAGTTCTCCATGGCCTTCAGGGTAAAGTCAGATCCCAATTGATCTCTCAAATCACACGTACCCTGTGGCTCTCCTGCAGCGTCCTCTTTGGCCTAAGAATGACTTTCCATCTCCTTGATACTGCACGTCCTTTCTCTTGACTCTGTCGCTTAATACAGAGAGTCCGTCTGCCTACAATGTTGGTGTCTCCCTGCACGCGGCTTGGCTTACTCATTGCTATGATGGGCATGCATTACTTTTGTAATGAAACTGATTTTAAAAAGAACTAGCTTAAGAGTCACCTTTTCCTGGTCAACCGTTCCTCAACCACTATCCCCAAATCAGCCTGATTTTGAGACTCCTCTGTATGCCCAGAGCACCCCATGCTTCCCTCTCACTCAGATTCGCCTCTTTCCCTATGTCTTCTCCACTAGAATGAGCTCCTGGAAAGCAAACCTCCAAACACACACATCATGAAAATATTCAAACATTGAGAAAACTAAAGGGAGTAGTATAATTAATGCCATGTACAGTACTTGTCACTCAGGTTTAACATTTGTTAGCATTTTGACGTATTTGCTTCAAATAGGGATTTTTTTGTTGAGATAGTCAAGGCAAATTACAAATATCACACTGCCACCCTAAATATTTCTGTATACACCTCTAAACAATAAGGACATTTTTGTATCTAACCACAATACTATTATCTCATGCAATAAGGTTAATAATAATACCCTATATAACCAAATGCAACTTTAATTTCTATGTCCCCTGTGCCTAGCACATTTCCTAACAAGTAGAAATAAATGTTTGAATGAATTTGAATGAATTAATTTCTCTGTAACAACAAATGGAAGAGTAATAAGATATTTATCTACTCAAGAGTATTGGGGTTTTAGAGTTAAAAAATTTTTTAATTATAATGTGCTTTAATTTGCAGATGAAGATACAAAAAGGAGAGCAAAGAAAGCCAAGAAAAAGGAAAAGAAGAAGAAACGCAGATCGTCTGTTTTTTTCTTTATTTTTATTATGGAAAAGTTCAAAAATATAGAAAATTATATAAAATAGTGTAATGGACCTCCATGTAACCATCACCCAGCTTGAACAATTATCAACTCATTGGCAGTCTCCGCTGCCTACACCCCCATTATTTGAAACCAATACCAGATATCATTTCATCCATAAAGCTGCGAGTTTCTCTAAAAGATAGGCATTCTTTTAAAGAAAAAAAGTACAATACTGTTAATCCGCCTAAAATGTTTAACAGTAATTGTTCATTCAATTCTCAGTAGTTTTTGGTATAGTTTATTCAAATTAGGATCCAGACAATGTACATAAATTGTGATTGGTTGATATGTCTCTTACATCTCTTGAAATAGATAGCTTCCCCTTCCCTTTTTGTTCCTGCAGTTTTTTTGTAGCAGAAACAAAATCATTTGTCCTGGAGGGTTTCCTGCGGTATGGATTTTGCTGGTTGTATTCTTACAGTGTTCTTTTAACATGTTTTCTGTCCTTTGTATTTCCTGTAGATTGACAGTTAGGTCTAGACACTTGATAAGGTTCAGATTTGAGTTTCTGGCAGGAATACTTCATAGGCGGTGCTGTGTACTTGCAGCAGGAGGCAGATAATGTCTGGTTGTCTCTTTTTGTCATATTAACTGGCATCACTGGTCATTGTCTAGGTCCCTTATATCATTGCCAAATGGTGATGGTCTACTTCTGGCTTGCTTTCTTCATGTATTAGGTAGAATAACGCTATATGAGAAACCTACCCTCATTAACTATTTGGTTACTCTGAAGTATAGTTGGTATAGTAAGGGCAGAATAATTGCTTACTTTTTTTGTTTTATGAGTTTTCAAATAAATGAGTTGGGGTTTTTTAGTATCATTATGAACCCAAGAATTCAAACATTTGATGTATTTTAATCCATTACACTGAAAATTGTTGATGTTCAAATTGGTAAGAGCTATTTTTTATTTTTTTTTAATTTTTAAAATAAATTTATTTTATTTATTTATTTTTGGCTGCATTGGGTCTTCGTCGCTGTGCGTGGACTTTCTCTAGTTGCAGTGAGCGGAGGCTACTCTTTGTTGCCGTGCGCGGGCTGCTCATTGTGGTGGCTTCTCTTGTTGCGGAGCACGGTCTCTAGGCGCACGGGCTTCAGTAGCTGTGGCACGCGGGCTTAAGTAGTTGTGGTTCACGGGCTCCAGAGCGCAGGCTCACTAGATGTGGCACATGGGCTTAGTTGCTCCATGGCATGTGGGATCTTCCCAGACCAGGGCTCGAACCCATGTCCCCTGCATTGGCAGGCGGGTTCTTAACCACTGCGCCACCAGGGAAACCCAAGAGCTATTTTTTAAACTGCTTTATTTCTGCTATCTTTCTACAACATGAGAACTGTATTTTATTGTTCCCTTAGGGATCTTCTTTTTTTTTTAATAAATTTATTTATTTTTGGCTGCATTGGGTCTTTGTTGCTGCGCGCAGGCTTTCTCTAGTTTTGGTGAGCAGGGGCTACTCTTCGTTGCAGTGCCCGCGGGCTTATTGCGGTGGCTTCTCTCGTTGCAGCTCACAGGCTCTAGAGCACAGGCTCAGTAGTTTTGGCGCATGGGCGCTAGAGTGCAGGCTCAGTAGTTGTGGCGCACGGGCTTACTTGCCCTGTGGCATGTGGGATCTTCCTGGACCAGGGCTCAAACCCGTGTCCCCTGCATTGGCAGGCAGATTCTTAACCACTGTGCCACCAGGGAAGCCTCGGGATCTTTTTTTTATAGTGAAACATGATTTGGTTAAATAAGTTAGATTTTTTAAATTAAAGTTCTTCTCTAATAAGTTTGAATTAGCTGAGCATCAAGATCATTTCAGTCAGTCCTTCATTGCCTTGAAAAAAATAAGATGCCCTTTAGCATGGGAATATTAAATCAATTTATATCAAATTATAATCATTACAGGAAGAAATATAAGAAAAAGAAGTCTAAGAAGAGCAGAAAAGATTCCAGTGATTCAAGTTCTAAAGAGTCCCAAGAAGAGTTTCTGGAGAATCCCTGGAAGGACCGATCAAGTAGGTTCTTCTGATAGACTTCGACTCAGAACAGGTAAAACATTAAATTAACTGATTAGTCAAAATGTGAATATGTTTCTGAACATCTTTTGTGCAGAGCCTGAAGAACCCTCAGATTTGATTGGCCCAGAGGCTCCCAAAACACTTGCCTCTCAAGATGATAAACCTTTGAAGTAAGTAAGAGTGTGTTTATAATCTCTAAAGTAACTTCCCAAAAGTTTGGTCCTAACGTCCTCTTCCAAGCTTATCTTCCTCTACTCCCTTATTTAGACGCCAGGTTCCAACTGAGCTGAACTAAAACTTCCCTGTATTCACTGTGCACTTTCACCTTATTTCTTCCCCCAATGTGCCTTCCCTTCTTGCCCCAGTCCTGATTTCTTTACTACCCCCAATTTCTTCCTGTTAAAATGCTTAACATTCTTCAAAGCCCTTTTCAAAAGGAGGGGGCATATGCTGATTCCCGATATCGTCCCTCCACAGGTAGGTGTGATTCCTACCCCTCTTTATTTTTTATTTCTTTATTTTTTACTTTGTTTTATTTATTTGTTTGTTTGTTTGTTTTGGCTGCATTGGGTCTTCGTTGCTGCACGCAGGCTTTCTCTAGTTGCAGTGAGCGGGGGCCACTCTTCATTGCTGTGCACGGGCTTCTCATTGCGGTGGTTTCCCTTGTTGCAGAGTACGGGCTCTAGGTGCACTGGCTTCAGTAGTTATGGCACACGGGCTCAGTAGTTGTGGCTCGTGGGCTCTAGAGCATAGGCTCAGTAGTTGTGGCGCATGGGCTTAGTTGCTCCACGGCATGTGGGATCTTCCCGGACCAGGGATCGAACCCATGTCCCCTGCATTGGCAGGTGGATTCTTAACCACTGCACCACCAGGGAAGTCCTCCTATCCCTCTTTAATCCTTTAGTCCTCATAGCGTTTTCTTTCTTTTGTGCAATGTGTTACATATTCTACGTTGTATTAGTGTTATATCCTTATTAATATGTAAGTGCCATAAGAACAGAGATTATTTTTATATTACAAGCTTTGAGTTTAATAGCTATTCAAGAAGAATTCAGTGAATTGAATGAAGCGATGGTAGTTTTCAAAGTCCCCTTGAATGAAAGTTATTTGAGAACCGTTACTGTATAGCATTATTATTGGTTATAAGTCTAATAAATATGTTAATTTGAGATATATTATTTCTTTACTTTTTTTTTAAAGGGAAAAAGGTAAAAGGAGTTCACTGGAGGCAGAAGCAATAAAGGCAATACCTGTGGGGAAAATTGATCCATAATTGCAAACCATGAATATATGCTCACTAACATCAGTTCTTTTATTCTTCCAAAGTATCTCTGCATTTCTGGGTTAGTGATATAGATCACAGTGCAGTGTTCCCTAGTTAAGTTGAAGTAATTTACATTGGGCTTCCCAGCATGCTGCCCAGCAACTGTTATTCCTACTGTTCTCTGAGAGAAATGGTTTTTTGTGCTCTCTTTAGATGATGAACTTTTTATAATGAACCTTTTCTGAATTCTATATTACTTTGTAGCTATGGCCATGCTCTGTTACCTGGTGAAGGTGCAGCTATGGCTGAATATGTAAAAGCTGGAAAACGTATCCCACGAAGAGGTGAAATTGGCTTGACAAGTGAAGAAATTGCATCATTTGAATGCTCGGGTTACGTAATGAGTGGTAGCAGGTATGTTCTTGGCACTGAGGTCAGTTTCCTTTCTCACTACCAAAATTATATTTTGGTGACATTTTCATTAAGTGACCATTCCTAATGAAAAGTAAAGTATAAATATTGGCTTAATATTGGTTTTGTTAGTATAAATGTAGTTGTCTAAAATTCCAAGTAGGTATGCAACTCGGCTGTGTCTCCAACTTCAAAGAATCAGTCTTTTCAGTGTCCTAATCCATATTTTGGTACAGATAGTTTATTCTCCGGAGGATGTAGTTAAATTCAGCTATTTATCACTGCCCCACGAGGAATGAGGCATTCTGGTAGTTAGGAAAGCATTTATATAGGACAGTGTTTCCTGTTTTCTGAGTTTGCCTCTAGTTCTCTGTGGAGTCAGAGAACTTGGACTCTCTAGTTCTCTGGACTCTGAGAATGAAGAGCAGAAAAGGATTATGTCAGAGATCAGTTTTAGCATGAGAAAAGGAATACAAAATTGGGAAGAGAAAGCAAAGTCCCAGGAAGAACAAGGAGAGTGAACTAATAGGGTATCAGTACCAAGATCAAACTGAATTTTGGATTTTTTAAAACTTCATAAACTTTTAAAAGTGGGTAAACATTTTTAAGTGAAATTGGAGGCAAATATTTGTGGAACCCCTGAAGCATCTCCAGAATCTTGGAATTCTGAGGACTGATATTTGAAAACATTATATATAAGGACCAGTAAGACAAGAAAAAGAAATTAGAGGCATAAGAATTAGAACAGAGGATATAACACTGTCATTTTTTGTGAATGGTATGATTTTTTACATAGAAAATCCTAAAGACTCTTCAGATGAATTACAGATAATAGGAAGGTTTAACAAATAGTTGGATATAATGTTAACACCCAAAAATCAATTGCATTTCTATGTACCAGCAACAAAGAACTAGAAAATGTAGTTAAATAAAAAGAAAACATTTATAATAGTATCAGAGAATATGAAGGACTTAGGAATAAATCTTCACAAAAGATGTCCAAGACCTTTACAGGGAAAGCTGTAAGACATTATTAAGAGACATTAAAGAAGACCTAAATAAATGGAGAGGTATCATGTTCATGAATAGGAAGGCAATATTGTAAAGTTGTCAGTTATTCCAAAATTAATCTGTAGATTCAGTGCAGTTCCAATCAAAATCACAACTGAGATTTTCATGAAACGTAATAAGATGGTTCTAAAATTTATATGTTAGACTAGCGGGCCAAGAATAGCCATCTTACTTCTCTGAAGAAGAGCAGGAAGGTGATTTGCCCTACCATATATGAGGGCTTGTTATGAAGCTTGCAGCACTTTGGAAAGAGTGGCATAACAAATGAACTGTTCAACGGAATAAAATACAGAGCCCAGGGGCAGAGCCATACACGTATGGAATTTCGTTATATGAAAGAGCTGGTATGTCAGATCAGTGGGGAAAGAATGAACTAGGCAATAAATGGAGCAGGAAGAAAATGGTTATCTGTATGGAAAAAGCTGAAAGTAGAACCCCGTATCACCATCTTTAAAAATCATTGCAGCTAGATCAGGAGTTAAACATCAAAAACAACTTTAATACTCTTAGTATAAAATATGAGGAGATTTCTATTAGATCTTGGGGTGGGGAAGCATTTCTTAAAGAAGACCAAAAAAATGCACTAACTATAAAATAATATATTGATAAATTTGCCTGAGTTAAAAATAAGAACTTTTGTTCATCAAAAGACATCTTAAAATAAGTAAAAAGACAAGTTCCAAGCTGGGATAAGATCTTGTAATACACACAACTGATAGTTAGTATTGAGAGTATTTAAAGAATATCTATAAACAATCCAAAAGAAAGTGAGAAAACGACACAAACAGGCATTTGTCAGAAGGAAAAAATATATGGCCTACACATACAAAAAAGATGTTATCATTGGAAATGGAAATCAACATATGGAAATACCATTTTACAGCCATTTGATAGAGAAAAGTTCAAAGTTCTAACAATCCCAAGCATTTGAGAGGATGTGGATCCACAGGCTCTCTTAAGTGTTGCCAGTGGTGGTATAAATCGGTACAACCATTTTGGAAAACATTCTGACATTATCTTGGAAAGTTGAGCATTCACATATTTTATGACCCAGCAACTCCATACCTACATATCCAAGAGAATCTTTCCCATGTACTAAGAGATGTGTACATTGATGTTTATTACAGCATCATTCACATGGCACTTTCCGTTCCAGATAAACTACTCACTATACCCTGAGCAACCTAAATACATTGTCATCTCCTTGACTTACCACCTGCCACTCCCCCACCTTCACACTAACCTGAAATGATTCTCCCCTCTTTTCCTTACTCAGTTGGCTCTGTTTTTCTAGGTATAGTTCAAGCTTCATCTTGAATTGATTGTGCAGGATTGGGTACATATACATAAAAGAGGCAGGTTTTCATGAAGTTTTCCTTCTAAATAGGCAGATCTTTTGAAGATGATGTAAAAGTTTCCCTCTGCCTCGACCCCTATACTTTACTGATTTGGTCCTTGTGCTAAAATCCCTTCTTTCTTTTCTTTGAGCTGCAACTGAATTCTAAGGAAGTTAAATCCACCCACAAAACTCACCCAAAAATTCAGTTGTAAATTTAAACCTGGTTCTTTTGGTTGTATGATAAATTAGAACTTTGGAGAAGTTCCACCTGCTAGATGACAACTTAAATCTTATCTATCCTACTGTCAAGTCTACATATCACTTAGGAAGTTTAATAATTTGCCTGTTCCTAGTTGTTTTACTGGAAATAACAGAACCAGACTTAGGCCCTTAGTATTTGAAATTAATAACATTCACCCTATTGACAGAACCGCAGAGATCATTATTTGAATACTAGAAATGAATCAAAGGACATGTCAGCAGATAAAATGAATGATCTTTTGAAAATCTAACCCATTACAGAAACAGATTCTATTTGTCGGCTTTTTAAATAGACTACTCTGTATTAAGAAAGGATTAGTGAGGAAGCACTATGAAAATAATTACTGAGAAATTAAGCCAAAAAATAAAATTATCTCCAGGCATCGCCGAATGGAGGCTGTGCGACTGCGAAAAGAGAACCAGATCTATAGTGCTGATGAGAAGAGAGCCCTTGCATCCTTTAACCAAGAAGAGAGACGAAAGAGAGAAAACAAGATTCTGGCCAGCTTTCGAGAGATGGTATACAGAAAAACTAAAGGGAAAGAGGACAAATAAGGATTTTCTGATTGTTCACCAGACATTTTTAACAACAAAAAAGAAAGTTTGGGTTCCATATATACACACAAAAAGATTACCATGATCTGAAAAAGCTTTACAGTGCTACTGTGCCTTCTATTAATTCTTTCAGTCCTTCTATAAAAAGCTGCTTATTGATGTAACTTTAGCAAGCTCTTTGGGTTATTTTGGATTGACCAGAACAACCTTCTGGTTTAAAAATCCAAATTATGAATGAAACTCTACTGTGTTGGGGGAGGTGGCATTGAGAGAAGGTGCTGGTGAGGTGAGAAACTGCACTCTCATACCACGGGACAGTGCTCCCATTAGCTCTACATGGTGCCCACTCCCCAACCCGTACCAGCTGAACTTGGGAGAAATTATCATTCCTCTATGTTGAAGGTGTTATAAATGGACTTGATAGAAACACACAGGAGGCCACTTTTGTTAACAAAATGAAGGCACGGCTGAAAAAAGCAAATCTGGAATTTGAAGGTTGACTTGTATATTACAATATTATTGTCAGCTCTGGAAGTAATGTGTTTTGATTTTAGTCCCTACCTCCACCCCAAAACCAACAAACCAAAAAGCAAACTAACCCACAGACTTGTTGAATTCTTAATAGGCTAATTAAAAATGGTTATTTCAAATATAAAGTATTGGGAAGTCTCCTGTTGTGCCAGTGTAAGTACATTATTTCCATCTGAGCTGTGTTTAGATCATTATTCGAATACTAGAAATGGATGGGAGTCAACAATGATCAGGAGTTTAATAAGGAAAAATATAATGAGTCATTGTTTTCATTGTTTTAACTTGGTTGCTTCATAAGGATGAAGCTAAAATGATGTTAAACGTTTCTAAAGTCTGTCCTTTGTAATAAGCAGATTTCATTTTAAGCCTTGGTAAACTTTTCAGTTTATTTTTTACATCTGTCATTCAGTTTAATCTGTAACTTCATATAGAACCCGTCACTTTCTCACTTTTTTATGGCTACTGTTGGCTTTTAAGTTTGGGGGAAATGGAAAATTCTGGGACTGTGAGATCGTGATCTTTTTCCTTCCCTCCTTTTGTTAAACTTTAGTTGTTAGGACATACGAGCGAAGGGGGAGGGGATAGTAGAAGTTTTGGCTGTTTTTGTTAAGGTTGTTTTGAGCTGCATTATTATGTGCCTAGGATAAATTTAAATTATCTGAGTGATGGGGAATTTCTGACTTTGCTGTTATAAAATGCCCTCTCTCCTTATAATAGTTTAAAGTTTTTTTTTTAAAGTTTTTTCTTTTGAAGAGTACACTGCATTTATTTAACCCCATAAATTATAACATCTTAACACATGTAAAATTTTTGTAAAGTGCTTTGAAAGATATATATATTTTCTAACAAGTGGAAAATAATGTTCTTTAAAATACATCAAACTTTTAGTGGAAAATATTACCAGAAGCATGTAAAGATTTGTTCATCCTCTTCAAGAAATGGGATTTTTATGTAAAATATATATGTAGCACTGAATGCCAAAATGATGGGTATGTGTTATTGGAATTAAAAATGAGACTTGTTAATAAACCCATCGGGATGGTGTCTTAAGTCAAGAACGACCTTGAGAGGGGAGAGGGAGGGGCGTTGGGTAATCAGTGCTTCCGGAGGTGAACTTCCTTGCCTTGTGATAGGTTTGAGTTAGTGGTCAGGACAGCCATTCAGACTGACAGTCCCCCAAACTTCTGCGGCTTCAGTGACAGGGACAGGAACGTGGTTGACTTGAACATTCTTCAGGCAGCCAAAAAGATTTCCACGCAGGAAGCTTCAGGGTTTTCAAATTAGCTGGGACACCTCCAATGTGCAGATGCTCCTGCGTGCGGGCAGTGGGGATGGGGGGTGCCGTCCAGCGGTGGAACTATAGTCTGCGTCCAGTTTCAGGTGCAGGATGTGCTGTTTTATGGTGACTGTCACTGAGTGCCACTGTCCGTCACACAGAGATTGCTTTGGTGTGACCGATGTCAGGATCCCACCTGCCTCACTGCCCACAGAGGCCGTGACCTTTCCTGTCTCCATATAAACACATAAGAGCTCCCTGGGTTGACTTCCGATGTGAAATAGAATTCCAGTGAGACTTCTCGGGCGAATGCTGAAAACAAGCTTAAATTCTGGCCCCAAAAGCACGGAGTTAGCTAGGATGACATGACCTCCTTCTTGAGAAAAATAGATGCCTTTCTCCAAAGAGCCATCCAAGCAGGGAGACACCCCAAAGCTTGCAGAAGCGGTGTCCAGGGGTTTCAAATCCAGCTGAAAGTTCCTCAGGCATCCCACAAAGCTGTTTTGGGGGAGGGTCTTTGGTTTTCCTGATGGAGACGATCCCAGGTAAACTGGTGCTCTGAGGCTGACGGTGGATTTTCCGGGCAAACTTCCCTTCCGGGCCCTCAGACCATCCACAACCAAGCGCCCCCTTTCTCCATCTTCCCCAAATGCCACCGTGTGCCACTTCCCGTCACTGCACTTTGCTTTTGAGCTTCAGTTTTTTTCCTCCTTCGCCCAGTGCAAAGACCAGACGTCCTTTCGAAAGATGAAGAGCCATAAAGGAGTTCTTAGTGGACGCGGGGAAGATGGCGGAAGAGTAAGACGCGGAGATCGCCTTCCTCCCCACGGATACACCAGAAATACATCTACACGTGGAACAACTCCTACAGAACACCTACTGAACGCTGGCAGAAGACCTCAGACCTCCCCAAAGGCAAGAAAGTCCCCACGTACCTGGGTAGGGCAAAAGAAAAAAGAATAAACAGAGACAAAAGGATAGGGATGGGACCTGCACCAGTGGGAGGGAGCTGTGAAGGAGGAAAGGTTCCCACACACTAGGGAGCCCCTCCGCGGGCGGAGACTGCGGGTGGCGGAGGGGGAAAGCTTCGGGGCTGCGGAGGAGAGCACAGCAACAGGGGTGCGGGGGGCAAAGCGGAGAGATTCCCGCACAGAGGATCGGGCCGACCGGCACTCACCAGCCCGCGAGGCTTGTCTGCTCACCTGCCGGGCCAAGCGGGGCTGGGAGCTGAGGCTTGGGCTTCGGTTGGAGCGCAGGGAGAGGACTGGGGTTGGCGGCGTGAACACAGCCTGAAGGGGTTAGTGCACCACGGCTAGCCGGGAGGGAGTCCGGAGAAAAGTCTGGACCTGCCGAAGAGGCAAGAGACTTTTTCTTCCCTCTTTGTTTCCTGGTGCGTGAGGAGAGGGGATTAAGAGTGCTGCTTAAAGGAGCTCCAGAGACGGGCGCGAGCCGCGGCTAAAAGCGCAGACACCCAGCTCGCTTCTAACCAGCGACTGAAGGAGTCGGCTGCTCCTCAATGGCCTCAGGGTTCCGTGGGTTCAGTTGTGACTAGGACGGAGCTAGCGGGTTAGAGCCTGGGTGAGGGGTTTGCTAGAAGTTGGCTTTCGGTGGGAGCTAGGGGGTGTCTGCGGTGACAGCATCTGTGGCCTCCGGAGACACGGGTTCAAGACCTGGTCCAGGAAGATCCCACATGTCATGGAGCAACTAAGCCCCTGTGCCACAACTACTGAGCCTGCGCTCTAGAGCCTAGGAGCCACAACTAGTGAGCCCACGTGCCACAACTACTGAAGCCCGTGTGCCTAGAGCCCGTGCTCCGCAACAAGAGAAGCCACAGCAGTAAGCCCACACACCACAACGAAGAGTAGCCCTGCTCACCGCAACTAGAGGAAAGCCCGCGTGCAGCAACAAAAACCCAATGCAGCCAGAAATAAATAATTTTTTTAAAAAAAGCGTGGACCCCAGAGACGGGCATGAGACGCTAAGGCTGCTGCTGCTGCCACCAAGAAGCCTGTGTGCGAGCACAGCTCACTATCCACACCCCGCTTCCGGGGAGCCTGTGCAGCCCGCCACTGCCAGGGTCCCGGGATCCAGGGACAACTTCCCCGGGAGAACGCACGGTGCGCCTCAGGCTGGGGCAACGTCAATCCGGCCTCTGCCGCCACAGGCTCGCCCCGCACTCCGTGCCCCCCCCCCCCCCCCCGGCCTGAGTGAGCCGGAGCCCCCGAATCAGCGGCTCCTTTAACCCCATCCTGTCTGAGCGAAGAACAGACACCCTCCGGCGACGTACACACTGAGGCAGGGCCAAATCCAAAGCTCAGCCCCTGGGAGCTGTGAGAACAAAGAAGCGAAAGGGAAATCTCTCCCAGCAGCCTCAGAAGCAGTGGATTAAAGCTCCACAATCAACTTGATGTACCTGCATCTGTGGAATACATGAATAGACAACGAATCATCCCAAATTGAGGAGGTGGACTTTGAGAGCAAGATTTATGATTTTTCCCCTTTTCCTCTTTTTGTGAGTGTGTATGTGTATGCTTCTGTGTGAGATTTTGTCTGTATAGCTTTGCTTCCACCATTTGTCCTAGGGTTCTATCCGTCCGTTTTTTTTTCTTAAAAATTATTTTTTATTTTAATAACTTTATTATTTTTATCTTATTTTACTTCTTTCTTTTTTCCTTTTTTCCTTCCATCCCTCCTTCCTTCCTTCCTCCCTCCCTCCCTCCCTCCCTCCCTTCTTTCTTTCTTTCTTTCTTTCTTTCTCTCTTTCTTTCTACTTCTATTAATTCTTTCCTTCTACTTTTTCTCCCTTTTATTCTGAGCCGTGTGGATGAAAGGCTCTTGGTGCTGCAGCCAGGAGTCAGTGCTGTGCCTCTGAGGTGGGAGAGCCAACTTCAGGACACTGGTCTACAAGAGACCTCCCAGCTCCACATAATATCAAACGGCGAAAATCTCCCAGAGATCTCCATCTCAACACCAGCACCCAGCTTCACTCAACGACCAGCAAGCTACAGTGCTGGACACCCTATGCCAAACAACTGGCAAGACAGGAACACAACCCCACCCATTAGCAGAGACGCTGCCTAAAATCATAAGTCCACAGACACCCCAAAACACACCACCAGACATGGACCTGCCCACCAGAAAGACAAGATCCAGCCTCATCCACCAGAACACAGGCACTAGTCCCCTCCACCAGGAAGCCTACACAACCCACTGAACCTACCTTAGCCACTGGGGACAGACATCAAAAACAAGGGGAACTACGAACCTGCAACCTGCAAAAAGGAGACCCCAAACACAGTAAGATAAGCAAAATGAGAAGACAGAAAAACACACAGCAGATGAAGGAGCAAGATAAAAACCCACCAGACCTAAGAAATGAAGAGGAAATAGGCAGTCTACCTGAAAAAGAATTCAGAATAACGATAGTAAAGATGATCCAAAATCTTGGAAATAGAATAGACAAAATGCAAGAAACATTTAACAAGGACCTAGAAGAACTAAAGATGAAACAAACAATGATGAACAACACAATAAATGAAATGAAAAATACTCTAGATGGGATCAATAGCAGAATAACTGAGGCAGAAGAACGGATAAGTGACCTGGAAGATAAAATAGTGGAAATAACTACTGCAGAGCAGAATAAAGAAAAAAGAATGAAAAGAACTGAGGACAGTCTCAGAGACCTCTGGGACCACATTAAACGCACCAACATTCGAATTATAGGGGTTCCAGAAGAAGAGAAAAAGAAAGGGACTGAGAAAATATTTGAAGAGATTATAGTTGAAAACTTCCCTAATATGGGGAAGGAAATAGTTAATCAAGTCCAGGAAGCGCAGAGAGTCCCATAAAGGATAAATCGAAGGAGAAATACGCCAAGACACATATTAATCAAACTGTCAAAAATTAAATACGAAGAAAACATATTAAAAGCAGCAAGGAAAAAACAAATAACACACAAGGGAATCCCCATAAGGTTAACAGCTGATCTTTCAGCCGAAACTCTGCAAGCCAGAAGGGAGTGGCAGGACATACTTAAAGTGATGAAGGAGAAAAACCTGCAACCAAGATTCCTCTACCCAGCAAGGATCTCATTCAGATTTGATGGAGAAAATAAAACCTTTACAGACAAGCAAAAGCTGAGAGAGTTCAGCACCACCAAACCAGCTTTGCAACAAATGCTAAAGGAACTTCGCTAGGCAAGAAACACAAGAGAAGGAAAAGACCCACAATAACGAACCCAAAACAATTAAGAAAATGGGAATAGGAACATACATATCGATAATTACCTTAAATGTAAATGGACTAAATGCTCCCACCAAAACAAACAGATTGGCTGAATGGATACAAAAAGAAGACCCAGGGCTTCCCTGGTGGCACAGTGGTTGAGAGTCCGCCTGCCGATGCAGGGGACACAGGTTCATGCCCCAGTCCAGGAAGATCCCACATGCCGCGGAGCGGCTGGGCCCGTGAGCCATGGCTGCTGAGCCTGCGCGTCCGGAGCCTGTGCTCCGCAATGGGAGAGGCCACAACAGTGAGAGGCCTGCATACCGCAAAAAAAAAAAAAAAATTTTCTTAGGAATTCCCTGGTGGTCCAGTGGTTAGGACTCGGCGTTTTTCACTGCCTAGGGCCCGGGTTCAATCCCTGGTTGGGGAACTAAGATCCCACAAGCTGCGCAGGTGGCCAAAAAAATTTTTTTAAATAAAAATTTTGTTCTCTAAGAACATTACTTTTTGTTACTGGTTCCCAGAGACTGAATGGGTTTGTTCTCTGATTTTCATTCAGTAGGCAAGGTAGTTTAAATGCAACAATTTTGTGATATATGAATATTGTGGATTTTCATTGGATTCTCCTGTCTCCTCCACAGAGTAGATACTCAACAAATGCTTGTTGAATAAATGAAAGAAAATACATTAATTTATTTCAGAACTTTATCATATCTTTCATCAAGGTTTTTTCAGGAAAGATCTGCCAAAGAATAGCTTCAGTAGCATGTTCTTTGGGAAAGAGGAGGGAAGAATAAAAGGGCTAAAAGTATTTTTTTTCAGCCTATTAGAGTTACTGCTTCAAACTGTGTTTTAGTCACCTGAGCCATAAGTCAAATGGAAGGGCTGTTGTATTTGAAATATATTTTTTGTTCTCCAAGGAGACTTACCTAGTTTCCCCCCTCCTCACCTGTTGCTCTGATGAGATTTTCCCTCCTTTTTAATTTATTGCACAAATGCAGCAGTTAAAAAAGAAGAAAGAAAAATTACCCACAGTCTTACCCCATCAATTGTCTTTAGTATTCTGTGTTCCCTCCCAGTGCTTGTGTACATAAATACATATTCTGATGTACCTGTAAGTAATCACTCATAATTTTGTCTTTGGTGTTTTAAAACCTTGCAGCCAGGCAAGACAACCTCACAGGAATGATAGGAATGATCTGGTGTGAGGATGGGAAGAAGACAAGAAATAGTAAGGGTGGCGATTGAACCTTCCCTGTTTCATTGCACCCAATCCTCAAGCCACCCTGGTGCCATCACAGTTGTGATGCTGTGTTGTGTCAGGCAGCACACCCAGTTTCATAGTTTCAGAATGTATTATTTAACAGTGAGGCTTAACTTGCAGTAAATAAAGGGGTCTGTGAGTAGGGAAACTCTTCAGACTGGTTATATTATGAGCTGTAGAACTGTTGCCATTTTTCTGTTCCCTAGTTGTGCCCATGAAAGAGGTGTGTCCAGGCTAGAGACTTAGGCTCAAATGGGGGAACAGGCAGCCAAGGACCAATCTCAGTTTGGTCTGACAGGTGAATTTTAGCAACTGTAAGACTGAGTGATGCAGATAGTGGTGGGGAACCTTCTAGAAAATAGAAGACAACTTACTGGTTACTCTGCTAATGTGATGGAAGTTGCCAACTGGAAAATGAATGAATACAAAGAAAACCAGTGCAGCTGGATTGTGTGCCACAAGTTTATTATTCAATACTATTCTGTGGTTCGATGTACAGTATTGTATTTTTAACACACTCCGATGAGAAATCTATTCCTAAAATATTCTGGAAGATTCTGACACTGTTGAATTGGAAGATATTTGAATTCATTAAAATATATTTGGCCTCAATAATGTCCCTCAGGCATTTTTCTTGAAAGTGAGTCATTCCTGGTCTGCAGAGGAAGAAAAACAAACACAACAGAAGCTTTTAAAATGAAACAAAACATTGAGCCAGGGATTGATTACCTGTTTACTCTGTTACATTTCTAGTGAGCAAAATGCCTTTTGTGGGTGGGGGGCAAAGGTCGTCTCTGTTCCTTAGGCGCATTCAATAAAAGGCTTAATGAGTTTATATGTAAAGATTCTTTAAGAGAGAGCTGTACAAATAAAAGGAATTACTATATGTGAGTTAGTTCCATGTGACTGTGAAGTTTCACATAGAAACAGTAGACATGACCTACCTTGGCCCCACCCTACTCCAGCAACTAATCCTCACATTTATAATCAGTGAAAAACAAGACACTAAAAATAAAAACAATTTTCTAGAACAAAGGCAGACTCCTACTTTCAGCCCATCTTAATGGAGTAGGTGGTCCAAAGAAGACAAGTGACCATTACGTAAATCACCTGTGGCTGTGGGCCTGCTGGGCTCCTGGAGTGTGATGAGTTTTCCCACCACCCTTTTAAAGTAAGTCTCTAAATGTTCATTACCTGTGGACCAATGAATGGCTCTCAAAGACGTAAGAGACATCAATGGGTGTATCCTAAGAGAAAAAGACACCTGTCAGCCAAGACCAGTCACAGCAACTCATGATTCTTTCCACTGCTGCAAGTGTCCATAAGTAGACTCCTCAATTTCTAGGATTCATTTTCCCTGTGAGTTGGAGGTCTGTAGGTAGTAGTGCTTTTTCACTCCAAACCTGTGTTCCCCAAAAGATCTTTTTGGCAACAAATACCTTAAGAGTATCCACAAAATTGAAAACAAGTCAAGAGAGGCTGTGCTCTCATTACTAGGAGCATGAGGAAGTCATGTGCCTTCTTTACGTGCTCCAGTTTCACTCAACCAACAGTACCAACTTACCTCGTAAGGATGGCCTAAGAATGAAACCATATAGATGAACATGGTTCAAAAACATTTTAAAAGCAGCATAAAAATCTAGGTTGTAATGCCGTCTCAGTGGTCCCCATCCAGTGTCCCCTCCAAAATTATACTCGGAATTCTGAGCGAGAGCCAGGCTCCCAAGCCCTCTCTCTGTGTGGTCTCTTGTCATGGTCTCATTCACCTCCAGCAGCCTCACTTTCCGATCTTAGAGCTTGCCAGTTAGCAAGACAGCTGATGGCGGGATATATGACCAGGAGAAGTGAGAACTCACAGATTTTACCTCTTTAGATCACTCCAGGTTCCAAACTCTCCAACTAGGTAAGTTTGTACTAGGATAGGATGAATATAGGACACAGTTGGCTCACTGTGGTCATATATAAAGCCTTAGAGTCAGGCAGAGCCTCAAATAACTTTGAAAGGATGAAAGCAGAGGGGAAATAACATTTTTATGTCTGCTGTATTCCAGGCATTATGCTTGGTACCAACCCTGTTCTAAGGACCCTAGCCTTGGATTCATTCATGTTATTTGGACTCCTTTCACACCAGCTATCAACATATTTCATATTCACGGTCGACCTAGTGGCTACAAGCAGTCATTCCTTCAAGTATTTATTGAGTGCCTGCTATTTACCAGGCTTTGTTTTACAGCAAGACAGAAATCCCTGCCTTCCTGAAGCTTACATTCTGGTGGGGGAGCAGGGTATAACAAGATAAGAAGTTACATAGAAGATCAGAAGGTGATAAAGTGTTATGGAGGAAAAGCAAAATCATGGGGGTGGGGTAGAAAGTGCAGTGGAGGAGGTGAGCCAGCAGGCTGTTCCCGTACCTAGGGGAGAGGGTTCCAGTCAAAGGGAACAGCAAGCGCAGAAGCCCTGAGGAGGGACAATACCTGGCTTATTTAAGGAGTGGCAAGATCAGAGTGGCTGGAGCAGAGTAAGTGAGGGGGAAGGAGTAATGGGAAAGTCGAAATAACAAGGAACCAGATCACACAAGGCCTGTAGGCCCTCATTACTCAAAGTATGGTCTGTGGACCTGCAGCATCAGCATCACCTGGGAGCTTCTTTGTAATGCAGAAGTTTGAGCCCCAGACCTGCTGAATCAGAATCTTCCTTTTAACAAGACCCCTGAGTAATTCACATGCACTTTGAAGTTTGAAAAGCATGTTGGAATGTTCAGAACAGACGCGTGACATAACTTCATTTTTCCAAGGCTCACTCCGGCTGGCTGAAAAGAGACAGGATGTGGGTAAGGGTGGAAGCAGAGAGACTAGTTAGAAGCCTATTGAAATAACCTTGGTGAGAGATGATGGTGTCTTGGCCCAGGGTGGTAGAGGTGGAGTGAGAAGAAACGCTTGGATTCAGGGCCTTTTTTTTTTTAAATTGTTTTTTGGCTGCGTTGGGTCTTCATTGCTGTGCGCGGCTTTCTCTAGTTGCAGCGAGCGGGGTCTACTCTTAGTTGCAGTGTGCGGGCTTCTCATGGCGGTAGCTTCTCTTGTTGTGGAGCATGCGCTCTAGGTGCGCGGGCTTCAGTACTTGTGGCACGCGGGCTCAGTAGTTGTGGCTCGCGGGCTCTAGAGCGCAGGCTCAGTAGTTGTGGTGCACGGGCTTAGTTGCTCCGCGGCATGTGGGATCTTCCCAGACCAGGGCTCGAACCCATGTCCCCTGCATCGGCAGGCAGATTCTTAACCACTGCGCCACCAGGGGAGTCCCGTCAGGGCCTATTTTTGAAGGTAGGACCAACAGGATTTCCTAATGGATGTGAGTGAAAAAGAAGAGTCAAGGATGACGCCCAGGATTTTGGCCATCAGCTGAGATGAGAAAGGCGCAGGTAGGTCGGACTTGGAAAGGCAAATCAGAAGTTCAGTTTTGGATACAATAAGTGAGATGTTTATTAAACATCCAAGTGGCAGAAATCTGGGCTGGAGATAGATAGAAATTTGGGAATCATAAGCTAGAGGTGGCATTTAAAGCCAGGAGACTGGATAAGATCATCAAGGAGGTTAGGCTAGAGAAAAGATCCAAGGCCTGAGTTTTGGGGCATTCCAACATGAAGAGGTTGGTGAGAGGAGGAGAGGCCAGTAGACCAGTAGAGAACGAATGGTCAGTGAGGCAGGAGGAAAACCAGGAGAGAATGTTGTTCTAGAAGCCAAATGGAATATTTCACGGAGGAGGGAGTGATCAGCTATGGCAAGTGCTGCAGATGGGCCAAGCGAGACGAGGACAGAAATATGACTGTTCTGTTTCACAAAGAAGGGGCCCATCAATGGCCTTGACAAGAGAAGTCTCTATTCTCGTCGAAGCCTCACCGAAGGGAACAGGGCAGAAAAGGAAAGCGCTTACCGGAGGTTTGTTTGTGTTGATCTTGATGGTGAAGTAGACACTGGCAGTGGTTCGTGCTATGGGTCTCCGAGCAGTTGGGATGCTCCAGTGTACACAGTAGATGTAGTGGAAGCTGTGAAACACATCTTCCCTCTTTAAAAACTCTGTGTAGTGCACCCAGCGGCCTTGATACTCCCAGTTCTGTTTCATAGGAAAAAATAAAAAGCACACAAAGGAAGAAAAGCAGACTTGTGTTCAAGCTGTCTAGACGAAGGCAGCGCACAGCAGTAGGGGTTACAGCCCTGCTTCTGGATCCATTTCTAACACTTTTGACTGGGATTCAAACTACAGTCAACCCCCGCTTATCTCCACAGGTACGGGAGAGAAAAGGTGGAGCTAAAACGTCAAATAAGTGAATAGTGCAGACATCGCTTGAGATTGGGCTTTGGAGCTCAGGGGCCCACGCTCAGTGTGTGTGTACATACACACCACACACACGTACACGCTAACCTCCTTCCAGACCTTTTCTTGGAAGGCAACTTTGGTTAATTGGAAAATAATTACAAAGTGCTTAGAACACGTGTTCTGCTCACTGTACTCCAGAAGACCTAAAGGTGTGACTAGAAAGTAAGGGGGCTGATTTCACAAGCTGTTTTGGAAAATCAGACTCAATTCATTGCAGCCCTAGGTGGTAGGTAAAATAAGGTCAGAAAAGGAATAGATCAGGCAAGGGATCATTCAGATCCCTCAGATCCCTTGGAGAAGCTTCCCCCTCCAAAGCACAGATCTTACTAACACCTAGGGTCCGCACAAGGCATGATGTAGCCTTGAGTCTGAGCACCAGGCCTTGAATGCCAGAGGTGTTCAGCAAGTTCAACAGAACACCATTGCACTGGCTATTGGGGCACAGAAAGCTTCCTAAAAAAGATCTTGAATTAAGATGCAGGTCCACAGAAGGAAGGAAGTAGGATTGTCTAACAATCCCACTGATGTAGAGAGAGAGTTTGGGAGGAGATGGTAAAAAGACTTTAGGCCTTCCTTTAAAAAAAAAAAATGTAGGCTGGCCTTCTGCCTCAGCTAACTTTATTTCAAACTTATACCCAATTGGCTGTTTCAGTTAGCCAGAGAGGAGCACCAGACTCTAGATTCCTTGAGATCAGTTCTGTGTCTTCTTACATAGATCATTTTCCCTTTCATTGAAGGAGTCTGACAGCCAACCCCATGAGGCCCGTTGGAGCATGTCTTTTTTTTCCCAACCTTTCTGTGTTACTTGATATACTTTTTCAGGCCTAATGTTTAATCTGTCACACAATCACAGACTTTGTAGCATTGGAGTGGTCCCTAAAGATCATCTAACAAGGCCCCTCACTTTGCAGATGAGGATCCTGGGGCCTAGAAATAGGAAGGGACAATCCCACACAACAGCTGGGACCCAGCCTCCCGAGCAGCCAGCTCGGAGGGCTCCCGAGCAGTGCTCTCTCCACCCCATCAGATGTCTCAGTTCTAGGATTTTCTAAAGCAGCCTTAGACGCAGTAAATTCAGCTATCTCCATCAGGCCACTCTCTTCCCATTTTTATCTCTGTGCAGTGAGTGTGTGTTATCCCATGTTTTATCATTTTTACATAACATTGCTTCATATACTCACTTCCAGGAAGCAGTATCTCATTGTGCTACTCTACCATGGATGGCTTAGCCAATTACATATTACTGGACACTCAAAATCAACAGGCACCTGGAAGTATATGCACAAAACTGTTATCGATGATAAGTGACATTTGAGGGAGTAGATCTGGGAACTTTCATTTTCTACTTTGTGTCTTTTTGCTCAGAGTTTTTTTTTTAATAATGATGTCTTATTATAAAAATATTTTAAGTATGGTGATAGGCATGGGGGATTTTCCAGTTTTTCTTATATTAAGAACTTATTTGTATATTCTTGTTGCAAGATTGCATTCCTGAAGAAAATTAGCCAATTATTATGCCCACTGGCAATGTATAAGTGCACCGGTTCCCTCCCCACAAACACACAAGCCTTGTGATACCAGATTTAATCATTCTTTTTTTTGGGGGGGGCCGCACCGCATGGCATGCGGGATCTTAGTTCCCAAGGGATTGAACCCGTGCCCCCTTTCACATTGCAATGCCTTAAAATCTTTTGAATTTGCATTTTTCATTGATAGTAAACTGCATTATTTCTGTCATCAAAAAGTACTTTTCCTATTAAGGTGGAAGAAGTATATCAGACAGACCTATGATCAAAACTTCATTTTGCTGGTTAATCAGAAAGACTTTGGGGCTTCCCTGGTGGTGCAGTGGTTAAGAGTCCGCCTGCCAATGCAGGGGACACGGGTTCGTGCCCCGGTCCGGGAAGATCCCACATGCCGCGGAGCGGCAGGGCCCGTGAGCCATGGCCGCTGAGCCTGCACGTCCGGAGCCTGGGCTCCGCAACGGGAGAGGCCACAACAGTGAGAGGCCCGCGTACCGCAAAAAAAAAAAAAGAAAAAGAAAGAAAGACTTTGAACAAATTGCCCAACCTCTCTGAGCCTCAAGATTCATCATCTGTAAAATGGGTACACTGAGGTACCTATACACAGGTTTGTTGTGAGGATTAAATGAGATGATGCATGTGAAGTGCTTAGTGGTGCTTGGCACATAGCAGTGCTCACTCAGGAAATGGTAACTCCTAATTTGCTGTCCCCTGGTGTATGGTGGACTCTGGGAAATCTGCAATAGGCTTGAGAAAGTTCTCCATCAGAAATGCCTAGCACTTAGATGATAGACTTCACTTCTAGGGCTTGCTGCATTAGTGGGGCTGGGAACAGGGTGATTTTATGTCAGGAGTTATATAGAGCTTTTACCTTTTCCATCACCTTCTACTTTCTAATTTTCTGTGTCCTCACAACAGCCCTTGACTTAGCTTTTCATCTGTGATAGCTTTTCATCTGTGAAGAATAATGGTATGGAGAGAATAAATCTGTTCATGTATTCAACACATATTTATAGAACATCCTCTACGTACCTGACCTTTCTAAGGCCTGGGGACAGAGCAATGAACAAAAGTCTCTGCCCTCATGGATCATGTGGTCTGGTGATGGAAAAAAGGCAATAGCGTAAATAAAATCTAATATCATAGGTAGAGGTAAGTGCTAATGGAAAAAAAAATAAGAGGAGAGATGGGTGCAATTTTAGATGAGGTGGCCGGGAAATGCCTCAGTGAGCAAAAGGCGTCCTAACAAAGACCTGAAGAGAGGGAAAGTGCGAACCATGAGAGTAGATCTCAGGCAAGAGGGTTCCAGCAGAGGGAACAGCAAGTGCAAAGGCCCTGAGGTGGGAGCATGCCTGGCAGTTGAACAGCAAGGAGGCAAGTATGGCTGGAGTGAGGAAGGTGAATGGGGAGAAGGTGGTGGGTGATGGAGTCTGAGCAGTCAGTTGGGAGGAAGTGGGGATGGAGACTCAGATTATGTCGGGCCCTATAGGCCACTGTCCGGACTGACCTTTGCCTTTTACTCAGAACCAGTAGGATCTGCAGGGGAACATTTTCCTGCTTGTTCTGTGTCCAATTTCAGTCTGATTCACAGACTTTGGGTGCAGCAGGCAGGAACTTTTGCCCCAACCCAAATGGGAGATGTGCTCCAGAGCAGGAAGGCCCAAGAGTAACTAGTACTTTGCACCGTTTCTCTTCACTGTGCTCTTGATACCCCTTGCAATGGCAAGGGCGAGCCGTGCCGCAATCACGGATGGAGGGCGTGGAGCCAGGAACCCCTGACCTTTTTCCTCCTTCCCACCTGACCAAGCCTTCCTGGGCCTGGGAAAGTGCCCTTAGGGTGGAAGGCTTGGATGGGCTGATCAGAGGAACAGAGACAGCTGGAGACTTCTCCCAGGCTGGGGGAGTTTGCCTCCACCAATTTCAACTGGTTTCTCTTCTAAGGAAATACAGTGAGTGGGGATTTCAGGCCATTCTTCTTCATCCACCCCGCCAGTTATGCAAAGCCACCCAGGGCCTTCTCCCCAGAGCTGCTGGGATAAGCCACACAAATAGGTCAGAGCCAGGACCAGGAGGAAAAAGAAAAGAAATTCATGAGCATGTGCATCTGACTGTACAGTGAATACATTCCAAAGCTAAATCAAAAAGACTCGTGATCTGTGTGCATCCCCTCTGTTAATATGAGAACTCTAAAGCTGGGGCTGGAGAACCCCTGTTTTAGAGGGGCATCTCCCTCCTTAGGCCACTAGGCCCCCATTTAGAGCAGCAGCATGGGGAAATTGCTTAGCTGAGAATATCCGATTTTCCTAGGGAAGTGTACGGTGAGGAAGACACAAACACTGGAAAATACAATTGGCTTTTCACCTTCAAAGACTATCCCATCTTGACTTTGCAACCCAGATGAGGACAGTTTTTATTTATTCAGGTCGCCTGTGATATCATTGCTTAGGCTTCCTAGAAGGACATCCACTTTGCATCAAACAGGAGCCTTTTTTTTTTTTTTTTTTTTGCGGTACGCGGGCCTCTCACTGTTGTGGCCTCTCCCGTTGCGGAGCACAGGCTCCGGACGCGCAGGCCCAGCGGCCATGGCTCACGTGCCCAACCGCTCCGCGGCATGAGGGATCTTTCCAGACCGGGGCACGAACCCGTGTCCCCTGCATCGGCAGGCGGACTCTCAACCACTGCGCCACCAGGGAAGCCCAAACAGGAGCCTTTTAATTGTTCTTCGCCTTTGTGTGCTGAGCTGGAGTGGTCAACGGACTTACCGAAATGAAATCCTCAATTTGTTTACGGCCCCTTTCTTCTGTGAATTCACCCTGTGTGATCCAGTCGATATTTTTGATGGGGTTTTCGGCTTCTGCAAACAAGGTATGAGTTTATTAGTTGCCTCCTAGTGTGCTGTTACATAATGAGACCATCCTTTACGCACCCCAACAGGATTACTACCTTCCATGGACTTGATAGCAGCAGTGATGGCATTCTTGGCTAAAGCTAGAGCTAGTTCAGTTACATTTTGAGTGTCTTCTGTATCCATCATCTGGCTTGTAGGGACCTTTATCCACATCTACTTCCTTCTGAAATTTGACATTTTTAGTCACATTCATTTTCTTTTGGCTTGGAAAAAAAACTCAAAAAGTTACTTTTTGCATGTGTGTGTGTGTGTGTGCGCGCGCACGCACGTGTGTACACTCTCGTCTAAGTACAGACTATCTCTTGAAGAATCATAAGACACAGGAAACGGTGTTGAGGTCCGTATTCCCGAAAACCAAGGATTTGCCAATTCTCATAACCATGAAGACTTCAGCAAGACATAGCCGAATGATTCCTAACTTCCTTAGAGTTCTAACAATATTGATTTCTAGTTGAGTCTTTCTTAGAACTTCAACCCCTGCTTTAGGCCACTGAGGGCACGCGACTCTTTAAAAAAGTGTATCAAAATGATTAGAGGCAGTACAGTATAGGAGAGGTTCGTTTTTCAGGTTTTTTTCTCTTGGATTTTCCAGGTATACGATTATCCGCCGGAAACTATCATTTTTTTTAATCTCTTTTCCTACAATATATGTGTTAGCTTTGGGTAACACTTACAGAAAAATGGAAGTGAAAGTGGAGATGGTGAGCCTGCTTCTTTTGCGTCGGGCTTCAGTGTGTGTGCTTTCTGGTGTCACGCCAGTAAGTATGATGCTGGCTCATGGCTTGAGATTTATTCAGAAAACATTTGTCTGCTCCTATTTTAGTAAGATGTCTATAAGTGATAACTAAAATTTTCCAAATGCTTTTAGCATTTGTTGAGACTGTGGAAATTAGAGTTATCAGGGCTGTGAAGGGTTCATCACAGAGCTAGAAGTCTTTGCACGTTTTCCATCTTTTTCCCTTGAGTCTTGGATTCCTTCTTTCCCTGCTATACTGAAGTCTCCTCACGGAGGAGTAGTCACTCACTTCTAGCGCCAGTTATAAATCCCTTGTAGGCAATCCCTGCATGGTGGGCCCTGCGTGAAAGTGGCTCGCTCACTCCCAGGGGAGCTATTTATTTTTGTAAAAATAGCAACTCCCAATTTGGGGTGTTTAATGGGCCTCGTTCCATTTAGCTCTTAGCACAGCGCTGTGAGATCATGGCTGGAGACCTTCCCTGTGCCCTTCCAGGCCCACTCTCCCCACCTCCCCCGCTCTCTGCCCTGGAACGCTGACCTGCTGGGACTGCAGCAGTGGGCTCTCCCATGCCCTCTGGCTGAAGGGAGAAGAGTGAGCTCCGGGCATGTATTCACCGGGGTTCTCCGCCTCCAGGGTCACCTGTGGCTGCCTGAGTGGAGGAGGTGTCCACCTGTCCTGGGGCAGCTTGCTCACAACTTGTCAGTCTGGTGAGGGTAACCTTCCTCTCCCCTCAACCCCATGGCCCCACTGTTACCAGCCCCTCCTTTCCCTACCCTCTGCTCACACCTTTGTAAATATTCCCTTTACTTAACACTTCTCCACCTCTCCTATTTTCTATATGCCAACAATTTCCTGCTGGGGCCCTGAGTCATAAAGAGAGGGACTCCTGTTACCATGTGAGATGAGGAAGCCAAGCTCACACCAGACCATCCGGCTCCACAGCCTGTGCTCTTAATCACCCCACTCTCCTCCCTCCAAGGTTCACAAAGAGTCCTGGGGCCCTGATCTCACATTTCCGTCTGCCATCCAGAATGTGCTCACTCTCTTTCTGCGAGCCTCTTTCAAGAAGGGTCACCCTTTGTTCCCTTTCTGGACATCACGGGTCCCAAGGTGTGGTGAGTGCTGTACAAAGCAACCCCAGTTCCCCTGGCCGTCAGGCCAGAAATGGTGTGAACAGCCTTTAAACATTCTGGAAATAATACTGACTCGTGTTCATTTGGGTTTCATGTCAGCATTTTAAGCTCGTTTGCCTCTGCCTCAGTTCCCTGTTGCTGCAACTGGTGGACAGCGTCATCCTCTGGAGGAAAGTGGAATCTTCTCAGGCTGCCCATCCCAGAGTGAGGAGGACCCGAAGGGTGGCGGTAAGGGTGTCTGGAGGCCCTTAGCTCTAGAGAACTAGCTCTCCCCAGCCCAAGGCCCACGCCAATTTGGCCAAAGCAATTTGCCGTAAACTCTATAGTTAGACAATAGTTTTTTGGTAAATTGGTAAATTCGGTAGGCTTTGGTGAGTTAACCATACAGCAACGTGAGCCTTCAGAAAATGGCCCATTTGGCTACTTGGCCATTCAGCGACTTGGCTTTCAGCAAACTGCTTCTTGACAAATTGACTGGAAGCCAAATCTGTGCCCTTCGACACCTAGCAAATGAGGTAGGGGCCTTGTCTATGCAAGGACCCAGGGTGCCCTGTGCTCCAGTGGCAGAGGGAAAGGGGGGAGCAGGGCTCAGGAAAGTTCAGATGTTACCCTCACACATCTGTGGGCACCAGTCTAAAGCATCCCTCCAACCTGCCTCTCTTAGTTCTTTTTCTCCCCTTCCCTTCCTAATGAGAGGACAGATGGGCAAAATGGGTGTGAAGGGCCAGGGCCAAGTTTGTGGTCTGAGCAATGAATGGGGAGAACAATTGCAGGTCCTTTTTGTGGAACCCTCCCACCCTTAATAACCCTCGATACCTGAGTGACCAGATCCTTGTCTGGAACAGTAGTAGCCCGGGAAGCCTCAGAAAGTCTCTGGGCAGCTTTTCCCCAGGATTCCCAGCCAGAATGTTTACACGTGCTGCCAAGGCAACACCAATTTCAACCAATGGGAAGTAAAGCCCAAATGTCTGACTGCTTATGTTAGTGAGAGAGGGGGACAGTCAGTCACAGCAACAATCTGACCTGCAAAGCAGGACCAAGCTGTCCTGTCCATACCCAGCTTCTCCCCAGCAGATGGGCTCGCAGGGCTGTGCCAGGAGGAATAGTAAACCTGCAGCTGGTATGTACTGGGGGTCCTTATTATGTGCCAGTCACCGTGGGAAGGGCTTATTTACTCCTCACAATAGCCCCATTAGGTAGGTGTCAGTGCTTTCATTACAGCTGAACAGAGGCACAGAGAGTATTAAATAAGTTGCCCCAAACTCAAACCCAGAGCTGTCCAACTTCACTGAGCTTTTACTTATTTATCCCCAAATTCTGAGGTTAGAGTCTCGTGTGCTTGATTTTTTTCAAAGATGTCTTTTATGAATCAAGGGTGAGCTTATATTGTAATGGTTATCAGCACAGACCCAGGAACAATTTACTTAATGTTTCTTAGTTTCTTTGTCTATAAAACGGGGATAACAGTGCCTATGGAATAGGGTTCTTTATGAGGATCAAATCAGATAATTCACGTAAAGACTGAGGACAGTGCTTGGTACATCATAGCCTCTCTCTATAATGGTTAGATATTATTTCTAGTAGTACTATTAATAGTAGTAGTAGTAGTATAAATAGTGTTCTTTTAAATGGTGAAATCAAAAGTCACTGGCCCTGTGTTAGAACCCAGTTTTATTTTATTAATTCTCTTAATCCATGAAAGCCCTAAGCCTCAGAACCCCTGCCCTTAACCACTGTGCTTTATATATGGAGTGGTTGGTTTCTTACCATAAGACAGTTGGTCTCAATCCCAATAAAGAAAGGAAAGTGCTTTGCTAAGTGTCCTCTTTATCCAGGATGAAATGCTGAGCTCACTGCGTGGAAGACACACACAGACACAGGACCCACACACAGAGACTGCTGAGATGGTTGTAGTGAGGTAGGGATGGACTGGGGATGGACTGGGGTGGGAGGTACTGCGGCTTAGATGGAGGAACTCAGACTCTGATCACAGACAGGATTTCAAACCCCAGCTCTGCCATGCACTGGCTTTGTGACTTCAGGCGGGTTGTTTCACCTCTCTGAGCTTCACGTGTACAATAGGGATCTTGATAGGCATCACTTCATAAGGCTGATAAGAAGATGAAAGGAAGCGATTCATGCAGAGCGCTCAAAACAAGGACAGGCACACTCTAAGTGCTGTTGACTGGAGAAGAGAAAAGCACAACCTAAAAGTTTTAAGTTCTGTTTTATTCAGGGACCTTACTGAGGACTACAGCCCATGAGACAGCCTCTCAGAGAGCTCTGAGGAACCATTCCGAAGAGGTAAGGGAGGAGCCACGATATATAGGAGTTTTTGCTGAAAAAAAAAATGTTGTCAAACATCAAACGATTATTGCTAATCACAAAAAACATCTCAAGTTCATGACTTTAGTGCTTTTCTCTGTATGTGAATATGCCAGAGTCTGGGCTCATTGAAATCATTCCTTAGATATGCATCTTAACTGTCTATAGCCAGTATCCCGTTTTCTCTTTCTGAATTCCCCTCAGGGCGCGCCGTGTTGGGCTGGGGGTGCAGCTGCAGTGGCCCCTGGCCTGATGGCGGGCAACATTGTTTGTTTACTAGAATGGCAGGCGACTTTCTTTGTCCACAGTGCCCAATAACCATTAGGTACCACAATCATGACGATGAAGAGACAAACCATAACGGGGAGAATCAAAAAGTACAGCAGGGGCTTCCCTGGTGGCGCAGTGGTTGAGAGTCCGCCAGCCGATGCAGGGGACACGGGTTCGTGCCCCGGTCCGCGAGGATCCCACATGCCGCGGAGCGGCAGGGCCCGTGAGCCATGGCCGCTGAGCCTGCGCGTCCGGAGGCTGTGCTCCGCAACGGGAGAGGCCACAACAGTGAGAGGCCCGCGTACCGCAAAAAAAAAAAAAAAAAAAAAAAAAAAAAGTACAGCAGTCAGAAAGAGCCGGTCACTTCCCCAAAGCTAGGAGAATGTGCCTAGGATAACAGGGGCGGGTGTGTCTTGAGCTCTCACTGTTTAGGCTTGATGCCCAACAGCCAAAGCAGGAGGAGGACTCGTGTGGACACTGCCCTTGGTGAGCCCACAGGCTCCTGATCTACGAAAACGACTGATGATAAGGACTGGTGTCAGTTCTGTTTGCTGATCTGACTCCCACAAGGTCCATCAGACCAACTGCCATGAACCTTCTAGTGCCATAGCAGGCCCTGGTCCACACCCTGCCCTCCTCCTGGGTTCCCTGGGGGAAAGAGGGGAAACTGGAAACACTAGGCCCTACGTAGATGCGTTCCAAAACAGCAGAGCTCCAGCCTCCTGCATGCCAAGCTTTTGTGGGCAGGGGCAGCAAGACCTCTCCTAAGAAGCCCTGGGGCCATTGGTGCGAGGCCCAGGGTGAGGACCTGGCCTGGAAGGGCGGGCAGTGGGATTCTTAATTGCCCGGAGGAGAGAGACTTGCAGGCCAGCGATGAGAAACTCCTAGAAGACAAAGTGTTTGCGTGGGGGAGCCAGGAGAGATTTCCCAGACGATTAGAAAGGCTCCTCTTTGAAGCAGGAGCTGCAAGTGGGTGGGCCAGAACTTGACCTCCTACCCCCAGCCAGGCCGCTCACTGAAGCGACAAATTCTGGCCTCCAGGCTGTCCAGGTTGAGAGGGCTTTTGAACTCTCAGGCAGCACTGAGGACAGGTTCTTCCAAAGCATGCCCTCCTCCGGTGCCTCCTTCCCGGCGCAGCTGAGTGTGGAGAAGCGGCACAGAGCCCGGAGAGGCGCAGGTGGGGCACGAGGACGGGAGCAGGAAATAAGCCTTGGCAGCCGCTCTCCAACACACACGGCGCCTGGTCCAGCCTGGCTCCTGCAAGAAGGTGGAGCCTGCGTGCAAAGATGTGCCCCACGGACCCAGACCCGCCACGAAGCCCTTCCAGACCCTGACGGCAGCCCGGTGAGTGCGCGGAGCATGCCTGGTCTGCTTCAGGGAGACCATCGACACACGGGGTCAGACGGGGTCAGACGTGTGAGCCCGCCTCCCGGGCTTCCTTCCTTCTGCCAGGGGAGGGAGAGGGCAGGGGCCTCACTTGCCCCCCCCACATATGGGAAGTGGGGCGAATTTGTACCCAGGATGCGGTGCTCACTAGAGCGAGGAGTTGCTTCCGTCGCTGTCAGCTCCTTCCTGAATTGAGGGCAGTTGGGGGGTGCTGGCAGGGGCGATTGACGTCAGCGCACGAGGAAGGACGCCACACCTTGGGCCTTGGATTCTATTCTTTCCCACCTGTAGCCCTTCAGTCATGTCAGTTCCCTCCCAGTTCCTGCCCTCGCCTCCTCTTGTACCCTCATGCTCACCCCGTCACCCCCTTCCCTTATTTATCTTCTTACTGTCCCACCCCGCCTTTCCTCCTCCCTGCCTATGTCCAGCAGGGCTGTCAGTTCTCAGCGATGAAGCTCGGGCTAAATGCTGACGTTCTCCTGTCAGGTGAGCCCAGTCAGCCAGCACATATCTTCTAAGTACTGCAAAGTGGACAGTTGGCAGGACAGGTGGCAGGCAAAGTGGACAGGTGAAGTGAAGCTGAGTGAGACAAGGTTCCCACCCTCAGTGCACCTACAATGTAGTTGGGAAGATAAGGTGTGCTCACGTGAAAAGAGAACCAGTGAGTCAAATGTAGCAAGGTATCTCGGGTTGGGGCAGGTTCTAAGTGTGTGGCAGAGTGACCTCACTTCCAGTCTAAAAGGCCACCAGACTGTCCCGGGAAGGGAGAGGAGGTGGTAGGAGCCCAGGGCCTTTCCTAAACTGAGGCCCATTCTCCATCCATAAAGGCCACACAGCCTGAGTACTGTACTGTACCAGTCAGTCCCAGGTTGGGTGGATCCCTGACAGTCATGATGTCAATGAAGACCACTCAGAACGTTCCAGCTTGAGCATATGCAGGTCTGCCATAGGGCGAGTGCCTCACTGAACAGTGCCATGCTCAGAACACAAGTACTGTGGCAGAGCTGTTCCCGGATGGCTGGACTTTCGATGGTGATGCCTTGATGTTCTGTTCCACGGTCATAACCACACTGGGCTGCCCCCAACAGACACTGGATGAAAACTCCAGAGTTGCCCTAGAGACCTGACCCACCTTGCCCCAAAGACCAGGCTCTTAGAGATGAGAGACCGGAGTGGGCTTCTGGGGGCCTGTGCTGTTTTCTGGCCTGTAGAAACAAAGGGTATTAAACCTAGAAAGAAAAAAATCTGTCTGCTAAGTGAAAGAGACCCTCTCCAGCCGTGCGGTAGGTGGCACGCACGGGGACAGGCAGGTATACCAAAGAAACTCCTAAACACACGGGAAAGATTCTTGTTTTCTTGGGGGCAGTGATGCTCAGTGTTTCCATTGTCTTCCCTTTTTTCCTATTGCCTTTGGTATTACAGTCCTTTAGGGTCATAACTGAAATTGCATACTTGTTTGTCAATTTTATTACCTGACTACGCTCTAGCCCATATATCATAATTGGTTTCTCCGTGTTTTCTGGAACTTAGGAAGACGCCTGCCAAGAAACAGAACAGATGAAACAAAATGTGTTCAAACTAGTAAAGCACCAGTTACATGGGTTTACACAAGTAAGATCTGCTAGGCCATTTTCTCAGTAATGCCCTGAAAAGAACAATTAGGTCTTTAGTCGTCAATCAAGATTTGTGGAAATCCCAAAAGCAGTGACTTGGCTCTGCAATGCTAAAGAGACTTTGGGGGTGGGAGAGGTATATTATGCCCAACAGCATCAGACACAGAGGGTACACAAATAGGCCAAAGAAACCTTTAACAATTAAAGATTATGCAAACATAGCATTGGATTTATTCCTTACAGAAATTTCCTCATCTTTTATCAACAGTGCCCCATATGTGAAGGTCATAAGAACATTCTGAACCCCTCAGGGTCTAGCTCAGGCTCTACTCCAGCTTCATCTGGGAAGCAAAGGAAGAGCACATCCCAAAAGAATATTCCCGAGTATGCAAACCTCAGAGATGAAATATTGGGTCAGGGGTGTGTGGATGAGGTGGGGTGGAGGAAGGCAGCATTACACAAGCACACGGGGACCCAAACCAAGAAGCTGAACGCCAGTGTCTTTAGATACGTAAAATCTGCATCGACATACTTGGGAAAGAAAAACCTCGATAACCGTTCTGTGTGTCTTATGTGTCACAAAAGTGTAGTAGAATCATTTGAGTTCTCAGGTCACAAAAGTATCAGGGTGATATGAAATCTTGAAAACCAAGTGGTGTTTAACTCTCTACCCTCCTCCCATCCAAAGGCTCCCTGTTGAGGACGGCCAGCTTCAGTCCCATCCGGTCACCACCTTCTCCTAGAACAGAGCAGGCCGCGTCTGCCGAGAGGGGTAACCGGGCACTTGGTCCTCACGGTGGCAAGAAACTGCATTTTCCTCTCTGCTCTCAGAACACACCTTTAGAGCAATGCGTGTCCTTATGGAGGTTAGTGTGGTCTGTTGTCTTTGTTGTGGTGTCCTGCGAATCCCTAGGTGTGACCACTCATTCTAAGAGAGGACCCAAGACTGCTGCCGCCACCTACACTTGGTTCCGCAGAGGGCCTGAGGGTCCTCCTACCACGTTCAGGTAAGTGCCTTTGGGCGACCTGGGAGTGGACTGGACAGCTGTTCCAGGGGTGCTTGCAGCACCAGCAGTGATCCCCTCTACAGGCACAGGGCTGCCCAGTTACAAACTACTCCACATACATGATGTCCTGACTATCTCAGATACCCAGGGACGTGTGCAGAGTGCGTATTATCTTCCCTTGGAAAATAGGAGGAGACCTGAGCCTCAGAGCAGTGAAGTGACTTGCGTGAGGTCACACAGCTGAAGGCGGCGAGCCTCCTGATGTGCTGATTCCCCCAAAGTTCTGAGTCTCCACAGCCCTTCAGAAAAGAAACGGTTTGTTCTTTGTCTTCTCAACTTGAAGCACGTCACTCGCAGTGAGTTGGGATACATCCATGGGAAAACAAATGCCTCCAGGGATGGGATAAAGTTCAGGTTTACAAATGAGCCGAGAGAGAATCTGGGATCTGAACTCTAACGAACAAAGAACGAGGAACGAGAGGAAAAGGGGAATTACTCCCAGAGACTCCTGACCTGAATAAGTAGGAATTTAAAAAAAAAAAAAAAAAAAAAACAGCAACATTTCAGGACTTCCCTGGCGGTCCAGTGGTTAAGACTCCGAGCTTCCACTGCACGGGGCACGGGTTTGATCCCTGGTCGGGGAACTAAGATCCCGCAAGCCGTGCCAAAAAAAAATAACACTTCCTGGCGTGTTGCTTGATGGAGACCCTGCTGCTTTCAGAGTTTCTCGATCTCAGCAGTGTTGACGTCGGGCTCCCTAAAACTGTCCTGGGAGGGGCTGGCCCCTGCACTGTAGGCTCTACCCACTAGATGTCAGTAGCACCTCACCCGACTCCCCACGTGACGGTGAAAACGTCTCCAAACTTGGCAAAAGTGAAGCACGTCTTTAAGTGCGTGCTCTGCAGAGCAGCCCGGCAGATGGATGCACGTCCTCACCTCACTCTCCTGCTTGCCGCCCCCAGAGGCTTCCAGCTGCCCTGGACAAAGTCTGACACCCAAGGGAGACGGGCCAGGCCCTTGGTGTTCTGGGCCCTGCCAGCCTCTCTGCTCCCTCTTCCCTCTCCTTCCTGCCTCACTCTTTGCTCTAGTTCTGCACAATACTTGCGGCTCTTTCCCACACAGCCACGCTAGTTTGTGTCCTCACACTCGCGCTGCTTTCTCGCCTCAGTTGCTTATCTCGTAAATGCTCCCCAACCTTGAAGACTTCGCTTGGTGTGGGCATCACCTGGAACTTACCTGAAGCCCTCTCCCTTCCCTCCATCTGAAGGTTGGGTCAGATCCCAGCTGTGTGCTCCCACAGCACCTTCTGCAGACCCCTGTCATAGCACTCACCACCCCATCCTGTAACTGCCTTGCAGTCCTCCAGACTGAGCTCCAGAAGGGCGAGGCTGTCTTATTCAAATCTGGGGCACAGTACCTGGCATGTGGCATTCACTCAGCAGTGTTTATTGAAGTGAGCCACAAAGAACAGTTAAAAGTACACTAGGTTGGGAGTCTAGACACCAAGATTCTAGTCCCTGGTCTGCTACTAGCTAGCCAGGTGATGGCTTCCCATCGCTGAACCTTTGTTTCCTCATCTGAGGAATCAGAATTTGGACTAGATGTCTAAGGGTCCTTATAAGTTGGAATTGCTGATTCTAGAGCGTTGTCTTTTTTTTTCATAAATATTTCACTTAAAAGTGTTTCCCAAAGGGCAGGGCCATCCTCTTCCAACCCCCTTCTGAATGTGTATGGCTTCCTCCAAACTTTTTCAAACTCTTTTCCTACTGACCATTTCATTTGACCCTAGAAATAATGATGGCAGCCTGACAGATATAATTTCGAACAAGAACCATTCTTCCAAACAAGTGACATAAAGGTAAACTGTGTATCAAATGTTACCATCACAGAAGACAGAAGAACACGTGTTTGTATTTCTACATGCATAGAGACCCTTTGGGGTAGTGTGACAGTGGGGCAGGTGCTGGGCAGGGGACTGGAACAAGTCTTTTCACTGAATACCTTATATTGTTGGATTTTTGAGCTATGTGAATACAGTATCTGTTTTAAAAGTTAAAGAATAAAGCCATATGTATAAAATTAGCTACAAGGATATATTGTACAGGACAGGGAATATAGCCAATATCTTATAATAACTATAAATGGAGTGTAACCTTTAAAAATTGTGACTTTGTTGTATACCTGAAACTTATATAATACTGTACATCAACTATACTTCAATAAACATAAATAAAAAATAAAACCAAATGAATGGCATCGTTTACCAAGCATCCTTTCAACTGGCCTTAAAAGCAGGTGACCAATGGACCCGAGGTCAGTAGCCAGACCACATCTGTCATAGCTGCTGTAAGAAAACCCTTCTGGCTAACTGCACTTTCAAAAAATCAAGAGAAATGCAGGCTACAATGCACCACTATAGTCTTCTAGCTTCAAAGTGTGCATTTTAATCTGGTTTACTCCCTGGCAGTGGAGTATAAAAATAAGGCTAAATTTCATAGCAAGTGCCACAAAAAAGGGAGTGAAGAATTCGGACGCTAACGCTAAACCTGACCAACTGATTTTCTGTCACTTTGTAGCCCCTCGCTGTACAGCCCTGACATTCATCTAAGGATGAATCCTCTAGTGGATGAGCCCTGCCTAGAGGTACAGTGGACAGAGAACAGACCTAAAAATCAATAGATTTAGTGACAAATTTAGTAATGTTGTCAGTAAGTCTCCTGTATTCCTATCTGTACTACCTGCCCTCTCTCTTCCTTTCCAGAGATAGTTCTCATAACAGTCAGCAAAATGAGCCCTGTGTAGCACTAAATAAAGACTAGAGGTTGTATTAAATTTGTAACCATGACCACAGCTTTCCTTAAACAGTTTCATCATCACAGGGTGGCACAATATACAGTATTCCTCTAAGTGGGACTGCCGCCTCCTTCCTCTGTAAGCCCTGTCCTGTAAGATGAGGTCAATGGAAACTATACAGTGCAGGTGTGTTTAAGGTCACCAGCAGATCAAATGTTAAACTAAATAAAAGATGGGGATGACAAATAACTTAGTTTTCTCACCCAGAGGTCCTGTGGTCACCTGGGGTGTTGATCTGTACACATGGAGTATCACCATCTTCACAGTAGTTACACCCTTTCAGATCTTCATATTATCTGAACATGCAATTCTTTATTTCAAATGGTCGGTACACTCATTTTAATAAACATAATCACTGTTGTTTCTGCTCTACACAGCAATCTAAAATAAAAATCAACACTTAAGTGAATACTATGTGCTGGATACAGAGTGCATGAAAGTTGAAGGTGCGGTCTGGAATTTTAAGCACATAGGATTCACCCAGAAAAGGAACTTGAAAAAAAACAAAGTACTACTTTTTCTGTATTCTCCTAGCAATCTCTGAAGAAACAATGGTTTTCAGTAACATTACAATAGCAGGAACTACCATTTGTGACACATTAGGCACCAGGCACAGTGATCGGCACTTGGTGTACATTATGTCTCTAATTTTACAAGCCTCAGTTGCCTTTAGTTTTTTTAAAGTGATAAAGCTACATTGGGTAGACTGCTTGATCTTGTGTAGTACCATTCTAAAAAGTAAAGAAAACCTCTGATTTTACTTTTTTGTTTTATTTTTATTACACACTACAAAATACACTGCATGCTACACAATACACTGCATATCCTTCTAGCAGGGGTAGACAAGCATAACTGAGTTATTTTTCATCAATCAGAAAAATGCTTCCTTAATCAATGTTCTCCAAACCCTGAAAAACAGTTTAAAAAGGAAGATGTGAGAATTCTGTTCCTGTCAAAGATGTACATGTACTATAACCAACAATGATTCCTATAACCTATAATGACTCCTAATTTTCATTTTCTGACAGTAGCAAACATACCACTTTATATGAAAAGACAACCCCCCCCTTCCACTTGCAATCAAGACTAAAGTAAAGCAACTATTTACCACCTGGATCCTTCTACAAAGCACCCTCAGCGTCAGAGGACAGTAAGGTAAATCCATTTTATAAAATAACAGCCAACATCAAGAAAGATATTATTAGCCCCATTCTACTTTTTTACAGGTGAAAAAAATGGAGGCTCAGAAAGGTTTAAAGTCCCTTGTTTAAGTCAGTAAGGAAGCAGTAGAGCCAGAATTCAAGTTCAGGGACCCCCAACTCCAGAACTCTTGCCCTGTGAGCATGACACTATTCAGAAGACCACTCTATCTTACTCAGTTCACAACCAAATACTTCAGAAACAACAAAGTAAAAGAGTAATCAGTGATGACATTTCTTCCAGGTGTTAAAATAACACATTCCACGTATTCTGTTTCAATTGAAGGAAGAATCACCTTGAGAGAAATTAAAATTGCATAGTCCTAGGAGCCACCTTGTAAAAATCCTAATTCATTTGGTCCAGTCAGGGTCCTAGGAATCTGTATTTCATCTCACATGCCAGGTGATCCTGATGGCATACTTTTTTTTTTCTTTTTTTTTTGGCTGTGCGGCTTGCAGGATCTGAGTTCCCTAACCAGGGATCGAACCCGTGCCCCGTGTCCCTGCCCCTTGCAGTGGAAGCTCAGAGTCCTAACCACTGGCCAGCCAAGGAATTCCTCCCCCACTCCCCCTTTTTTTGGTTATTCTTGAACCATACTTTGAGAAATACCACTCTAGATGAGCAGATATCTATCATCATGTTCATCAGATGAGATTCTCAAATAGCACTATACTGAGAGGCAGATCACATAGGTTGAGTCCTTATACTATAATTTAATCACTCTGACCTTCTGTTTTCTCATCTATAAAATGGAATTAATATTTACCTAGATTTGCTGTGAAGGGTAAATCAGCAAGGAGAAAGTATAAAATAGTAAAATTTTTACAAGAATAATGAGGATGAACTCCTACAATATATAAGAACATACTATTAAGTTGAACCATATGAAAATGCTACTGCTTGGCCATTTTTGTTTGTTTGTTTTGTTTGTTTGTTTGTTTGTTTGCGGTACGCGGGCCTCTCACCCCTGTGGCCCCTCCCATTGCAGAGCACGGGCTCCAACGCGCAGGCCCAGCGGCCACGGCCCACGGGCCCAGCTGCTCCGCGGCACGTGGGATCCTCCCCGACCGGGGCACGAACCCGCGACCCCGCATCGGCAGGCGGACTCCCAACCACTGTGCCACCAGGGAAGCCCTGCTTGGCCATTTCTGACCCACAAAAACAGCAGTTTCATATGATTCAATCAAATAAAAAATTATAGTAATTCTTTAATGTACTGGTGCAGGAACTGGCAAACCAATGGAGTATAGAAGAGTGCATTCATGAAACAGACCCATGTGTATATGGAAGTTTAGTTTACTAGAGTGGTATTTCAAATAAAAAATGGACTTTTCCATATGTAGATAACTGTGACAACTGGCTGTTTCTTGGAGAAAACTAAAGTTAAATCCTTGCTTCACATTATACCCCAAAATGACCTGTAGACAGGTCAGAGCACTAAATGTAAAAAAGACTTTAATGGTATTTGGAGAAACTGTAGAAATATATTTTTAGAATCTTGGGTACAAAAGTCATTTGTAAACAAGATATAAAACCCAAAATCCAGAACGATAAAAATATGATAAACTGAACATCAAGATTAAAAACTATCTGATCAGCTCGGTGCTTTGTGACCACCTAGAGGGGTGGGATAGGGAGGGTGGGAGGGAGGGAGACGCAAGAGGGAAGAGACATGGGAACATATGTATATGTATAACTGATTCACTTTGTTATAAAGCAGAAACTAACACACCATTGTAAGCAATTATACTCCAATAAAGACGTTAAAAAAAAAAAACTATCTGATGAAAGCCACCATAAAGTAAAAAAGACAGCAGACTGAGAAAAATATTTGCCACATATAAAAGAGACAAAAGATTAATATCTGTAATATATATATAAGAAGCCCTATAAATCAAAAAGAAAAAGACAACAGAACAAGAAAGGATATAGGCAGATGATCCACATAATAAGAAATGCAAAGGATCATTAAATATGTAAAAGACTGCTATTTTAGCTTGCATTTCCCAGTCTGCTGTAAGACCTTTGGCAAAACATTAACCAGAATGCACCTCAACCCTGACAGATGGGCTAGCGTCAGAGCCATCTTACCTTTGACACATAGTAACGATTAACTCCAGAGATGCGCCTATCTCTTTCCATCAACTTCCACTGATATGAATAATGGGCAACCCTTTTTTCCTACAATTAAAAGAAATTGTTATTGTAGTTTATAAAGATGAGTGACCCAATAGAGGGATATTTATAAGTGACATTCCAGAAAAATGGAATCACTGATATAAAAACCAAATTAACAATATAAGACCAGAATCCTAAATAAAATCGGACCACTAAACTTTAGAGCTAAGATGGTAACCATGAGTTCTTACACTTTCTATTTTAACCAGCATCATTTTTTTTCTTTCCTCCTTTCTTTTTTTTTTTAAAGTCATGACTACTTGTTCCCTTTGGGGACCCTAGTGAGAAGAAACGACAGTGGTAGATCACAAGTGAAAGACAATCACAAAACCAGAAAGTAAGTACATTTATACTCTGAGATAATGTGAAGGACTAATTAGAGAGGAAAATCACAAATCCTAATGTGAAAAACAGGAGCATGACCTAAGTTCCTAAAGGCTTGCAAGAGAAAGTGGGAGAATAAAAAAATGTCAAGGTAAAAGAAACCTAATTAAGGGGAATTTCCTGGCGGTCCAGTGGTTCGGACTGGGCACTTTCACTGCCCGAGCGGGGTTCAACCCCTGGTCGGGGAACTGAGATCCCGAAAGCCGCGCGGCGCAGCCAAAAACAAAACGAAGGCTAGAAAAAAGTGAAAAACATGAAGATACCAAGATATGGATGCGAGAAATTAAAATCAAAATCCAGCAAGAAAGGAGACCAGAGGTCAGAGGGAGTGGGGCCAACACTAATCGACGCCTCTCTCCTCTGCCTAGCAGTTTGGACCTACCTCTTTCAATCTCCTGTCTTTCCAGCCCCCAAAACTCTACTCCGCCCTCCTGCCCACGCTTCACCTACCAGCCAGCTGTTTCTTGCTAAAGTAGAATACGGTTCCCGTCGGCTTCGTTCCGCAAGCCTCTGCTTTTAGGCAATAAAAAGAAAAAGGGCCGATCTCGGTATTTCCCATCTCGGAGAGAGGCTCCGGGTCCTAATGGGTTCCCGACCCCACCGCCCATTTCGTAACGCCAGCCGGTGGAGTCAGCCGCCGGGCCGGTGAAGCCGCCTTACCTTGCTCCCGTTAGTGAACCTGTGGATGCGTGCAGTGGCCATTCCCGGGATGAATAAGCACACGGCCATGACGGCGATCCCGGGGAGAATCTCGAACCACATCGCGACACCGTTACCAAGGCCAAACACTTCCTTCCAAGCTCCTTAAAGGTGACCCGGCTTCAAACCCTTTCCCGTAACTTCCGCGGCAGCGAACGAGCGGGGCGGAGTCATGTACGCGGAGGAAGCTACGGAGCGCGGCAGGGCCCAAGAGTGGCGCGCGCCTGCGCTCTCGCACACTCTTGCTCCCACAGTCATCTTTCCGCAGCGGATTTTGCACCGACTCGCGGTCAAGTGCAAGACGTGCAGTGACGTGAAGCAGCTCCGCGCCACCCAGCAGGCCACAGCCGTTTCGTAGCTCGAAACTCTTAAAATGGCAGAGCAACTTTCTCCAGGAAAGACGACAGACCAGGTGTGCACCTTTTTTTTCAAAAAGCCTGTGCGAAAAGGGGCTGCAGGCCGCAGAAAGCGCCCGGTCTACAAACGAGAGTCCGGAGACAGCAGCAGCAGTGACGAAGGCAACACTGTGATCCGCCCGGAAAAGAAGCGGGCGACCCACAATCCGATGATACAGAAAACCCGTGGCAGTGGTAAACAGAATGCGGCTTACGGCGACCTGAGTAGCGGGGAGGGGGAGGGGGAGAACGAGCCCGAGAGCCTCGGCGTGGTCTATAAGTCCACTCGCTCGGCGAAACCCGTGGGGCCAGAAGATATGGGGGCGACTGCTGTCTACGAACTAGACACAGAGAAGGAACGTGACGCGCAAGCCATCTTTGAGCGCAGCCAGAAGATCCAGGAGGAGCTGAAGGGCAAGGAAGATGACAAGATCTATCGGGGAATCAATAATTATCAGAAATACATGAAGCCTAAGGATACGTCTATGGGCAATGCTTCCTCCGGGATGGTGAGGAAGGGCCCCATCCGAGCTCCCGAGCATCTGCGTGCCACCGTGCGCTGGGATTACCAGCCCGACATTTGTAAGGACTACAAGGAGACTGGCTTTTGCGGCTTCGGAGACAGCTGCAAATTCCTCCATGACCGTTCAGATTACAAGCATGGGTGGCAGATCGAACGTGAGCTTGATGAGGGTCGCTATGGTGTCTATGAGGATGAAAACTATGAAGTGGGAAGCGATGAGGAGGAAATACCATTCAAGTGTTTCATCTGTCGCCAGACCTTCCAAAACCCAGTTGTCACCAAGTGCAGGCATTATTTCTGCGAGAGCTGTGCGCTGCAGCATTTCCGCACCACCCCGCGCTGCTATGTCTGTGACCAGCAGACCAATGGCGTCTTCAATCCAGCGAAAGAATTGATTGCTAAACTGGAGAAGCACAGAGCTCCAGAAGAGGATGGTGCTTCCGATTTCCCAGAAGACCCCGATGAGGGTCCAATTCCCATTACTTAATTTTCCCATTATTCTCAAATCTCAAAATAAATGTTTTTTTGTTTTGGAAATCTTAATCTGTGTCCTTCCTTTCTAGGGAAAGTGAGAGTAAAAGGCGGGTGGTGAAGTAGGGTGCTGGATGGATGGCTTGTAAAAGCACCAAGGTAGGTATAATCTGGATTTTTACCTGGTATAAATGCTGCCTGTGTGTAACAGATACTTTTCAAAACCCTTTGGCATAAATTTGGGGGATGGGAGAAGTTCGAGAAAAGAGCTAGAATTTGCTTGAAGTGACCAAAGCTGTGATGAAAGCAAGAACTGGACCTATTTATTATATCACATTTTTGCATCACTTAATAATTTACAAAAGTACTTTCATACATTATCCGTCTTGGGAGCGCGTACTACTTCAAAATACACCCCAGCCGGGCTTCCCTGGTGGCACAGTGGTTGAGAGTCCGCCTGCCGATGCAGGGGACGTGGGTTCGTGCCCCGGTCGGGGAAGATCCCACATGCCGCGGAGCGGCTGGGCCCGTGAGCCATGGCCGCTGAGCCTGCGCGTCCGGAGCCTGTGCTCCGCAACGGGAGAGGCCACAGCAGTGAGAGGCCCACGTACCGCAAAAAACAAAACAAAATACACCCCAGCCAAGGTGTGTCTGTTGGGGTTTGAGGGCAGCAGTGGGAGTGGGAGAATTGGGTCGGGAGACTGGTAGCTAGAGCCCCACAGCCTGTGCGTATGGGAGATGCTCCTTGCTCTCCTTAAAGCACCTTTAGGTAACCCCCTGCCATGGATGACTGAAATGGCCTATGCTCCGTGGTCCAGTATGACAGCCACTACACTAGCTTCGTGTGGCTGTTCAGCACTTGAAATGTGGCTGGTAGCCACCGTATTGGACATGCAGTTCTACACTGAACTTGTGAACCTGCAGAGGGCAAAAATCTAACATTTTATAATCTATTGTCTGAAACTGTGTTCTCTCAGACCCTGTAATAGAGCTGATCATGCCCTATTAAAGTTAATCTATGTACTTGTGTTCCCAAATAGTTTGTGAACTCCTCAGTGACCAGGCCAGTGCTTGGCATATAATAAGCACTTAATAAATAAACCCACAGAGGTTTGAAAAAGGGGATCAGGGCCAAAGCCTTGAACCCAAGCTGAGGAGCTTTGACTATATGACTATATTCTGTTGGTAATGACGAGATAGAGACTTGGGGAAGGGAACACAATCAGACTTTTTTTTTTTTAATGTTACTGTGGTTGCAGGCTATCGGATAGATGGCAGGGAGATGGAAGGCAGGGAGGCCAGTTAGGGAAAATGACTAGTAAATTTTTCTTGATCTGACTAGAATTTGGGCTGATCCCAGGAAACAGATGTAAGAATAAATTGTGGGTTAGAGTTTCTATATTCATATTCATTAGTCCATTTAAAGATATTCTTTGAGCAACTCCGTCAGGCACCATGCCTGGCATACGGGATATTAGCAAACAAGATAGACATAGCCCCTTACCTCATGGAGCTGGACATCAAACAGTGCAGGTGTGATGAGTACAAGAACAAAAGTGCAGTGAGTTGATCTCTCAGGATTAAGCCAATCCCAGACTTTGGGAGAGTTCAGAATCAAACTCACTTGATATAATGTGATAACGTTCTTTAACAGAATGTATTAAGTACAGTGGGGATACATGAGAAGCCTAGTGGGAAAAGGGCTAAAGAAAGCATCACACAGAAAACATCATTTAAGAGATGAGACAAAAAAACAGCAGAACAGGAAAGAGGAAGTTGTAGAGGCAGATGGAGAAAGAGAAGCTTACACTGAGGTGGAACGCAAAGGAAGACAGTGTTCTAAAAAGTGTCATGGAAAGAAACAGGACAATGACTAGCAAAAATCAGTGGTGTACTCAAGGTATTTTTCATGTTTACAAAGTTTATGATTAAAGTTTTTAAAAGAAATATTTTTATCACCTTTAATTAAATGGTGCAACTTCATAGGTGAAAACTAAATAGTTATTCCTACAAATTAAAAAAAAAATTAAACATGGAGGGAGTTCCCTAGTGGCCTAGTGGTTAAGACTCCGGGCTTCCACTGTCGTGGCCCGAGTTCAGTCCCGAACTGGGGAACTGAGATCCCGCAAGCCTTGTGGCGTGGCAAAAAATAAATGGGGGGGGGGGGGGGGGAAAGAAAGCATGCCAGCAGAGATGAGTTGCAGCTGGACTCTGAAGGCACTAACCTAGTCTGAGAGCTCAGAGGAGGCTCCCCTAGGAGATGACCCTCAAATTGAGACCTGAAAGGGGGGTGGTAGGAAGAGTATCACAGTCAGAGGGTTAGTATACACCAAGGACCTGAAGTGAGAGACTGGCTTCAGCTAAGAACTCGAAGCAGACCAGGATGCTGGAGGCAAAAGACAGATGGTAGTCAGGGCCAAGTCAGCCACATTGCAAGTCATATTAAGGACTCTGGACTTTATCAGAAGGGCAAAGGGACGCCATCAAAGGGTTTTAAGAAAGAAAGTGAGATGATCAGATCTGAATTTTAAAAAGATAATTCTGCAGTGTGGGAAATGGATCGTGGAGACTGGACACAAGCCAGGGAGATCAGTTAGGAGGCTCGTGCACTAGTCCAGGCAATATGATGGCAGACTGGACTAGACCGGAGGCTGTGGACATTCATTTAATAAATAGTTTTTGAGCACCCACTATATGCCAGGCATTGAGTTAAGCACTGGAGATACAGCCAAAGCAAAAGCATTCAAGTCCCTGCACTCTAGAACTTACATGAGGGAGACTAACAGAATTATACGTGCATAATATATAATAGATTGAGCTAAGTGCTATGAAGAACAATGAAGCAAGGTAAGGGGATGAGAGTGCAGGGTGGGGGGGCATGTTATTTTATATAGGGTGGTCAGGGAGGGCCTCTTCTGATAAGGTGACATTTGAGCAGAGACCTAAATGAAGCAGATATCTGGGAGAAGAGCATTCCAGACAGAACACCAAGTGCAAAGGCCCTGAGGCAGGAAAGTGCCTGACGTGTCCTAGGAACAGTGAGGAAGAAATGTAATTATCTGTTTTGGGAGCCCGTACAGAGTAGACTGAAGGAAGAGGAAAGAACTCTAAGATTAGATAAGAAAGGTAATGGGGGGGGGGGCGAGGGCAGACTGTGTACAGCCTTATGAGCCATTGTACGAACTTGAGTTTTTATTCTCAGTGACATGGAGGGTCACTGAGAGGTTCTGAGCAGAGGACTAACGTGATCTAACACTGGCTTTAAAAAGGATCCTTCTGGAACTTATGGGGGATAATGGAAATGTTTTATATCTTAACTGGGGTGTTTGTTACACAGGTGTCTACATTTGTCCAAACTCAGTGGACTGTACATGTATGTGCATTTCATTGTATGTGATTCTATCTCATTAAGAAACACCTTCAGATCAAAGGAGAAAAAAAAGAAACTGGTTGCTATGTAGAAAATAAACCGGGGCAGGAGGGTCAAGGGATGAAGCACAGAGATCAGTTAGAAGGCTACTGCTGTTGGGACTTTGCTGGTGGCGCAGTGGATAAGAATCTGCCTGCCAATGCAGGGGACGTGGGTTCGAGCCCGGGTCCGGGAAGATCCCACATGCCGCGGAGCAACTAAGCCTGTGCACCACAACTACTGAGCCTGCGTGCTAGAGCCCACGAGCCACAACTACTGAGCCAGCATGCTGCAACTACCGAAGCCCGTGCGCCTAGAGCCTGTGCTCTACAACAAGAGAAGCCACTGCAACGAGAATCCTGCGCACTGCAACGAAGAGTAGCCCCTGCTCGCCACAACTAGAGAAAGGCAGCACAGAGCAATGAAGACCCAACGCAGCCAGAAAAAAAAAAAAAAAAGGTTGTCCAGGTGAGAGATGGTAAGTGCCTCAAGCCAGGTGGTGGTGAGAAGGGGTCAGATTCTGAATGTAGTTTGAAGGTAAAACTGACAAGTTGTCTTGACAGGTTAGATATGAGGTGTAAGATAGAAGAGTCAAGGTGACTCTAAGATTTTTGACCTGAGCAACCAGGTGGAAAGTGGTACCACTTAGTGAGATGGAGAGAGGCACATAGAGAAAAGTGCATAAAACATAACTTTGCAGTATAACAAGTAGTTACATAGGAACCCCTTGCATAACCACCACCCAGGTCAAGAAATACAAAACTGACAACACTCAAGAAGCCCATCACATTATCCAGATTCTCCAGATGACACACACAGGTAACCACTACGCTGATTTTTATGGTAATCACTCCCTTGCTTTTTTTCCATTGATCTTCCTCTTTAGCTATTTATCTCTCCTTCCCTCTCGCCCAACCAAGAATAATGTATACTTAATGTCTTTTGTTTCTCTCCCATGTACTCTTCTTTGTAACAGCTTTATTGAGATATAATTCACATATCATATAATTCACCATTTTAAAATATGCATTTGAGTGGCTTTTTGTATATTCACCAAGGTTGTGCAGCCATCACCACTATCTAATTTCAGAAAATTTTCAATACTTCAAAAAGAAAAGCAATACCCTACACCTGAAACTAACACAACATTGTAAATCAACTATACTCCAATAAAATTTTTTTTAATTTTTTAAAATTTAAAAAAGTTTGCTAATAAAAAAAAATAGAAAGAAAAGCATACCCATTAGCAGTCACTCTCCATCCCCCCAGGCAACCAGTAATCTCCTGTCTCTACATATTTGCCTCTTCTGGACATTTCATATCAATGGAATCATATAATATGTGGCCTTTTGTGACTGCCTGCTTTCACTGAGCGTGCTCTCAACGTTCATCCATGTTGTACAGTATATCAATACATTCCTTAAGGGGGCTGAATAATATTCCATTTTATGGTTATACTATATTTTGTTTATCCATTCATCAGTTGATGGACTTTGGGTTGTTTCCACATTTTGGCTATTATGAGTAATGATACATTCATGTACACACGTTTCTGTGTGGATGTGCATCTTCATTTCTCTTGGGGAGATACCTAGAAGTGGAAATGCTAAGTCATATGGTAACTGTTTAACCTTTTTTAAAACATTTTTTTTAACTGAAGTGAAATTCACATAACAAGAAGTTAACCGGTTTAAAAGGAACAGTTTGGTGACATTACCTCTATATAATTCCAAAACATTTTCATCACCCCGGAAGAAAGCCTCATACCCATTAAGCAAATGCTCCTCATTCTCTCCTCCCAGCATCTCCTGGCAACCGCCAATATGCATTCCGTTTCTGTGGATTTAGCTATTCTAGATACTTCATATAAATAGAATCATATAATATGTAGTCTTTTGTGTCTGGCTTTCACTTAACATAATGTTTTCAAGGTTCATTCACATTGTAGTATGTATCAGAACTTCCTTTTTGAGGCTGAATAATATTCCATTGTATGTATATACCAAATTTATTATCCATTCATCTGTTGATGGACATTTTTTATTTTCCACCTTTTGGCAATTGTGAATAGGGCTACTCTGAAAATGTGTACATATCTCTGAGTGCCTGTTTTTCAATTCTTTTGAGTATTCACCTAGGAGTAGAATTGCTGGGTCATATGGTAATGCTATCTTTTTTTTTTTTTTTTTGGCCGCGTTGTTTCTTCCTTGCTGTGCACAGGCTTTCTCTACTTGTGGTGAGCAAGGGCTACTCTTCATTGCAGTGCACGGGCTTCTCATTGCGGTGGCTTCTCTTGTTGCGGAGCACGGGCTCTAGGCGCGTGGGCTCAGTAGTTGTGTCTCACGGGCTCTAGAGCACAGGCTCAGTAGTTGTGGCGCACAGGCTTAGTTGCTCCGCAGTATGGGGGATCCTCCCAGATGAGGGATTGAACCCGTGTCCCCTGCATTGGCAGGCGGATTCTTAGCCACTGTGCCACCAGGGAAGTCCCTGGTAATGCTATCTTTAACTTTTTGAAGAACTGGCAAACTGTTTTCCACAGCAGCTGTGCCATTTTATATTCTGCCAGCAATGTAAGAGGGCTCCAATTTCTCCACATCACCAGCACTTAATTCCTTTTTTTTTTTTTTTTAATAGCAATCCTTGTAGCTGTGAAGTGGTATCTCATCATGGCTTGGATTTGTACTTCCCTAATGACGACCATCTTTACATGTGCTTGTTAGCCATCTGTATGTCATCTTTGGAGAAATGTCTATTCAAGTCCTTTACCCATTTTTTAATTGGTTTCTTTGACTTTGGGTTGTTCAGTTGTAAGAGTTCTTTATATATTCTGGATACCAGGCCCATATCAGATACATAATTTGCAAATATTGTCTCCCAATCTGTGGGATGTCTTTTTACTTTCTTGTTGGTATTCTTTGAAGCACAAAAGGTTTTAATTTTGATGAAGTACAATTTAACCATTTTTCTTTTGTTATTCATACTTTTGGCATCACATCTGAGAATACATAAATCTGATAAATAAATCTGAAGTCATAGAGACTTACCCCTATGTTTCCAAGAGTTTTATAGTTTGAGCTCTTACATTTAGGTTTTTGATACAATTTGAGTTAATTTTTGTATATGGCATGAGATAAGGGTTTGGTTTCATTCTTTGGCTTGTGGCTATCAAGTGACCTAGCACCATTTGTTGAAAAGACCATTGAATGTTCTTGGCAGTCTTGTAAAAGTATCAGTTGACCATAGACAGATGGGCTTGTTTCTGGACTCTCAGTTCTATTCCATTTATCTATATATCTATTTTTATGCCAGTACCACAAGGTCTCGATTACTGTTGTTTTGTAGAAAGTTTTGAAAACAGGAAGTGTGAGCCCTCCTATTGTTTTGGATATCCTGGATCTCCTGCAATTCCTTATGAATTCCTTATGAATGTTTGAGTCAGCTTGTCAATTTCTACAAATAAATCAGCTGGAATTTTGATAGAGATTGCATTGAATCTGTAGATCAACTTAGGAAGCACTGCCATCTAAATAATATTAATTAATATCGTGAATTCCCTGGCAGTCCGGTGGTTAAGACTCCACACTTTCACTGCTGAGGGTCTGGGTTCAATCCCTGGTCAGGGAATTAATACCCTGCAAGCCTCATGGAGACGTGGCCAAAATAAATAAAGTAATTTAAAAAATTAATGTTAATCTTCTAATCAGTGAACACAGGATGTTTTTCCATTCATTTTAATCTTTAATTTCTTTTACAGTTATTCATGGTATTCATTTATAATCCTTTTCATCTTTATAAGATCGTCAGTAATGTCCCCTCTTTTATTTGTTTTATTTTTTTGGCCACGCCACACAGCTTGTGGGATCTTAGTTCCCCGATCAGGGACTGAACCCAGGCCCTGCAGTGAAAGTGCCGAGTTCTAACCACTGGACAGCCAGGGACTTCCCTATTCATTTCTGATTCTAGTAATTTGAGTCCTCTCTCTTTTGCTATTTATTTATTTAGTCAATCTAGCTAAAAGTTTACCAATTTTATTGACCTTTTCAAAGAACCAGCTCTGGTTTCATTGATTTTTCTCTATTTTTCTGTTCTCTCTTTCATTAATTTCCCCTCTAATCTTAATTATTCCCTTCCTTCTGCTTGCTTTAGGTTTAGTTGGAAAAGACACTTTTGCAGTGTGTTAAAGTAGAAAGTTAGGTGATTAATTTGAGATTTTTCTTTTTTTAATCTACAGATTTAAAGCTATAAATTTCCCACTAAGCACTGCTTTTGCTGCATCTCATAAGTTTTGGTATGTTGTGTCTTCATTTCATTCATCTCAAAGTACTTTCTAATTTTCCATTTGACTTCTTTGATTCATTGATTGTTTTAGAGTATGTTGTTTAATTTCCATATATTTATAAATTTTCCAGTTTTTCTTCTGTTATTGATTTCTAATTTCATTCCACTGTAGCTAGAGAATATACTTTGTATTCTTTCTATCCTTTTAAATTTATTGAGGTTTGTTTTATGGCCTATCATTTGGTCCATTCTAGAGAATGTCCCATGTACACTTGAGAAGAATGTACATTCTCTTGTTGGGTGGAGGGTTCTAAGAGTGGGATGTGTCTCTTAGATCTATTTGGTTTATAGTGTTGTTAGATTTTTCTATTTCTCTGTTGATCTTCTGCCTACTTATTCTATCCATTATTGAAAATGGGGTATTGAAGTCTCAAAAATTATTGAATTGTCCATTTCTCCCTACATTCCTGTCAGTTTTTCCCTCATGTATATTGCTGCTCCTTTACTAAGTGCATATATTTTATAATTGTTATATCTTCTTGATGGATTGACCCCTTTATCATTATAGAATGTCCCTCTTTATCTGTAGTAACACTTTTTTGTTTTAAAGTCTATTATGTCTGATATTAGTATAGCCATTTCAGCTCTCTTGTGGTTGCTGTTTACATGATATATCTTTTTCAGCCTATTTATATCTTTGAATCTAAAGCGTGTCTCCTGGGAATTCCCTGGCAGTCCAGTGGTTAGGACTCCTTGCTTCCACTGCAAGGGGCACAGGTTCAATCCCTGGTCAGGGAACTAAGATGGCACAGCCCCCCCCCAAAAAAGTGTGTCTCCTGTAGACAATAACAGTTGGATCTTGTTTTTTTACCCAGTGTGACAAACTTTATCTTTTGCGTTGTTCAATCCATTCACATTTACTGTTACTGTTGATAGAGTTGAATGTATGTTTTTATTTTACTTTTTTTCATTTATGTTCCTCTGTTCCAACTTTACTGCTTTCTTTTGCATTAAGTGAATATTTTTCTAATGTAGCATTTTAACTTCTTTAATGATTTTTTCACATTTTTTGAATTATTTCCCTAATGGCAGCTCTAGGGTTTACCATTCATGTCTTTTTTTTTTGGCTGTGCTGGGTCTTCATTGCTGCGCACGGGCTTTCTCTAGCTGCAGCAAGCAGGGGCTACTTCACTGCCGTGCTTCAGCTTCTCATTGCAGTGGCTTCTCTTGTTGTGGGGCACAGGCTCTAGAGTGCGTGCCACAACTACTGAGCCCACGTGCCACAACTACTGACACCCATGCGCCTAAAGCCTATGCTCCACAACAAGAGAAGCCACTGCAATGAGAAGCCCGCTCACCACAACAAGGAGTAGCCCCTGCTCACCACAACTAGAGAAAACCCGTGCACAGCAACGAAGACCCGATGCAGCCAAAAATAAAATTAATTAATTAGGGCTTCCCTGGTGGCGCAGTGGTTGGGAGTCCGCCTGCCGATGCAGGGGACACGGGTTCGTGCCCCAGTCCCGGAAGATCCCACATGCTGCGGAGTGGCTAGGCCTGTGCTCCGCAACGGGAGAGGCCACAACAGTGAGAGGCCTGCGTACCGCAAAAAATATATATATATAACCTTTATAAAAAAAATTCAGATTTATACTAATTTATACTAATTTATTTCCAGTGAGATATAAAACATTCCTATATGCTTCTATTCCCTTTTGCCCCTTTTTGTGATATTACTGTTACACATATTACATCTATAAATTTTACAAACTAATACATTATTATATTACTTTATATAATTTTATGACTTTTACAGGAGCTAAGAAAGGAGAACAAGTATATATTTATACCTTCTGTTATATTAACCTTCTTTTTATCATTTTTCCTTAGCCCAGTACATCTTTGTTCCACCCACCTCCTTTGTGCTACTATTGGAAAATATATTACATTTCTATGTTATAGGCCCGACAATACACTATAGACGTATCATTTTCTACAGTTAATATATAAACTGGTTAAGAGAAGAAAGGAGAAGAAATATGCATTTATATTGTCTTTAATAATTATACAACTACTGTTGGTTTGTAACCTCAGGAGTTCCCCAGGTGAAATCTGAAATTGGCCCCCTTACACGGAGGGTAAGGAGATACCAATGAAAGAGGCAGACCACTCCAGATTTGTAGGTGGCAGTTTTAATAAGCAAGGGAACTTACATAGGAGGCGTGTCTTGGGTGGTTGCAAGCTAAGTAAATCTCTGCATCCACCCATCAGAATCTTAAAAGTTTACATAGAGGCCTTAACAGGGTTCAGTCACATATTCAGTCCAGGTGGTCTCAACAATTCAGCATTACTCTCTCAAGGCTACATTCTTGAAATGGCATCTAGTGTGGGAATGGTGGGTAGAATACATATTCCACTGACTTGGGTAGTGGGGGGATAAGGAGCCTCTAATTGCCTGGGTCCAGCTTTCGGGTCAACCAACGATCACATCTTGATGACCTCCTCCAACAATTACCTTTACCTTTGTTCTTTGGGGTTTTTTGTATGGATTTGAACTAATATCTGGGGTCACTTGATATCAGCCTAAACAACTTCCTATTTCTTGTAAGGTAGGTCTACTAGCAATGAAGTCTCTCAGTTTTTATATACCTGGGAATGTCTTTATTTCACCTTCTTTTTTTCTTTTCTTTTTTTTTTTTTTTTTGCTGTACGTGGGCCTCTCCCTGTTGTGGCCTCTCCCATTGCGGAGCACAGGCTCCAGACGCGCAGGCTCTGCGGCCATGGCTCACGGGCCCAGCCGCTCCGCGGCATGTGGGATTCTCCCAGACCAGGGCACGAACCCGTGTCCCCTGCATCGGCAGGCGGACTCTCAACCACTGCGCCACCAGGGAAGCCCCACCTTCATTTTTGAAAGATAACTTTGCTCAATACAGGATTCTTAGTTGACTGTCTTTTTTTTTTCTTTGAGCACTTTGAATACATTGTCCTACTTTCTTCTGGCCTCCACTGTTTCTGATAAAAAGTCAGCTTTTAATCCTATTGGGATTCCCTTGTAAATGATGAGTCATTTTTCTTTTGCTGCTTTCGAGATTTGTTCCTTGTCTTTATATTTCAGCATTTTTATTATGATGTGTCTGTTTATGGATCTTTTTGCATTTGTTTTACTTGGAGTCCATTGAGCTTCCTAGATAGGTAGATTGTTTTTCAATAAATTCAGGAAAGTTTTTAGCCATTATTTCTTCAAATATCTTTTTTTCCCTCCTTTCTCCCACTCCTCTCTTTCTGGTACTTCTGCTACGTATATGTTGGTGTGCATAATGGTGTTCCATATTTCTCTGAGGCTCTTCATTCTTTTTTCTCTCTATTCTTTGGATTGCATAATCTCTATGAATATATCTTCAAGTTTATTAATTCTTTCTTCTGCCAATTCAAATTTACTGTGGAGACCTGTTATATAGGCAGAATTGTTTCCCTCCCAAAAGTCATATGTTGAAACCGCCAGTACCTCAGGATATGACTATATTGGGAGATAGTGCCTTTAAAGAGGTCACTAAGGGGGAGGACTAAATCGGGAGATTTACACACTACTATATATAAAATAGATAACTAATAAGGACCTACTGTATAGCACAGGAAACTCTACTCAATACTCCATAATGACCAGGACTTCCCTGGTGGTCCAGTGGTTAAGACTCCATGCTCCCAATGCAGGGGGCTGGGGTTCGATTCTTGGTCAGGGAACTAGATCCCGCATGCCACAACTAAGAACCGGCACAGCCAAATAAATAAATATTTTAAAAATACTCTGTAATGACCTATATGGGAAAAGAATCTAAAAAAGAATGGATATATGTATACGTATAACCGATTCACTTTTCTGTACAGCAGAAACAAACACAACATTGTAAGTCAACTATATGCCAATAAAATTTTTTTTAAGATTGATTGGGAGTTTGGGATTGACCTATGCACACTGCTATATTTAAAATAGATAACCATGGAGGGCTTCCCTGGTGGCACAGTGGTTAAGAATCCGCCTGCCAATACAGGAGACACGGGTTCGAGCCCTGGTCCAGGAAGATCCCACATGTCACGGAGCAACTAGGCCCGTGTGCCACAACTACTGAGCCTGCGCTCTAGAGCCTGCGAGCCACAGCTGCTGAAGCCCGTGTGCCTAGAGCCCATCCTCTGCAACAAGAGAAGCCACTGCAATGAGAAGCCTGTGTACCGCAACGAAAAGTAGCCCCTGCTCGCCGCAACTAGAGAAAGCCTGCACACAGCAACAAAGACCCAATGCAACCAAAAATAAATAATAAATTAATAAATTATTTTTTAAATAATAAAACAGATAACCAACAAGGACCGACTGTAAAAAAAATTAAAACTCAGTGGGATGAATTGGGGGACTGGGATTGACATATATACACTAATATGTATAAAATAGATAACTAATAAGAACCTGCTGTATAAAAATAAAATAAAA
>NW_021703779.1:100345868-100361615 GCF_005190385.1 Monodon monoceros | reverse complement strand
AAAAAAAAAAAAAAAAAGGTGACTAAATTAAAACAAGACTGTTAGGGTGGGCCCTAATCTAATCTGAGTGGTGTCCTAATTTTTTTTCTTCCAGTATTATTGAGATATAAATGATATACAGCACTGTGTAAGTTTAAGGTATACAGCATAATGATGTGACTTACATACATCATGAAATGATTACCACAGTAAGTTTAGTGAACATCCATCATCTCATATAGATACAAACTTAAAGAAATAGAAAAAAATGTTTTCCTTGTGATGAGAACTCTTAGGATTTACTCTCTTAACAACTTTCATATATAACACACAGCAGTGCCAATTATATTTATTATGTTGTACATTACATCCCTAGTACTTATTTATCTTCTAACTGGAAGTTTATACTGTAAACAGAGAATGTGGCCTGCCATTCCAGCTCTACAAGGATCAAGTCATTGGCCACTGCAGTCACTGACCTACAAGGACACCCTGAAAGGAATTCAGGATGAAGCATTGTGTGTTTTGGATATATGAGCCCCTGGATAGTTAAAATGCATATTTTAAGGAAGGAAGAATTTCAATGACACCATATGCTCGCACCTTCCCATACTTAGAAAAGTACTAAAATCATTGACTGAGATATTTGATCCTCATGAGCAGTAAACCTTTACTGAGATCTTGACTGCACTATATATACTGGCTCTTCCCCTACCTCTTCGGAACTGTTTCTCAGAGTTATCTGAGGGGCTGTCTCCTGGGCTACAGTCCTCAGTAAGACACGGAATAGACTCAACTCACAGCTCTTACATTGTATGTGTTTTTTCCAGTAGCTTTAGACTACTTTCACCCAACTCCCCCTCCCCCCCAACTCTGGTAACCACAAATCTGATCTCTTTTTCTATGAATTTGTTTGTTTTTGAAGTATAATTGACCTACAACACTATGTTAGTCGCTGGTATACAACATAGTGATTCAATATTTATATACATTTCAAAATGATCACCATGATAAGTCTACTTACCATTGAGCAGTATCCTTATGAGAAGAGGAAATTTAGATACAAAAAGAAACAACAGGGGCACATGGACACAGAGGAATGACCATGTGAGAACACAGTTAAAGATAGCCATCTGCAAGCCAAGGAGAGAGGCCTCAGAAATAACCAAACCTGGGGATTTCCCTGGTGGTCCAGTGGTTAAGACTCCACGCTCCCAATGCAGGGGGCCCAGGTTCGATCCCTGGTCAGGGAACTAGATCCCACATGCTGCAACTAAGAGCCCGCATGCCGTAACTAAGACCCAGCACAGCTAGATAAATAAATGGAAGGAAGGAAGAAAGAAAGGACCAAACCTGCTGACACCTTGATCTTGGAATTCTAGCCTCCAGAACTGTAAGAATATAAATACCTGCTGTTTACGCCACCCAGTCTGTGGTATTTTGTTATGGCAGCCCTAATAAGGTAATATAAGACCCTCTAGTGAGTTTTTCTTTTCAGTTACTGTACTTTTCAACTCCAGAATTTCCAGTTCTTTTTTATATATAATTTATATTTATTGAATTCTCTATTTGATACATTGTCTCATACTTTATTTCTTTAATCATGGTTTCCTTTAGTTCTTTGAATGTATTTATAATGGCTACTCTGAAGCCTTTGTTAACTCTGACATCTGGTTACTCTCACAGGAAGTTTTTGCTACCTGCTTCTCCCCACCACCCTATAGTGTATGGGTAATACTTTGCTGTTTCTTTGTATATCCCATAATATATTTTCTTTGGAAACTGAATGTTTTAGGTAATATACTAACTATGGATGCAGGCCCCCCAGCCACCACTCTGGGCTTATTATTGTTACTTGCTTAGTGAATGGCTGGATCATTACTGAAGTCTACCCCTGCTGTCCCCCCACCCCCCAGTGTTAATCCTCTGATGTTGGTCCTCAAGGGGTGTGGCCTTGGGTGAACCCTTAGTCACCCAAGATGACAGTGGTTTTGACAGCTTTTTCTTTGTCTCTTTTCCTGACAGTGCCCAGCTGTTAAACTCTGTTTGCAAAATGATTATTCTATTGTCTTCAACAACACCCTGGGGCATAAATTGCTCTACTGTCCAAATTACATTTTTCAGTATTTACCTTACTTCTCTGCAGCATACAAATTAGAGCTCCTTTGTTTTTTTCGTTTTTTTGCGGTACGTGGGCCTCTCACTGCTGTGGCCTCTCCCCTTGCGGAGCACAGGCTCTGGACGCGCAGGCTCAGCGACCATGGCTCACGGGCCTAGCCGCTCTGTGGCATGTGGGATCTTCCCGGACCGGGGCACGAACCCGTGTCCCCTGCATCGGCAGGCGGACTCTCAACCACTGCGCCACCAGGGAAGCCCCTCCTTTGTTTTTTGTTTGTTTTTGTTTTTTGGCCATGCTTCATGTGGGATCTTAGATCCCTGACCAGGTATTAAACCCACACCCCCTGCACTGGAAACACGGAGTCTTAACCACTGGACAGCCAGGGAAGTCCCTAGAGCTCCTTTGGAGGAACAGTTCCTGAGATCAATGTTTGAGAGTTGTTCTGAGCCTAGGAGGGCTCCTCCCAGCCATCTCCTTACCCAGTTCTCTCTTGTAGATGAGGTGGCCTACAGTTTAGTTTATATATCTCCACTGAACCTACCAAACTCCTCCCAAAGGCCACTACCTCCACTGTTTTTGAGAATACCCTTAAGCTCGAACTTCCTATTCTGTGTTGCTGATGAAGTCAGTTCCTTTGGGAAGAGATTATGGACTGTTTTGTAACCTTCTCCCCCAAAGAAAAATCTCCAAGCCAAGACTATGGGATTGAGGGGCGAGGTTGCTTCTCTCTGAGCAACATCCCCACTTTAGGACTTAAGTGCTAGGTAGAGGTGGGGCAGTAGCCTCAGGTCTTCTCAGCTTGCCTCTGCCAGTGTGGAACCACCATACCAGCCTGGGCAACGATAATCAGGGTCCCAGTATTTTCAGCATAACCATGCTCAAGGCAGAGCTTCTGTCCCACCAGAGGGGGCTGGGTGAAAGAAGGGACCCCGACCTTTCAGCCACATTACCCCAGAACTTAGCCTCAGCAACAGGTAGCTGGAGGCAGGATGAAAAATGGTGATGTCCTACCCCTTCTGGGAAGATAGTCCTCTATGGGAGCTGCATAGAGGGGGAGCCCTGTATTCTTGGCTGCACCCATCTGGAATGGAGCTTCCATCTCACTGAGCTGGGAAAGGGAGGGAGAGAACAATCCTGGTTCAAATACCACAGGCTCTTGCTGTTCTTATGGAATCCTAGTAGATATTCTTGAATAGATATTTTCTTCATTTGGTGTATACTCTTAGGATTATTTCCAGAGACTGTAAAGGGTTGTTGCTTTTTAATAATCTTCACCAGTTTCACTGGGGAGTGGGTCCATGGAGCTCCTCATGCTGTCTACAAGAATGCAATCTCTCCTCCCACTTCCTCTTTAGCTCACCAAAAAAGCCCTCTTTGGGCTTTACCATTTCTCAGGGACATTATTAATGCTGACCAATATTTTGTTTCCCTTCCTTATGGGGCATAGGGAGACTACACTTCCCAATACTCTTGTATTACACAGTGCCACATGACTAGATCTAACCAAGGAAATGTGAGCAGAAGCAATACGTGCATAAAGCCTCTATGTGATTCTCCAGTTTCTCTCTTCCTCTGCTCAAGTGAACTTGGAAGCCTCAGGTTGAGATGGTGAAGTTAACATATCAAAGCATATTCAATTGCTTAGTCAAGCCAGGGAAGGCAGCTGTTTTTTTTTTTTTTTTCACATCTTTATTGGGGTATAATTGCTTTACAATGGTGTGTTAGTTTCTGCTTTATAACAAAGTGAACCAGTTATACATATACATATGTTCCCATATCTCTTCCCTCTTGCGTCTCCCTCCCTCCCACCCTCCCTATCCCACCCCTCCAGGCGGTCACAAAGCACCGAGCCGATCTCCCTGTGCTATGCGGCTGCTTCCCACTAGCTATCTACCTTACGTTTGGTAGTGTATATGTGTCCATGCCACTCTCTCACTTTGTCCCAGCTTACCCTTTCCCCTCCCCATGTCCTCAAGTCCATTCTCTAGTAGGTCTGTGCCTTTATTCCTGTCTTACCCCTAGGTTCTTCATGACATTTTTTTTTTCTTAAATTCCATATATATGTGTTAGCATACGGTATTTGTCTTTCTCTTTCTGGCTTACTTCACTCTGTATGACAGAAGATGTGGCACATATATACAATGGAATATTACTCAGCCATAAAAAGAAAGGCAGCTGTTTTGAGGAGTTGTCTGGACCTGCTGCAGACTTTGGATGAAGGAGAAAGAGACTCTTATCTTACACCATTGAAATTTCTGGTATTGTCTGTAGTTGCAACATAGCCTAACCGATCCTGATAAATTCAGCACTCCAGGGAATTACCTGGAGGTCCAGTGGTTAAGACTCGGCTCTTTCACTCCCGTGGCCTGGGTTTGATCCCTGGTTGGGGGAACTAAGATCCCACAAGCCGTGTGGCGTGACCAAAAAAGTAAAAAATAAAGGGCTTTAAAAAAAAATTCAGCACTCCACTGTAATGACTTTTGCTAAGGTCACTCAGCCTTAGCAAAAGGTTTATACCTTTCTAAGGTACGACCCAGTTCCAAATTACATTTTTTTAGTATTTACCTTACTTGACTTCTCTGCAGCACACAACTGCTACTATTTATTGAGATACACGTGACTAGCATTTTATAAACATTATCTAATGATAATAAAACAAAATCAAACTTGTCAGATTGTGGGTCCTAATTTGGGGGTGGTGGGAACTAAGTCATGGTGGCAGAGAAGTTAGCACCTGTTTCTAGAAAAATAGCCCATGGTTGAGACCGCTGGTCTAGGTATACCAGACAGCCAGCATTTCCTAACATGACATGCTGTTTCATACCTCTGATAATTTGCATAAACTATTTCCTTTGCCTGGAATATCTTCCCCCTCCTCCTCTGCCTGACAACTTTTGTTAATGGTTCAAATACCTGCTTTAAAGCAATATTTCTTGGGTAAAGTCTTTGTTTCCCATGTTAATTTCATTTTTTGTAGCTCCAGTGCCTAACACAGTTCCTGGCATAGAATAGATGCTGAATGAAAAAAAGGTAAAAGAAAAAAATAGGTGCTGAATAAATGTTTCCTAAAAGGATTAATCATCATTATTAAGAGATATTTATTGAGCTCCTTGTGAGCACTGAATTTCATAAAAGGTATAAAGCAGAATCCTAATTCTAGGGTGGTTTATAATTTAATAGGTGTGATAGAAACTGTTAATTATCCCCCATTATCCTTTCTCTCCTTTTGTCTTGAATAAAAGAAGCCCTGATGTCTGCCTAGTAAAAACATTTCCCAACTTCCCTCGCTAAGTCCTAGCCAAGTGATGTAAGTGAAAGTGGTATGTGTCCTTTAAAAGAGGGGGGCATGCTGTTTGTGCCTTCCTCCTTCCTTTTGGCTAGAATGCAGATGAAGTGGCTGGAGCTCAAGCAGCTATTTTGGGGGTTTTTTTGTTTGGGTTTTTGCTTTTTTGTTTTTTGTTTTCAAGCAGCTATTTTGGACTATGAAGCAGAAGCCTCATGCTAAGGATGGTAGAGCAACAATAGAGAACATGCCTGTGTCCCTCATGAACATCAAGCCACCATACCCACCTTGGACTTCATGCCTTCTGACTTCATTTATAGCGGAAAGAAATAAAATTTTATCTTGTTTAAAACAGTGTTAAACTTAATCCTAAATAATTGAGTTGGGAATACCCAAAGCAGACAAGACTGGATTGAAGCAGAAGAGCGAAACAGAATCCCAGGAGGCATGAGGTAGTTTGCACAAGAGTAAACAAATGCAAAAGTGGGTGCAACATCAAGGATGCATCAGGCCCAGAGATGCTTGGGAGTAGGGTTTAAATTTTTCACACCTGCAAAGTGCAGGGTCCCTCAAACTGAGAAACAAACAATAGTAACAACAAAAACAACAGTAAAACAGATCTGAACTGGTGGGAATCAAGGGACCCAGTAAAGGCAAACACAAACTTTCTCTGTAAGGACATTGTCATACACAGGTACATGGGAATTCTACAGAGAGCAAGCCCAATGAAGATGGGCTTACAGCTAAGATTACAGACCACATCAGGAAATTAACTGCCTTGAGGGAGGAGTCAGAATAGGCAACAAATGGGATAATTTACATCTAAGGAACTAGAGATAATAGAGCAATCCCAAAGAGCTTTTGGAAAAAGGAAGGAATAAGAACCATAAAACAAACATGTTAAAGCATTAAAAAAGATGGATTTGAAAAATACACAAATAGAAATTTTATCAGCATATCTGTTTTCTACTCACTAGATGCCAGTAGCACTCTCCTGGTTTTAACAACTAAAAAAATGTCATTAAATTTTGAACAAAGTTTAAAAATTATGGACTAGACACAGCCAAGGAAAGAATCACTGAATTGGAATACACATATGAAGAAATGACATGGAACCCAACACAGCAAAACAATGAAAAAGAAAAGGAAAACCTGGTTACATGGTAGGGGGAATGAGACATTCTAACACACATCTAATAGGGAGTCAAGAAGGAGAGAATGGGAAACAGACAATATTTGAAGAGATAACAATTGAGAAATTTTTAGAAATAAAGTAAATCTTCAAGGTAAAGGAGCAACCTTAAGTACTTAGCAAGATAAATAATAACAAATCCACATCTGACATGTTGTAGTAAAATTGCAGAGCATCAAAAACAGAGAGAAAATCTTAAAAGATAAGAGAGGTAGAGTACCCAAAAAGTAACAAAAGAAGAATAACTACAGACTTCTCAAAAAAAAAAGATACCAGAGATGATAGAATAAGGTGATAAAATAATATCTTCAAAGTGCTGAAGAAAATAAGTCAATCAGGAATTCTATTTTCACTCAACAAACTCAGCAAGTGCAATGAATTTATTTTTTAAAAACTCTGCACCTTCTGCTTGCCAGGTATTTTTCTAAAGGCTTGGGATACATAGTGAACGAAATAGACAGAAATCCATGCCCTCATGGAATTGACATTCTAGTGGGGAGAGATAGGAAAGAAACGATAAACAAATAGAGGAATTATGTAACAGGCAAAAACAAGTAAGGGAATTGATACTGCCTGGGGCAGGAAATGGTTTGAAAGTTATTAAAGGTTTGTCAGGGTCACCTCATTAAGAATGTGACATTGGAGCAAAGGTGAGGTACTTGGTTAAATGTATCCAGCTAAATTTTCATTTGAGAATGAAAGAGAAATAAAAGCATTTTTAGATATAAAAAGCTTGTGGGCATTTACTATTTATTTGCAGACCCTCACTGACATAACTATTAAAATGAAGATTTTTGCAAGAAGGAAATTGAACCCAAAAAAGGAGAACAAAGCAAAAAGAAATGGTGAGTAAAGACTTTGTAAAATCTAAATATGTACTAACTGTTAATATAAAAAGGGGAGGTTAAAAAAATGAAGCCCCTCCCAAAAAAAAGAAACCCAAATACCTTACAACCATAACAGAAAAGTGGATGGTGTGATTGGAAGGACTGGAGTTAAAGCACTGGAAACTCCATCTATCAACTCTAAACTCATTAAAAATTAAACATGCATGTTGAAATTTTAAATCAATACTAAAAAGACAGCAAAAACATACATCTAAAAACTAAAAACACAACCCTAAATAGCCAACGAGTTAATGAGAACATCCTAATGAAAATCATGAAAAAGTTAAAACTGAATAACAATAAAATACATATAAAAAACATAGGAGAGGCATCTAAAATGGAATCATGAAGAAAATTTAGTGTTAAGTGCACCTCTAAAAATATTCCAAATTAATGCATAAAGCATTCAATTCATGAAGCTAGAGAAAGAGCAGAACATCCCTAAGATAGAGGGAAAAAATAATAATAAAGAGCAAAATTAATAAAACAAACACCCCCCAAAAGTGGAGATCATCAACAAAACCAAAAGCTGGTTCTTTGAAAAGACTAACATAACAGACATACCTCTATCAAGATTGACCTGCTGAATTCCCTGGCGGTCCAGTGGTTAAGAATCCACCTCCCAATGCAGGGGACGCAGGTTCGATCCCTGGTCTGGGAACTAAGATCCCACATGCCACAGGGCAACTAAGCCCGTGTGCTGCAACTACCAAGCCCGCGTGCCACAACTAGAGAGAAGCCCATGCACCACAACAAAAGATCCCGAGTGCCGTAACTAAGACCCAACTCAGCCAAAAATAAATTTTAAAAATCAAGTAAATATAATTTTAAAAAATTATATTGACCTATTAAAAAGATTAAAGGTATACATAAATAATATTGGAAAAAAGATGTAACTACAGATCTGATTTAAATTTAAAGCCATATAGAACACTTTGGAAACAGGTTTTCATCTCCACAACACTCTGAAATCCCACTAAAATGATAATGGATAAAAGATATGGACCCACAAGGACATAAAACTTGCTTAGCTGAATGGAGGAATTATGAGACTAAGTACACGCATGGGGAAAGCCAACAGGAAATAAGCCAGTTTGTGCTGCAGAGACCCAGAAAAGTTCAGGAACTGAAGACATCAGCATAAACAGTATTTCATGTTATGTGCAACAACTGTAATGTGCTAGGAAAAGATCTATGATTTCTATTAGTCAAACTCACAAGTACTGCTAATATTGCTATGGTTTGTTGTCTACATTCATAATTGAAGGAAATGCTAAATTTCATTTAATGGTTAGTGAAAATAAAGACGGGAATTTTTTCCATCCAATTTCACAAGTTCACCATGTGCACAACCTATGACCCAGCAATTCCACTCTTAGGTATACACTCAACAGAAATCCTTATGTGAAGAATCATGTACAAAAATGTACATAATAGGGGCTTCCCTGGTGGCGTAGTGGTTGAGAGTCTGCCTGCCGATGCAGGGGATGCGGGTTCGTGCTCCGGTCCGGGAAGATCCCACATGCCGCGGAGCGGCTGGGCCCGTGAGCCATGGCCGCTGAGCCTGCGCATCCGGAGCCTGTGCTCCGCAACGGGAGAGGCCACAACAGTGAGAGGCCCGCATACCCTCCCCCCAAAAAAGTACATAATAGCCAAAAATTGGAAACAACCCAAATAGTCAATAACAGAATGACATCCAGCAGACAGGGCAATCCAAGAAAGGCAAAGTGAAGTCCCAGGAAAACATCTGTGTAGCAGGCCTAAAGATCAATCAATCCTTACAGGAGTAGAAGGGTAGATGAATGACTTCTACCTTCAGGGGGAAATATGTCTCCAAATAGAAAACAAAAACAAAAACTAGATTACCTGATTTGTTTGACCTTATGGAGTATGGCTTTACATCTCTGGAGGGGTTTGGCAGAAAAATTAGTAATAGGTAATACGAGGAAACAAATCAGTCAAACTAACTAAATAACCAAAATAGGAATTCCCTGGCAGTCCAGCGGTTGGCATTCCGCGCTTTCACTGCTGAGGGTGCGGGTTCAATCCTGGTCAGGGAGCTAGGATCCCACAAGCTGCAGGGCGTGGCCAAAAAAATAAAATAAAATAACCAAAGTAGTTAATAACTCCAGGAAAAACAAAATGTCATATATGAAAGGAAGCATAATAATGGTATATTATATGTCTCAGCTAGGAACAACATTTACATAGTCATAATAATGTTAACACCGACTTAGGATTAAATGAAAGAAATAAAACTAAATGGGATAAGGGGAAGTATATGCAAGAACAAGATGTGGCATTGTGAATAAATCCTATTAGAAGCACTACTGTTATTTATTTGTGGTTTATCAGTCTGCCATGACTTGAGTGATTAATAACATATACAGTTTGTGAGCTGGAACTATTTTCTACAATAGACATATTTATGACATCATGAAATTCTCCAAAACATGTTTTACAAGCTATTGGAGCTAATACATGCCTAACACAGGGTGGGTAAAGACAGGTTCTTTAGCAAAACATTATGAGTCCTTAATTCCTTATACTAAATGTCAGGGAGGCACAATAGAAAGGACCCCTATGGCTTATGACAAAGAGAAAAGCATAGTCAAATTTACTCTTACTTGGAAATTTGCCTTCAAGATGGTTAAGATTTCTTATTTAGCTAACAAGGTCTTAAATATTCTCCAGCTTTTTTTTTAATTAGTAAAGAGGAAAGTAATCTATAACAAAGCACATATTAAAAAAATCAAAAATTACTAACAACAACAAAAAAAACAAAGCACATAAATGAACACAATATCTTAGGTCCAAAAAACTTTTCTCTTCATCCAATATTCCATGTCTATTTTTCTCTTTTAATTGAGAGTGGACAGAAGAGACAAATAATTGTATTGTACATTTTCCCTCTCAGATACTTTCTGACTCTACTTGTGTGCCCACACATGCGTGTTTGTGGGTGGCAGTGGCTATAAGAGAACTCAACGCTCATGTTCAATAAAATTCAATAGATAATTACTTCCTTTGTTTCTATGTGAAACTGAGTGGAATAGGGGAAGAATTTGGGGAATTAATTAGGCAAGCAATCTTCTGTTTTAATATTTAGGAAAAGAAATCCAAATAACTTTTAAAAATTGTGGCAGAAACTAATCTAAAATTATTTATCTTAACATCATCAAGATAAATCTTTTCTTTTTTCTTTTTTCTTTTTTGGCCATGCTGCACAGCTTTTGAGATCTCAGTTCCCCGACCAGGGACTGAACCCAGGCCACGGCAGTGAAAGCCTGGAATCCTAACCACTAGGCCACTAGGGAACTCCCAAGATAAATCTTTTCTATTTTGAATACCCTGTTCTTAGCTGGTGACTCTAGATGGTATCATTTTTTTTAGGGAAGAAGTGGATTTATTTAGAGAGAAACACATTCCATAGACAGAATGCGGTTCGTCTCAAAAGGCAAGAATGACCCTGGGAGAAACACTCCACAGAGTGTGGGCCATTTTAGAAGACAAGAGGCCAGTGATTTCATTTTTTTTTTTATTTGGCTGTGTTGGGTCTTCGTTTCTGTGCATCGGCTTTCTCTAGTTGTGGCGAGCGGGGGCCACTCTTCATCGCTGTGCGCGGGCCTCTCACTGTCGCGGCCTCTCTTGTTGCGGAGCACAGGCTCCAGACGCGCAGGCTCAGTAGCTGTGGCTCACGGGCTTAGTTGCTCTGCGGCATGTGGGATCCTCCCAGACCAGGGCTCGAACCCATGTCCCCTGCATTGGCAGGCAGATTCTCAACCACTGCGCCACCAGGGAAGCCCATCATTTTTAAACTCACTATTATTCATTACTCATATGATTAGCTGAACCACGGTTTAAAGTATTTGAAACAACCAAAAGGCAAAGGATTTCTAATGTCTATAAAGAGAAAACATGAACTACTGAAACCAAGCAGAACCCCGAGGGGCCTTACCTGGGACAGACCGCTCCATGTCCCTTGCATCTGTTTGCAGAAAAGCTTTAGCCTCCTAGGCCTTCCCTAGGGTAAATTTAATCAGAGAAGTGAGAAAATGCAGAAACAAAGGAAAGCAGTCAAGCAAGACAACATAATAATAGTTTATCCATAAAACAAAGTCAAGGACCTTTAGTTTCTCCTCAAGGGCTAGAGATAATATCCTGAGCTACATCCTTGAGTTGTTTTGCAGATACTAAAACCGCCACCAATTGGAAAAAGTTAACTGCATGCTGACCACCAGCACTGAGACCCCAGACTGGCTGGAACCAGCAGGTTGATGATTGAGATTCCCAAAACATCACTCTGTTACTTCACCATCAACCAATCAGAATTGTGCATGAGGTGATCACACTCCCTCACACTGTCTTTAAAAACCCTTCCCTGAAAGCCATCAGGGAGTTTGGGTCTTATAAGCATGAGCTGGCTCTTCTCCTTGCTTGACCCTATGTTGGGCACCTTATAATAAACACTGTACTTTCCTTCACCACAATCCAGTGTCAGTAGATTGGCTTGACTGCATAGGGTGAGTGGACACAAGTTTGGTTCAGTAACACTATGAGATCTTTTAACATTGGAAGCTTCCTTTTGTCTTTGGAACATTGCCCTACTTGAAATTAGGAAAGTATTAATTTTGAACCATTTTCCCCCTTAGCCTTAGAAGTTTCTGCTTAGTAGCTGTTTACCATACATAAAGAAGAAACACTTCTGGTCGTAACTTTTTTGTTTTCTTATATATTCGTCTTTGATGTCTTTTTCCCCTTTGGGGTTTTTTTTATAGCTCCAAATCCCTCAAACCTGAATTTCTGTAAGTTCATTATTTCCCTTTCTAATTGTCTTCCTTTACTTCTCTATCTATAGAATGTGTTACTGTACTTGTTTAATATTTGACAAAATCTCTTCATATTTTTATAATATAAACATCGTTTTATTAACATTACTGTTGCATCTGAGAATTTACCAGTATTTTTAAGATAAAAGATAACTAATTTTTTCTAGGTTTGTTTTTTTTTAAAACTAGCAGCCTTGGAGATGTAATTTGGGTTCATGAATCAGCTGTATTACTTACTAACCATGTAATTTTGGATTTGAGTCACCAAAATATGTCTTAATTTCACCCACTGCAAAACAGTGAAGGCAATAGCAGCCACCTCATAGGGCTGGTGTGAGGGCTAAACAAGTTATTACACCTAATGTGCCCAGCACAGGGTAAAACTGAGCTTTTTTCACGATTGTTTCTGTTGTTGTGAGTCCGTAAGTCTTTTGTCTAAACATAATCTCACTCTCAGTACATAGGCTCTTTCTAAGTCCATATTAGAGAATATGATTAACTTGTAATTTTTGGTTGACTTTTATATCCTGTAAATTTATTCCCCCGAGAAAATTATACATTTTCAGGATTTTAAACCGTATTTTATTTACTTACAAGTTCACATAAGTGTGGTATTCTCACTCAGAATCTAATGTCACTCCCCCAAGCCTCAGCCACCAATTTTAAACTGAAAAAGAAAATTTTTAATTGAGAAATTCACCTTCGTTTCCCATGAAACTGAATTGCTTATGTCATATCTCCCATTACCTCTTGTTTTATGTCATCAGTACACATGGGGTATAGCTGGTTAACATCTTTTGTTATAATCCTTGACCAATGGGAAGGTACTTTAAATAATTATACTGTGTAATCCTCCTTTTTACATTGGAGTCCAAAGTTCTCAAACATATCTTTAACTTGGCTAATATATAAAATAAACTATTATCCTTTCCTTTACAGATAACTTTAGAATCAGCAGGCACTTAAGTGGATTTTTTTTTTGTACTTTACAAATTATCCAACTCCTTTTCTCATGTCTGCTTGGGATTTGGGTAGTTTCAGAGCTGCTCTGGATCAAGAATTAATTAAAAACAACAAACACAACAGCATTTAAATGAAAGGCACTTTGATCTTGAAATTGGGTGTTAGTGTTATATTGCCCATTATGCTGGGTGGAGCTGAACATCAGGCAGTCCCACGTGATTCCCACAAGGAATTTTATTTGTGAAAGGAGTTAATACAAAAGGGGCAATACAACTTATAAAAATCAGTCTGCTCAATGAAGGCCAGGGAAGAATTTTTAAAGTAAGGGTTTTTCTCTGTGTATGTGTAAACATTTTCTTTCTGCTTTTCTACGGTGGAGTCCCAACCATGATATTGCCAACTTGGGAAGCGGGAAGAAGGATCTTGGAGTGTACAATCAAATGCTGAGAATCAATGATGTAAGGAACTTTGAAGAGAGTTTCTCTCTCTCTCTCTCTCTGTCTCTCCTTTACTCGCCCCCTTAACTGGTGAAAAGGAGCCGTAACACCTCCGCACCTTGGTTTTGTTTTTTTAATTTTGCTTTGGAATAAATAATATATTAACATGGTGCAATAACCAAAAGGTTAAAAAGGCATACAGTAAAAAATAAACATATGAAAAGGTGCTCGACTGCATTAATCATCAGAAAAATGCAAAGTAAAACTACAATGAGCAACCACTACACACCCACCAGACATTAGCAAGTGTTGGGAAGGGTGCGAAGCAATTGGGACTCTCACACACTGTTGGTAAGAGTGTAAATTGGTACAACCTCTTGGAAAACTCTTTGGCAGTGTCTAATAAAGTGGAGCATATGCTTACTCTGGGATCCAGCAATTCCACTCCTAGGTACGTATCCAACGTAAATGCATACATGTGATCACCAAACAACACGTACTAGAATGTTCAGAGCAGCACCCCAAATATTGGAATGGATAAATAAACTGTGGTAGATTCATTCAATGGAATATTATACAGCAACGAGGATGAACAATTCAAAGCTACCTACGACAATATAAATGAATCTCATAGTCATAAAAGTTGAGAGAGGGAGTTCCGTGATGGTCTAGTGGTTAGGGTTCTGGGCTTTCACTGCCGTGGCCCGGATTCAATCCCTGGTCAGAGAACTGAGATCCCACAAGCTGCATGGTGCAGCCTAAATAAATAAAAGTTGAGAGAAAGAAGCTCGGCATAAAAGAATACATGCTGTGTGATTCGATTTACATAAAGCTTAAAACAAGCAAAACTAATCAATCGTGTTAGGAGTTAGGATGGTGGTATTCTTGGTGGGGGAAGTGACTGAACAAAAACGCCAACACAGCGTCTGGAACGCTGGCAATGTTCTACTTCTTGATCTCAGTGCTGGTTACATGAGTGTATTCAGAACTCTGTGAAAGTTCATCAAGCTATATGTTTATTATTTGTGCACTTATCTGTACGTGTTGTACTTTAAAATTTTAATTAAAAAGAAACTTCATAGGGCTTCCCTGGTGGCTCAGTGGTTAAGAATCTGCCTCGATATACTCCAGGGAAGACGGCAGAAGAGTAAGACGCGGAGATCACCTTCCTCTCCACAGATACACCAGAAATACATCTACACGTGGAACAACTCCTACAGAACACCTACTGAACGCTGGCAGAAGACCTCAGACCTCCCAAAAGGCAAGAAACTCCCCACGTACCTGGAAGAGGGGATTAAGAGCGCTGCTTAAAGGAGCTCCAGAGACGGGCGTGAGCCGCGGCTAAAAGCGCGGACCCCAGAGACGGGCGGGAGACGCTAAGGCTGCTGCTGCCGCCACCAAGAAGCCTGTGTGCGAGCACAGGTCACTATCCACACCACGCTTCTGGGGAGCCTGTGCAGCCCGCCACTGCCAGGGTCCCGGGATCCAGGGACAACTCCCCCGGGAGAACGCACGGCGCGCCTCAGGCTGGTGCAAAGTCACGCCATCACGCTGGCCTCTGCTGCCGCAGGCTCGCCCCACACTCCGTGCCCCTCCCTCCCCCCGGCCTGAGTGAGCCGGAGCCCCCGAATCAGCGTCTCCTTTAACCCTGTCCTGTCTGAGCAAAGAACAGACGCCCGCAGGCGACCTACATGCAGAGGCGGGGCCAAATCGAAAGCTGAGCCCCAGGAGCTGTGAGAACAAAGAAGAGAAAGGGAAATCTCTCCCAACAGCCTCAGAAGCAGCGGATTAAACCTCCACAATCAACTTGATGTACCTCCATCTGTGGAATACATGAATAGACAACGAATCATCCCAAATTGAGAAGGTGGGCTTCGAGAGCAAGATCTATGATTTTTTCCCCTTTTCCTCTTTTTGTGAGTGTGTATGTGTATGCTTCTGTGTGAGATTTTGTCTGTATAGCTTTGCTTCCACCACTTGTCCTAGGGTTCTATACGTCCGGTTTTTTTTTGTTATTTTTTTTCTTAATAATTATTTTTTATTTTAATTATTTTA
>NW_021703779.1:100221550-100345768 GCF_005190385.1 Monodon monoceros | reverse complement strand
TCTTTCCTTCTTTCTTTATTTCCTTCCTTCCCTCCGTTAGACAACGAATCATCCCAAATTGAGGAGGTGGACTTTGAGAGCAAGATTTATGATTTTTTTCCCCTTTTCCTCTTTCTGTGAGTGTGTATGTGTATGCTTCTGTGTGAGATTTTGTCTGTATAGCTTTGCTTCCACCATTTGTCCTAGGATTCTATCTGTCCGTTTTTAAAATTTTTTTTTCTTAATAATTATTTTTTATTTTAATAACTTTATTATATTTTACTTTATTTTAATTTACTTTATCGTCTTTCTTTCTTTCTTTTTTCCTTCCTTCCCTTTCTTCCTTCCTTCCTCCCTCCATCCCTCCATCCCTCCCTCCCTCCCTCCTTTTTCTTTCTTTGCTTCTTTCCTTCATTCCTTCTTTCCTTCTTTCTTTCTTCCTTCGTTTCTTTCTTTCTTTCTTTCTACTTATAATTCTTTCTTTCTACTTTTTCTTCCTTTTATTCTGAGCCATGTGGATGAAAGGCTCTTGGTGCTGCAGCCAGGAGTCACTGCTGTGCCTCTGAGGTGGGAGAGCCAACTTCAGAACACTGGTCCACAAGAGACCTCCCAGCTCCACATAATATCAAACGGCGAAAATCTCCCAGAGATCTCCATCTCAACGCCAGCACCCAACTTCACTCAATGACCAGCAAGCTACAGTGCTGGACCCCTATGCCAAACAACTAGCGAGACAGGAACACAACCCCACCCATTAGCAGAGACGCTGCCTAAAATCATAATAAGCCCACAGGCACCCCAAAACACACCACCAGACATGGACCTGCCCACCAGAAAGACAAGATCCAGCCTCATCCACCAGAACACAGGCACTAGTCCCCTCCACCACGAAGCCTACACAACCCACTGAACCAACCTTAGCCACTGGGGACAGACACCAAAAACAACGGGAACTACGAACCTGCAGCCTGCAAAAAGGAGACCCCAAACACAGTAAGATAGGCAAAACGAGAAGACAGAAAAACACACAGCAGATGAAGGAGCAAGATAAAATCCCACCAGACCTAAGAAATGAAGAGGAAATAAGCAGTCTACCTGAAAAAGAATTCAGAATAATGATAGTAAAGATGATCCAAAATCTTGGAAATAGAATAGACAAAATGCAAGAAACATTTAACAAGGACCTAGAAGAACTAAAGATGAAACAAACAACGATGAACAACACAATAAATGAAATGAAAAATACTCTAGATGGGATCAATAGCAGAATAACTGAGGCAGAAGAATGGATAAGTGACCTGGAAGATAAAATAGTGGAAATAACTACTGCAGAGCAGAATAAAGAAAAAAGAATGAAAAGAACTGAGGACAGTCTCAGAGACCTCTGGGACAACATTAAACGCACCAACATTCGAATTATAGGGGTTCCAGAAGAAGAGAAAAAGAAAGGGACTGAGAAAATATTTGAAGAGATTATAGTTGAAAACTTCCCTAATATGGGAAAGGAAATAGTTAATCAAGTCCAGGAAGCACAGAGTCCCATACAGGATAAATCGAAGGAGAAATACGCCAAGACACATATTAATCAAACTATCAAAAATTAAATACAAAGAAAACATATTAAAAGCAGCAAGGAAAAAACAAATAACACACAAGGGAATCCCCATAAGGTTAACAGCTGATCTTTCAGCCGAAACTCTGCAAGCCAGAAGGGAGTGGCAGGACATACTTAAAGTGATGAAGGAGAAAAACCTGCAACCAAGATTCCTCTACCCAGCAAGGATCTCATTCAGATTTGATGGAGAAATTAAAACCTTTACAGACAAGCAAAAGCTGAGAGAGTTCAGCACCACCAAACCAGCTTTACAACAACAACAAAAAAACTACAGGCCAATATCACTGATAAACATAGATGCAAAAATCCTCAACAAAATACTAGCAGACAGAATCCGACAGCACATTAAAAGGATCATACACCATGATCAAGTGGGGTTTATTCCAGGAATGGAAGGATTCTTCAATATATGCAAATCAATCAACATGATACACTATATTAACAAATTGAAGGAGAAAAACCATATGATCATCTCAATAGATGCAGAGAAAGCTTTTGACAAAATTCAACACCCATTTGTGATAAAAACACTGCAGAAAGTAGGCATTGAGGGAACTTTCCTCAACATAATTAAGGCCATATATGACAAACCCACAGCCAACATCGTCCTCAATGGTGAAAAACTGAAACCATTTCCACTAAGATCAGGAACAAGACAAGGTTGCCAACTCTCACCACTCTTATTCAACATAGTTTTGGAAGTTTTAGCCACAGCAATCAGAGAATAAAAGGAAATAAAAGGAATCCAAATCGGAAAAGAAGAAGTAAAGCTGTCACTGTTTGCAGATGACTTGATACTATACATACAGAATCCTAAAGATGCTACCAGAAAACTACTAGAGCTAATCAATGAACTTGGTAAAGTATCAGGATACAAAATTAATGCACAGAAATCTCTGGCATTCCTATACACTAATGATTAAAAATCTGAAAGTGAAATCAAGAAAACACTCCCATTTACCATTGCAACAAAAAGAATAAAATATCTAGGAATAAACCTACCTAAGGAGACAAAAGACCTGTATACAGAAAATTATAAGACACTGATGAAAGAAATTAAAGATGATACAAATAGATGGAGAGATATACCATGTTCTTGGATTGTGAAAATGCAAATCAAAACTACAATGAGATATCATCTCACATCATCTCACAACAGTCAGAATGGCCATCATCAAAAAATCTAGAAACAATAAATGCTGGAGAGGGTGTGCAGAAAAGGGAACACTCTTGCACTGCTGGTGGGAATGTGAATTGGTACAGCCACTATGGAGAACAGTATGGAGGTTCCTTACAAATAGAACTACCATATGACCCAGCAATCCCACTACTGGGCATATACCCCGAGAAGACCATAATTCAAAAAGAGTCATGTACCAAAATGTTCATTGCAGCTCTATTTACAATAGACTGGAGATGGAAACAACCTAAGTGTCCATCATCGGATGAATGGATAAAGAAGATGTGGCACATATATACAATGGAATATTACTCAGCCATAAAAAGAAACGAAATTGAGCTATTTGTAATGAGGTGGATAGACCTAGAGTCTGTCATACAGAGTGAAGTAAGTCAGAAAGAGAAAGACAAATACCGTATGCTAACACATATATATGGAATTTAAGAAAAAATAATGTCATGAAGAACCTAGGGGTAAGACAGGAATAAAGAGAGACCTACTAGAGCATGGGCTTGAGGATATGGGGAGGGGGAAGGGTAAGCTGTGACAAAGCGAGAGAGAGGCAGGGACATATATACACTACCAAACGTAAGGTAGATAGCTAGTGGGAAGCAGCCACATAGCACAGGGAGATCAGCTCGGTGCTTTGTGACCGCCTGGAGGGGTGGGATAGGGAGGGTAGGAGGGAGGGAGATGCAAGAGGGAAGAGATATGGGAACATATGTATATGTATAACTGATTCACTTTGTTATAAAGCAGAAACTAACACACCATTGTAAAGCAATTATACTCCAATAAAGATGTAAAAAAAAATTGTACTCCAATAAAGATGTTGAAAAATATATATATAACCTGCATTTGCAAACAAATGCTTCAGAAGCAGTTAAAAAAAAAAAAAGAATCCACCTCCCAACGCAGCGGACATGGGTTTGAGCCCTGGTCCAGGGCGATCCCACATGCTGCAGAGCAACTAAGCCCGTGCGCCACAACTACTGAGCCCACGTGCCACAACTACTGAAGCCCACGCACCTAAAGCCCGTGCTCTGCAACAAGAGAAGCCAATGCAATGAGAAGCCCGCGCACCGCAAGGAAGAGTAGCCCCCACTTGCTGCAACTAAAGAAAGCCCGCGCGCAGCAACTAAGACCCAACGCAGCCAAAAATAAATAAATGAAAATGAAATTCCCTTTAAAAAAAAAAAGAAACTTTACAGTGTGTGGTAGGCAAAATAATGCCCCCTTAAATTGTCTACACCCTAATCCCCAGAACCTGTGACTATGTTACATTATATGGCAATGGGAATTAAGGTTGCTAATCAGCCTACTTTAACATAAGGAGAGTATCCTGGATTATCCAGGTGGGCACAACGTAGTCACAGGGGTCCTTAAAAGTGGAAGGGGGAAGCAGAAGAGAGAGTGAAAGAGACATAGATGAAGATGGTCCAAGAGAGATGCTATTTTTTTATATTTATTTATTTGGCTATGATGGGTCTTAGTTGCAGCATGCAGGATCTTTAATTGCTGCATGTGGGATCTAATTCCCCGACCAGGGATCGAACCCAGGCCCCCTACATTAGGAGCACGGAGTCTTAGCCACTCGACCACCAGGGAAGTCCCGAGAGATGCTATATTATTGGCTTTGAAGATGGAGGGAAGGGCCACAAGCTGAGGAATATGAGCAACCTCAAGAATCTGGAAAAGACAAGGAACTAGATTCTCTCCTAGAGCCTCCAGGGAGCAACTCAGTCCTGCCATCACCTCAGTTTTAGTCCAGTGAGACCTCTGTTGGACTTTTAACCTACAGAACTGTAAGATAATAAATTTGTGTTATTTTAACCCCCCAAATTTGTGGTAATTTGTTGCAGCAGTAATAGGAAACTAATACAGGCGGTGTGGGGAGAGATCAGGTGTTCAGTTTTGGACATGTTCAGAGAATCTGAATGTGTTAGACATCTAAGTGGAGATGTCAAAGTAGGCAGTTGGATATATGTCTGGAATTCAGAGGAGATGTATGGACTGGTGATATAAATTTTGGAGTTGTCAGCAAAAAGAGAAAATCCACAAGAACAGATGAGACTAACAGAGGAGTGAGCGTAGATAGAAAAGGGGTCTAAGGACTGAGCCCTGGAACACCCAACTCTGACGACTGAAATACAGCAGTTGTTTAAAGCTAGCAAGCACTCCAAAACAGGCATACACCAAGATGTAAATGCAAAGCTAAGTAGGAGTTCAGAGGCAGATAGATACTTAAGCTAGGCTTGTACGAGTGGGCAGGTGCTGGAGGCAAGAGTGAGTAACAGATCCCAAATACAGGGAAATAGCCTTGGCAACAGGAATTAGGAACACAAGCATATGCTTGGCAACAGAAGTGAGACAATTTAAGAACGGAGCCTGGATAATATATTCTAGACGTCAGCAAAAATGGGTCCTTGGCCCTGAGCCAGCTTTCTGCCTTGGGTTTCTATTGCATCCTTAACTTGGTTCCTGCCTGCTGGGGATGTCTGTGTCTCTCTCTGGCTTATCATTTGCCCTTCTCTCCCATTTCACCTCCTTCTTCCTTAATTGCACATAATAGAGATATAATATGTTCAATTGATACTAACACTTTTTTTCACATTTTAACACCTCTGAAATCAAGATACATCTTAAAATTGATAGTGTGTCATAGTTCAATTGGCAGCATTTTTTTCTTTCTTTGTATATAAAATAATGGTTTTAGATTCGATGGTATCTTAAATTTGATGAAATACAAACCCTTTATCATTTAGAGCAATATTTTTCTTTTTATTGAGATATAGGCTTGGGTTGGGAAATATCTCTGCAAGGTATGCCTCACCAGGGAAATGTCAATTCTAATCACCCTGGGACAGCTTTTGGAGCTTTTTCTTTTTCTTGAAGCTGCTGCTCTTGCTGGCAGCAGCCTCTTCAGGTCCACTGCTGAGTGGCTCCTCCTTGGAAGAGAATTTCCTCTTTTTCTTTTTCTTTTCTTTTTTTTACATTTTCAGTACATTAAATTTACTCATAAAAACATTCTAAAATGTACAATTTTTCCTTTTTAACAAAGTATAATAAAACATTTAAAAACCCCAAAACAGAATACTTGACATTTACAAGAGAATTTCCTCTTTTTCTTGAGGACACTTGTTTCCTACCTCTTTAGGGTCACTAATTGGTTCCTTTTTGGGGAAAGATTTCTTCATCTTGTAAAGACTTCCACTGCCAGCTGTCTCTTCAAGATCACTACTAACCAGCTCCTCCATGGAAAAAGATTTTTCTTGGGTTTGGAGAAAGAGACAGATTCCATTCCATTCTCCTGAGGAGCCCCCTGGGGCTTTTGCTGAGCAATATTTTTCAAGTTTTGCATTTCTTTTAATCTGAGGGGCTGAATTTCAATAAAATATAATTTACATAAAATAATATTTGCCAATTTTAAGTGTACAATTCAATGAGTTTACACAAATGTCTGCAGTCATGCAACCACCACCACAATCATGATAAAGAGCATTTTTTATAATTCCAAAAAGTTCCCTGGAGCCCTTCTGCAGTCAATCCCTTCTCCCCACCCCCGACGCCCCCTGGCAATCATTGATCTGCTTTCTCTCACTATGGTTTTACCTTTTCTGGAATTTCATATCAACGAGATCATACAGCATGTATTCTCTTTGTGTCCTGATTCTTTCACTCAGCATAATCGTTTTGAGATTCACTCATGTGGATGGACGTATCGGTTCATTTTTATTGCTGAGTAGTATTTCGATCTATGGATGTGCCACATTTTGTTTATGCATTAGCCGGTTGACAGATATTTGGGTTGTTTCCAGTTTGGGGCTATTATAAATAATGCATAATTAGCCTTTTTAAAAGCGGGAAGGAGGGCAATCCCATCTAAAGCAAGCTGGGTTTTATTTTATTTTCTCCTCCCTGCGGGGCATCAGTACCATGATAGGTTCCTTTTACTTTTAAAAACGGTGATGAAAACAAATCTCATACATTTTGGTTATAATGATCCTTTAATGTCAGTGTTCTGTGCGTGTTTATTAAGTGTCTGAATCCTAATCAATATAAGGAAAAAAACCTCTAAAGACTCTGAAAGGACACTTCACAACCAATGATAGAAAATACAAGTCGTTCCCCTAGTGAGGTAAACTTTGGATCACATCGGGTTTATCTGAGGAAAACAAAGCCCGCAGAAAGTATCTTTAGATCTGAAAAACACTACACTTTCAAGATTAAGGATTCCATTTACTTACAAATAGGAACCCTGAAACACCTACGACTCCAGACCTCCCGGCCAGAAGCAGCGAGCGGGGGCTGCTCTTCCTTGCGATGCGCGGGCTTTTCATTGCAGTGGCCTCTCCTTTTGCGGAGCACGGGCTCTAGGTGCGCGGGCTTCAATAGTTGTGGCGCGTGGGCTCAGTAGTTTTGGCTCGTGGGCTCTAGAGCGCAGGCTCAGTAGTTGTGGCATACGGGCTTAGTTACTCAGTGGCATGTGGGATCTTCCCAGACCAGGGCTCGATCCCGTATCCCCTGTATTGGCAGGTGGATTCTTAACCATGCGTCACCAGGGAAGCCCGAGTAAATGCTTTGTATGCCGGGATTTGTAGTCCGTGAAATACTCGTCCCAGCCAAGATGGCGGAGTTGCTAATGACGTGCCCCGAGGGAGTCTGGGTCGCAAGGGGATTGGGCGGTGCGGGGATTCCGCGGGCGGGAAGCTAAGACCAGGCGTCCTGAAGTCTCGCGAGATCCTGGCGGGGCCCAAAGGAAAGCAGGGTTCCGCTTAGAAGGAGGGGCGTCCGTTGGGGGCGGAGTTCTGTTCGGAGTGGGCCGGGAGTCGTTAGGTGCCGGCGTAGTGGCGTTTAGGCCGAGCTACCGCGATGAGGAGCGAAACCGTGGCCATGAAGGAGGAGAAGGAGCATAGGCCTAAGGAGAAGCGAGTAACCCTCTTGACTCCCCCGGGGGCCACAGGCAGCGTCTGTGGGGCTTCGGGGGACGGCATCAAAGCGGAAGATAAGCAGGATCGGAACAAGGAGAAGAAAGAGGCGTTGAGCAAGGTGACTGGCCGGCTGTCGGCCCAGGAGAGGGCGGGACCGTTCTGCCACCCGTGGAGGATGGTTGGGAAGGGGCTGCCTTCTTCCTCTCCCAGTCTCTTCCTCTGTTTCTTCACTTGAGTGAAAATCGCATCACCCTGTCTCATCCACTCGCCAGAAATGGGGGAGCCCCTCCCCGCCGAGCCCCGGGATTGGAGTGAGGGAGGGCGGGGGGATTCCCAGACAAGAAGGGTTTAGGTCAGAGCTGTGAGATAATAATGGGAGGGGGAGCGATAGTGAAAAGAATGAGGAATTGGAGGGGAATTATTGAATAGTGAAGAGGCCATCAAGGGTGGGAGTAGTTTGTGATAGGAAAATTAATAGGGGCTAGTTGAGGGAGTGGGTGGGTGGGGGATATTATGGTCTGGGGGCCAGATCGGGTGCATCCTTATTTGGGGAGCAATGAGGGAATTTGTGGTATTCCTTAGAATTTTGAATTCTTTATGCTGATTGAGTAAGGATTTTATTTTAGGATGTGTTGGATGTGGTAGGGAAACATTAATAAATCAAGAATTCATGACACCCACAAAAGACCAGGGTTGGTTTACTAATTTCTTACCACTGCTGAAAATGGGTGATAGAAAATGAGGCGAAGACCTAGTAAACTGTGGGGCTTCAGGTTAACAGAACCTGAGATTTTCCTTGCTCCAGGCAGTTCTCGTTTTTGAGAGTTGGTGTTTTCTTTAACTACGTTACTATTATGTTTGACTAATCATTCTGAGCTTTCTGAACATTCTCTTGGGTTTTTATAAGTGATCTCATCTTTTAAAGGCCAACTTTCTTCAGGGACAGTGATTCAGGTTTGACAGAAAATTGATTTGTACTAATTTTATTTTCTTTATTCATTTCTTAAGGTGGTAATACGGAGATTACCGCCCACTTTGACCAAGGAGCAGCTTCAGGAACATCTTCAGCCTATGCCTGAGCATGATTATTTTGAGTTTTTTTCTAATGATACTAGGTAAAATAAATAAATAAAGAGGGAGGGGGTAAATGAAAAAGGTTTCTTCCATTCTTTTTAATCCTACTAATGTTTTCCATTTGATTTTTGAGCCTATCTTTTTAACATATGCATACTTGTAATTCAGTCAGACACCTGCAAGCACATTGACATAATTGCTTTCTTCCCTGCAGCCTGTATCCTCATATGTATGCCAGAGCATACATCAACTTTAAAAACCAGGAGGACATTATTTTGTTCAGGGATCGTTTTGATGGTTATGTATTCCTTGACAATAAAGGTAAGTCCTTTTAACTGAGGGGGGTGGTTTCTTTGTCATTTGTATGTTTAAGACAATGTGTGTATCACAGTGTTTTCTCGGTGCCTTCATGGCATTTCTAAAATCCTGGGTGATAAGATGAGCAACATTTAAAGAGTTTTACACATTTGATAAGCTTATGACAGCCTTATAAATAGATAATATGACTTTTTACAGTCCTCAGGTATTTGTATTAACCTGTTATTTCTGTAGTTTGATCAACTGAATGAAATTGCCACAGTTTTCTCCTCCTGTGACTTCCTTTGCCCGGTATTAGATGATCTATTGTTTTGAGTATTTACTAGTTTTAACAGTGATACTGATAAATGACTCTTTAAACTTGTATGACAAATTTTAAATATTTACTTCTCATCTTGCTTCAAGGACTAACACTTATTTAAGTCAGATTCTTTATGTCAATAGTTGCCAGCTGGAGTACTGTTTAACATTCTAAGTTGTATATAATTAAAACATTGAACTTGATGATTTCCCACTTTGTATCCAGGAGTTTATAGGGAAGAAAAACTTCTGCCTTAACTCTCATTTTATTATCTGCTGCTTGCAACATTTAGTCAGAGAATGTCCATGCTTCCATTTGCCACTTTTCTTTTGGCTTTGTAATCATAGGTGAATGATGTGTCTTTTTGTTAGGTTATGTTTTTTCAGTATTAGTTCAAAGTTGGTAAAAAGGAAATCTTTGTCAGGAAATATGCCAGTAGAAGTTGAAGGATTGCTACTGTGTTTGTCCAGCTTTTATTAATCCCCTCAAACCAGCTACTTCTCCACTCCAAGTTTATTCCAGTAGATAGCAGTGATTTCCTGGAAATCTGAGTTGTGTTTAACTTTTTTCCTCTCTTTTTTATCCCTTACATTTAAACAAGTGAAGGATTTTGTTAATTTACTGCTTTTTAATATCTTGTTCATCTAGACTTAGTAATACTTTCACACTTTATATCCTCATCACCAAATGCTTAGACAACCAGTCTCTAACCTTATAGGATTTTCCATTTTTTTCCACTTTCTGTATAATTTAATAGTCTTATATTGCCATGAAATTAATCTTTTTGAAAATAGTGACTTAAGATAGCAGTTGTGAACAAAAGTCCAAATTCCTTTGTCTGGTAGTCAGCATCTTCCATAGTTTGGCCTCACTTCTGTTTTTTTCAGCCTGTCTTCCACAATTTCCTTCTGTTTCAGTCTGGTTTATCTGTTCCTTCTCAAATGTATCAGTTATTAAGGTAATATGATTCTGCATTCACTAGGATTTCTAAAACCTTGTTTCCTGTGTGACTGCTTTGTGATGCCTAATGGTCAATTCTAATAATTTATCCTGGCTTATGTTTACATGCCAAAGATCTAAGGATGGAATTTTTTTTTTTTTTTTTTTTTGCGGTACGCGGGCCTCTCACTGCTATGGCCTCTCCCGTTGCGGAGCACAGGCTCCGGACGCGCAGGCCCAGCGGCCATGGCTCATGGGCCCAGCCGCTCCCTGGCATGTGGGATCCTCCCGGACCGGGGCACGAACCCGCGTCCCCTGCATCGGCAGGCGGACTCCCAACCACTGCGCCACCAGGGAAGCCCAGGATGGAATTTTATACCTTGTATGACATTATTCTATAGCAGGGATCTGGTGTATTTTTCCAGTAGTCACTTGGGTTTTTTTTTTAATTGAGATATAACTCACATACCATAAAATTCAATGGTTTTTAGTATATTCACAAGTTTTGTAACCATTACCACTATGTAATTCCAGAATGTATACATCACTTCAAAAAGAATCCTGTATTCATTAGCAGTCATCTCCCATTCTCTTCTCCCGCTAGACCCTGGCAACCACTGATCTAACTATGGATTTCCTTATTCTGGACATTTCATATGAACTGAATCATACAATATGTGGCCTTTTGTGACTGCCTCTTTTACTTAGTATGTTTTCATCCATGTTATAGTATGTATCATTACCTCGTTGCTTTTTTTGGTTTTTTGCATTATTAAAAATTGTGGTAAAATGCACAAATAAAATTTACCATCTTAACCATTTTTAAATGTGCAGTTCAGTAGTGTTGAGTACATTCACATTGTTCTGCAACCAATCTCTAGAACTTCTTCTTGTAAGGCTGAAACTCTACCTGTTAAACAACTCCCCATTTCTCCCTCTCCCAGCCTCTTGCAACTACATTCTACCTCTGTGAACCACCCTTCTGTCTATGAAGTTGACCATTCTAGGTACCTCATATAAGTGGAATCATAGTATTTGACTTCTAGTGACTAGCTTATTTCACTTAGCATAATGTCCTCAAGGTTAATCCATGTTGTAGCATGTGTCAGAATCTCCTTTTCCATTGTATGTATATACTTCATTTTCTTTATCCATTCATCTGTTGAGGGACATTTGGCTATTGTGAATAATGCTGCTATGAATGTACAAGCATCTGTTCAAGTCTCTGCTTTCACTTCTTTTGAGTACATACCCAAAAGTGGAATTGCGGGGTCATATGGTAATTCTATTTTTAGTTTTTTTGAGGAACCACCATACTGTTTTCCATAGTGGCTGCACCATTTTATATTCCCACCAGCAATGCATGAAGGTTCTAATTTCTCCATGTCCTTGCCAACACTTGCTATTTTCTGGGGTTTTTTTCCCCTTTAATAGTAATCATTCTGACAGGTATAAGATGGTATTTCATTGTGGTTTTGATTGGCATTTCCCTAATGATTAGTGAGGTAATAGTTTAATCTTTTCATATGCTTGAGCACATAGCATCTTTTCATTTGCTTATTGGCCATTTGTATACCATCTCTGGAGAAATGTCTATTCGAGTCCTTTGAACATTTTTTAATCAGATTATTTGGGGGGTTTTTTGTTGAGTTGTAGGAGTTCTTTATGTATTCTGTATATTGACCCCTTATCAGATATATGATTTGCAAATATTTTCTCCAATTCTATAGGCTTCCTTTTCTCTCTGTTGATTATGTCCCTAGATGCACAGAAGTTCTTAATTTTTTAAAAAATTTATTTATTTTATTTATTTTTATTTTTGGCTGCGTTGGGTCTTTGTTGCTGGGCACAGGCTTTCTCTAGTTGTGGCAAGTGGAGCTGCTCTTCATTGTGGTGCGCGGGCTTCTCATTGCGGTGGCTTCTCTTGTTGCGGAGCATGGGTTCTAGGCGCACGGGCTTCAGTAGTTGTGGCTCGCGGGCTCTAGAGCACAGGCTCAGGAGTTGTGGTACACAGGCTTAGTTGCTCCGCGGCATGTGGGATCTTCCCGGACCAGGGCTCGAACCCGTGTCCCCTGCATTGGCAGGTGGATTCCCAACCACTGTGCCACCAGGGAAGCCCCATAAGTTCCTAATTTTGATGTAGCACAGTTTATCTATTTTTCACTTTTGTTGCCTGTGCTTTTGGTGTCTCCTGGTGTATTTTTTAATAACAGCTTTACTGAGATATAATGCATATGCCATAAAATTCACCCTTTTAAAGTGTACTGTTCAGTGTTTTTTAGTATATTCACAGAGTTGTGCAGCTGTCGCCACAATCTAATTTTAGAACACATTTCTCTAAAGAGAAACCTCGTACCCATTAGCTGTTACTCCTTATCTCTAGACAAGCACTAACCTACTTTCTATCTGTAGCTTTACCTGTTCTAGAGATTTCTGATGTATATTTTTGCACTTATAAAAAATCAATTTTATTAAGGTATAATTTACATATTAAAATGCATCCATTTTATGTGTGCATTTGGTGACTTTTGACATATTTATACCCCTGTATAATCAGTATTGTGATCTGGTTTGTTTGTTTGTTTGTTTGTTTGTTTTGGCCATGCTGCATGGCTTGCAGGATCTTAGTTCCCCCACTAGGGATTGAACCTAGGCCCCTGCAATGAAAGTGCCGAGTACTAACCACTGGACTGCCAGGGAATTCCCTCTGATGTATTTTTTAAATGAAAATTAGTTTGTAGATTTTTTTCCCCCACATATCACAATATCACACTTAGAAGTTGAATTTAAATGAGTATTTTAATTCCCTCCCATATCTTTTCACTAAGTTATCAGTATGAACTGGGGGCTCCTTTGGTAACATGTTGATTTTAGTTGTGCCAATGTGATTTATGCCTGTTGGGAGACCTATTCAGACCACTGTCATCAAAGGAAGCCTAGAGAGTGGTGGGTTGAGTCTCTTGTATCCACTTTTGACCTTTTCTTTCTTACAACAAGTATGCTATTTTTTCTAAACAGGTCAGGAATATCCTGCCATAGTAGAATTTGCACCTTTTCAAAAAGCTGCAAAAAAGAAGACTAAGAAAAGAGATACTAAAGTTGGGACTATCGATGATGGTACAGTATAGCTCTAGTTATGTAATGCTAATGCCATGTTTTTTTTAATTTAATTTTTATTTTATATTGGAATATAGTTGATTTACAATGTTGTGTTAGTTTCAGGTGTACAGCAAAGTGATTCTGTTAGACATATACATATATTCATTCTTTTTCAGGTTCTTTTCCCATATGGGTTATTACAGAATATTGAGTAGAGTTCCCTGTGTTGTATATATAGTAGGGCCATGGGTTTTTTAAAAATATTACCTTTGTGGGAATTAAGTGGACTCCAATCTTTTAAATTAAGAAAACATAGGAAATAAAGTTCATGAGAAATGTAATTCACTGATGAAAGCTTTGCTTGTTAGAATGGAGGTGGGTTTCCTCTAGTTTTCACTCTCTTTGGCTAATGGCTTTTCATCCCTTCACCATTAAGCAATATATTTTGACTGTTGAGTAGTAAATCACCTTAGGTATATTAGAAGACAATGGGAAAAAATCAGATGTTTCAAATTACAACTCCTTGAGGCCTCTTACCATTTTTATGATTATTTATTTGACTTTTGGTTTCCATTTTTATAAAGAGGAAGCGTTATCATTGAGCGCTGTGATGGAAAATTTTCTATACTTGAGTAACTTAATATAAAGTATCTGTAGTGGCCAGTCCTGTTTTCTAGGCTTTGAATATGCAGTTAACTGCACACATAGTAATTACATTGAACTGAAATACTAGAACTAAAAGACTGAAATAATTGCCGTTTACGGTAAACTGGATCCAGATTTTGAGATCTCTGTAATGTGGTTGTGTTGGCTAAGGACTTAGCTGCAATATTTTATATCAGATGGGCATTTTAGAATCAACTAGTTTGGTTTCCATTATTTATTACTATAATGGGTATTTTATAAGGAAAACACAGAAAAGACTCAACACACAGCTGCTTATTGATTATATAATAGATTCAGACCGTGAAGACTAGATCAAGTGACATGCTCCACAGTGCATGCTCCAGATACAACATAATGACTCAGATGTGTTACCCTTTCTGATGTCGGAGGCATCTAGGAAAGAATTGCAGAAGTTACTATCACCTCTAGTGCCACATCTAGGACATCTGCCCTCATTTATCTGTTTAGAACACCTGATTTTCATATGCTGAGTTTAATTAAAGTGAGGTGTACTGATGCAGAAACTGCTTACATGCTATAAATGATAGTCTCTGAAGGTCCCATAACTATAGCTTGCAGTTCTCCCATAGATAATATTTCCTATTTTGTTTAAAGTCTGCTATGTTTTCTATTTACTTAAACAATTATTTAGATCCAGAATATAGAAAATTTTTGGAAAGTTATGCTGCAGATAATGAGAAAATGACATCTACTCCAGAGACACTGCTAGAGGAAATAGAAGCAAAAAATAGAGAATTAATAGGTAAGTGGGCAAAAGGAATTAAGGGCAACAGCTTTTTCATCAGGAGACCTGTCAGACTCCCACTTCTGTCACTTGCTAGCTGTTTGACCATGGGAAAGGCACTAACTTCTTTAAGACTCTGTTTGTTCTACTATAAAGTGCAGATAATACCTGCCTCACAGGATTATGAGAATGCATTGATAAGATGGGAAAAATTCTGACTTATTTAGTGCCACACAAATGTAACAGAAGTATAAAAAGTTTGAAGACTCATATAGGACCTTAAGATGTTGGTAAGCCTTTGAAGATCAATTGGTGTTTTCTAGTAATAAGTTCATATTCCTAAAAAAAATTTTGACCTGAAAATGTCAAAAAATGAAGTTAGTTACTGCAAAATTGAAAACCACTTGAGAAATTCTAGCTTGGATATTGGTTTTAGTAGTAAGTTGTCACTACTATATCAGCTCTAAACATAAGCATAGCCTCTGACCCAGGATTTCCACTCCTAGGAATTTATCCTAGGAAGGAAGTATGCTTTTCAAAAAGCTAGCTACAAGGTTAGATAGCATTGTTCAGAATATTGAAGAATGAGTTAAATATTCTTCTAAAACTTGGTTTTTATTAATGGATACATAGTATAAGCCCATCTCTGATACTCTCCATAGAATAAATTTCCAGAAGTGGAATTATGGGGTCAAAAGTATTAGATATTTTTAGCCCCTTACCCCAGTTTCTTCCTGGTTGAGCAAATTTATACTCCCATCTGTAAAACAAGAGAATGTCCTTTGCACTTTATTCTCACTGACCGGGAATTGCTCTTTTTAATAATTGTTTTATTGTTTTAATTTGAATTTCTTAACTTTTAAAAAATTATTTTAAACCTTCAGAATCGAAATAGAATACTGTAAAACTTCTTTCCAATAATATAGTTGTGAACTTACTGTTTAAGGGGTGTAGTTTTCCCACCTTGGGTGGTTGGCAGGGAATGTCAGAAAACGGAATCCTTTCTAGGGGTTGATTAAGTATTATTAATAATCTGTTTACATTTATGTAGCTAAAAAGACAACCCCACTTTTGAGCTTCCTGAAAAACAAGCAGGTAAACCTTTTGTTTTTATAGTTCTCTCAATACTTCTATTTCATTGGTTTGCATTCTGTGAATATAAGAGCATTGGGATCCTATAGGAGAGATAGCTGCTTTTTCTACCATTATTCTTAAAAGAGTTGGCTCATTGGCCTCACTCTCTGGCCTTCTCCTTCACTCTGATTGTTGGACCAAAGATTCACTCTGCAAAACCAGGGAGTCCTTAGCTTGCTCCAGAGACACTCTCTTGATTTCCTGAAAGCCTCTGGATAATGTAGTAAGGCAGCATTGGGAGACTCTGATATTAGCAGGCCCTGGTCTTTATTCTCTCTCATATTTTGAGTGGGGTGGTGAGGGGGTTAAGGAGATAGAAAATGGGAAGGAAAGATGATACAGTTCAGTGGGTGCCCACCATACCTTCAAGACTAAGTTTTTGGTGGCAGTTATCTTGTTTGAAGGTTTGTGTTGATGTTTCTTTCTAGAGGATGAGAGAAGAAAAGAGAGAAGAAAGAAGGAGGCGAGAAATAGAAAGAAAAAGACAAAGAGAAGAAGAGAGGAGGAAGTGGAAAGAAGAAGAGAAACGAAAAAGAAAAGATATAGAAAAGCTAAAGAAGATAGACAGAGTTCCAGAAAGGGACAAATTAAAGGATGAACCAAAGATTAAGGTATGAAAATAACTTAAACTGACTGCATGTTGCTGAAATTTGCATGTACTGTATCTACTTCAAATATGCATGCATCTTGTGTTGGTGTAAACAGTTTTTTTGGTTTTGTTTTTGTCTTTTTTTGGGGGGGAGTGAATCAACAGAAGCCTTTCCTATAATAGTAATAGTATTCTTTTAATTTAAGATAATTTAAAAGATTAAGTAGTTTACATGGTATTCAGTGCAGATCTGTGTTATTTTTAATCATTGAAAATGTTCAATTTTGGATTATTATTTTCTCAATTCTTCATAAATAAGGGCTTAGGGCTGGCTGGCATGAATTATGGGTTTTATTCAGCTTTTCCTTCATTTTTGATACATGAAGTTGCCTCATCTGTTTGTTTTCCACTGTCCTCAGGTACACAGGTTTCTGTTACAAGCTGTGAATCAGAAAAATGTAAGGACCAAGTACATGATACAGAGCACCTAGTATCATGTCACACACACAGGTCTTAGTTAATAAGTCCTTTTGGTGGTGGTGGTAGTGTTACCTGTAGAAAACCCCTTCAGACTGACCTAAGTCTTCTTAAAAGCTGAGCCATTTTAAATTCCTACCTTAGAAGGAAGCTCAGATGACTTGCTGATGCTCTGCTGGGTACCCAGGAGCTTCAACAATATACAGCTAGAGGACAACCATGCCTAAAGAGCTCTTTCCCTTCTCTTCTTTTTATATGCCTCTCATAACTGGCTGCCTTGTGGGAGTACTAGGGATATACCCCCTGCATTATGTCCTTTCCCCTCTCACAGGATTCCCCACGTTACCTTCTTGCATCTGCCTGGGAATCTGTGAGCAGCAGATTCTGCTTAATATATTGCATGTAGGAAGAGGAAAACCTATAGAAAGATCCCAGCCTTGCTACTTCCCTTCTGAGGGCATGGCTTGGCAGCCCTTGCTTCAGCGAACTTCCTGGGGAAGTACTTGTACATAGTACTTCAGAGAAAGTCAGAGAAAATCTCACCGAGGTGATGGCAGGGTCTCCTTTTACCTCCTCAAAATTCAGCCGTTCACGTGGCTAGGGTTCCCCTAGGCTCTCCAGGACTCATTATTGGTGATAAGGGGCTTGGCGGCAGGGTGGGAGGTTCCCATCTTAATTCCTTCTAGCGATTTCTCTGTCCGCCATGCCACAAGTGACTTGACTTGCTATTTCTGTCAGCAAGGCAGAAGGTAGAGCCAGCCATGCTAGAGATATCCGTTAATGTTCTTATTAGAGTAATGAACATCTTGGCTTCTAACAAAGATGTTCATTAGAGAAATAAGAACACTTCCAGTGAAACCTGCACATGGTATCCTCACTTTACACTGGTGCCTTCTTAGTGTCCAGTTTGGACTCACCATTTGCAGTGGCTGTCTGTGTGCTGAAACACTTCATGCTTAAGTCTTGTGGTGCTTTGCCTCTTGCTTGGTGGCTTGTATGATGCCTTCACCCTGAGATGAAACTTTCTATGACGCCTTCACTCTGAGACTTGAAATTCTTCTATTTTGCCTAAAAATCTCTCTGAATATCCAACACTTGGGGGTATTCTAGAGAGATTTATAGAAGTGGCATGAGAAAGAAATTTTTGTTCGCAATTTGGACTTTATAAACCACTTTTAGTTTAGAATTGCATTCTGTCATATATATGACATTGAGCAGAATTCCTATTGAGTAGAGATGGAACTTCACAGTTCCATTGTATGAGGTATTTGGATTTTTAAATCAAATGCCAAATAATTTTTGCTTTTCATCTCTAATGATAATATGATTGTACCATCATAAGTACGTAACTACTCTCAGATTCAAGGCAAAATTATTCCTGCAATGGATCTCTCCTTTGGTGACCAAGGTATTTGTCATTATAATTACTACGTAAAAATAGTCCAGCAGTAATGATCTGCTTAGCATTTTAAATTCATAACCATATTTTCCTATCAAGTTATGCCAACATGCTGGGGCTACAGAAGGCATACTTGAAAGTGTACGTTGGTCTACTTAAAGGTTGACCCATTTAAGCCAAAGGAGTCTTGATCCTATTGCCACAAAGTGATTAAACCACTTCATTTGAGTGGATAACACTTTCACATTAATAGTGTCCTTTTAGCAAATTACTGCTCTCATGCACTAGTTGTTCACCTGAAAGTTTATGAGTACCTGCAGAGACGGGGGCCTTCTATAGCCTAAATTGAAAATATTTAGTATATTATTTTCTTTGGTAGAATCAGGAGACAATGTCCCACCCTTCAAAATAAACTTAAATTTGTTCTCTTTAAAGCTGCTCAAGAAGCCAGAAAAAGGCGATGAAAAAGAATTGGACAAAAGAGAAAAGGTCAAGAAATTGGACAAAGAGAATCTGAGTGATGAAAGAGCCAGTGGGCAGAGTTGTCCATTGCCCAAACGTTCTGATGGTGAATTTAAAGATGAAAAGCCTAAGAGGTCGGTAGTCGAGGGCTCTTTGGTACATTTGTTTTTGGTATTTTTCTAGGTGCTAGTTTTACTGCTACTTTCTGGACTTGTACCTGAATCAAGATACTTGGTTTTACGAGGTGTAGGGGGATGAGGAGGACAGGTTTCAAATATTTTAGTATCTTAATCTGGGTGAACGACTTTGGGGTTTTTTTTTTTTATTGTTTTTCAAAATACTAGTAGTTTTTTTTTAATGCTGCTCCAAAAGTTCAACCTCATTGTAGTGGCCAAGTCAGGATCAGAATGTTCCTGCATTTGTGATTAGAAGAACTTTGAGGGTGCATACTCAGATTTGTTTTTCACACAGACCTGAAGATGAGAGTGGCAGAGAATACAGGGAGAGGGAGCGGGATTATGAACGAGACCAAGAGCGCGCCCTGCGGGAAAGAGAGAGGCTGAAGCGGCAGGAGGAAGAGCGCCGCAGGCAGAAGGAGCGCTATGAGAAAGAGAAGGCTTTTAAAAGAAAGGAAGAAGAAATGAAAAAAGAGAAAGAAGCCCTTCGGGATAAAGGAAAGAAGCCTGAAAGTACAGAACCAGTAGGCAGCTCAGAAAAAACTGAGAAGAAAGAGGAAGTGGTTAAGAGAGATCGCATAAGAAACAAGGTGCTGCTTTTCGTTAAACTTATTTTCATGAGGATTTCTTTTTCTTTTCCTTCAAGTATAAAGGAAAGGGCTAGCTCGTTGTTCATTATAGAATTTTAGGGGAACTTTAACTACCTGCACCTTTTTTTCAGTCTTGGTGGGGTCCTTTTATTAACTTATTGTTAATAAGTTTGTGTATGTATTTCAAACACACACAAAAGTAGAGAGAACAGAGGAATAATGTGATGTACCTATCACCCAGCTTCAGCAATTATCACCTCATGGCCAATCTTCTTTCTACTCTAGCCTATCTTACTCCTACTGGATTATTTTCAAGCAAATCCTAGACAGATAATTTCTTCTTTAAATACGTCAATATTAAGAGTAAAGACTTTTTTTTTTGGCCACGCCCCGAGGTGGCATGCGGGATCTTAGTTCCCCAGCCAGAGATTGAACCCATACCCCCTGCAGTGGAAATGCAGAGTTTTAACCACTGGACTGCCAGGGAAGTCCCAAAGGCTTTTTTTCTTTTTCTTTTTCTTTTTCTTTTTATTTTTGTTTTTGTTTTTTTTTTTCCGGTACACGGGCCTCTCACTGTTGTGGCCTCTCCTGTTGTGGAGCGCAGGCTCCGGACGTGCAGGCCCAGCGGCCATGGCTCACGGGCCCAGCCGCTCCGCGGCATGTGGGATCTTCCCGAACTGGGGCACGAACCCGTGTCCCCTGCATTGGCAGGCGGACTCTCAACCACTGCACCACCAGGGAAGCCCAAGACTCTTTTTCTTAATAAAATAACCCTAATATCATTTTCACACCAGAAAAAAAAAACAAAACTGACAATAACTCCTTAGCATCCTGCCTACTCAGTGTTCAGATTTTCCCAATTGTCTCATTAACATCTTTTTTATAGGCTCTAAACAAGGTCCACAAACTGTATTTGCTTGAAATGTTCCCTTAAGTGTCTCTTAATCTAGACGATTCCTCCTCCTCTTGTTTTCCTACCATTTATTTGTTGCAGAATCCAGTTTGCCCTGTAGAGCTTCTAACAGTCCAGATTGGCTAATTACATCCCTGTGGTATCATTTAACATGTTCCTCTACCTTCTGTGTTTCCTTGAAAACCAGTAGTCATATCTAGAGCAGGGTCAGCAAATTTTTTCTGTCAAGGGCCAGATGGTAAATATTTCAGGCTTTGTGGGCCATGTGGTCTCTGTCACAACCGGTAAGCTTTGTAGGAAAGTAGGCATAGGCAACATGTAAAAGAATAAGCCTGGCTGTGTGCCAATCAAACTTTATTCACAAAAACAGGTGGCCCCTCATCTAGAGGCCTGAATATATTCAGACTCAATTGTTGGCAAGAATACTTGATAGATGGTGTTGTGCAGTTCCTACTGCATCATATCAGGAAGCATACAATGTCTGGGTATCCTTTTATTGTGACGTTAAGATTGATCAATAGTAATCGTATTATGGTTATGTGATAGGATGTCCTTGCTCTTAGGATGTCCTTGCTCTTAAGATACACAGGCTGAAATATTTAGCAATGAAGGGTCATGATGTCTGCACTTACTCTCAAATGGTTCTGCAAAAATATAATGTGTCTATATACGTGTATGCCTGCACACACTAGAGTCGGAAAAGGCACATGTGACAAAATGTTAACCATCGTGAATCTAGGAGAAAGGTATGAGGTATTTGTTGTACAAGTTTGGCAACATTTCTATAGATTAAAATTTTTTTAAGATAAAAAGTTGGAAAAACAACTGATCAATTAGTTCAGGTATTATAAGCCTGATCCATATATTATAAAAATTTTTATCAGCCTTTCTCCTAATAATTTTGTTTAGATGCGTTATTTCATAAGGCGGAGGAAAGGCAAGAAAAGCATTTGATCCTTTCCCTTTATTTACAGTATTCAGAGTAATGAGTTGGTGTCCCAGCAACTTGTAGGGGCTATCCATGAGTTTCGTTCCGTTTAGTCTTTAAGAACTTGTGGATTCAGAAATATTTGGTGTACTCCAACTTGTTACTCTCAGTTATTGTCCTTGTTGATGGATGTTTAAATTGTCCCATCTTTGCATAGTAGGAGCCCCATCATCTGTTTCTTTAAATGCTACGCAGCAGTCTCATTTGTTTTAACGTTTCATCTTGTTAAAATAGTGAAATATTTTGCTGGAATTATTCACTTGGGAATAATGCTTTAAGGCTAACTTTCATATGTCAGAGTGAAAGGGCAAGGAAGGTTCATGTCTTGTTTTATTGAATTTGAAAAAAGGCCTATACATTTAAGTTTTCCAGGGTCATACTGTCATAACCAAACACATTACTTGAACTGAGGGGTACCTGGTGACTTTATTGAGGATTATTTAGGAACCTGAGATCTAAAGTGCCACCTAGAGAGTCTCAAGCTAGGCTATTACCTTGTTAAACCCGAATTAAGAGACAGTCATATTTGTGCTAAGTTACAAGGGTCTGAGCTCATAACTTCAGGGAGGTCTTCATTTAAGACTTTGCATTCTTTATTATTTTTGTTTTTACTTCTAAAATTTTCTCAGGTGGTGGTGCATTTTAAAGTGAATTTACTGATGGGGAAGAGAGCCAGTGGCCATGGTTTCTAAGGAAAAACTATTCAAGCTGATTCAGTTCATCTTGAGATGGTTAAGAAAATTAGGCAGTAGACTTATCAAAAATTTACTCTAGGCATATAAAATAATACGTATTTTTAACTGTTGCTTAAAAAGTGAAATGGTTGTTTTTCTTTGTAGATAGGGGAAAGGAAGAGGGCAGTTTGAAGCAAATTAACCATCGGCACTTACTGTCATGTACTGTGCCCTCACATTTTGGTCTTGTGTGGGTTCTTTTTGGTATATGTCAATATATAACTTATGACTCTGAAAATCCCCTGTAAATGCTTAGTAGCAATGTTGTAACATTAACATTTCATTTTACTTTAGGATCGCCCAGCAATGCAGCTTTACCAACCAGGAGCTCGAAGCCGAAATCGACTCTGTCCCCATGATGACAGCACCAAGTCTGGAGATTCAACCATAGAAAAAAAGCAGGAAAGTGGTATTAGCCATAGAAAAGAAGGAAGCGAGGAGTGATAGGTCCAAATGGCCTTAGGTGTCCTGACTGTCTAGGCAGCCAAAGAGCACGAATTAAGCAATCCAGAAGTGCCTTCAGGGCAAAGGAATAGAGAGAGAGAAAGGGGGTCGCTGTGCTGGTGGGGTACACTGCAGAGGAGTATGTTTTGCGTCAAAGCAGGAGCCCGATTGCAGGTTCAGATTGGAAGTACAATTTCATTTTTTATTCAGTTCATACAAATTAATTTTAAAGTGTCAGACAAAGCTGAGGGAGAGGACATACATTGCAGTTTGCAGGCAGGAGACGTCAAGAGAGGACTTAATTAGGTATGACACGAGAAGAAGATACGGGAACTGGCTCTAAAATCAAAAGGTTTTGTTAATCCTGGCTTGAATTTTCTTAATTTCAGTGGAGCAGAGTCACTTTGAAGTCTTGTTCAGATCTAGTTATAGTCATTGTTGTTGATAACTGTTGACTTTGTGTAGTGTAGAAGCAACGAGCATGTAATTGTAATACAAGTACAGTGAAGGATATAACAGATTTTTGCTTCTGCAAAAATTTAAATAGTCATGTCTTGTCTATATCCTATGTCCTAAAGTTTTAGGATTAGTTTTAGGTTTTTGTTTGCTTACGTGAGCTTAGCATAAAAAAACCTTTTTTAACATCTCCTTTTGCCTTTAGCAATTTTTATATTACTAAAGCTTAACCCTTAGTTGGTGCTTGACAATCCAGTCTTTGTTTTATCTTAGGTCTCGAGCTGAGTGCCTACCGTCTCCAGGAAGGAAACTGCACCAATATTTGTTCCTGTTAAATAGCAACTTTTAATCTTAGTTTGTTTTGCGTCGATATCAATAAATATCAACATCACTCAAGTACGAAGCTAAGTGTTTATTAACTTTACAAAATAGCTGTTAGTTTTGAGAAATTAAGCTTTTGATACTTAATTAACCTTTTGGGAATTTTGAAAGTGGATGAATGATATTTGTTACTACCTTCACTAGCACTATGCCTATATTTTGCTCACCAAGAAGACCAAATCATGGTTCACCAGTCTTGTTCCATAAGAACCAAAATGTCTGGACAACATCCTTGAGCTGCTGCTTCATTTCCATCCTGCCATCTTCTCTAATGTGACGTCAGTTTGCCTTTACTTTATAAGTCACTGCTTTATGTTTACTCAGCTTTTAGAAACCAGTAGCCCAAGAGGCAGGTAAAGAGGAAGAGCCATCGAAGGTGATTGAAAGAGAATGGTCCTCAACTGGGAGAGAGTACTGGCATAATGGAAGGGGTATTTTCAAAGAGGAGAATGGCTGGCAGTGTCCCATGCCACAGAGAGATTAAGGAAGAAAAGAAATGTGCACTGTTCACTGGATTTGGCAGTATTGAGGCACGCGTGAACTGGTGAGGCAGAAACCATGTTACAGTGAGGGTGAGTGGCAGCTGGGAAATGGAGATGGGGGCAGTTGGATATACAGGTCTTGGAGCTCAGAGAAGAGATTTGGGCTAGAGATACAGGTTTGGAATTCATCTATTTTTAGGTGATCATTGAAGCCATGGGCCTGGATTTAATCACTTAGGGGGAGAGAGTAGAGAAAGAACAGAAACAGACCTAAGGCCCAGCCTTAAAGAACTCTAAGGATACTGTACAGGTGAGGAAATGTATAAAGACAGAAAAGGAGTAGCCAGAGAGTAGGTGAAAAACCAGAAGACTGGTATTATATTACCTAACCCAAGGATAAGAATGAAGAAGGGGAGTGGCCATCAGGGTTGGATGCTGCTGGAAGGTCAAGTGTGATGCCTGAAAAAAGACCATGGGGGGACTTCCCTGGCGGTCCAGGGCCAGTGGTTAAGACTCCACACTTCCACTGCAGGGGGTGAGGGTTTGATCCCTGGTCTGTGAACTAAGATCCCACCTGCCATGTGGCACAGCCAAAAAATATTTTTTTAAAAAAAGGCCATGGGATTCGGTGACTTACAAATCATTGACGACCTGGAATGATAAGGAATGAAAGCCAGACTGGGCTGAGAATGGAAACAGCATAGACAACTTTTCAGAGAAGTTTGGCAGTGAAAAAATGGTGATGATAAAGGGTATTGGGGAAGGATTTTTTTTAATATGAGAAATACTAAAGCATGTTTAGAAGCCAAAAAGAAAGAACTGAGAAAGGATGAATACCCAGGGGAAGTGATAACCACTAGTGTAGGTTTCCTGAGGAGGCAGGTGAAAAGGGAACCTCTTGGCAGCTTAGGAGAAGCATCACCCCAGAACCATCAGTCATGAGTTGGCATCACTTGCCTCTGTACCCAGCCTGGGGCCCGTTGCCAGTCCTCTCACAGTTGTTTTCATGTCAGTACCTCCCTCTCTTGTTCTACTTGCTGCCCAGTCCAACTCGTTAAACCACACTTCCCCACCCCCTCTTTTTTTTCTTTTAACTAATTAATTAATTTTTGGCTGCGTTGGATCTTCATTGCTGCATGTGGGCCTTCTCTAGTTGTGGCAACTGGGGGCTTCCCTTATTGCAGAGCACAGGCTCTAGGCACGCAGGCTCTAGAGCGCAGGCTCAGTAGTTGTAGCGCATGGGCTTAGTTGCTCCGCGGCATGTGGGATCTTCCCGGACCAGGGCTCGAGCCCATGTCTCCTGCATTGGCAGGTGGATTCTCAACCACTGCGCCACCAGGGAAACCCCTTCCCACCCCCCTCTTAAATTTCTTCCATTCACTTATGTATTCACTTAACATTTACTAGTCACTGACTGTGTGGAGGCCCTGGGGTTCAAGGACTCAAGTCCTTGTCCTTGAGGAACCATGGGCCAGTGGTGTCAAGAGACAACCAGAAATAACCAGGGCACAATGCACCATGTGAGAGGGGCTGTGATGACGGCCTGGGGTGGGAGTCTCCTGCCCCTAAGCTGCCAGGTGTTGTTGAAGAAAATCCCTAAACCAGACAAACTGCTGAGACTGCAGGAGGGCCCTCCCTCTTGATAAGCAGCTGATTCCATTTTTGCCTTCTTCGGACACAGGTTTGATTTCTTTGGAAATAAAGACAGGATGGAGACAGCTCAGACACTGGATATCTGAACATTCATCAAGCACCTCCTATGTGTTGGCACTAAGGCCACAGTTGTAAACAAGGTCCCCACCCTCCAGATGCTGACAGCCCTGGAGAGTTTGCTGCTCTGGTGGAGAGAAGCGATTATAAGGGAAGTAGGCATGAGAAATTCAAGGAGTGAGGGCAGTGGGAATAGCTACCTCCAGGGCAGTGAAAAGGGAGTGGCTTGGGCATTCATGAGGCTTCCATGCCTTCAAAATCAGGAACCACACCTCCTTGCCCAGCAGGCATATACAAGGTAGTCCTGAGGCAGTAATTTAACTCTGATTATAAACTAAGATCTAGGGCTTCCCTGGTGGCGCAGTGGTTGAGAATCTGCCTGCCAATGCAGGGAACACGGGTTCGAGCCCTGGTCTGGGAGGATCCCACATGCCGTGGAGCAATTAGGCCCGTGAGCCACAATTACTAAACCTGCGCGTCTGGAGCCTGTGCTCTGCAACAAGAGAGGCCGCGATAGTGAGAGGCCCGCACACTGCGATGAAGAGTGGCCCCCGGGCTTCCTTGGTGGTGCAGTGGTTGAGAGCCCGCCTGCCGATGCGGGGGACACGGGTTCGTGCCCCGGTCCGGGAAGATCCCACATGCCGCGGAGCGGCTGCGCCCGTGAGCCATGGCCGCTGAGCCTGCGCATCCGGAGCCTGTTGCTCCGCAACGGGAGAGGCCACAACAGTGAGAGGCCCACGTACCGCAAAAAAAAAGAGTGGACCCCGCTTGCCGCAACTAGAGAAAGCCCTCACACAGAAACGAAGACCCAACACAGCCAAAAATAAATAAATAAATAAAGGAGTTCCTTTAAAAAAAATCGCAAACCCTTTAAAAAAATTGATTAATTAAAAATTAAGATCTAACTTCCTATGGTATTCACAGACCTTAACTAGTTCCATAGGAGAAAGATTAGAGGAGTTTTGTGGCCTTTTGTTGTTATATAGAGGCTCTATATGTTACATGCTTTTATGGGGGTGGCCCAGAATTTTCTTTACTGTCTCTGGAACTGCCCTCTACATGACAAAAATTTATTATGACCATTTATATCCTTATTAAGGAAGGCAAGGTAGCAAAGACAGGCTGAGATTTGGTGAATTCTTAGAAAATATGTACCGGCAATACCTAGGATTGGCCATCCTTAGAAATCTCACAGAGCTCATTTATTCATCCACCAAATATTTATTAAGCTTATACTACAGAGGCATGGTTAAATACATGATTGTTTATTGCTACTGTAATGCATGATGTATTTTCTATATTTCCAGACTTTAAGGCTATCCTCCATACCTCCAGCCCTGACCAATCCCTTGATCTCAGATGCAGCTCCCTACCGGACATCACCCAATGACCCCAAGTATCCCTGGCCCCAAATTGAACTCAACGTTCCTCCCATCCTCCTGCTTCACAGAGGATGTGAACCACCTACTCACTCAGCGCTGAGGATCATGTCTGATTCCATCCTCACTCCCCAAGGCCGCTCAGTCATCCTGTGATATTCATCTCCCTCCTCTCCAGGCCTTCAGTGCCCTAGTTCAAGCTGCCATCATTCATGCAGTCACTTATTCATTTGCCAGTTTTTGAGCACACACCATGTACCATTCATGTTCTAGATTCTGGAATTACATCAGTGAACGAAACAGACAAAATTCCTGCCTTCATGGTACTTACATTGAAGTGGAGAGAGAAAGTAAATAAATCAAGCAAAATATGTATTGTTAGAAAGTGACGGGTGCTTAGGAGAAAAAATAAATCAGGGGAAAGGAGTATGATGTTCATGGATAGGGGTTGAAAGGCTTCAATGAAAAGATGACTTTTTAAAATATTTATTTATTTGGCTGCATCGGGTCTTAGTTGCTGCGTGTGGGATCTTCGTTGTGGCATGCGGGATCTTTAGTTGTGGCAATGTGAACTCTTAGTTGCGGCATGCATGTGGGATCTAGTTGCCTGACCAGGGATCAAACCCGGGCTCCCTGCATTGGGAGCACAGAGTCTTAGCCACTGGACCACCAGGGAAGTCCCGAGAAGATGACTTTTGAATAAAGAGTTGAGGAGGAAATGAGATAAAGAAGAACCAGAAAAAAGAGATTCTGAAGGAGCAGGCAGAAGGATAGGAAGAAAACCAACCGTTCTGTCCTGGAAGCCAAGTGAAGAAAGTATTCTAAGGAAAGGTCAACTAAGATAAATGTTGATAGGTCAGATCAGATCCGAGAAATTAACTTAGGATTTAGCAACACAGAGGTCACTGATGATCTTAAGTACAGTTTCAGCTTGAGTGCTAGGTGAAAACCTGATTGGAGTGGGCTCCTGAAAGGATGGGTACCCACTAGGATGGCTGTAATTTTTCTTAATGGAAAATAATAAGCATTAGCGAGAAAAATGTGAACTCTCATGCAGTGTTGGAGGAAATGTAAAATGGTGTAGCCATTGTGGAAAATACCCCAGCAGTTACTCAAAAGGTTAAACAGAGTTACCATATGACCCAGCAATTCCACTCCTAGGTATATATCCAAAATAATTGAAAACAGGTACTCAAACATAATTGCACACCACTGTTTATAGCATTATTCATTATAGCCCAAAACACAGAAGCAACCCTAGTGTCCATCAACTGATAAATGGATAAACAAAATGATTATGTCCACACAGTGGAATATTATTCAGCCATAAAAAGGAAAGAATTACTGACACATGCCACATGAAGGAACCCTGAAAAATTGTGAAGGAAGCCAGACACAAATGGCCACATAATGTATGATTCCATTTATATGAAACGTCCAGAATATTCAAATCCATAGAAACAAAGTATGTTAGTGGTTGCCTAAGGCTGTGGGGGAGAAGGGGAATGGAGAGTGACTGCTAATGGGCACAGGTTTCTTTTGGGGGTAATGAAAGTGTTCTGGATTAGATACCAGTGGTGGTTGTACAACCTTGTGAACATACTAAAACCCACTGAACTGTACACTTTAAAATGGTGAATTTTATGGTATGTGAATTATAGCTCAAAAAAAAAAAAGAATGAGGAGAGTAATTGGAAGTAGTAAATATAGACAAATCTTTCAGTTTTGTTGTAAAGGAAGGAAAAGAGCAGTAGTTGGAAAGGGAGTCGAGGTAAAGAGCAGGTTTTTAAGATGGGAGAAGCGACGGCGTATTTATTTGTGTGTTGATGGGAACAATCCAGGGAAAAGCAGGGACAGAAAGGGAGGAACTGCCAGAGGCAGGTTTCTGAATAGGTGACGGGGGTTAGGATCCATTGTAGGAACGGGATGAAGGCAGAGGATTCGAGTACAGTGCTGGTAGCTGGGATGTGGTAGGTGAGTTATGGAAGTTCTCCTGTCATTGCTGAAGTTTTCTCAGTGGCTAGGAAGCAAGGGCATCCCTGAGAGTGAGAATGGAGGAAGAAGGGTTAAAACTGTCATTTAGGCCAAAAGTGAACCAAGCCTGGCCACTGCCTATTTGTGTACAGCCTGCTAAGAATGGCTTTTATATTTGTAAATGATGGAAAAAATCAAAAGAATATTTTGTGATACAAAAGAATTCTACAAAATTCAAATTTTAGTCTCCGTAACTAAAATTTTATCGGAACCTGGTCACACCCACTAGTTTATGTACTGTCTAGCTACAGCAGCTGAGTTGAATAGTTGTAATAAACATCATATATATATGTCGCCTGCAAAGCCTAAAATATTTGCTATCAGAAAATGTTTGCCAGCCCCTGGCCTAGGCCCTTGCTGATCACAGGCCAGCAGCATGCAGGTCACCTGGGAAGGTGTCAGAATCTGTAGTCTACGAAGATCCCCAGGTGACTCATGTGCACATTAAAGCTTGAGGAGCACTGCTCTAGGAGAATGGGAGGGTGGCTGCACTGGAGAAATGTAGAACTGTGGGGTAGTCTTCAGGGCCCGCTTGAAGTCAGTGGTCGTGAACCCGGAGCGAGGTCAGTCGGTTTCCTCCAGGCTCATTCAGCTGTCAGCGGCACAGGCTGTCGGGCAGGTGGAAGACTGGATTTACTAGGGTTACGGTCTCTCCAGGCAAGTACAAAGAAGGGCAGGGTGCGGACGAGTGAGCGGCTGATACAATTTAAGCGAAATAAGGAGGGAAGAGGAGACACGGAGGGGCAGCGGAAGGAACAGGGAAAGGGCATAGCTTCAATGGAGGGGTGGTCCCGGTGGGGTGGGAGCATCGTCGTCAGTGCTGGGGTCCTAGAGAAAGTCAGCTGCAAGGACAGCAGAGAGTGGGATCATGCCAAGGTCAAAGGGCTGGCAAGGGAGCAAGTGGCTGCGGTGCAGCGGAGGACGGGGTCACCGGAGGAGAGGAAGCCAAGGGACCGCAAGTGGGTACTGAACTCACCAGGAACCATGACAGGAGCAGTGTTGGAGAGAGCGGCAGTGAGCCAGGAGCTAAATCTGCAAGGAATGAAAGGGAGAGGCTGGGAGGGACTGGGAAGCAGCTGCAACAAAAAATCGCATCTTTGTGCTGGGACTGCAGCAGTGGACCCCATGGGTCTCCTTGCTTCCACTCTTACCTCCGCTACCATCTGCTCTCGGCACAGCTGCCCAAGCTATCTTTCTAAAATAACCACATAACTGCTGCTTGCCCTTCAAAAGCTTTCAACGGCTCCCATTTGCCTTCAGCAGTCATTTTGATGCTCTACTCTGAGGAACCCTCTTGGCTGGGCAGAAGTGCTTCAGGGGTTCCTCAAACAAGAAGTGTCCAGGTCAAACAGTGAAGCTGTCAACTGCCCCGAGGGGCCTGTTCTTCTGTTTTGTCTGTTTGAGGTATTTGACTTCATTTGTTGATTCATTCATTCATTAAATATTTATTGAGCACCTACTATGTGTGAGGCACTGTTCTAGGCCCGGAGAAGACAGCAGTGAACAAAACACATAATCCAAGCCCTCATGGAATTTACATTCTAGGGAGGGAGTCAGGCAATAAAGAAAGAAAATAGGGACTTCCCTTGTGGTCCAGTGGTTAAGACTCTGCACTTCCAATGCAGGGGACTGGGTTTGATCCTTGATTGGGGAACTAAGATCCCACATGCTATGCAGCCAAAACTTAAAAAAAAAAAAGAAAAACATATACGGGGGGTTGTAAGCTCCACGGAAAACAATAAGGCGGGAGGGGGGGGAGTGGGGGGTGGGGGGGGAACGCTCAGTGAGGGCAGACGCTGCGCTTTTATTTTTTAATTTTTTTTAAAATTTTTTTATTTTTTGCGGTACGCGGGCCTCTCACTGTTGTGGCCTCTCCCGTTGCGGAGCACAGGCTCCGGATGCGCAGGCTCAGCTGCCGTGGCTCACGGGCCCAGCCGCTCCGCGGCATGTGGGATCTTCCCAGACCGGGGCACGAACCCGTGTCCCCTGCATCGACAGGCGGACTCTCAACCACTGCGCCACCAGGGAAGCCCAACGCTGCGCTTTTAGATGGAGAGGGTGGTCAGGGAAAGCCTCAAGGAGAAGGCGGTGTGAATCAAGCCCTGAAGAGACTGATGGATGAAGCTCCCAGGCAGAGGGAACAGCAAGTGCGAAGGCCCCAAGACAAGAATGTAACGGCCAGTGTGGCCCAAAGAGAGTGAGCTGAAGGTGAGAGCAGCTGGAGATGAGGTGGGGGGGGCGGTGAAAGGGCCTGATGGCACTTGCCCCTTGCAGGCCGTTGTATGGACTTGGATTTTTACCTGAGTGAAATTAGCCATTAGAGCCCCTCTGAGCAGAAGAGTGATGCGATCTGACAGGTTTTAATAGGATCACTCTGGCTGCTGTGTTGAAAAGACAGTGTAGGGGGCAGGGTCAGAAGAAGGGAGATTTTTGTAATGATCCAAGTGAGAGATGGTGGTGTGTCTTTTTTTTTTTTTTTTTTTGGCTGGGTTGGGTCTTCGTTGCTGCGTGTGGGCTTTCTCTAGTTATGGCGAGTGGGGGCTACTCTTCGTTGTGGTACACGGGCTTCTCATTGCAGTGGCTTCTCTTATTGCAGAGCACGGGCTCTAGGCATGGGGTCTTCAGTAGTTGTGGCTCACGGGCTCTAGAGAGCAGGCTCAGTAGTCGTGGCGCACGGGCTTAGTTGCTCCGCGGCATGTTGGATCTTCCTGGCCCAGGGCTCGAGCCCGTGTCCCCTGCATTGGCAGGCAGATTCTTAACCACTGCGCCACCAGGGAAGCCCTCATCTATAGTTTTATCTGTAGACCCATATAAAAGTATTTTTAATTTATATTGAAATATAACACCCATACAGAAAAGCACACGAACCTGAAGTGTACAGCTAGATGAATTTTCACAAAGGGAACACACCTACAGAACTAGCACTCAGATCAAGAAACAGAGTATGACCAGCGCCTCCTCCCCCCAAGGATAACCACTATCCTGACTGCTAATGGCACAGATTAGTCTTGCCCGGTTTGTGTCTTTATGTAAATGGAATCATACAGTATGCATGCTTCTGTGTCTGGCCTCCTTTGTTCCACATTTGTGGATGTTTGTGAGATCCATCCGTGCCACTGTGGGTAGCTGTAGTCTGTTCATTCTCATTGCTGTATAGGAGCGGTTCACAAATGTTTTAGTCTTAGGACCCCTTTACACTTAAAAATTATTGAGGACTCCAAAGGGCCTTTGTTTGTGTGGATTATATCTATCGATATTTACTGTATTAGAAATTAAAACTGAAAAATATTTAAAACCCAAGAACACACAAACACACATTCTATTATTGTCTGTCAGACTTGGAAACTCCACGGTACACCCGTGAGAGGACAAGAGTGAAAGAAGCAGATGACTTCTTTGTATTATTATAAAAATAGTTTTGGGGCTTCCCTGGTGGCGCAGTGGTTGAGAGTCCGCCTGCTGATGCAGGGGACACGGGTTCGTGCCCCGGTCTGGGAAGATCCCACGTGCCGTGGAGCGGCTGGGCCCGTAAGTCATGGCCGCTGAGCCTGCGCGTCCGGAGCCTGAGCTCCGCAACGGGAGAGGCCACAACGGTGAGAGGCCCGCGTACCGCAAAAAAAAAAAAAAAAAAAAATTATTATTTATTTTTAGGTCGCGCCCTACGGCATGTGGGATCTTAGTTCCCTGACCAGGAATCGAACCTGTGCCCCCTGCCTTGGGAACATGGAGTCTTAACCACTGGACCGCCAGGGAAGCCTCAGAAATGACCAATTCTTGAGCTCACCACCCTCGCTCACTGCCCTCCTTTGTCTCCTCTTCACACCCAAACGTCCTAAAAGCATCTCCTCCCCACAAGCCCTGCCCCCACTTCACCACCCACTCTTTCTCCTCTTGCCCCCTTCCTCACATCCCGTGTATACTGCCCAACTTCCAAGGGCACCAGGGAGCACCCTATGTCAAATCCGGGAGCCTCTTCACAGCCATTGTCCTTTCTGACCCTATGGGACCCAGCTCTGTGGAATTCCAGCCCCTGAAACTTGCCTCCCTGGCTCCAGCCAATCAGGAGGTACAGCACATTGGCTTGTGACTGGTGGCATGCTGCTACTTCTAGCTGGAATGCCCTTCTCCCCACTCCCCATGTCCTGATCCCACCTGTCTTAGTTGGTGAGAGCTGCCATGACAAAATACCACAGATTGGGTGGCTTAAACAACAGAAGTTTCTCACAGTTCTGGAGGCGAGAAGCCTGAGATCGAGGCATCAGCAGGTCTGGTTTCTCCTGAGGCCTCTCTCTTTGGCTCGCGGGTGGCCGGCCACCTTCCTACTGTGTCCTCACATGGCCTTTCTGCATGCACGCGAGCATCCCTGGTGTCTCCTTGTGTGTCCTAATCTCTTCTGATGAGGACACCAGTCAGACTGGATGAGGGCCCACACTAGGCAGCCTCATTTTTTTAAAATATTTATTTATTTATTTGGCTGTGCCAGGTCTCAGTTGCAGCATGTGAACTCTTAGTTGTGGCATGTGGGATCTAGTTCCCTGACCAGGGATCGAATCCAGACCCCCTGCATTGGAAGCGTGGAGTCTTAGTCACTGGAACACCAGGGAAGTCCCTAGCCAGCCTCATTTTAACTTGATTACCTCTGTAACGACCCTACCTCCAAATAAAGTCACATTCTGAGGTACTGCATAAATTTCAAAGTCAAACTGACCAGATTTGCTGACAAATTGGATATGGGATGTGAGAGAAAAGAGAAGAGTGGACGGCTTCCCTGGTGGCGCAGTGGTTAAGAACCCGCCTTGCCAATGCAGGGGACACAGGTTCAATCCCTGGTCCGGGAAGATCCCACATGCCACGGAGCAACTAAGCCCATGCGCCGCAATTACTGAGCCCACGAGCCGCAACTCCTGAAGCCCTCGCGCCTAGAGCCTGTGCTCCGCAACAAAAGAAGCCTCAGCAATGAGAAGCCCACGCACGCAACGAAGAGTAACCCCACTCGCCACCACTAGAGAAAGCCCACGTGAAGCAATGAAGACCCAACGCAGCTAAAAATAAAATTTAAAAAAAATTTTTTTAAAAAGAGGAAGTATTTTTTTAAAAAGAGAAGAGTGGAAAATAAATTTTGGCCTAAGCAACAGGAAGAATGGAGGTGCCATCTGCTGAGATGGGAAGGACTTTTGAGTGAGCAGTTGACGGTGAAATATCAGGAGTTCTGTTTGGGACACATTAAGTTTAAAGACATCTATTAGACATCCAGGTGGGGACGTTGAAGGTAGTAGTTCAAGGAGACATCCAGGCTGGAGACATACATTTGGGTGTCGTCAACCAAGAGAGTATTTAAACTTTTCTTTTTTTTTTGGCCGTGCTGTGTGGCATGCGGGATCTTACTTCCCTGATCAGGGATCAAACCCATGCCCCCTGCAGTGGAAGCGCCGAGTCTTAACCACTGGACCGCGGGGGAAGTCCAAGAAAACATTTAAAGCCATGATGTTGGATGAGGTCACCAAGGAAGGGAGTGTATATAGAAAAGAGAAGAGGTCCAAATCTGAACCTCAGGGCTCTCCAATGTTAAAAAGTAAGTGAGATAAGGAAGGATCAGCAAAAGAAACTCAGAGGGGGTGCCATGCAATGCAGAAGGAAAGAACAACAAGTGTCCTATAAAGCTGTAAGAATTAAAAGGATGATTTATATAAGCTCTTAGCACAGTGTCAGTCCCACTCTAAACCTGAGGAAATGGTAGCTATGATGACGATGATGATGACAATGATAATTCATCTACTAAAGGCTTATTTGTTGCTCCTTCCTTCTGGTCACCAAAAAGAAAATACTGGCTCTTAAGTAAATAATAAAAATCCAAGGTAAGAAGCCCAAGGTCTCACTTGAATTAAATGTAAATTTGGATGAGGGTCTGAATCTAAAAACTGGGTGGGATTAAAGTAACTAAACTGTTGCTGTTAAAAACTGGTAATTATTCGGGAATTCCCTGGCGATCCAGTGGTTGGGACTCCGTGCTTCCACTGCAGGTGGCACGGGTTTGATCCCTGGTCGGGGAACTAAGATCCTGAAAGCCACATGGCGTGGCCAAAAAGCAAACAAACAAAACCCCGGTAATTACTAAATTGGGCTCAAGCTTCCTATGGTTTCTGTATTCCCTCTCTAGATCTAAGGCACCAGCATCCAGTTGCCCAAGGCAGAGACCTGGGACTAAGACCTGTTAACTTTATGTCACAATCACCTTTTTTTTTTTCCACATATGTAACCATTTATTGAGAACATTCAAAAAAATATGGAACGCTGCACCAATTTGCGTGTCATCCTTGCACAGGGGCCATGCTAATCTTCTCTGTATCGTTCCAATTTTAGTATATGTGCTGCCAAAGCAGGCACCACAATCACCTCTTGATCTTGTTTCTTCTTATTCAACATCATGGTGACTACCTTACTTTGTGCCACCATCACTTCTTTTTTTTTTAATAAATTTATTTATTTATTTATCTAACTCTTTTTTTAAAAAATTTATTTATTTATTTATTTATTTTTGGCTGTGTTGGGTCTTCGTTTCTGTGCGAGGGCTTTCTCTAGTTGCGGAGAGCGGGGGCCACGCTTCATCGTGGTGCACGGGCCTCTCTTGTTGCGGAGCACAGGCTCCAGACGCGCAGGCTCAGTAGTTGTGGCTCACGGGCCCAGTCGCTCCGCGGCATGCGGGATCCTCCCAGACCAGGGCTCGAACCCGTGTCCCCTGCACTGGCAGGCAGACTCTCAACCACTGTGCCACCATGGGAGCCCCCCACCATCACTTCTTGTTTAGACTATTTCCAAAGCCTCCTACTTAGTTTGTTTGTTCTACCATCTGTCACTACCCCAATCCAGGAATTCGAAACCATTATTGTGCCATAGAACCATTTGGCAGTCTGAGAAAGTTTCTGGACTTATTTTCAGAATTAAAAAAATATATTTTATTTTATTTTTGGCTACGTCGGGTCTTAGTTGCGGCATGCGGAATCTTTGTTGTGACATGCGGGATCCTTTGTTTTGGCACGCGGCTCTCTAGTTGTGGCTCACATGCTCAGTAGTTGTGATACGCAGGCTTAGTTGCCCCGGAGCATGTGGGATCTTAGTTCCCCAACCAGGGATCGAGCCCGCGTTCCCTGAATTGGAAGGCAATTCTTAACCACTGGATCGTCAAGGAAGTCCCTCAGAATCGTTTTGTGTTTTTTTAAATAAATTTTATTTATTTATTTTTGGCTGCACTGGGTCTTCGTTGCTGCAGGCAGGCTTTCTCTAGTTGCGGCGAGCGGGGGCTACTCTTCGTTGCGGTGCGCAGGCTTCTCATTGCGGTGGCTTGTCTTGTTACGGAGCACGGGCTCTAGGCGCGCGAGCTTCAGTAGTTGTGGCCTGTGGGCTCCAGAGTGCAGGCTCAGTAGTTGTGGCGCACGGGCTTAGTTGCTCCGTGGCATGTGGGATCTTCCAGGACCAGGGCTCGAACCCGTGTCCCCTGCATTGGCAGGCAGATTCTTAACCACTGCGCCACCAGGGAAGTCCTTCTCAGAATGTTTTTAAATGCATAAAACAAAGTACACAGGATGATAAAGAAAACCAATCACACTGCAATACAGCTATCAAAATATTTTCTAAAAGAAATGTGTACTATAGCAATATACAGGATTAACAGAGTTCTTGTGGGTCTACTGTAATTTCAAAGAAGTGATGAGTACATAAATGATATTTCGAGACATCTCCATCAACTGCAGTGTGATATGAAACCATCTTTGATTTCTATTGGTGACCAAGTCACAGGTACTGCTAATGTCACTGTAGTTTGTTGTCTACATTTGTAAATAAAGAAAGCGCTACATTTCAGAGTTTGATGAAAACGAAGTTGTGGTTTTTTTTCCATCCACGTTCGTACCCTGTGAATTCTATACATTGACCCTTGTGGACCCCAGGTTAAAAACCCTTACCTTAATCTATTGGTGCAAAAATGCTTGAAGTGACTGTAGAGATCTTTATTTCTAAATGGGGAGAAGAAAAGGATGAAAACGGGGAACATTAACATCCAAAACGTGTGCCATTAATTCCTGTACATTTTGCCAAAGGTGGGTTACAAAGTCAGTCTGAGCTTCCTAGCAGCCAAGGGAATGTTCTGTCCAGAACTTTCTCAGTTTAAAACCTTGATTGGGGCCGTGATCCTTAGTACTCTACGTTGTGTAAAACCTTGATTGGTTATACAGTGCTGTATGTCAATTATATCTCAATATAACTGGAAAGGAAAAAAAAAACCCTTGATTGGCAGCCTCTTGCCTAGTCTAACGCCCCATGGCCAACACCACTGTACATTCCCATCCCGCACGGCCCAGCCTAGTGGACACAACCGCCGAGCAAGAGCCGGGGGCCAACCCGCTAGTCCACTCCGGCGGGGCGTTCCCAGCCCCCACCCCTAGGCGCGCTCCCTCCCAAACGCAGGACCGAAGTCCCTTGCGCCGGGACATAACCTCTTCCCCGCCCTCCTTGGGAATAGCCCCGCCCACTCCGCTCCTCCCGCCTTCGGAAGGGTTTCTGCCTTGGCAGTTATCACGGACTGTGTGTCTCACCCATGACACAGGGTGCCCCTGGCACACTAACGGGGTCCTGAAAAACCCAATTACGGAACTGAAGCAAAGGGAATTCCATTTCGCACGAATGAGCGCTGTTTCCCACGGCCTCACGGTAGCTTGCGCAGAGAGCGGCCGCCAGGGGGCGATGGTTGGCTCTTGGCGTGTCCTCCTCAAGCCCGGCCCCCGGCGGCGCCCTCTAAAACACGTACTTCCGCTTGATTCTCCCTCTTTTCTCTTGTCCTCCATCCTATCTGCGGCTGTATTTGATCATCGCCATGGTAAGTCCATCCATTACCATCGGGTCTGGGGTGGCTTTCCGAGATCTGAGGTCCCCGCGAGCTCGCCGATGCCGCGGGCTGCGCCGATGTGCGGGACCCTTTTTAAGGCCTTTTCCAGAGGAGATGGAGTTGGGCCACGGCTCCAGTCCGAGGGCCTGCTGGGAAGCGAGCGAGCACCTGGGGAGGGGCGGGCTGCGCCGGCCCCGCGAGGTCCGAAGGGGCGCTCTGTGCTCCAGGCCACTGCTCAGGCGGGCAGGGATTCCCGTTTTTCCCGGAGCGAACTCTGTTTCGGGGGCAAGAAGAGAAGTCGAGGGGGTACCCCAGAAATCGTGGCCTGACTTCGGGCTGCCTGCGACACGCGGGATGTTCCTGGCATCGAAAAGGCAATGTAGGCTGCTGGTTTTCGAAGACTGTTTTTACTTGGGGGCCAGGATCCTTCCACGCTATGAGATTACAGGACTTTTTAGCCCTTTGTTCAGGGACTTGAACGTCACCTCGTAGAAACGCCTGGATCAAGGGGTGATGTGCTCTGAATGTGACGGGAAGCTGGGAAAGTCATCCTTGGGAAAGTGACGTTTTAAATAGAGTTAGAATTAATACCAAAATGGTCAGAGGGCTAGAACAGATTTACCGAAAGTCAGGGACTTTGTGTAAATCTTTTTTTCTTTTTTTTGCCGCTCCCTGTGGCTTTTTGGATTCCCGACCAGGGATCGAACCGGGGCCCCCAGCAGTGGAAGCGTGGGATCCTAACCACTCGACCACCAGGGAAGTCCCAGTACTCTGGTGTATAAAACAGTGCGCTGAGACTCACTGACTTGCAAGGGATTGTTCCTGAAAACCACGTGCTTTAGTCCCCGCCATCTCTGACTATAGTCCTCTCAGTCCTGGGTTGACAGCAGGGAAGACTGGAACACGCCCTAGCCTTGGAGCAGAGAGGACCTGGGTTTGAATCCCAGCCAAATCTGCACATTAATACTCTGCTTTGGGGCAGGTTACCTACCTCCCTGACTACTGATTTTTCTTTGAACAGTGGGAATTATGGTATCTGCCTCCGGAGAAGTGAGGAACAAAGCAAAGGGCAGTGATGGGTTTAGCATCGAGAGGGTTGTTCTGGGTATATGTTAAGCATTTGAATATTTGTTGGATTTAGGGAGTTCTTGACTTTGAATCATTGGAGCAAGCTCTGGTATTGCTGTTAAATTGATTGCATTTCCTTCCCAGTCTTCTCACAAGACTTTCAGGATCAAGCGATTTCTGGCCAAGAAACAAAAGCAGAATCGTCCCATTCCCCAATGGATTCGAATGAAAACTGGTAATAAAATCAGGTAAAGGCAAACACTACCCACCCTTGTGTTTTGTTGAACTTAGGATTACTTTGGGGGTGTAAATGCACAATTGAAAGTTATATGCAGTTTAATTCGTCCTGAGCCACCATTCTGAAATTCTTTTGGGGTTTTTTTTTTAATGTGCTGCTTCTGGGTTTCTGGACACAGTCAGCCCACAGCTGAGCTTAGGGGCAGACACTCCTCCAATATTTGTTAATTTCCTTGTTGTCTTCAGTCTGAGCCAGAAATCACCACCCACTGTAGCTTTATAGGCCAATTAATTGCAACCTTTGGTTTATCGTGTCCTCATCCAATGATGGTAGGACCTGCCTTTATAGTTGTGAGGAATGAAAGAAATATATATAAAGCTCAGTGCCTAGCTCAATAGAGGGTACCTGCAGTTATCAGATGCTGGTCTCTTGCTCTGTGGTCTGGCTTTTTGTGTGTGTGTTGTCTAACTTTTAAAATGTATTGAAAGCAGGTTGCAATTACAGTGTTCCGTTTCGTGGAAGTACTGACATAATCCTGCTGAAAGAAAATCTGTGTTGATCATTTTTGATTTTGCCTTTTTTGGGGGTAAAATCATGACAGATTGACATGAACATTTCTGAGATGGCTTTAGCTCTGCAAATAACTTGGCTGTGGTATTGAAGTGACTGAGGGTGTTAATGTAGTATTAAAATTATGCAAGAGCTTTTTTGTATGTGTGACCTATTATGTAGAATTACTGGTTTTGATATAATTTAGAAGGGGAGGTTATACGTCTCTGGGTCTACCCCAGGTCTGTTGAATCAAAAGTGAATGAGCGTACACTTGGGGAGAGGAGAGAGCTTCTCCACTACTTAGTTCCTATAAGGAACCAGTGTGTGTTTTCCTTAGCCTGGAATCATTTTGAGAGGTAAAAAATTGCTTTGACTAGTTCTTTAACACATCTAGCAAATCGTTTTTTACTCTCCAAAAAGAGCTCCAAACTTGTTAACGGTAGGGAAAGTGGAACCCTTTTTCTTTCAAAGATTTTTATGGTACTTTAAGGCAAAGTTTGTGGTCAGTAAGAGCAGCTAAATTGAGGTCAGACTGCCTTTGTAATTTGTGATTTCCTTCTGTGTAGGTACAACTCTAAGAGAAGACATTGGAGAAGAACCAAGCTGGGTCTATAATGAGCCTCACATATGAATTCACACACATTATCAGAACATCACTAGTGTCTGGAACAGCTGCCTGTGTTTGATGCTCTCTCCTCTTGAGCTTTCCTCACCACTGCTCACTGTGTAGCTCAGTAATAAACATGTGAACCTTTTGTTGGAACTGTTATTGTATTATTCTGGTTTGTGATGATGTACTGAATAAATACTCCTCCTATCAGATGTAACACAGGACTGTCCAATGATAGAAATGTTCTCTAGTTACCAGGTACTTAGAAGTATGTCTAGTAAAAGTAAGGAACTGGTTTTTTTAGATTTTGTTGTTTAATAGCTCCCTGTAACTAGCAGCTCTTATACCTACTGTTATGGGAAGTGCATGTATGTGTCATCCTCATACCTGAGGGTAGCACCTTCTTAAAATAAAAGGCTTTTGTGGGTGGGGGGCATGCCACGATGCAGGCAGGGTCTTAGTTCCCTGACCAAGGATCGAACTTGTGCAGTCTTAACCACTGGACTGCCAGGGAAGTCCCATAAAAAGAATCTTCATATACTATTCTGTGGTGCCAGTCCTCAGAGTAGGAATCATGTGAGCCAGGGATTGGCAAACTGGTCTGCTGACTGTTTTCGTATGGCCTGTGAACTAAAGTTATGCATTTTAAAATTTATTTTAAAATAAATTTATGTATTTATTTTTGGCTGCGTTGGGTCTCTGTTGCTGCGCACGAGCTCAGTAGTTGTGGCTTGCAGGCTCAGTAGTTGTGGTGCACGGGCTTAGTTGCTCCGTGGCATGTGGGATCCTCCCGGACCAGGGCTCGAACCTGTGTCACCTGCATTGGCAGGCCAATTCTTAACCACTACCGCGCCACCAGGGAAGTCCCTCCATTTTTATTATTTATTTATTTATTTATTTATTGCAGTATGTGGGCCTCTCACTGTTGTGGCCTCTCCCGTTGCAGAGCGCAGGCTCAGCGGCCATGGCTCACGGGCCCAGCCACTCCACGGCATGTGGGATCTTCCCGGACCGGGGCACGAACCTGTGTCCCCTGTATCGGCAGGCGGACTCAACCACTGCGCCACCACGGAAGCCCATCCCTGCATTTTTAAATGGTTGAAAGAAATCAAGAGTATTTTTGACATGTAATACATTCGAATTTACAGGCCAGGCACTATTCTTAGGTACTTGAGTTTAACTGATGGATAGACAGATGTACGTTAGGCTAGTAATGGGCCAATACACAGGCCATATCTAATGTCTGGGAAAGATGGGAGGAAGCCAGAGTGCCCCAGCTAGTTACCTGTGGAATTAGGCTGGAACTGCCGCAGAGGAAGGGGGATCAGGTTTAGTGCCAACTCCCTACCCAGCTTGTAGGGAGCCTGCACTGGACAGAGCCGATAAAGCAAGTGACAGGAGCTGTCAGAGTGCAGCAAATGGTGGTTGCACCCCTTGCACAACCGAGGGGCCCCTGACCTGTAACCAAACTAGGAGGCTCATGACCATGGTCCTTAAGAAGGACCACTGTGCTCACCAGAATTTTGAAGGGTGGGCTGCAGAATACCCACCAGCCCAAGAACGTGGGAGCTGCCAACAGATCTTGGAAAAACACTTCCACTTCCTTTACAAGCTCCTAGATTTCAAATATTTTCTCTTATTGCATCAGTGTTTCCTTCATATTCAAAGACAGCTGCCACTGTGTGAACAGCAGTTGGTAAATGTTAATGTGCTAAAAATGTTATTCAAGTCCAAGGCAGAGGGACTTGATACAATTAATTGACAGTCATGTGATGGAAATTTCTAACCATTTTGGAGTATTAGGAATACCTCACCCTCACCATTCAGAGTAGGTAGGCTCCTCGCTGAGCCAGGGAGGTTATGACAAGGCCAAGGTCACACGGCAGAGGGAGCTTTCTCTATAGACCTTGAATAAGGAGGATTAAAATTGAAAGGGAAAATGATGGACACCAGGGTTGGTTGGCCGGGTAAAAGGGGTTTCTTTTGAGCCTGGGGTTGGACACAGGTCCTGGATCCAGTGGTTCCTCACTGCCTCGTGCAGTAAGTGCCGGTATTTGTTTCCTCGGTGGACTAGATTGCTGCTTCCTGAAGGGAGGAATGGGAGCTTTGAGATATTTAGGACTTATATTTACCTATAAGAGGTGCAGCATAAGATCAGCTTTTAAAAGACAGTCAACTCCGTGGTGATGCTGGCCATCCCTCAATGGCCTACTGAGAAGCAGGCAGCAGCAGAGTGGTGGCCAAGAGTTAGCAGTCTGGAGTGACAAGACTGCATAGTCTGCATTCAAATCCGGCTCTTCATGCACCAGCTGTAAGCCTCAGTGTCATCTGCAATATGGGACCTCCCTCAGAGGGCTTTGAGGATGAAGTTAATAATGCACTGAAGCAGTTGACTCAGTGCCTAACTAGGAAACGGGGAAGAGGAATGGGGAGTAAGCAGGATTAAAGTCTTGGTGTGGACCCCTCCCCAGCAGACGTGGGCTGTATGCTGGATAAAGCAAAAATAAGACACAGGGACCGAAGACAGTGGGAAGGGGCAGGTCGTCAGGGGGGACATCAGGCAGAGCTGGCATGGAGTTGGTGCTTAGTGTCAGCCTTTGGAGAGATGCCAGTTCCCTTCTAGTTCCAGGATTTGAATTTGGAGTAGAGTAACCCCTCGAGGTCTTGGAAAGAAAGGAGGTAGGGTGACTTGAGGACTAAAATCCTGGGCCTTACACTCACCTCCAGGTGAATCCCACCTCTGCTACTGAACCAGCTGTGGAAACATCAGGAGACTTATCCAGAATCATACCTACTTCGGGTTTGTAAGGATTGAATGATAATGTCGGTCAAGGATCAGCCCTAGCAGATAATTCTCCCATTTTACAGATGAAAAAAAGTTAAACAATTCTCAAACAAGAAAATAAAATTTAAAAAAGAGAAGGGCTTCCCTGGTGGCGCAGTGGTTGAGAGTCCGCCTGCCAATGCAGGCGACACGGGTTCGTGCCCCGGTCCGGGAAGATCCCACATGCCGCGGAGCGGCAGGGCCCGTGAGCCATGGCCGCTGAGCCTGCGCATCCGGAGCCTGTGCTCCGCAACGGGAGAGGCCACAACAGTGAGAGACCCGCGTACCGCAAAAATAAATAAATAAATAAAAGAGAAGAAAGGGGAATTCCCTGGCAGTCCAGTGGTTAGGAATTGGTGCTTTCATTCGCCAGGGTAAAAAAAAAAAAGTCCCACAATTCTCATTCCTGCTGATAGCAACTAACAGTTTGAGTACTTAACATGGCAGGTAGCTGCTGTCAGCAGGAATGGCAATGAGAACCAGACTGAACAGGAAGTAGATTTTCTTGGAAAGAACAGGGTGAAATATTAACCATTTACCCTTCCCTGAGGGTGTTTTAGCCCAGAGAAGCAAACATGAAGCCCCTGCTTATACAAAACGTTGGGTATTTGGGGAGCCAGAGGCAAGTATGACCCTCACAGGTATTGCAGTCAAGAGAGCGTGCCGTGCATCTGTACCTGTGCACATCAGATATGCCCTTCTGGGAACGGAGGGAGGGAGGGTGGGTGGCAAACCCTCGGAGAAAACTAATCTATGCATTAACGTGTGTTTACAAAGGGTGAAGGAGGAATGAGTTGCCTGGGGAGTTGCGGGAAGGCCTCACCCAGGTTCATGAGGCGGCAAATGGTGTGTGTGTGCGCATGCGTGGTTGGTAGGTAGGTAGCTGGGGCTTAAGGCACTAGGGAAAGAATCTGGAGAATCGGGCACATCATGAAAACTCAGGCATAACGAGTAGGGAATGGCACTGTTCTCACTGCTCACCCTCTGTAGGAGCACCTCATTCACCACACTGGCGGGCCGACACCTGCACTTGAACTATGGTCACTGATGAGGCCACCTGCAGCTGCATGTCCAAAGCTGTCGCTTGAGACCCAGGAGCAGCGGGACAGGACTTGTGCCTCAGCCTGACCCTAAGTGGAACTGCGTTCTCTCTTTTTTTAATTAATTAATTAATTGATTTAGTTGTGGCTGCATTAGGTCTTTGTTGCTGCACGCGGGCTTTCTCTACTTGTGGCGAGCGGCGGCTACTCTTCGTTGCAGTGTACGGGCTTCTCATTGCGGTGGCTTATCTTGTTGCGGAGCACGGGCTGTAGGCGTGCGGGCTTCAGTAGTTGTGGCACTGCGCCACCAGGGAAGTCCCAGCCCCATTTAATATTAACACATGGCTAATCGTGAAAGCCACAGTCACGGTGCAACCTACCTTACCGTTTAAATGAAAGAAGACAGGCATTACCAACAGTTAGGTACCAGAGTAACTGAAGTAAGACAAGATATAGTCCCAGTTTTACAGCTACAATGAGCCTGCTACTAACAAACCACGTCAGCTTTGGGGACTTCAGTTTTCTGCCGCTCAAAATGAGGAAATTGGTTCTAAAATCATGAACCTCTAATGCTACATTTGTAAGTCTCTAAATGTGTATCTGATTCATTAGAAAAAGTGTTTCCACTGGGGCCACCAAAGGGAGAAAGTCATTGGAACAGAACGCAAATGACCTACAAAGAAACAACTATTAGTTTAATCAGAAAGCCTGTGGATCTAGTTCAAGGTCAGCTGCCTCCGACTCCCACTTGTTCATTCCGCAAACACCCAATACAGACTACGAGGTGGATGCATGGCGCTGGGTGCTGGGTGCTGGGCTGCAGGGGTGAGCCACATCCACAGGCTCCCATTTTCACCGGCTCACAGTCTGCAGGGGACAGACGAGTGTGCAGAGAGCCACAGCCCCTGATGCTAAGTGCTGTGCTGAGGAAGGCACTAGGTCCTTGGGAACCTGCCCTAAACATGGGAGTGAGGAGCTGAGGAAGAGCAAGCTGAGCCCCAAAGGCCAAAGAGGAGTTAGATCTGGCGGGTGGAGTGTGGTGTGTTCATGTGCTACACAGAGGATACAGACTGTGAAAAGGCCCAATCAGGAGAAAGCTGGGAGGGACTTCCCTGGTGGTCCAGTGGTTAAGACTCCACGCTTCCACTGCACGGGGCGTGGGTTCGATCCCTGGGCGGGGAACTAGATCCCACATGCCATGTGGGCAACCCCCCCAAAAAAAAATAAATAGAAAGCTGGGAGAATTTAGGGAACTGAAAGTCACTCTGTGTGGCAGAAGTGTGGGAAGGGGACATACTCGGGGGTGGCGGGAGAGGGGTGCCCAGAGGAAGTAGTAATGAAGGAGGAAGCTGGAGAGTAAGCAGAGGCCAGATCAGTGGGAGGCTCAAAGCCTTGAGACAGAGCTTGGATTGCATCTTGAGGCCCAGAAAAACATTGAAGGGCTTGAAAATGGACAGATGCCTATCGGGTTTGGGTTTAAGAAATAACCGGGGTTAGTGCGTGGAGTGCTAAGATCAGACTGGCTGGGGATGGGGCAGCATAGGCTAGAAGTAGAGACTAGTAAGAGGCTGTGGTTTGTAGTCCGCATGAGAAAGGATGGTGGTCAGCACTAGGGCAGAGGCAGTGGAGATGGAGTTAAATGGACAGAGGAGAGATTTCGTAGAATCAACAAGACTCGTGACTGAGTGTAGGAGAAGAGGTAGAGGGAAGTGGCAAGGATGATGCCCAAGTTTCTGGCTTGAGCAACAAGGTGGTTGGTGGTGTCATTCGCTGAGAGGGAAAGACCATGAGAATAGTTTTCTGGTGGGAAAGCGGAGTGGTCAAGGGCTCAGTTTGGGGTATATTTAGCACGGGATGGCTGTAAGCCTTCCAGGTGAAGATACTCAATATTGACAGTTGAGTAGTGAATATTCGAGTCAAGAGAGAACTGGAGAAACCTGTGGGGTTAGAGGAGGGGTTTTGTCTTGACCCGGGGAGTGACAGCTTGTTTGTATAATGATGTGAAGGGCACAGAAGGGAAGAAGTAGGAACACAGAGTGGACAATACAAATCGTCAGTGGATCAAAGCTCCCAAGGGCTGGGAAGTGATGAGTCAGAGCACAGGAGTAGGGATTTGTCTCACAGAGGAGGAGAGCCTAGAGTTAAGAGGTCAGACTCTGGAGTCTGGGTTGGAACACTTGGTTCTAACACCTTCTAGCTGTGAGAACTTGGGCAAGTCACTTAATTTCCCTGAGTCTCAGTTTTCCTTGACTATAAAATGGGGAAATTATGAGAACCTCGGAATTTCGGTGTGACGATTAAAGGAGATAATGCATGCAATATGCTTACTATCGACTAAAAAAAAAAAACCCTCAAAAACTCCCACAAGCTAAAAGTCGCAAGTTATGTTTTATTCGGGAACCTTAGTGAGGACTACAGCCCAGGAGAGACAGCCTCTCAGAGAGCTCTGAGGAAATGTTCCAGAGAGGCAAGGGAGGAGCCACGATATAGAGGAGTTTTTGCTGGAAAAAAAATATAGTCAAACATCAGAAGATTACTGCTAATCACAAAAAAACAGACTTCTCAAGTTAATGATTTCAGCACTTTTCTATGTATGGGAAGATGCAAGAGTCTGGGCTCATGGAAATCATTCCTTAGATACGCATCTTAACTATCTAGGGCCAGTATCCTGTTTCTCTTCATCCGAATTCCCCTCAGGGCGCGCGGTCGGGATGTCTGCAGTGGCTGATGGTTTGATGGCGGGCCACATTCTTGTTTACTGAAATGGCAGGCAACCTTTTTTTTCTTGTTTACTGAAATGGCACGCAACCTGCATTACCATAGTGCCTGGCAGGCAGTGAACACTGCATCAGTGGTAACTGTTATAACAGGAGCACAGGAAGGGAAAAATGGGTGCACATGCAGATCAGTTCATAGGTTTGGTTGCAGGAAGCTGAACAAATTCTTTTTAGGTGATTTCCGTCTTTTTAATGAAATAGAAAGTGAGGTTATCTACTGGGGGGGGCGCTACCTGCTAAAGTCTCTTTGGGGTAGAAAAGCCATTCATTTGGCACTGACTAGGAGATAGGACAGTCTCTATCAACAGAGGGTCAACAGACTGCCAGCCACTTAAATCATCAAGACTTGCTTTTAAATTAAAGTAAAAATGAAAACAGCGGAATGACTCCTCATTTTGTAGTCTAGTACCAAAACTTGTAGATTACAGGGAATTCCCTGGTGGTCCAGTGGTTAGGACTCGGGACTTTCACTGCCGTGGGCCCATGTTAAATCCTTGGTCGGGGGACTAAGATCCCGCAAGCAGCGCAGTGTGGCCAAAAAATAAAACAAAATAAATTTAACTCAGTTATCTTTAAAAAAAAACAAACTTGTAGAGTACATATTCAGAAGTATTTGTTCATCTGATTTTTTTCCTGATCTAGTTTTTTAAAAATATATTTATTTATTTACTTATTTGGATGCACCGGGTCTTAGTTGCAGCATGCGGAATCTTTTAGTTGCAGCATGTGAGGTCTAGTTCCCTGACCAGGGATCGAACCCGGGCCCTCTGCATTGGGAGCATGGAGCCCTAGCCACTGGACCACGAGGGAAGTCCCTCTAGTTTTTTAATAGGCTTTATTTTTTAGAACAGTATTAGATTTCGAGAAAAGTCGAGAAGATAATATAAAGTTCATAGTTTGTTCAGATTTTTTTTTTTTTTTTGCGGTACGCGGGCCTCTCACCACTGTGGCCTCTCCCGCTGCGGCGCACAGGCTCCGGATGCGCAGGCCCAGCGGCCATGACCCACGGGCCCAGCCGCTCCGCGGCACGCGGGATCCCGGGGCATGAACCCGCGTCCCCTGCATCGGCAGGCGGACTCCCAACCACTGCGCCACCAGGGAAGCCCCTATTCAGATTTTTTTAGTTTTTACCTAATAGCCTTTTTCTGCTCCAAGATCCCATCCAGGATACCACTTTGGCATATAGTAGTTATGTCTCCTTAGGCTCCTCTTGGCTGTGATAGTGTCTCAGATTCTCCTTGTTTTTTTTTTTTTTTTTTTTGCGGTACGCGGGCCTCTCACCGCTGTGGCCTCTTTCGTTGTGGAGCACAGGCTCCGGACGCGCAGGCTCAGAGGCTATGGCTCACGGGCCCAGCCGCTCCACGGCACGTGGGATCCTCCCGGACCGGGGCACGAACCCACGTCCCCTGCATCGGCAGGCGGACTCTCAACCACTGCGCCACCAGGGAAGCCCTCTGCTTGTTTCTGATGACTGCTGTCGAACCCAAGTTCGCGGGCCCAATGTACAGTGAGGCCAAACAAACCAAAACGTTTGAGTTTGGATCAGAACTCTTTGCTTGGCCCTAGCAATAAACCTTTCTCTGCTCCAAACTCTGATGTTTCTATTTGTTTGGCCTCACTGTGTGTCAGGCCCATGAACTTGGGTTCAACAACATGAGCTTGACAGTTTTGAGTACTGGTCAAATATTTTTTAGGATGCCCCTCTATTGGATTGTGTTTGATGTTTTTCTCATTATTAGACTGAGGTTATAAGTTTTGGGGAAGGAAGATCACAGAGGTAACGGGCCGTTCTTATCAGATTATTTCAAGGGTATGTACTCTCACCATGATTTATCATCATTGATGTTGACCTTGATCAACTGGCTGCAGTAGTGTTGGTCAGGTTTCTCCACTGTACAGTTACTCTATCTTCCCCCTTCCCGACTGTACTCTTTGGAAGTAAGTCACAATGTGCAGCTCTCTTAAGAAGTGGGGAATTATGCTCCCCCTTCTTTAACTCTTCAAGGGACGAGTAGCTCCATAAATTACCCAGAATTTTTCTGCATGGGAGATTTGTCTCTTCTTCCCTGTTTACTTATTCTGTCATTTGTTTATATCAAAATGGACGTATGGATTTTTATTTATTTATTTGGCTACGTCGGGTCTTTAGTTTGCGGCAAGCGGGATCTTTGAGTTGTGGAATGAGAACTCTTAGTTGCGGCCTGTGGGATCTAGTTCCCTGACCAGGGATCGAACCCCGGCCCCCTGCATTGGGAGCGTGAAGTCTTAACCACTGCGCCACCAGGGAAGTCCCAGTATGTAGCCTTTTTGAATTGGCTTTGTTCACTTAGTAATAATGCATTTAAGGTTCTTCCGTGTCTTCCACTGGACCACTAGGGAAGTCCCTGGATGTTTATTTTATACTTATGGTATAATCCACTACTTCCCCAGCCCAGAATCAGCCATTTCTCCAGGGAGACAAGGAACCTTGGTTCCTTTTATTGGGGAATGGTATTAGAAACCACCATCTAGGCATTAGGTATGTTCCATCTGAATAAACTTTAATTTGATCACAAATTTATTATCTTGGAGTAACACAGTTGCTTTTTTTATGAGTCAGTGTTCACCCAGAGAAGCACGACAAGTAGGAGATATATAATGAGGGTTTTATTGCAAGGAATTGGCTTCTGTGATTATGAGGCCTGAGAGGCAAATTGGGAACTCCCAGGGCAGGCCTTCAGGAAAGGCAGACAGGATCTCACAGGCATGGCTGTCAACTGGCTGAAGCTGCTGCCCACAGGCAGAATTTCTTTTCTTGGGAGAGCCTCAACCCGGCTTTTAAGGCTTTGCACCTGATTAAATCAGGCCCACCTATGTTATCTAAGATAATCTCCTTTACTTAAAGTGAGCTAACTGTGGACTTTAATTACATCTGCAAAATACCTTGACTGAAACACCTAGATTAGTGTTTGAGTAACTGGGGGCTGGAGCCTTGCCAAGTTGACATATCAAAAAGACCATCACACCCTTAAAATGTTCTGAATTCAGGAGGACCTTATCTGTTGAGTGTGCTCCATAAACGTACATTTTCTGGATGACTGAGGAGTGCGCCCATACGAACCCAAGCTTTTAGACTGTTACCTATTTAGGATGTGTCATAAACTTCTCTGCCTTCTTCAACAGAGATACTAAACACTTTAACCTGGTTGTAATGACCCAGGGCCCCTATGTGAACACCATTTATCACACTGAACTGAGCTTACAGGGTTGCTTCAGGGCCTCTGAGGCCTGGAAGGAGCCTTATCTCCACAACCAGGGACCTCATTGCTCTAGTTCTTCTAATTCCTCTGTCAGCTTTCTATTTATATACTTCTTCCTCCTTCCCTTTCTGAAGGCCGCCCCTCCTTACTTCTCTTTCATTAATTCAATAACTCTGTGTTCTCACTGCTCTCTAATCTAAGAGGACATTTCTCTCTGGTTCTTTCTGTTTTTTTTTTTTTAAGTAGCAGTTTTAATAAGATATAATTCACGGAGTATACAATTCACTCATTTAAAGTGTACAGTTCAGTGGTTTTTAGTATACTCACAGATATGTGCAGCCATTACCAAAGTCAATTTTAGAACATTTTCATAACCTTAAAAAGAAATTGCTGGGAGACTGCGGGTGGCGGAGGGGGGAAGCTTCGGAGCCGCGGAGGAGAGCACAGCAACAGGGGTGCGGGGGGCAAAGCGGAGAGATTCCCGCACAGAGGATGGGTGCTGACGGGCACTCACCAGGCCGAGAGGCTTGTCTGCTCACCCGCCGGGGCGGGCGGGGCTGGGAGTTGAGGCTCGGGCTTCGGTTGGAGCGCAGGGAGAGGACTGGGGTTGGCGGCGTGAACACAGCCTGAAGGGGTTAGTGCACCACGGCTAGCCGGGAGGGAGTCCGGGAAAAAGTCTGGAGCTGCCGAAGAGGCAAGAGACTTTTTCTTACCTCTTTGTTTCCTGGTGCTCGAAGAGAGGGGATTAAGAGCGCTGCTTAAAGGAGCTCCAGAGACGGGCGCGAGCCGCGACTAAAAGCGCGGACCCCAGAGACGGGCATGAGACGCTAGGGCTGCTGCTGCCGCCACCGAGAGGCCTGTGTGCGAGCACAAGTCACTATCCACACCCTCCTACTGGGGACCCTGTGCAGCCCGCCACTGCCAGGGTCACGGGATCCAGGGTCAACTCCTCCGAGAGAACGCACGGCGCGCCTCAGGGTGGTGCAACGTCACGCCGGCGGGACGTCACGCCGTCACGCCGGCCTCTGCCGCCGCAGGCTCGCCCCGCACTCCGCGCCCCTCCCTCCCCCCGGCCTGAGTGAGCCAGAGCCCCCGAATCAGTGGCTCCTTTAACCCCGTCCTGTCTGAGCAAAAAACAGACGCCCTCCAGCGACCTACACGCAGAGGCAGGGCCAAATCCAAGCTGAGCCCCTGGGAGCTGTGAGAACAAACAAGAGAAAGGGAAATCTCTCCCAGCAGCCTCAGAAGCAGCGGATTAAAGCTCCACAATCAATTTGATGTACCTGCATCTGTGGAATACATGAAGAGACAACGAATCATCCCAAATTGAGGAGGTGGACTTTGAGAGCAACATTTATGACTTTTTCCCCTTTTCCTCTTTTTGTGAGTGTGTATGTTTCCGTGTGAGATTTTGTCTGTATAGCTTTGCTTCCACCATTTGTCCTAGGGTTCTATCTGTCCGTTTAAAAAAATTTTTTTTTCTTAATAATTAATTTTAATAGCTTTATTTTATTTTACTTTATCTTCTTTCCCTTTCTTTCTTTCTTTCTTTCTTTCTTTTCTTTCTTTCCTTCCTTCCTTCCTTCCTTTCTTCCCTCCTTTAGACAATAAATCATCCCAAATTGAGGAGGTGGGCTTTGAGAGCAAGATTTATGATTTTTTCCCCTTTTCCTCTTTTTGTGAGTGTGTATGTGTGTGCTTCTGTGTGAGATTTTGTCTGTATAGCTTTGCTTCCACCATTTGTCCTAAGGTTCTATCCGTCCCTTTTTTTTAAATGTTTTTTTTAATAATTATTTTTTAATTTAATAACTTTATTATATTTTACTTTATTTTATTTTACTTTATCTTCTTTCTTTCTTTGTTTTTTCCTTCCTTCCCTCCCTCCTTCCTTCCTTCCTTCCTCCCCCCATCCCTCCCTCCCTCCCTCCCTCCCTCCCTCCCTCCTTGCTTTCTTTCTTTGCTTCTTTCCTTCTTTTCTGCTTTCTTTCTTTCTTTCTTCCTTTCTTCCTTCTTTCCTTCCAGCCTTCCCTCCTTTATTTCTTTCTTTCTTCCTACTTCTACTAATTCTTTCTCTCTACTTTTTCTCCCTTTTATTCTGAGCCGTGTGGATGAAAGGCTCTTGGTGGTGCAGCCAGGACTCACTGCTGTGCCTCTGAGGTGGGAGAGCCAACTTCAGGACACTGGTCCACAAGAGACCTCGAAGCTCCACATAATATCAAACGGTGAAAATCTCCCAGAGATCTCCATCTCGACACCAGCACCCAGCTTCACTCAACGACCAGCAAGCTACAGTGCTGGACACCCTATGCCAAACAACTAGCAAAACAGGAACACAACCCCACCCATTAGCAGAGACGCTGCCTAAAATCATAATAAGTCCACAGGCACCCCAAAACACACCACCAGACGTGGACCTGCCCACCAGAAAGACAAGATCCAGCCTCTTCCACCGGAACACAGGCACTAGTCCCCTCCACCAGGAAGCCTACACAACCCACTGAACCAACCTTAGCCACTGGGGACAGACATCAAAAACAGCGGGAACTATGAACCTGCAGCCTGCAAAAAGGAAACCCCAAACACAGTAAGATAAGCAAAATGAGAAGACAGAAAAACACACAGCAGATGAAGGAGCAAGATAAAAACGCACCAGACCTAACAAATGAAGAGGAAATAGGCAGTTTACCTGAAAAAGAATTCAGAATAATGATAGTAAAGATGATCCAAAATCTTGGAAATAGAATAGACAAAATGCAAGAAACATTTAACAAGGACCTAGAAGAACTAAAGATGAAATAAAAACGATGAACAACATAATAAATGAAATGAAAAATACTCTAGATGGGATCAATAGCAGAATAACTGAGGCAGAAGAACGCATAAGTGACCTGGAAGATAAAATAGTGGAAATAACTACTGCAGAGCAGAATAAAGAAAAAAGAATGAAAAGAACTGAGGACAGTCTCACAGACCTCTGGGACAACATTAAACGCACCAACATTCGAATTATAGGGGTTCCAGAAGAAGAAGAGAAAAAGAAAGGGACTGAGAAAATATTTGAAGAGATTATAGTTGAAAACTTCCTTAATATGGGAAAGGAAATAGTTAATCAAGTCCAGGAAGCACAGAGAGTCCCATAAAGGATAAATCGAAGGAGAAATACGCCAAGACACATATTAATCAAACTGTCAAAAATTAAATACAAAGAAAGCACATTAAAAGCAGCAAGGAAAAAACAACAAATAACACACAAGGGAATCCCCATAAGGTTAACAGCTGATCTCTCAGCAGAAACCCTGCAAGCCAGAATAGAATGACAAGACATACTAAAAGTGATGAAGGAGAAAAATCTGCAACCAAGATTCCTCTACCCAGCAAGGATCTCATTCAGATTTGATGGAGAAAATAAAACCTTTACAGACAAGCAAAAGCTGAGAGAGTTCAGCACCACCAAACCAGCTTTACAACAAATGCTAAAGGAACTTCTCAAGAAACAAGAGAAGGAAAAGACCTACAATAACGAACTCAAAACAATTTAGAAAATGGGAATAGGAACATACATATCGATAATTACCTTGAATGTAAATGGACTAAAGGCTCCCACCAAAAGACACAGATTGGCTGAATGGATACAAAAGCAAGACCCATGTATATGCTGTCTACAAGAGACCCACTTTAGACCTAGAGACACATACAGACTGAAAGTAAGGGGATGGAAAAAGATGTTCCATGCAAATGGAAACCAAACGAAAGCTGGAGTCGCAATTCTCATATCAGACAAAAGACTTTAAAATAAAGACTATTAGAAGAGATAAAGAAGGACACTACATAATGATCAAGGGATCAATCCAAGAAGAAGATATAACAATTGTAAATATTTATGCACCCAACATAGGAGCACCTCAATACATAAGGCAAATACTAACAGCCATAAAAGGGGAAATCGACAGTAAAACATACATAGTAGGGGACTTTAACACCCCACTTTCACCAATGGACAGATCATCCAAAATGAAAATAAATAAGGAAACACAAGCTTTAAATGATACATTAAACAAGATGGTCTTGATTGATATTTATAGGACACTCCATCCAAAAACAACAGAATGCACATTTTTCTCAAGTGCTCATGGAACATTCTCCAGGATAGATCATATCTTGGGTCACAAATCAAGTCTTGGCAAATTTAAGAAAATTGAAATTGTATCAAGTATCTTTTCCGACCACAATGCCATAAGACTAGATATCAATTACAGGAAACGATCTGTAAAAAATACAAACACATGGAGGCTAAACAATACACTACTTAATAACGAACTGATCACTGAAGATATCAAAGAGGAAATAAAAAATTACCTAGAAACAAATGACAATGGAGACACGACGACCCAAAACCTATGGGATGCAGCAAAAGCAATTCTAAGAGGGAAGTTTATAGCAATACAAGCTCACCTTAAGAAACAGGAAACATCTCGAATAAACAACCTAACCTTGCACCTAAAGCAATTAGAGAAAGAAGAACAAAAAAACCCCAAAGTTAGCAGAAGGAAAGAAATCATAAAAATCAGATCAGAAATAAATGAAGAAGAAATGAAGGAAACAATAGCAAAGATCAATAAAACTAAAAGCTGGTTCTTTGAGAAGATAAACAAAATAGATAAACCATTAGCCATACTCATCAAGAAATAAAGGGAGAAGACTCAAATCAATAGAATTAGAAATGAAAAAGGAGAAGTAACAACTGACACTGCAGAAATACAAAAGATCATGAGAGATTACTACAAGCAATTCTATGCCAATAAAATGGACAACCTGGAAGAAATGGACAAATTCTTAGAAATGCACAACCTGCCAAGACTGAATCAGGAAGAAATAGAATATATGAACAGACTAATCACAAGCACTGAAATTGAAACTGTGATTAAAAATCTTCCGACAAACAAAAGCCCAGCCCCAGATGGCTTCACAGGCGAATTCTATCAAACATTTAGTGAAGAGCTAACACATACCCTTCTCAAACTCTTCCAAAATATAGCAGAGGGAGGAACACTCCCAAATTCTTTCTACGAGGCCACCATCACCTTGATACCAAAACCGGACAAGGATGTCACAAAGAAAGAAAACTACAGGCCAATATCACTGATGAACATAGATGCAAAAATCCTCAACAAAATACTAGCAAACAGAATCCAACAGCACATTAAAAGGATCATACACCATGATCAAGTGGGGTTTATTCCAGGAATGGAAGGATTCTTCAATATATGCAAATCAATCAATGTGATAAACCATATTAACAAATTGAAGGAGAAAAACCATATGATCATCTCAATAGATGCAGAGAAAGCTTTTGACAAAATTCAACACCCATTTATGATAAAAACCCTGCAGAAAGTAGGCATAGAGGGAACTTTCCTCAACATAATAAAGGCCACATATGACAAACCCACAGCCAACATCATCCTCAATGGCGAAAAACTGAAAGCATTTCCACTAAGATCAGGAACAAGACAAGGTTGCCCACTCTCACCACTCTTATTCAATATAGTTTTGGAAGGTTTAGCCACAGCAATCAGAGAAGAAAAGGAAATAAAAGGAATCCAAATCGGTAAAGAAGAAGTAAAGCTGTCACTGTTTGCAGATGACATGATACTACACATAGAGAATCCTAAAGATGCTACCAGAAAACTCCTAGAGCTAATCAATGAATTTGGTAAAGTATCAGGATACAAAATTAATGCACAGAAATATCTGGCATTCCTATACACTAATGATTAAAAATCTGAAAGTGAAATCAAGAAAACACTCCCATTTACCATTGCAACGAAAAGAATACAATATCTAGGAATAAACCTACCTAAGGAGACAAAAGACCTGTATGCAGAAAATTATAAGACACTGATGAAAGAAATTAAAGATGATACAAATAGATGGAGAGATATACCATGTTCTTGGATTGGAAGAATCAACACTGTGAAAATGACTCTACTACCCAAAGCAATCTACAGATTCAATGCAATCCCTATCAAACTACCACTGGCATTTTTCACAGAACTAGAACAAAAAATTTCACAATTTGTATGGAAACACAAAAGACCCCGAATAGCCAGAGCAATCTTGAGAACGAAAAACGGAGCTGGAGGAATCAGGCTCCCTGACTTCAGACTACACTACAAAGCTACAGTAATCAAGACAGTATGGTACTGGCACAAAAACAGAAAGATAGATCAATGGAACAGGATAGAAAGCCCAGAGATAAACCCAAGCACATATGGTCACCTTATCTTTGATAAAGGAGGCAGGAATGTACAGTGGAGAAAAGACAGCCTCTTCAATAAGTGGTGCTGGGAAAACTGGACAGGTACATGTAAATGTATGAGATTAGATCACTCTCTAACACCATACACAAAAATAAGCTCAAAATGGATTAAAGACCTAAATGTAAGGCCAGAAACTATCTAACTCTTAGAGGAAAACATAGGCAGAACACTCTGTGACATAAATCACAGCAAGATCCTTTTTGACCCACCTCCTAGAGAAATGGAAATAAAAACAAAAATAAACAAATGGGACCTAATGAAACTTCAAAGCTTTTGCACAACAAAGGAAACCATAAACAAGACGAAAAGACAACCCTCAGAATGGGAGAAAATATTTGCAAATGAAGCAACTGACAAAGGATTAATTTCCAAAATTTACAAGCAGCTCATGCAGCTCAATAACATAAAAACAAACAACCCAATCCAAAAATGGGCAGAAGACCTAAATAGACATTTCTCCAAAGAAGATATACAGACTGCCAACAAACACATGAAAGAATGCTCAACATCACTAATCATTAGAGAAATGCAAATCAAAACTACAATGAGATATCACCTCACACCAGTCAGAATGGCCATCATCAAAAAATCTAGAAACAATAAATGCTGGAGAGGGTGTGCAGAAAAGGGAACACTCCTGCACTGCTGGTGGGAATGTGAATTGGTACAGCCACTATGGAGAACAGTATGGAGGTTCCTTAAAAAACTACAAATAGAACTACCATATGACCCAGCAATCCCACTCCTGGGCATATACCCTGAGAAAACCATAATTCAAAAAGAGTCATGTACCAAAATGTTCATTGCAGCTCTATTTACAATAGCCCAGAGATGGAAACAACCTAAGTGCCCATCATCGGATGAATGCATAAAGAAGATGTGGCACATATATACAATGGAATATTACTCAGCCATAAAAAAATAACGAAATTGAGCTATTTGTAATGAGGTGGATAGACCTAGAGTCTGTCATACAGAGTGAAGTAAGTCAGAAAGAGAAAGACAAATACCGTTTGCTAACACATATATATGGAATTTATGAAAAAAAATGTCGTGAAGAACGTAGGGGTAAGACAGGAATAAAGACACAGACCTTCTAGAGAATGGACTTGAGGATATGGGAAGGGGGAAGGGTGAGCTGTGACAAAGCGAGAGAGAGGCATGGACATATATACACTACCAAACGTAAGGTAGATAGCTAGTGGGAAGCAGCCGCATAGCACAGGGAGATCAGCTCGGTGCTTTGTGACCACCTGGAGGGGTGGGATAGGGAGGGTGGGAGGGAGGAAGATGCAAGAGGGAAGAGATATGGGAACATATGTATATGTATAACTGATTCACTTTGTTATAAAGCAGAAACTAACACACCATTGTAAAGCAATTATACCCCAATAAAGATGTTTAAAAAGAAAAGAAATTGCCGATAGAAAGCCCAGAAAGAAACCCATGTGCTTATGGTCAATTAATCTATGACAAGGGAGGCAAGAATATACAATGGAGAAAAGACAGTCATCTCAGTAAGTGGTGCTGGGAATAATGGACAGCTACATGTAAACGAATGAAATTAGAACATTCTCTAATACCATATACAAAAAATAAACTCAAAATTAAAAAAAAACTCAAAATGGATTGAAGACCTAAATGTAGGACTGGATACTATAAAACTCCTAGAGGAAAAGATACGCAGAACACTCTTTGACATAAATCACAGCAATATTTTTTGGATCTGTCTCCTAGAGTAATGGCAATAAAAACAGGAATAAACAAATGGGACCTAATTAAACTTAAAAGGTTTTGCACAGCAAAGGAAGCCATAAACAACGAAAAGACAACCTACCGACTAGGAGAAAATATTTGCAAATGATGCTACTGACAAGGGATTAATTTCCAAAATATACTAACAGTTCATACAGCTCAATATCAAAAAAAAAAAACAATAAAAAAATGGGCAGAAGACCTAAATAGACATTTCTCCAAAGAAGACATACGGATGGCCAACAGGCACATGAAAATATGCTCGACATCAATAATTTTTAGAGAAACACAAATCAAAACTACAATGAGGCATCACCTCACACCAGTCAGAATGGCCATTATTAAAAAGTCTGTAGGGGCTTCCCTGGTGGTGCAGTGGTTAAGAATACCCCTGCCAATGCTGGGGACATGAGTTCAAGCCCTGGTCCGGGAAGATCCCACATGCCGCGGAGCAACTAAGCCCATGCGGCACAACTACTGAGCCTGCACTCCAGAGCCCGCGAGACACAACTACTGAAGCCTGTGCGCCTAGAGCCTGTGCTCCGCAACAAGAGAAGCCACCGCAATGAGAAGCCCGTGCACCGCAACTAAGAGCAGACCCTGCTCACCGCAACTAGAGAAAGCCTGTGTGCAGCAACGAAGACCCAACGCAGCCAATAAATGAATAAATAAATAAATTTATTAAAAAAAGGTCCAATGCAGCCAAAAGTAAATAAATTTATTAAAATAAAATAAAAAGTCTACAAACAATAAATGCTTGTGAGGGTGTGGCGAAAAGGGAACCCTCCTGCACTGTTGGTGGGAATGTAAATTGATACAGCCCCTATGGAGAAGAGTATGGAGGTTCCTTAAAAAACTAAAAATAGGGAACTTCCCTGGTGGCACTGTGGTTAAGAGTCTGCCTGCCAATGCAGGAGACACGGGTTTGATCCCTGGTCCGGGAAGATCCCACATGCCGCGGAGCAACTAAGTCTGTGCACCACAACTACTGAGCCTGTGCTCTAGAGCCTGCGAGCCACAACTGCTGATCCCGCATGCCACAACTACTGAAGCCCGTGCGCCTAGAGCCCATGCTCCGCAAAAAGAGAAGTCACCGCAGTGAGAAGCCCGTGCACTGCAACGAAGAGCAGCTCCGCTCGCCACAACTAGAGAAAGCCCGCGTGCAGTAACGAAGACCCAACACAGCCAAAAATAAAGAAATAAATTTATTTTAAAAAATGAAACTGGGCTTCCCTGGTGGCGCAGTGGTTGAGAGTCCGCCTGCCGCTGCAGGGGACACGGGTTCGTGCCCCGGTCCGGGAAGATCCCACATGCCGCGGAGCGGCTGGGCCCGTGAGCCATGGCCGCTGAGCCTTCGCGTCCGGAGCCTGTGCTCCGCAACGGGAGAGGCCACAGCAGTGAGAGGCGTACCGCAAAAATAAAAAAATAAATAAATAAATAAAAAGATACAAATGAACTTATTTACAAAACAGAAATAGACTCACAGACACAGAAAACAAACCAGAGGATGGGGGAGGGGAGAGAAATTAGGAGCTTGGGATTAACATATACACAACTATTATACATAAAATAGATAACAAGGACCTACTGTATAGCACAGGTTATTACACTGGATATTGTAATGTATTGGATATTACAAGATATCCAATATCTTGTAATAACCTATAATGGAAAAGAATCTGGAAAAGAATATATGTATCTGAATCACTTTGCTGTATACCTGAAACTAACACAACATTGTAAATTAACTATACTTCAATTTTTAAAAATGATTTTTTTTTTTGGCCGTGCCCCGCTGCATGCAGGATCTTAGTTCCCCAATCAGGGATTGAACCCATTCCCCCTGCAGTGGAAGTGCAGAGTCTTAACCACTTGGACCGTCTGGGAAGTCCCAATAAAAAAATGATTAAAAATAAAGAAATTTCCTACCCTTTAGCTATCACCCACCCCCACCCCCATCCCCCATCCTCTTCAGCCCTAAGCAACCATTAATCTCCTTTCTGTCTCTTACGGATTTGCCTGTTCTGGACATTTCATATAAATGGAATCATATAATATGTGGTCTTTGGTGACTGGCTTATTTCACTTAGCGCATGTTTTCAAGGATCATCCATGTTGTATCTTGAATCAGTACTTCATTCGTTTTCATGTCTGGATAAGATTCCATTGTATGGCTACATCACATTTTGTTTATCTATTCCTCTGTTGATAGACAATGGGGTTGTTTCCATCTTTTGGCTATTATGAATAACATTGCTATGAACATTCACATATAAGCTTATGTTTTCATTTCTCTTGGGTAAATACCTAGATACCTTAGGAGTGGAATGGCTCAGTCATATGGTAAATAGGTTCTGGTACCAATTCCAGTGGGGGGAAGTTCCCTCACACTAACAAGGAGCAGTTTTCCAACACCAGCTGAGTGTCCTACAATTCAACACAATTCTGACACTACATGTAGACAGCATCAGATTCCAAAGGTTCAGGGTTCAGTCCCACAAGACTGTCCCTCGCCCCCTCCCCTTTCAGATGCTTGTCACAAGCTGTCACCTGTGCTTCTGACTGATGGGCTACAGATCGGAGGTTCCAACTACCACACCCCTCGGGTTTCACATGCCAGTTGCAAGTCCAGGTTGTTACCTGTACTTCTGACTGACTGTAAATCAGAGGATCCTAAGACCCACTCCTTGGGTTCAATTCATTTGCTAGAGTGGCTCACAGAACTCAGAGAAACATCCTACTTACTAGATCACCAGTTTATTATAAAATGATGTAATCCAGGAAGAGCCAGATCGAAGAGTTGCATAGGGCAAGGTATGAAGAAAGGGTTAAGAGCTTCCATGCCCTCTCTGAAGGTGCCACACTCCCCAAATCTCCATGTATTTACCAACCTGGAAGCTCTGGACCCTGAGCCCTGTCCTTTGGGTTTTGATGGAAGCTTCATTACATAGGCATGACTGATTAAAACACGGGCCAATGACTGATTCAGCCTCCAGCCCCTCTCTCCTCGCAGAGGGTGGAGGGGGGTTATACTGAAAGTTCCACCCCTCTCCTGTGGCCTTTGCTTCCCCTGGCAGCCAGTTCCTAACCTTAGGTTACCTAAGGGCTTTCCCCAAAGTCACCTTATTAACATACAAGAGACACCTTTATCACTCTTATCAGAGGAAATTCCAAGGGCTTTAGGAGCTCTGTGCCAGGAATGGGGTTGAAGACCAAATATATGTTTTTTATTATAAATCACAGTATTACGTATGGTAACTCTGTGTTTAACTTTTGAGGAACTGCCAGACTAGTTTCCAAAGTGACTGTATCATTTTACATTCCTACCAGCAAAATAGGAGTGTTCCAATTTCTCTATATCCTCACCAATGCTTGTTATCATCTGACTTTGGTTTTTGTTTTTTTTTTTTTTTTGCGGAACGCGGGCCTCTCACTGTTGTGGCCTGACGCGCAGGCTCAGCGGCCATGGCTCACGGGCCCAGCCGCTCCGCAGCATGTGGGATCCTCCCGGACCGGGTCATGAATCCGTGTCCCCTGCATCGGCAGGCGGACTCTCAACCACTGCGCCACCAGGGAAGCCCTCATCTGACTTTTTGACGATAGTCATCCTAGTGGATGTGAAGTGGTATCTCATTCTGGATTTGACTCGCGTTTCCCTAGCAACTAATGGGGTTGAGCACATTTTCCTCTGCTTGTTGGCTATTTGCATATCTTCTGAGAAGTGTCTATTCAAGTCCTTTGCTTGTTTTTAAATCAGGTTTTTTATACTTTTGCTGTTGAGTTGTAGGAGTTCTTTATATATTCTGGATACTAGACCCTTATGAGATACATGTTTGCAAATATTTTCTCCCATTTTGTGGGCTGTCTTTTTACTTTTTTAGTAGTTTCCTTTCAGGCTCCAAACTTTTTAATTTTGATGAAGTCCAGTTTATCTATTCTTTTGCTTCTTGTGCTTTTGAGGTCAAATCTGTGATTCCATTGCCAATTTATTGAGCTCCTTCCATCTACCAGGAACTAGGGATAACGTGGTGAATAAGACAGATTTGGTTCCTGCTCTCATGGAATTTATGTCTAGTGGGGCAGGGGAGATATTAATCTAATAACTGCATGAATAACTTCTCAAGTGTGATAAGGATTAGAAAAGGTACAGTTCTAACCTAGCCTGAGGGTCAGAGAAGACTTCCCCAAGGAGGTGACATTTAAACTGACATTTGAAGGATGAGTGGGAGTAGGCCAGGTGAAAGGGGGCAAGGAATAGAGGGAAGAGTGTTTCTGGACAGGAAACAGCATGTAGGAATCCCAGAGTTCAGGAGAACAAGGCTCTTTTGAGGAACAGCAAGGACTGTGTGGCTGGAGCAGAGTTGGGGGCAGGGGTGAGTGGGGAAGGGATGAAATGACTTAGGGAGAGAATGTAGAGTGAACTTTCCATGACTTCAACCTGGTAAGTGCCAGCAACTAAAGCCATAGAAGGTCATGGAAGATTAGAGAAGAGAGTTTCAAGGAGGAGGAAGTAGCCCACATTGGCCAGTGCTGCCAAGAAGTGAACAAAGGTAAGGACTTGCATTTGGCAGACGGGAGGTCATCATGGGAGACCTTTGTGGAAGCAGCTGTGCTGGGATGATAGAGGCAGAAACCAGAATGCATAGGAGTGATTAAGAGCTGAGGAAGTGGAGATGTTAAGGGAGGAGACCTCCCTGTAGAAAAGCTTGGCTGGGAAGTGTTTGTCACCCAAAGAGCCTGGCTCCTAGTAGGTGCTCAACAAACGTTTATTGCACTGAACTAAACTGAGGGTGAGCTCCAAGATACAGGAGAGGGACAACTGATGGAATTAGGCTGTGGGAGGAGGCGGGCTTGAGAGCATGAGTTACATCTTGAAAGGAGACAGGCGTGCTCCTTCTCTTCGTTAAAATGAACAGAAAGAGAGAAAACAGGGAGGCTGGGTGTGGAATGCAGGGTATGTTGGCTGGGATGGGAGGGGGCATTTCTACAGATAACAGGGTCAAGAGACGGATCGACTTGTGTGCTTTTATTCTCTTCAGAGGATTTCAGGTTTAGCCCTGACTCCAGTTTATGACTTTATCTGGAAATAATATCTAACCTATTTAATAGTTGGTGGGCAATTACTTACTAAGTTACTGCTTTTACTTCTTCTGTGGGCTGAGAACAAGGTAAGTCGGCTTGTGTCGATTTTGTCTAAAGTAAAAGTGTGTAGGCTGTGAAGACATCAGCAGAGGAACCAATATCTCCTTTGAGGAGCAGCCACTCATCTAGTACAGAGGGAAAATAATTTGCAATCAATGTGGACACATTTTAGAGGTGGGACAATTCAGGTAACCACAAGATCCCTCCTGGGCTACCCTAGCAGATAAAGTAGTTTCACCACAAGAGCCTGCTGAGTACCTTAATTTTTCCAAACAAGAAGTTATTTGTTAATAAATTCTTTAATAAATTTGTTAATAAATACATTCTCTGTTATTTTCTATTTCCTATGTGTCCTGCAGCGTTGCTAGGCGTTGCATATGTATTTTCTCGAATCATCAGAGCAACCATGCAAGGGAGCTTGTATCGTTCCCATTTTACTGGTGAGGAAACTGCAGCTCAGAGGTGAGTGATTTGCTCAAGGTCACTAATCAGTAGCAGGTTTCGGAACCCAGGTTAGGCTGAGCACTTTTCACCATGCCAGCAGTTTTGGCAATTTTGCTCCCGGGGCCACTGTGCGACCCCCGCCGGTCTAAGACAGGGGCACGGGATCGGGGGGAGAGGTCCCAACCCAGCTTCACGTGAGCGGCTCCGCACTTAGTTTTACATCTGGGGCTCTGAGGTAAGCTCCATTTGAGCAAAAGAGAGAATAAAAAACAAGTTTGAAGGCCACTGCCTTCCACAGGGGGCTTTGAACTTCCCAGCAGAAGCGTGGCTTTCCTTGAAGCGTTTCTCCTGAAACGCTTTGCTTGTATGATGCATTTTCCCCCACTTGGCTCTATCCTCCACGTGACTGGAAGAGTGATTTTTCTAAAATCTCATCATGTTACTCCCCTGCTTAGAAACCTTCTATGGCTCCCAGCTACCTCTAGGTTAAAATCTGTATTCCTCTTTCAGCATGACCTATGAGAGCCTTAGTGATCTGGACCCCCATCCACCTCTCCAGAGTTGCCGTTAATTACTCCCCAGCTCCCACCTTCCTTTCAAACCGGCTGACTCACATCTCCTGGTACTTGCTATGTGCATCCGTGCATACTCCAGTGGCCCTGCCAGGAGGCTGCTCTCCCGTCTCCACCGAGCGACTCCCACTCACCCCTCCAGCCTCAGATCAGGCGTACTCTTCCTCCACGAAAGCCTTTCCTGCACCTTTGGCCTGGGTTAGGCCCCGCCCTCTTTGCAGCACCCCCTACTCCAACCCCCATGCTTACCTGTCAGAGCCCTGCTTCTGCCTCCTTTTCTTGTCTGCCTGTCCCACTAGAATGCAGATTTGCCTCATCTGCTTAACTCTGTTTTGCTCCCCTGGAAAGAAGTTTCTCAGGGAATTTGTTCTTTCTCTTGGGGTGAGCATACCATATTTGCCTCGAAAAGCATACCAGAAATGCCAATGGCTTGATGTTAGGCATGGAGAGTTTTCAGCATGGGGGTTTGTCCCCTGCAGCCAAACCTCAATTTTACATGGAGGAGGTAGGCTAGGCAACATCACAGGATGAGAAAAATCTGTGGGGAAGAATAGCTGACTACAGGAAAAACTCCAGAAAGCCGCTTTCAAATCTTCCAGCTGACTTGGTGTTCATTTCGGAAAGAGCAGGGCAGATGCTTGTCTTAGGTCCCCAAATCTGCTCATAGTTAAAATGCTTAGGTTCAAACTTTTCCTATGAAGAGGGGACTGCTGTTAAAAGTGTCCTTTGAATGTTGGACGAAGGCACATGCCAATCTTCCCTCCAAGCCGGGAGTCCGCAGACTCAGCCATGTGGCAGGAAGGCCCTGCCCTGATGCCGTCACCAAAGCCAACCCACCTTGGCAGCTGTCAAGGGAGAGGTTGTGGAGCAGAAATCGCAGTCCTGCATCAGTTAGCCAATTTGCATCTATAAAATGGGCATGGGGGTGGAGGAGGGCTATGCTAGGTGCCCATTCCAAATGCCACAAGCCAGGAGCTGCTCACCCTCCCACTGCAAACATCAAAGAAGTTCATTTTTGTTTCTTTTCTTTTTTTGGCTCTGCCGCGCGGCTTGTGGGATCTTAGTTCCCAACCAGGGATTGAACTCAGGACCCTACAGTGAAAGCGCCGAGCCCTGACCGCTGGATGGTGGGGGAATTCCCAAAGAAGTTCATTTAGAAGAAGAAAAAGGAAATGCTACATTACACTGTAAATATGTTTAAGGTATAGCTCCTAGAGACACGGGACAGGCTGAGAATCAATAGGAAAGATTTGGATCATTTCATGGATGGGAAGAATCTAATGCGTTATTAAGGGCAGGTGGGAACGTTTTGAGCACAGAGGGGGCAAACAGGCCCGCCAGGCAGAGATGGAAACCTGGACAGATGGGCTCAGGGTGGTGTCTCTGGGCTGTGTTTTATTGTGACTCAGTTCCTCCCTGGCCTTAGAGGACTGGGATGGGAGGGCTGGGGACACAGCAGTCCATTGCAAGGGCTACCCAACCCTCCAGGGATACAGTGCTATTTTGAAAATATGCTGTTCTCGAAAGCAGCATGGATTTCCAGCCACCAACTTCTCCCTCCTTTCAGCCCAAATCAACCCACCTGTAAATGCAGCTAAAAGAAACCCACAATGCTGATGATTAAAGCCCTATCTTGGAAAAAAGTGCCAGGGGGTGTGTCTCATTGGAGGGCAGAAGTCAAGGTAAATTACATGACTCACCAGGAAATATCAGAAATACATATTTGGAGGCTTTTTCCTTTTACCTCCCCTCTGCTCCCTGCAGACAACTCCTCTGGGATGAGACTTGTGCAAGAGGCCAGACCTAGATGCTAAAGAGCCCAGGAGACAGGTAAACTGTGTGTCTCTACTCAGAGCCAAGGGGAAAGTAGCTCCTTTGGTGCACACCTTGGCCACTTGCTGTGCAAATGAGATCCAGAGACTGTTCCAGATCACTAGCTCGCAGCCGTGGGTTGGTGACCTCTTCCCTGCAAACACAGGGAAGAGGTGGTTGATGGAAAAAAAAAAAAAGTCATTCAAAGGACAGCTTTGTAATGTGAAAGGAAAACATATGCCACTTTAATATGCTTAAGAAGTCATTCGTGATACATTAGAAACCAAACCGTATGGGTAAGGCCTGGTTGTCTCAGGAGCAGGTTGACAGGGGCTGAGCCTGCCCTCACAAAGTGACCCGTTAACAGCCCAGTCAGGCCTGCAGTTAGGCGCTTCCACTGCGTCAGTGGTTTACAATCTTAACTCATTCTTCTAGCAAATGTTTCCTAATAAACCCAGAGCTTCCACCTGCCCAGAAATGTCTACTGGAAGCTAACTTTCCCTCTCCCAAGCAGGACCACGCTTCTGCTCCTAACTCAATCCTATAGCTGGGGGATTCGGCGCCAGGAAGGCTTGGTCCTTGGTCTCCCTCGGTTAGGCGTGCCCTGGTCCCCGCGTCTCCTGGCCGGTGTCTGTGCTCCTGAGACAGGTGCCTGAGACGGACCCCGAGGTGATCTGCTCCCTGCAGGACCAGCGCCCACGGCTGCGGCCCGAGCTGCGTCCGAGGCGCCGCCCCTTCGGTGGGACCCGGGACCGCCAGGGACCACTCGGGACCGCCAGGGACCACTCGGGACCGCCAGGGACCACCCGGGACCGCCAGGGACCACCCGGGACCGCCAGGGACCACCCGGGACCACGGCCCCGCCGCAGCGTCTTGGTCCCTCCACGCTCTCCAGTCTCCGTCTCCTTCAACGGTCTTGGAAGAAGGGGAACATATGGCGGAGAAGGCCTTGAATTTGCGCCACCCGTCTGCCCACAGAGTCCTTCCCCTTGGCGGGCGCCGCCGCCGCTCTAGCCGTTGTCTCCACGACCGGCGCGCCCACTGCGCTGGGGGCGCGTCTCGGCGTACACGCGGCGCCGCCGCCGCTGCTGTTGTTGTTGGCGTTGTTACGCTCGCTGCCGCCCGCCGTCTCCCAGTCCTCGGCCCCCGACAGCTCCCGCAGGCTCCAGGGCGCGTCGGGCCGCAGGTAGTGACAGGCCCGGTGGCCGCTGTGGTCGCGGCGCGTGGGGTCTGCCCCCAAGGCGCCCACCAGCACCTTGACGACCATATCGTGACCCTGCAGGGCCGCCAGGTGGAGGGGCGTGAGGCCGCCGCTACCCGGGGCGCTCACGTCGAGCCGCAGCCCCCTGCGCTGGGCGAAGTCGTGCACCAGGATGAGTTCCTCGTGGCGCCCGTGCTTGGCCAGCCAGTGCAGCACCGTGTAGCCCGTGATCGGGTCGCCCCGCAGGAGCAGCCCCGGCTCGACCTCCAGCAGCTCCTGCAGCGCCTCAAAGCGGCCCTCAGCGGCCGCCAGTATCCACGCGTGCTCCCGGGGCTCCAGGCATAGCCCGCTACCGCTCGGTGCGTTCGGCCCGCCCGGGGACTGCTCCTCGGGGCGCTCCTCCGACAGCCACCCGGCGGGAGCCGCCCCCTGCAGCCCCAGCAGCTCCCGCAGCGCTCCCCGCCGGCGGCCCGAGACTGTTCCCGAGGGCATCACCGAGCCGTGGAAGGGGGGCTCCCGGGAGGCGGTGGCGTTGCCCCGGTACCTGCCCAGGCTGACGGTGTCCACTCTCGAGGGGCGGGGCTGCGGGGCGCTCCGCAGTCTGAGCTCGGTCGGTGCGAAGGAGGCCTTGGGTGCCGGCTTCGCGGCACCTCGGGGTTCGGCCATGGTCCTGCCGCCGCGGCTGTTCCAGTGTCTAGCGTTTGCTGCCCTTCCCGGGCCCCACCAAGAGAGGAACTGGCGCTGGCGTTGGGGAAGGAAGCGGCTTGAGCAATTGGGCTCGGAGGGAGGGAGCGAAGGAGGGGAGAAGAGGGAGGGAGAGCGCGAGCGAGCCGAGGGAGGGCCCCCGGCACGGGCGGTGGGGGGGCCTGGAGGGGTGGGAGCTCCGGCCATGCCCCCGGGTAGAGCCCCTTTCCTGCACCCCGGGTACCGCCGCCACCTCCGCTTCCCCAGGTCGCGGGCGGCCCCGCCCCAAACGGCCAGGTGAGCTGGGCGGCCCCGCCTCCCGCACGGCGTGGGCAACTGTGGGGCGGACGCGGGGGCGGGCTGCGCGCTAGCCCCGAGCGCCAACGGGAGCAGCCCAGCTGCCCCAGCAGCCGGGTTCTCAGCATCCCCGCAGTTGCTGGGTGAAGAGGCTCTAGGGAGCCCCCTCCGCGGCGGGCTGAGTTCGGCTTCCAGCCAAGGCCTCCGGCAGCGCGGTCCTTACAGCTCCGGGGCGGTCGCTCTCCGCCCCTTCCTTCGCCCTTCCCTCTCATCTCCTCAGGAGTCTCCCTGCACTTTGTCCCCGAGCCGTCTTTGTCCCGCGCCTCGCATTCACGGAGGCGGCTTGGCTGCCCCATGTGACTCGGGTTCGCTTGCACTGCCCTTTGTGTGGCCTTGACCCTTCCCTCAGCGCCGGAGCTGCCCGGGATTCCTACAGAGAAATTCGAGAAAGTGTCCAGGCGTAAAAGCCCTTCCAAGGAACTGAGAAGGGCTACTCCCCTGCTTCCCCGAGGCTCCCTACTCCTCTCTCCGCCCTCTTCTCTTTAACCTTTCCCAGCTTGGCTTGAAGAAGCAGGTACTGGTGAATCTGAGTCATCGGCCACGAACGCCTTACCCTCTTCAGAGATGCATCCCGCTCTCTCCCTGAGGGACCTGCTGATTTCCGCGAATTCCGAGTTTCAAGGCTTTTAAAAGAGGAGGGTATTTTACCTTTTTAGTCCTAACATTAGCATCCTCTTGGCTCTTCTCTCAATAAATGGTAGTTCTTGCCTCCCCGCCCACCCCCACCCCCGGCCCCATGTTAGGGAGTTCAGTCATGAGCAGTGGGGAGCCATAGAAGGTTCTTGAGCCAGAGAGGAATACAGCCATGATTAAGGTGGTCTTTAGGAAGATGATTATGGGAGAGGCAGAGGCAGAAAGCCAGGAGACTGTTCCAACAGTCTAGGCCAGAGGGAATGGGGACTCAGGCCAAGCCAGCCCACTCTACTGGGTCCCACAGTGATGGAAGGTATCAGAGGCTTTTCCACCTTTGCCCTCAAATATTTGGGGTCAGCCCTAAAGAGCTGGAGCTTTCCTTCATGACAGCCTATGCATTTGTAATCCATTTTTTTGAATACTTTTTATGTGCCACTCTGCTAAATGCTTTATGTATGTTCATTCTATCACCCGCCCAAGGATCTCAAGAGCTAAGTATTGTTACTGTCCTCACTTTGCAAAGAGATTAGGCCATTTGCCCAAGGTCACCCCGAAGGAAGTGGCAGAGCAAGTCTGTGTGACACCGCAGCCTTTGTTCTGGCGCAGAGGATCTGGCCTTCAAACCAAGCTTATCAACAGCAAATCATTCACACAAATCCCAAATTCCAGCCAAACGGATGGACTTGTTCTAACCTGAGCATATCTTGAACTTGCCCTCCTCTACCGAGAATGTCCTCCCTCACAGCTTCTATTTGGTGAAGTTCTTCCCCCTGTCCTTCAAGGTTGGCCTCAGTTGCCACCTTCTCCAGTAAGCCTCCTCCAATTACCCCAGCCCAGAGTGATCCCTCGCTCCCCCAACCATCTGTTTCTACTACTCCTCCGGCACCCAGAACAGACAGCCTTGTGTTGTATTTCTCTCCCTTTACTCTGACATATGCCAATTAAACTAAACTCTTTGATGACTAGTCATACTACCCTTGTGTACCTAGTAGGTGTGTGAGAAATAGGTTACCTCGTTCTGGTCTGGCAGCCTGGGGAAATGTAATTGTGTGTGTACGTGTTGGGGGAGGTGTCTTCGGCCAGAACCTCGATGCCCACTCCCACATCCCTGCCTCAGACTGAATCTGCAGGACACCAAAAGCAGCTCATAGACTTGGTCAATTCGTAAAAGAAAAAGGCAAAAGGTGATCAAGTGGTTGCTTCACTGAGCTGACTAACCAAAGCCAACTCCTGGCTTTTGCCGGCTCCTCGGAGACCAGGCCCAGGCCCAGAGTGGGCCCCAAGCTTTCAGGCTTTCATTTTCAAAATGAACCCTGACTGACAAGCAGCTACTTCCGTTGCTCTGGAAACTCCCCTCCGCAACCCCAGATCTGTAAACACTAAACCGCACACATGCACACACACTTCTAGAATATGCAAACAGCTGCAGCAGTATTTCTTTTAATCAAAATGCCAGCATGGAGAATGCAGGATGGGAGAATGCTTGGACTGTTAATTTTCCTCGCCACTAAGCAGGCAGTTCCCTTCGCTATCAGCACTAATAATATCTCTGGTTCCGGTTCAAAGACTGCAAGGGCAGTCGCCTGACCAGCATCACAGACCCAGGGCACACGTGCCCTTGCTTAACTGTTGCCAGAGACCAGAGCCAAGGTGCTTCCCTAGCAACTCTTTACTTACCAAGTGCTTTGTCTAGGTCACCAGTTGCATACATGGTTCCCCGGGACCACAGCACCCATCTCTATTTCAGGAGAGAGGGTCTGTAGACAAAGAGTATCACCTGCCATTCCAGTAAACAAAGAATGCTGCCTGCTAGTCCAGTGAACAATGAAAGTCAACTACCATCAAGCCAGGAGCCCCTGCAGCCACTGTCCCCCACCGCCCCACGGCGCGCCCTGAGGGGAACTCAGGATGGAGAAAAACAGGATACTGGCCCTAGATAAGATGCTTATCTAAGGAATAATTTCCATGAGCCCAGACTCTTGCATCTTGCCATACAGAGAAAAGGGCTAGGGAATTCCCTGGTGGTCCATTGGTTAGGACTCTATGCTCTCACTGCTGAGGGCTCTGGGTTCAATCCCTGGTCGGGGAACTAAGATCCCACAAGCTGCATGGCATGGCCAAAAAAAAAGGGGGGGAGGCTAAAATCACTACTTTGAGATGTCTGTTTTCTGTGATTAGCTGTAGTCTTTGATGTTTGAACACATGTTTTTATTTTTTCTTGCAAAAACTCCCGTATATCGTGGCTCCTCCTTTACTTCTTTGGCACAGTTCCTTAGAGCTCTCTGAGAGGCTGCCTCCCAGGCTATAGTCCTCAGTAAGTCCGCTGAATAAAACATAACTTGCAACTTTTGGGTTGTGTGTTTTTCTTCAGTCAACAGATCTCTGGAATCTGACACCTGGGAGTGGGGTGAAGAGAACAGAAAGCAGAAGGGGTAGTAAAGATCCTCCTAAACTGAAAATGCCCATCCCCCGAGGCAGCTGCTCCCCCTCCAAGACAGTGGGGCAAAACCCCTCAAGCCCTTGGAAATAGCCTCTCCAAAAGTTGGATGTAGGGTGAGGGTTTGCAGTTTGAATGGTGGTACCTGGTGTCTTTTCCAAATGGCAGCCTCTCTAGTGTATTTTTTATAGGTCCTGGACTATTCGAGAGTTCTTAATGTTTCCTCGGTCAGGTTCTTCATTTTCCAGATGAGGTTTAACTGTCAGGGAGGATGGCAAGAGGCAGAGAAACTTCAAGCTGAAGTGTTGAAAATCAATCTTGAGGAGGAGAGAGCGCAGCTCAAAAGTCTCACTGGAAGCCGGTGGGGAATCATAACTGACCTGCAAAAATTTAATTTGCCCGCAACTTTTCAGGAACATGCTCCTGGGGTGAAGCCAAAAGACATGTATCTTTGGCTTGCAGTGGAGTTTGCCAATGGGGCTCAGGGATTCAGAAAAATCCATGGATGCAGAGCAGGCATGAGGGGAATGTGTGGAATATGGGAAGTAAAGTCCCTCGGGCTTTCATAGCGGTAGCTGATGGAGGGAGCAGGGAACATTTTTTTTTTTTTTTGCCACGCCGCGTGGCATGTGGGATCTTACTTCCCCGACCAGGGACTGAACCCACGCCCCCTGCCATGGAAGTGTGCAGTCTTAACCACTGGACCGCCAGGGAAGTCCCTGCAGGGAACATTCTTGAGGTTCCAGATATAAAATATGTTTTCTTTCCTCCAAAGACCTGAGCTGATATCATCACATGATTCTCAGTGAGAGAGAAAGCCATGAGAGAGAAAGCTCCCTGAGCAGAAGAGCGTGTGAGAGTGTGTAAACACGTGTTCGTGCGCGCGCGCACGCAAGCACGCACTGCCAGACATCACTGTCTCTGATCATCATTTACCCCTTCCCAAGTGTCAGGGCTTTCCATGAGGAGACCCCTGTGAAAGGTTTAACATTCTCGATACCTTTTCCTTAGACTGTAGAACAAATCATATATAGTAAACACTTAAAACACCCTTTTCTATTATTTTGGATTTACTTTCTTCCCTTTTTAGAAAAACGTATGATCTTACTTTGGGAGCTGGGTAAGCTTGGAATAATAGAAGGTGGTAAGACCAAGTTGACATCTGTGAACGGTGAGACCAGGGTTTTTCAAAATGACTGAGGAGAAAGGTGTGGGCAGGGAGCAGGAAGAAATCTTTAGGCCTGAGCGCAAGCAGGAAACCTGCCTAAGACTCGGGCTGCAATGGCTTAACTGGAGTCCTAGTGTCAAGCATGGGCCATGAAGTGTGACGAGAAAAAAATTTCCATTACACCTTTTACTGAGGCTGCGATGAAAAAGTCACTTCTCAGGAAAGACCTCAGGTATTACCACGTGGAGACACACGAGGGCGCTCTAACCAGCTAGCTATTGAGAAAACCGGAAAGGCCGCACAGATTTCTACCTGGAAATAGAGACATGGCAGGCTTTTTCTTGACGTGAATTCAGGTTTTTACCCAGGATCAGGCTGCTCACCCTTGGCCCTTAAGTAGATGCAAGGAAGGAGGTATTAGCATCAGGGGCTGTGGTGAGAAGGCCAGGGTGTCATGTTGAAGAGAATGTGAACAAGCTGGAGAGAGAGGGAGAATGGTGAGCGGAACAAAGTGCTTCCTTACTCTATTCGAGAGCCGTTTCTGTAATATGTAAGGTTTGGAATAATAATGCTTTATGGTTTTCAAAGTGCTTTCATTTTTTTTTTTTTTTTTTTTTTTTTTTTTGCGGTAGCGGGCCTCTCACTGTTGTGGCCTCTCCCGTTGCGGAGCACAGGCTCCGGACGCGCAGGCTCAGCGGCCATGGCTCACGGGCCCAGCCGCTCCGTGGCATGCGGGATCTTCCCGGACCGGGGCACGAACCCGCGTCCCCTACATCGGCAGGCGGACTCTCAACCACTGCGCCACCAGGGAAGCCCCATATTTTTAACTTATCTCTTTGACCCAGGCAGCAAGCCTGTGAGGTATGTAGACAAGACTAATTATATCCAACTTACACACAAGGTTGAGAGAGGTTAAGTGACTTGCCCAGCATCACACAGCTCAAAAGTGGTGGAGTGGGTCTGTGCTCATGCCTCTGTGTCACACTGCCTTACTTGTTTGGGTGAGGTGGGCAGGGACAGCTCTCGGTGACACTGTGCAGTAAGTGAATGCTGTCCTTGGTGACTTTCACCTACCCTTTTTGACATCCAGGCACTCTGGGTCCCAAATCTCCCAATGTAGCACTCCCTAATAATAAGGAGAGCAACCACCTACTGGTATTGAGCACTTAGGTGCCTGGCAGGCCCCGTGCTGAGCATTAAACATGCCTTGTCATGCACGAGTATTCATAGCAGCACTATTCACAATAGCCAAAAGGTAGAAACAGCCCCAGTGTCCATCAACTGATGAGGGGATAAACAAAATGTGGTATATCCATGCAATGGAATATTATCCAGTAATAAAAATGAATTAAGTAATGATGCTTGCTACATATAACATGGAGGAACCCTGAAAGCACTGTGCTACGTGAAAGAAGCCAGATACAAGAGACCACATATAGTCTGATTCCATTTATATGAAATGTCCAGAAGAGGCAAGTCCACAGAGACAGAAAGTAAGTTAGTGGTTGCCTAGGCTAGGTGGGGGGAGTAGGGGAGGGGAAGGGAGCATGGAGAGTGACTGCTAATGGGCACAGGTTTCTTTTTGGGGTAATGAAAGTGTTCTGGATTAGATATTGGCAGAGGCTGTACAACCTTGTGAACATGCTAAAACCCACTGAATGGTACACTTTAAAATGGTGACATTTATGGTATGTGAATTATATTTCAATGAAGCTGTTACCAAAAGAGTGCATTATCTCTCTTAATCTTTATAACAACTCTAAGAGATGGGGACTAATGAGAAATTGAGGCCCAGCGAAGTTTGTTTGTTTTTTTTTTTTAAAGGAAGTGGGAAAGAGAAAGGGTTTTTAAATTAATTAATTTATTTATTTATTTTTGGCTGCATTGGGTCTTCGTTGCTGCACGTGGGCTTTCTCTGGTTGCGGTGCATGTGTGTCTCATTTTGGTGGCTTCTCTTGTTGCGGAGCACCGGCTCTAGGCGTGTGGGCTTCAGTAGTTGTGGCACGTGGGCTCAGTAGTTGTGGCTCGTGGGCTGTAGAGCACAGGCTCAGTAGTTGTGATGCATGGGCTTAGTTGCTTCGAGGCATGTGGGATCTTCGTGGACCAGGGCACGAACCCGTGTCCCCTGCATTGGCAGGCAGATTCATAACCACTGCGCTACCAGGGAAATCCTGCGAAGTTCATTGGTCACATTCTCTCAGTTAGTAAGTGGCAGGGGAACGCATCCAACTTTGCCTGACTGCAAGGCTCTTGCTCTTTACCATCATTTCACACTGCCTCTAATGCATCACTCGTATAGAGGATATCATAAGAGCCAAAGAGCCAATACTCACTGAGGACTTAATATGTGCCGAGCACATTGCATTCATGACCTGGTTGATGCCCTAAAACAAGGTAGGCACTATTCAAGCAGTGGTCTCCCAACTTTTTTTTTTTTTTTTTTTTTTGGCTGCGTTGGGTCTTCGTTGCTGTGTGCAGGCTTTCTCTACTTGCAGCGAGCGGGATCTACTCATCGTTGCAGTGCCCGGGCTTCTCATTGCCGTGGCTTCTCTTGTTGCAGAGCACGGGCTCTAGGTGTGCAGGCTTCAGTAGTTGTGGCATGTGGGCTCAGTAGTTGTGGCTCGCAGCCTCAGGAGTTGTGGCTCACGAGCTCTAGAGCGCAGGCTCAGTAGTTGTGGTGCACGGGCTTAGTTGCTCCACAGCATGTGGGATCTTACCGGACCAGGGATCGAACCTGTGTCCCCTGCATTGGCAGGCGGATTCTTAACCGCTGCGCCACCAGGGAAGTCCTCCCAACTTTTTCGATTGCACACCCCTCTACTAAAAATATTTTGAGAAGTATTCTCAATGCTTGAGTGTTTTATAAAATCATGTGCATGTGTTACTCTACTAATACATTATGTATGTTCTAAAGCATACACAAAAAGGACATTTTAAAAGGATGAGACAAGGATGAAATAAACGGTATTTTCAAACAGTTTAAACTTTTTATAATATTTGTAGTTCAAAAAACTATTTTGACTCTCACTAAAATGTTATGAGGGCTTCCCTGGTGGCGCAGTGGTTAGGAGTCCGCCTGCCAATGCAGGGGACACGGGTTCGAGCCCTGTTCCGGGAGGATCCCGCAGGCTGTGGAGCAGCTAAGCCCCTGAACCACAGCTGCTGAGCCTGCACTCTGGAGCCCGTGAGTCACAACTGCTGAAGCCCGCGCGCCTACAGCCTGAACTCCACAACAGGAGAAGCCGCTGCAATGAGAAGTCTGTGCACTGAAATCAAGAGCAGTTCCCGCTCGCCGCAACTAGGCCCGCGCGCAGCAACGAAGACCCAATGCAGGGCTTCCCTGGTGGCGCAGTGGTTGAGAGTCCGCCTGCCGATGCAGGGCACGTGGGTTCGTGCCCCGGTCCAGGAAGATCCCACATGCCGCGGAGCGGCTAGGCCCGTGAGCCATGGCCGCTGAGCCTGTGCGTCTGGAGCCTGTGCTCCGCAACAGGAGAGGCCACAACACTGAGAGGCCCGCGTACCGCAAAAAAAAAAAAGACCCAATGCAGCCAAAAATAAATAACTAAATAAAATGTTATGAATACATTTTTTCCTACAGAGAATGTGATCACATATGCTTCATTAAAAAAAAATCTTGGGTTAATATAGTAATACAGTAATACAGCTATAATTATATGCTATAATACAGCTATGTGAAGGTGTGGTTCTAAGTTTAATTTATTTCAGCATTTGGTTTCAGCGGCTGTCACAGATGAGGAAGATGTCTGAAAAAGGTGCACAGCTCTCAATGGAGGACAAATTCCATGGGCTGAGTTTACCACATCGTCATGATTCTCCTTTTCCTATTCCACCCACCAATTATGCAACAGCTTTTGATGAAATTCAGCTGGTAAACCATCACCTTTCCTGATGCCAATCATTTGTTCTTGCCAACCAATCAGCACCTGCCACACTTTTGTGTTTTTTTTTTTTTTTTTTTTTCCGGTACGCGGGCCTCTCACTGTTGTGGCCTCTCCCATTGCGGAGCACAGGCTCCGGACGCGCAGGCTCAGCGGCCATGGCTCACGGGCCCAGCCGCTCCGCGGCATGTGGGATCTTCCCGGACTGGGGCACGAACCCGTGTCCCCTGCATCGGCAGGCGGACTCTCAACCACTGCGCCACCAGGGAAGCCCCACTTTTGTGTTTTTAACAAATGTATTCAAAATCCATCAAAACTCTACATTTGAAAGACATTTTCAGGGTAGATATTTTCAGTCCCAGGTTTTAAGTGTGTAGATATGAGAGGTTTTCTAGGTATGCAACTTAATCATTTTTGGCAATAAAATTACATAACAATGAAAACACAAATATCTGTTCTCCAAATGTTCTCTCCATGAACTGAGTTTCCATCCAAAGCAGTTATTTTCTCACTCAGTGTTAAAATATCAACTTAACCTTGAAGAGCTATATTGAGTGTGTTTATTATAATGGTTTTTTAAAAATAGCCACTGACTGTTAAAGGACACCACAGGAAAGGTCAGTATATTTGAAACACGTACCTTTGTGTGAAAGGAAGCTATCTTTTAGTTTGAAAACTCTTTTAAGGACTTTGCCACAAAATAACCAGCTAACCTCTGTGTGGTAGGGAAGTGACAAAGGGAGTGTCACTCCCTACCTTGTTATAAAATAGAGTACTATGAACATTTCAAAAGTGTAGTTTCTGTAGGATATTGGTGAATCCTATAGCAGTTTGTACATTCCAGGCTTCAATATCTTTGCTGTGAAAGGTTGCCAACTTTTTCAGTAAACTTACCTTGAAATTCACCCTCACCTTTTGAAAAATATTCCTGTCAAAACAGCACTTCATTAGAGTAAAAAACTGCATTTCCACTTTTTCTGTAAGGCATTTAAAAAAGAGTAAACCATCTCAGTACTCTGTAATGACCTATATGGAAATAGAATTTTAAAAAGAGTGGATATATGTATATGTATAACTGATTCACTTCGCTGTACACCTGAAACTAACACAACATTGTAAATCAACTATACTCCAATAAAAATTTTAAAAAATTAAACCAATCATTTTTTGTACATACTATATCTTGTTCTTTATATCTTTCCTTTAGTAGCCCACAAAAAAGTAGTTCTTTGTGGATTTCATTACTGAGACAGAATCTAGCAAATAGAAAGCTGAAAATGTTAGAAAGATTTTACCCAGCTGTACAGCAAACCTCCCAAACTCTATCATTTATTCTAATACTGTTTGTTCAAATCTTCAGCAGTGTTTTCTAGATGCCTTCCAACAGTATTTGCTGACAAAAGACTGGAGTTGAGTTTGTCATCATGCTGTTTCACATGGTTTTATTTTGCCCATTTTTACCATGATGGGAAAAACAAGTGGTTCCCTAAAGGGATCTGTGAACTTTCGTTTTTCTTTATTTAATATGAAACTTCAAACAAAGCTTCTAAGCATGTATCTTTACGTTTAGTGAGATCTAATAAAGTACTATATTGAAAGTCACTTGATGTTAAACATTGATAAAAAAAATAGTAGAGGGCTTCCCTGGTGGCGCAGTGGTTGAGAGTCCGCCTGCCATTGCAGGGGACACCGGTTTGTGCCCCGGTCCCGGAAGATCCCACATGCCGCGGAGTGGCTGGGCCCGTGAGCCATGGCCGCTGAGTCTGCGCGTCTGGAGCCTGTGCTCCGCAACGGGAGAGGCCACAACAGTGAGAGGCCCGCGTACTGCAAAAAAAAAAAAAAAAGAAAAAAATAGTAGAAATTTATTTTTATGTCCTGGATGCCCAGTTTTTTCATGTAAACTTAAAGAAACTATGACATACATATAGAAAAGTACACAAATCACAAGTGTATAGCTTGACAAATTTTTACAAACTGAACACACTTGTATAACCAGCAGCCAGGTCAAGAAATAGAATATTGGGAATTCCCGGGTGGTTCAGTGGTTAAGACTTGGTCTTTTCACTGCCGTGGCCCAGGTTCAATCTCTGGTCGGGGAACTAAGATCCTGCAAGCTGGGTGGCGCAGCCAAAAAAAAAGAATATCATAGCACCCAGAAGTCTCCTTTGTGCCCCCTCCCTTTCATTACCCCTTTAGTTCTTATTGCTGTGTAATGAATCACCCCAAAATGTAGTGAAAATGACCATTTTTTTTATGCTCATGGATTCTGTATGTCAAGAATTCAGACAGGGCACATGGGGATGGCCTCTGGGGATTGTCTGGGAAGACACGATGGCTGGGGGTGACTGGACACCTGGCGGCTGAAATCTTCTGGAGATGTCTTTCCTCATGTCCATCATTTTATGATGGCTGTTGGCTGGAACTTCAGCTGGAGCTGCTGGCCAGAACACGTATAGATGGTCTTTCTATGTGGTCTACGATCTAGCATCACTTCCACCATACTATGTTGGTCACTCAGATTCAAGTGAAGGAAACACAGACTCCTCCCCTCAAAAGGAGAATTTCCAGACATGTTTCAAAACTGCCACAAAAAGTAATCACCATCTTAATGTCTACCGCCATTGATCAGTTAAATAGATGCTTAGATTTTAAAGATCTTGCTAATCATTATAGCTTCATATCATTATTAGCTAATATATCAAGGCAAAGTACACACTTAAAGTGAGTTTATTAACAAAGTGGACGTGAACCATACTTTAATTAGCTTTCTTTTTTTCAAGTTGAACTTCTTTTTTTGTTTTCATTCCTTTTTTTTTTTTTTTGGCTGCACTGCACAGCTTGCAGGATCTCAGTTCCCCGACCAGGGATTGAACCCGGGCCCCAGCAGTGACAGCGCAGAGTCCTGACCCCTGGACCGCCAGGGACTTCCCTAAGTAGCTTTCTTGATGTTTTCTTTTTCTTTCTTTCTTTTTTTTTTGGCTGATTTCTTATCAGAGCCAATTTGTTCATTGTTGTTTTTATTTTGGAATGGGGCTGATGGAAAACTTATACTAGGAATGGGAGATGAATCAGTTCTGCCACTTTCCTGTTGCCCACTTGTCCTTGTATTCTTCATAGTATCTTCATTCAGGCTGTGGTTTATTTGTCGGAATCTTTTCAAGCCAGTTTTCCATTTGGGGAGGACTGGTTTAGTTAAAACCAGATGATATAATCTGCAACTTCACAACCCAACAAAGACATCGCAGAACTTTGCAATAGGCTAAAAATAAAACGAAAGAGGGTGGACGCCACCATCAAACCCTTCTGTGTTGTGAAATTCCCATTCCTCCTTCAGGATACCCATCAGCAGCCGTGTTACAAATAGACCAAATGAGGGTGCCAGTGTCACCGCATGTCTTGGGTACATTACAGTTTAATTTCTTTTATCCTTTTGTTACAAAATAACTTTAAATAAAAGTTGTAATATTTTCTTCCCACACCTCAATGAATCATCTTGTACTCCTCACTTTAGAGACAACTGGTTTATTGCATTTGTTCCATTTTACAAATGAGACAACCGAGGTCCCAACAGGTGAAGAAACGAATTCGAGGATACACAGCTAGTACGTGATGGAGCCAGTATTCAAACAGGTCTGTTTGGTTCCAGTGCCTACGCCCCCTCTATTACAACCAAAAGATTCTGGCTGGTTCAGTGACACAAAGTTTCTGGTTTCAGACACCAGAAGGAGGGGAGACTAATGATCTTACTCTCCCAGCTAGGGGCACGTTTCCCTCTGCGTGGTCTATGGCAGAGTAGGGGTCAGGCTTAGAAGGAAGATACTGGCAAAACTGGGATCTAACCACCAGTCATCGGGCACTTACTATGTGCAAGACCCAGAGCCGAGCACTGAATCCTCCTCACGGCCCTGTGAGGGAGCTCCAAGTGGTATGTCCATTTTTCAGATGACAAAATGGAGTAGGTGGCCGTGCTGGCACTCCAAGCCAAAAATGGAATGACTCCCAAACCTGGGCTCTTAACCAATACACAGTGTAGCCTCTAGTAGACAGTGCCAGGCACTGTGCCAACTCCTTTTCATGTATTATATCTCATTTAACTCTCACAACAGCCTCATGAGAAAGGTACTGTTAGACATTATCTTCATTTTACAGATGCAGAAACTGAGGCTCAGAGAGGTTAGGTAACTTGTCCAAGGTCACCGGGGGCTGCTAGCAAGTGGCAGATCTTCTAGCAGTCTGGCTTCCCTTCTGTCATTGCTTTGGTCAGGGAATGGGCAGAATCTCCCAGAGCCAGCCTTTCTTGGGGAGTCCACATCCATCTGCCAGCATCTCCTCATTGAGCACATGGAGTCCAGAGAGGCCGAGAATAGTGTGGTCTGTGGACAGATGCCAGTCCAACGAGATAAGAAAGGACATTGAGAGCTTGGCAACGTTTACACAACTTTGATACTGCTGCAGCATCCAAGTGCATGATTCATTTTTTAAAAACTTTTACAATAGTATCTGTTCATGACAGATTGGAAATTTAAAAACCAAATAACCTATCTTTCACCACAGATAGTTTGAGAAGCACAGGTATAGACAAATCCTGTCCACTATCCATGCCCATGATCTGTCCCTGTGAGAGCAAGAGTTGTCAGTTCCGAGCCAGGGGAGGGGGTGAGTTGCCTGCAAATGGTTCCCAAAGGATTGTGGGAGAGACTTGGTTCACCCCAAGTTGAACCTGATGCTGAGGGTTTGTGAAAGACAGTAAAGGCCTGATCTTGTTCCTTTTGGGAAGCCTCCAAGAAGAATGAGGCTGTCGGCTTTAAATGACGATGATGCTGGCTTGGAAGATCCAGACTCATTTTTATTTCAAGGGATCCCTCAGGAGTTCTCCAATGACTATCCATCAACAAAGGGCATCAGGGGCTTCCCCGGTGGTGCAGTGGTTAAGAACCCGCCTGCCAATGCAGGGGACACGGGTTCAAGCCCTGGTCCGGGAAGATCCCACATGCCGTGGAGCAACTAAGCCCGCACGCCACAACTACTGAGCCTGTGCTCTAGAGCCCACGAGCCACAATTACTGAGCCCATGTGCCACAACTACTGAAGCCCGCATGCCCTAGAGCCTGTGCTCCACAACAAGAGAAGCCACCGCAATGAGAAGCCCGCTCACCACAACTAGAGAAAGCCCGCACGCAGCAGCGAAGACCCAACACAGCCAAAAATAAATAAATACATTAAAATAATAATAATAATGATAATAAATAAATACAAATTTAAAAAAAAAACAAAGGGCATCACTGTGACATCCTCCGATCCAGAGATGCCACTGCTGTCCTCAGTTTCGGTAGGCATTGCCATCTCTCCAGATATAGGACATGACCCAGTTAAATGCTGTGGGACAGGACAGGCAGTGAGGCACTGGGAACCAGAACAAGATTGTAAAGTGAGCTTTAGGAGCCTAAGCTAAAGGCCTAGGCAGGTGACCAGACTCGTTTTTCCCTTCCACCTTCTGCCAGCACAGATGCTACCTATCACAGCTCTGCTTCCTCCAGGCAGCTCTAATCCCAATAACTTCCCTCTTCACAGCATCCTTGTTGCCTGTCACACCCAACATTTCATCACATAGTATCCTGAGTGGTTCTCATATGACTTACATCTCAATTTCTCATCTAGGTTAAAGGTCCCCAAAGCAATCACAGGGGAAAAGGCAAGGATTTAGCAACCAGAACTGAGGCATGATGGGATGTGGGGCTGGGCCTCAGGAGTAAGGGGGCTGCCCAGTTGTCAGAACTGAGGTCTGAAGTCAGGGCTGGTCCAGTAGTAAGGATGATCCCAGGCAGAACCCCAGAATGCTGGGCTGGAACTGCTGACATCCTTTTGAGCTAGAGCCTGGGGCTGGGCTGAGTCTGTAGCTAGAGGGTTGGTTGATCCTCAGAAAGTGGCTCCAGTCATGGAGGGGGAGGAGGAGAGTCTGGGAACCAGGCAGGACCTGAGCCTGCATTGTTCCTTGGCCTCCCATTCAAAGCCCTTTACAATGTGACCCCATCATAATGATAACAGTTAACATCTGGTGAGCACTTCCTATGTGCCAGCCACTGCTCCAAGTTTACATGTATTAGCTCATTGAATCCTCAAACTAACCTTGTGAGCAGGTTCCATTATTACCCCCATTTTACAGATGAGGAAACTAAGGCACAGAGAAGTTAAGAGGTTAAGTGACTTGCCCAAGTTTGCACAGCTAGCATGTGGTGGAGCTGGGATTCAAACCCAGGCAGTCTGGCTCAAGGGGCAGATGTTCACCCAAAAGCCTATGCTCTGAAATATTTGCCTCGTGACAGGGGGCTTCAATGCCTTAACCTGAAGGATTGCTCGAATGGTGGAGATCTCAGACACGCGGGAGCCTGATAGGGGAGAAAACTCTGATCTTGGAGACTTTAAGTTAGAGGCACACTCAAGTCTGCCCTGAACGCTAAGTTTCATGGCGGCTCCTCTGTGAGACCATATCTGTCTCTTACATGAGATAAATGAGGAAGAGAATCCCCTGCTTGGGTTTGTGGTATCTTTCTTTTCTTTTCTTTTTTTTTTTTGGCCACGCCACGCTGCGTGCGCGATCGTAGTTCCCCAACCAGGGATCAAACCCGTGCCCCCTGCAGTGGAAACGCGGAGTCCTAACCACTGGGCTGTCAGGGAAGTCCCTGTGGCATCTTTCTAAATGACCCAGGGCCTCCAAGCCATGGCCTTAATGTTTCAATGGCCCTTGTACGGGCTGAGGCTGGGTTCACCTGAACATTCTTTCCACTCAGATGGGCAGAGCCTGGTGAGATCTCAACTTGAAGCATTTTTGGTAGTATTTTGTATCGTGCCTCTTTGTCATTCATTCTGTTTCCGGAGTTCAAGAAATAGGGCCTGTGCCTTTACTGGCACTGAATCTATCATCATCTGTGTATTCTGCGGCTTTGCGGAGACCATACTCTGTTTTCTTTCTTTTATTTATTTATTTTTTATTTTATTTATTTTTTTGCGGTACGCGGGCCTCTCACTGTTGTGGCCTCTCCCGTTGTGGAGCACAGGCTCCGGACACGCAGGCTCAGCGGCCATGGCTCACGGGCCTAGCCACTCTGCGGCATGTGGGATCTTCCCGGACCAGGAAACGAACCCGTGTCCCCTGCATCGGCAGGCGGACTCTCAACCACTGTGCCACCAGGGAAGCCCTCTTTCTTTCTTTTTTTTTTTTTTAATTGAGGTATAGTTGATGTATACTATTATATAAGTTTCAGGTTTACAACCTAGTGATTCACAGCTTTTAAAGGTTATACTCCAAAGATAGTTACTATAAAAGATATTGGCTATATTCCCTGTGCTGTACAATATATCCTTGTAGCTTATTTATTTTATACACAGTAGTTTGTACCTATTAATCCACTGCCCCTATCTTGTCCCTCTCCCCTCTCTCTCCTCACTGGTAACCACTAGTTTGTTCTCTGTATCTGTGAGTCTGTTTCTTTTTGTTATATTCACTAGTCTGTTGTATGTTTTAGATTCCACATATAAGTGAGATCATAGAGTATCTGTCTTTCTCTGTCTGACTTATTTCACTAAGCATGATACCCTCTCTGTCTACTTTCACCTATTGTTAGCGCAGGTGTGGGCAGTCCCTCACGACTGGTCTGCTAAGAGCATGATCCCTTTGTTCGGTGTGCTGGGGGTTTGGTCCAGGTTGGTAGAGGGGCAAGGAGGACCTCAAGCTGGGCACGGGCTTTCATGAGAAGACACTGTCCCTGGGTCAGCTCTTCCAGTGGGTGGCTAGGGAAAGGGAGAAGGAGAGAGCATTGCGGCTGGTCGCAGTGCCATTGCTAAGGGATTTGGGTGCCATCTTTGGCAAGCATGCCACAGGTTGCCAATCCCTGGAAGAAAGACAACCCTGCCTGGCCCTGCCAGGACTGCTGGGTGCACTAAGACCCTGGAGGCGCCAGTTCAGTAATCCCTATCCCCGGGTGGTTCCCATTCTTTTGGAAGTTTAGCTGCTCCCTGAGGGCACAAGGAAGAACCCGCCCCAGTTTGGCCACCCTTTCCAGTTGGCCAGCTGGCATCATCAGGAATTCTGTTCCTAGGGTCCCCTGGCAGCCAGTTTGGCAAGAGCGGGCTGGGAAGAATAGTCAGTTGATTTGTTTCCTGTCTGCCAGAAGCTCAGAGCTGCTGGAAATCCAGGCGGATGCAATAACCAGACATGGTTTCATTCATCAAGATCCAGAGGGAGGACACGCTCCTCCCGAAGACAGATCGGGCGCACATGCTTAATCTAGCAAGTCGGGTAGGGTTCACATTTCTCCACACATTTCAAATTATAATTAAATGTCAGGGCTGCCTCATGCACCTCCTTCTGTGCTCATAGAACACTTGTTTCTCAGGGGTCCTGGGGACAGAAGATTTTGTAAAGGAACAAAAGAGACCAAAAACACATATACAAGTTATTCATATTTATGAGTGAAAAACGAGTAAGACAACAGATTGGTGAGGCTTCTTTGCCAAGGCAGGAATTGGATTCCAGGCTGCGGGAATGGCAGGACAGCGCCCAGAGCAAAGCGGGTGGGGACACAAGAAGAATATTGTGCTCAGTTTTTGGGACCCATCTACAGGGGTGACCAGCAGTGAAGGGACTTCAGGTGAGAAGTGATTGAAAGTTGGGAATGTTTAGCTGGAAGAGGAGAAGGCTCACAGGGAACATGACAGCTGCCTTTAAAAAACCAGACGGCTGGGCTTCCCTGGTGGCGCAGTGGTTGAGAGTCCGCCTGCCGATGCAGGGGACGTGGGTTCGTGCCCCGGTCCGGGAAGATACCACATACCGCAGAGCGGCTGGGCCCGTGAGCCACGGCCGCTGAGCCTGCGCATCCGGAGCCTGTGCTCCGCAACGGGAGAGGCTACGACAGTGAGAGGCCCGCGTACGGCAAAAAAACAAAAAACAAAACCAGACAACCAGACAGGCTGGCCTGTGGGAGAGAGGAGGGGACTTAAGGCAGAGTGGAGGAGTGGAAAGTGTGGGCTATGGATTCAGGAACCCTCAGTTGGAGTCATTGCTCTGCAATTTACTAGGCCTGCTCTCTTTGGTCATTTAATCTCCTTGAGCCTCAGTTTTTTCATCGGTGCAGTGGCTTGGAAGATAATACCTTCCTCCCTGTGCTGTAAGGATCCAGTGAGAGGGGGTCTATAAAAGAGTGCTTGAAATCTGCAAAATGCTTAGCAATTGATATTACTGTCAGTCCCTGTGGTCCTGGAGCACAGAGCCTGGTCCAGTGCGTGAAACTGACAGAGAGGCAGACTGTGGTGCAGTACAGTTATGAAGAGGTGCCTAACCATTACAGGGCTCATAGATGAAAATAACTGCTTTGGGTAGTAGTCAGTTCATCATCACTGGAGATGTTCAGGCAAAGGCTGGACCAGCATTTTCTGGGAGGCTGTGTGGGGGAATTACTGCATATGGAAGAAAGTTGGAGTAATCACCTCTAAGGTCTTTTGCAACCCTTAGGGTTGAAGATTCTATACTGAGTTTCTGCCAAGACCTGTTGGCACTCGATGCCATTCCCTCTCACTTACCTCAGGACCTTGCTCCAGCAGTTGCCCTCTCTCTCCTGTGTCATTTTTTCCCTCTCTACTGGATCTTTTCTATCACCACACAAATATGCTATTTAAGCTCCAATCGAAGAAAAAGAAAAATGGTTTCCTCTAGCTATTGCCCCATCTCTCTCCTTCCCCTTTTCTAACACTTGCAGAATCATGATTTGCATTTGCTTCCCCCCACTCAGTCTATGTCCTCCAACTCTCTCTTTTACATACTCTCTAAACTGGCTTTTGTCCCCTCCACTCCACCAAAGTTGTTCTTGTTAAGATCACTGTGAGATAATAGAGAATATATATATTGCTCTCTGTCCTGGTTCCTGGCACAGAGCTCCTAAAAACCTCACAATTTCCTAAGTGGTAAGAATACTCGGAGCATCTCTTGTTCTAACATCTGTCTTCGACCCCATCCCTGACACAGGGCTCTTAAAACCGTTATAAATTCCTAAGTGACGAGAGCAATGAGGAACATCTTTTGTTCTACTGAGGTGATTCTGGGTGGGCTCCTGGATGGGGGCTGGTCACCAGAGAGACCAAGCCATGATTAAAATCTTGGGATTTTCAGCTCCTCCCACATTCTCCAGAGAGGGGAGAGGGCCTGGAAATGGAGTTAATCATGGATCATGCCCATAAAATTTATGAAAGCCTTCATAAAATCCCAATAGTAGGGGGTTCGGGGAACTTCCAGATTGGTGAACACATCCATACCGGGAGGATGACACATCCCAGCTCCACAGGGACAGAAACTCCTGCACTTGGGATCCTCCCAGACCTCAGCCTATGTATCTCTTCATCTGGCTGTTCTGTAGCCTTTATCATATCCTTTGATAAACTGGTAAATGTGTTTCCCTGAGTTCTGTGACCTGCTCTAGAAAATTAATCAAACAAAAGAAGGGGGGCATTGGAACCTCTGATCTATAGCTGGTTGGTCAGAAGCACAGGTGATAACCTTGGCTTGCGACTGGCATCTGAAGTTGGGTGTGTGTGGCAGTCTTGTGGAACTGAGCCCTTAACCTGTGGAATCTAATGCTATCTCCGGGTAAATAGGGTCAGAATTGAGTTGAATTGGACACCCCACTGGTGTCCAAGAATTGCTTGTTGGTGTGGGGAACACCCCCCGACACACACACATTTGGTGACCAGAAATGTCAGAAGTGAAATGTTCTCTCTGTAGGTAAAGGAGACATACAGGGAAGAAACACACAGTGGGGAAGAACTGGGTTTTTCCCTACATATGAAGGAAAAAGACTGAGGTTTTCCCTATATGATCATCAACAACTTACATGCTGCCAAATCCAAGGGTCAGTTTTCTCCATCTTCTTGTGACTGGCCCCATCTGCATAACTGACAAAGTTGACCTTTTCTTCTTCCTCCTCCGGGACACCACACTCTCTGGCTTTTCTCCTACCTCCCCCGTTCTCAGACTCCTTGGCAATTTCCTCCTCATGCCCTGACTTGTAAATCGTGGAGTGGCCCAGGGCTGTGTCTTCAGATCTCTGTTCTTTCCTAGTGTTTCCTAGTGGTCTCATGTAGACCATGGCTTTAAATATGTACTGGATATGGTTCTTGCCTCTGTATACTGGACAACTCCCACAGTCATAGTTCCACCAGGGACCTCTATCTTTTTTTAAAAATTATTTTATTGAAGTATAGTTGATTTACAATGTTGTGTTAATTTCTGCTGTACTTCAAATTCAGTTTCAGTTATACATATATATACATTGTTTTCATATTCTTTTCCATTATGGTTTATCACAGGATATTGAATATACTTCCCTGTGCTATACAGTAGTGCCTTTTAAAAAATTTATTTTATTTTTATTTATTTTTGGTTGTGTTGGGTCTTCGTTGCTGCGCGCAGGCTTCCTCTAGTTGTGGCGAGCAGCGGCTACTCTTCATTGCGCTGTGCGGGCTTCTCATTTTGGTGGCTTCTCTTGTTGCGGAGCACGGGCTCTAGGCGCACAGGCTTCAGTAGTTGTGGCTCACGGGCTTAGTTGCTCCACGGCATGTGGGATCTTCCCGGACCAGGAATCAAACCCATGTCCCCTGTATTGGCAGGCGGATTCTTAACCACTGTGCCACCAGGGAAGCCCTACAGTAGGACCTTGTTTTTTATCCATTCCATATGTAATAGTTTGCTAATCCCAAGCTCCCAATCCATCCTTGTCCCACACCCCTCTCCCTTGGCAACTACAAGTCTGATCTTTATGTCTGCGAGTCTGTTTCTGTTTCGTAGGTAAGTTCATTTGTGAGGGACCTCTATCTTGAACTCCACACCTGTATAACCAAAGGCCTCCTTGGCATCACCACCTGGATGTCTTGTTGCCACATCACATTTAGCAGGCTCAACACCAAATCCTCGATGCCTTCCCCCTAGACCTGCTCCTCCCACAATCCTCTTCATTTCCAAAATGGAGACTCCATGCTTTCAATCACTCAGACCAAAAACCTTGGGGTCATGACGGGGTCCAGGGCAGGCCACCCCCAAATATACCACTTTGGCATATTAATTATTTTGAATTAAAGTTATCTGAGAAACAGCCAGTGCAGAAAGGACCCTATGACCCTCCTCTCTGTCCCCCTGAAAACAGGAAATACACCTCCCAAGGGAAAGGTCCTCTCCATGCGCCAGGAGGTAGAGAGACATCCTTATTGCCAGAGATAGGGAGGTTTCTTCAGCTCTCAGAACAGTGCCTGGCACAGGGTAAGTGTTATGTAAACAAACTCTGCTTAGTTTTTTCACCGATTAGTACCCAAGCCTAAGTTTCTTTGTCTTGTCAGTTCTTCACACATTTATTGTTTCTTTGTCTAAAAGGTATAAAATCTGCCTGCTTTGGTCATTTCTTTGAGCCTCATATTTCTATGAATTTCTGTAAGTACCAAATTAAAATTTGATTTTCTCCTGTTAATCTGTCGCACTTCAATTTAATGACTAGATCAGCCAGAAGAACCTAGAAGGGTAGAGGAAAGTTTTTTCCTCCCCAACAGTCATTACTCATCCCACAGACAATTCCTCAGCAGATCCCGTCAGCTCTATCTGCAACGGGTATCCAGAGCCCGGCCACTTCTCACTTCTCGGTAAAACATAAATCCGATCACATAACTTCTCTGCTCAGAGCTGCCCAATGGCTACATCTTACTCCAAAGCCAAAGCCAAAGTCCTCATCTCCAGCTATTCTCCCCATCACTCACCCTGCTCTGGGAATCAGTTGACCTTTTTGTTATTCATTTAACATGCCAGCCAAGCTCCTGACCTGGAATGCTCTTTCCCCAGATGTCTGGTTGACCTGCTCACTCACCTCCTGCACATCTTCTCGGTAAGGCCTTTCCTGACCATTCTATTTACAATTGCAGCCCCTCCTGCCATCCCCTCTCTTTTACTTTCCCTTCTCTGCTTCCCTGCTTTACTTTTCTCCTTAGGACTCATTATCACCTAGCATACTATATGTTTTACTCACTTATTTTATTCCCCCCCTTAGAATGTAAGCTCCGTGAGGGCAGGAATTTTTGTGTTGTACACCGAAGTCTCCCCAGCTCTTAGAACAGTGCCTGGCACAGGGTAAGTGCTCAATAGATGTTTGTTAATCTCCCAGACGGACTGGTAAGTGACAAACGCAAGTTGCAGAACAACAAGAATCAGTGTGATCTAATTTATGTAAAAGAATACCCACAAAGCACCACTCTGTACCTGTATATATTCATGCATATGGATGTCAATGCATGGAATAGGCCCTGGAAGGATCACACCAAAGCACTAACAGTGGTTATAACTAGGGCTCTTCTCAATGGGCCCAGGAGTGGGAGAGGGGTGTCCAAGGAGATTTTAGTCATATCTGTAATGTTTTCTCTTTTTTTCCAAGGAAAATGTATCCCTGTATTACTTTTGTGGGATTCAAAAGAAATAACAATGAGTCAATTAAAAGTTATAATTAAAAGTTATATTTTGCAATAGTTTCTGGAAAGTGAACAGAAGAGTTTAAAGGACTCAGTAGTGCTAAAAGCCATTCTCAGGGCTGGGGCATCTAGGAGGCACCCCTCCTCCACTCTCTTCCTACCCCCCCACCCCATAAGACACATGATTTTTGTTTGTTTGTTTGTTTCTTTTGGCCACACCATGCAGCTTGTGGGATCTTAGTTCCCCTACCAGGGATTGAACCCGGGCCTTCACAGAGTCCTAACCACTGGACCACCAGGGAGTTCCTTCTTTAAAAAAATTTATTTATATTTTAGTTATTTTATTTTGGCTGCATTGGGCCTTCTTTGCCGCGCGCGGTCTTTCTCTAGCTGCTGCGAGCGGGGGCTGCTCTTCGTTGCTGTGCGCAGGCTTCTCATTGCGGTGGCTTCTCTTGTTGCAGAGCACAGGCTCTAGGCGCGCCAGCTTCAGTACTTGTGGCACGTGGGCTTCAGTACTTGTGGTTCGCGGGCTCTACAGCGCAGGCTCAGTAGTTGTGGCACACAGGCTTACTTGCTCCATGGCATGTGGGATCTTCCCGAACCTGCCAATGCAGGGGACACGGGTTCGATCCCCAGTCCAGGGAGATCCCACATGCCATGGAGCAACTAAGCCCGTGCACCACAATTACTAAGCCCTCTTGCTGCAACTACTGAAGCCCATGCGCCTAGAGCCCGTGCTCCACAGCAAGAGAAGCCACTGCAATGAGAAGCCCGTGCACCACAAAGAAGAGTAGCCCCTGCTTGCCACAACTAGAGAAAGCCCGAGTACAGCAATGAAGACCCAACACAGCCAAAAATAAATAAATAAAATAAATAAATTTATATATAGAAAAAATATATATATACACCACCCCAGAATACGCCTCTTTGGCATATTGATTACTTTTACCTGGTTATTTTTTATTTTATTTTTTTGCGGTATGTGGGCCTCTCACTGTTGTGGCCTCTCCCATTGCGGAGCACAGGCTCCGGACGTGCAGGCTCAGCGGCCATGGCTCACGGGCCCAGCCGCTCCGCGGCATGTGGGATCTTCCCAGACCAGAGCACGAACCCGCGTCCCCTGCATCGGCAGGCGGACTCTCAACCACTGCGCCACCAGGGAAGCCCTACCTGGTTATTTTTAAGAAACAGCAGACACAGGTGAAGCTCTGAAAACTGAGTGGAAGTTACCCTTTTGTAAGAGACTTTTACATTTGTAGGGGACGTCTCCAAACGTAAGGATGTCTCCCCCTCTGTACACGCTTCTCTAAGCGTGACTCTAAATCTCTTGAAACTCTTATCAGTGCAGAAGGCAATGACTTGAATCTGCATAACACCCTTAATCTGGTTTACTGTTTACTGTGCTTTTCCTGGTAACCTCCCCAAACTGTTTCCCACACCCCCATCTCCCCAATATATTTTGTCTTTAGCTGGAGATAGTATTTAAGATGGCAGCTTGGGCCATTTCAGGGAGTTACTCAGTTTTCCTGGTTATCTCTCACGTGTACAGGAGGCATATATATTATTAAACTTCTGTTTGTTTTTCTCCTGATAATCTGTCTTTTATTACAGGGTGTCTCAGCCAAGAACCTAGAAGGGTAAAGGGAAAATAATTTTTCCTCCCCTACAGTCTGTAGGGAAAAACCCAGTTCTTCCCCACTGTACGTTTCTTCCCTGTAGGTCTCCTTTACTACTCACGCCAAACACTTCACTTCTGGTCACAAAATGTGTGGATTGTTTTTTTCTTTTTTATAAATTTATTTATTTATAGTAGTGGCACATGGGCTTAGTTGCTCCGCAGCAACTAAGGGATCTTTCTGGACCAGGGATCGAACCCGTGTCCCCTGCATTGGCAGGCAGATTCTTAACCACTGTGCCACCAGGGGAATCCCAAATGTGTGGGTTTTTTCCCCACATCAAACAATTCTCTGTGACACCAGCTAGGTGTTCTACAATTTAATTCAGTTCTGATATTGTGTACCAGTGATAGCCTCAGACCCCACAGGTTAAGGACTCAGTCTCACAAGACTGCCCCCCACCACTTCAGCTGACAGTGGCGAGCCCAGGGTATCACTTCCGCTGCTAGCCAACAGGCTAAAGGGCTATAGCTCTGGGAGGTTCCAATGACCCCCTCCTTTGGTTCAATTAATTTGCCAGAGTGGCTCACAAAACTCAGGGAAACACTTACCTACGTTTACCGGTTTATCAAAGGATACGATAAAGGATACAGATGAACAGCCAGATGAAGAGATAGGCTGAGGTCTGGGAGGGTCCTGAGTGCAGGAGCTTCTGTCTCTGTGGAGCTGGGATGTGTCATCCTCCCGGTGTGGATGTGTTCACCAGCCTGGAAGCTCCCTGAACCCCCTACTATTGGGATTTTATGGAGGCCTCCTCATGCGGGCATGATCCATGATTAACTCCATTTCCAGCCCCTCTCCACTCTCTGGAGGATGGGGGGTGAGGTCAAAAATGCCAAGCTTCTCATCATGACTTGGTCTTTCTGGTGACCGGGCCCCCATCCAGGAGCCCTTGGGCAATTTGCAAAAACTGGGCCCTCTTCCTCATTCTACACAAAGGAGTTTCCGGTTTGTAGAAGGAAGGTGGTAACGACGATAATACCTACTTCTGAGGTTGTGGTGGCAGTTAAATGAGTTTCTTACTGCGTGTAAAAGCTCTTAGAACAACGTCTGGCATATAGTAGGTGCTCAGTACAACGAGGCAGTTATTTTTACTTTGATTGAAATCACCTTTTATTTAATTTACTGGTTATAGGGATTTCCCTGGCGGTCCAGTGGTTAGGACTCCACATTCCCACTGCAGGGGGCGTGTGTTTGATCCCTGGTCGGGGAACTAAGATCCTGAAAACGGCCCCCCCTGCAAAAAAAATTTACTGGTTATACAGCCCTGCAGGAAAGAAAGAACAGAGTGAGCTTTGAAGCCAGACAGACCTGGTTTGAATCCCAGCTTGGGGACTTAACTAGGTGACCTTTGTAAGGCACTGCACGGTTCTATGCCTCAGCCTCCTCCACTAGATAGGTCATAATAATTACGTCTGCCTTCTAGCAGTGTCCTAAAAATTGAAGTTGCTCCTCCAAAGACAGCAAATGATGCTGGCGTGTGGCAAGCCTTAGTTAATGGGAGCGGGGTTTGGTTTTGGTTTACGATCTCCATTTGGCTGTGAGCTTCCTGTCTGGCCTTGGGCTCGCCGTCCTCTCCCTGGAGCTTGTCTGCTTCAACTGTCATTCAGAGAGTAGTGTCTGGCTCTCCCCTCCTGCAAACCGAGCCACTCAGCCTTGGCACGCCCCTTGGCTCCTGCGTGATGGGCTGTGACGGGCCCTGCAGGAGAGTTGCTGGCCCTGCCCACCCTCTGGCCCCCTTTCCAGCATCTGGGTCACTCAGCTCCTCCGGGGAGGGGACTTCAGCGCTCCTGGTCTTGACTTTGGTGACTAGACATTGAGTGCTAAGTCTATTTGTCACCGAGATGTCGAGATGGCACAAGTGCGGCCACCTTGCCCTGCAGCCCCAGCTCCTAGCTTAGGAAGAGGCTGAAGCAGGGATCACTGTTGTGCCCCCCGCCATTCCCAGGTCTGCAAGTGACATCTCTCTGCTCAGTTCACTGTCACACAGGAGGGTTCATGTGCGGTTTTCTCCAGAGCCTAGACTGTCCTCCCACCCACTCCCACCACTCAGCTCAGCTTGTCACTTCCATCCCTCAAGCAGCGCCTCACACTGCCATCCCGATACAGCCTCAACGCGACAGCCACTGTCCTGGGCTCACTTCATGTGCCCCTTTGCCCGCGCCTGCTCAGCAGCCGCATAGAGGAGGAGACTTCTCCGGGGCAGAAGCACACAGCCTGAGCTGGTTGGACCCCGGGTCCCTGCAGTGTCCTTCACAGGGCTCTCGGCTCCAAGTGGGTCCTCTTCATGAGCCCCGCTGGCTGCCAACTGGCCCACTCCAGGGAGGCAGTCCTGCCAAGGGCTGCCCCGATCGTTGTTGTGAGAGAAGCAGCTTGTCCCCCATAGACACATTGGCTTCCATACTCACGGAAGTGGATATGCCTCAGGAATTTGCTTCCTCCACTCCTCGAGTTTTGAAAACTGGCTAAAATGGGCAGCCGAGGAGAGAGGGAAAGACCTTACTGTGATTGGAGCCCTAGGTCTGCCGGTGACCGGCTGTGTGATCTTGGGCCATCACTTATCCTCTCCGAGCCTCTATTTTTCCATCTGAAAAATGGACATGAAAGGAATGACTTTATTACCTCCCAGGCCTTTTGTGAGAATCGAACGAGATCATGGATGTGAATGCTCTTGGCCAGATTACAGGCGATGAGGGCTGCTGCTGTGTGTGTGGTGTGGGTGCAGCATTTCCACTGTGACGCAAAATGCTGATTTTGTGTGTGTGTGTGTGTGTGTGTGTGTGTGTGTGTGTGTGTATGTGAGAACAAGTAAAATCTGCCATTGATTCTCCTCTGAAGTACTCAAAGACTTCGCTCAAGCAAGTGTCCCCTCCTGTTCTTGCATCATCAACTCCCCCCAATGGAGCATTGCCATCCATATTCAAGCATACTCTGTTGTTCCCTCTCTTTAAGAGAACCGCAACCTTCTTGATCCAATATCCCCGTCTACCCACCACTCCATTTCTTTTTTTTTTTTGAAGTACAGTTGATTTACAGTGTAGTGTTAATTTCTGCTGTACAGCAAAGTGATTCAGTTTATATATATACTTTCCCGTATTCTCTTCCATTACGGTTTATCACAGGATATTGAATATAGTTCCCTGTGCTACACAGTAGGACCTCATTGTTTATCCATTCTACATATACTAGTTTGCATCTGCTAACCCCAAACTCCCACTCCATCCCTCCCCCGCTCCCCTCCCCCTTGGCAACTACAAGTCTGTTCTCTATGTCTATGAGTCTCTTTCTGTTTTATAGATATGTTCATTTGTATCAGATTTTAGTTTTAGTTTTTTGTTTGTTTGTTTCTTTTGGCCGAGCCTTGAGGCTTGTGGGATCCTAGTTCCCTGACCAGGGATTGAACCCAGGCCCCGGCAGTGAAAGCGCCAAGTCCTAACCACTGGACTGCCAGGGACTTCCCATTTGTGTCATATTTTAGGTTCGACATATAAGTGATATCATATGATATTTATCTTTCCCTGTGCAACTGACTTCACTCTGTATGATCATCACCAGGTCCCTCCATGTTGCTGCAAATGACATTACTTCATTCTTTTTTATGGCTAATATTCCATTGTGTGTGTGTGTATATATGTTTCCATATAGTCTTGGCTATTGTAAGTAGCGCTGTTATGAACATGTATCTTTTCGAATTAGAGTTTTGTCTGGATATGTGTCCATGAGCCCACCACTCCATTTCTGTGCCCTCTTTTGCAGCAGGACTGCCTGGAATTCAAATTATCTTCTCTGGCAGTCTCTACTTCTTTACCTCCCACTGTCTCTTGAACACATTCCAATAATGTTCATACCCCACCAAGCCTCAGAATCCGCACTTGCCGAGGCAGGACCGGCTACATCATTTGCAGGGCCCAAGGCAAAGTGAATACGTGGGGCTCTCTGTTCAAAAGTGTATTTTTTCCCTACAGTTATCGTAACAAATTACCACATGCCGGATGGCTTAAAAGAACGGAAATTGATTCTCTCACAGTTCTGGAAGCCGGGAGTCCAAAATCAAGGTGTCAGCAGGGTAGGTTCCTTCTGGAGGTTCTGAAAGAGAATCCATTCCTCGTGTCTCTTCTAGCTCCCAATGGCCACAGACAGCGCTTGGCGTTCCTTGGCTTATAGATGCATCACTCCAATATGTGCCTCTATCTTCACCTTCTCTGTGTGTCTTTCCCCGCTCTTCTCCCATTAGGACATCTGTTGCTAGGTTTAGGGCCCACCCTAATCCAATCTGATCTCACCTCAAGATCTTTACCTTAAGTACATCTGCAAAAACCCTTTCTCCTGATAAGGTCATATTCGGGTGGACATACCTTTTGGGAGAGGGGTCATCATCCAACCCACTGGAAAAAGTTGCTTAAGAGTTTCCAGATGGCGACAGAAGAGCATTAGACTAGCGCAAGACCCTGCTGAGAGCGGACTGTCCAACTGCACAGGTTGCGTGCTCACGAGGCGGGAGCGTGCCAAGGTCATCCACGGCCTCCCTCCCTGCTGTCAAGTCCAATGGTGAGTTCTGAGTCCTCATCTTACTGGAGCTCTCCGGGCATTTGATGCAGTCCATCATTCTGTCCTCTCTTCGACCTTTGCTTCCCTTGGCTTCTGGGACAGCAAGCTCTCCTGCTTTTCCTTTGATCTCACTAGCCAGTCAGTGAATCCTCAATGCCTTCTGCTGGCTCCTCCTCTCAGCATCCTCTAGCGTCTGAAGATTGCAGAGCCACAGGGCCCTGGCTTTGGACGGCTTCTCTCTGTGCATTCCCTCCTTTGAGGGTCTCATCTGGTGTCAGGTTTTTAAATGTCCCCCCTGCTGCTCTGAACCCTCCTCTGGGTGCTAGAGAGACAGATCCAGTTGCCTGCTCGACAGCTCCCCTTCGAGGTCTAATAGGCCTCCCAAACTCAGCACGTCTAAACTGGAGTCCTCCCCAGCTTTCCCCGAGTCTCCTCCACGTCACTTAATGGCATCTCCAGCCTTCCAGTTGCTTGGGTGAAGACCTTCGCATCATTGTAATGCCGCACTTTCCTCTCATAACCCAACAAGTAGTCTCAGCAAAAGCTCCCCATCCCACTCAGAGGGAGGTCTCCACTTCTTGCTGTGCGTGGCTCACAAGGCCCTCTGTGATCGGGTCCTCCTCTACCTCACCCACCCCATCTCCTGCTAACTTCACCCCGACCTTCACTCCCTCATGCTGTTCTAGTCTTCCCCCACCCCACCTGCTTGTTCCTTGATTATGCCAAGCACACTCCCACCTCAGGGCCTTTGCACCTGCAGTTCCCTCTGCCTGGCGTGATCTTTCTCCATTCATTCAGGATCCTTTCGCTCCCTCACTTCATCCAATCCTGTTCAAACGTCCCTTGGTCAGGGAAGGCCTCCCTGACCACTGTGTCTAAAATGGCACCGTCTGGTCTCTCTCTCGTCCCATCCCCTGCTTTATTTTTATCCCTTTTGCTCTGTGTCAATCTTTCCAACTAGAATGTGAGCTCCATAGGTTTAGGGACTTGGTTTTTTCACTGCCATCACCCCCACTACTAGCGCAGTGTGTGACACACACACACACACACACACACACATTTGGCCGCGCTGCACGACATGCAGGATCTTAGTTTCCCAACCAGGGATCGAACCAGTGTCCCCTGCAGTGGAAGCGCAGAGTCCTAACCACTGGACCTCCAGAGCTATTCCCGTGGCACACGTATATTGAGTCAAAGAGTGACTCAATCTGACCATGTTGCCCTCCCAGCTTAAAATCCGACAATGCTCCTTCACACCTAGGTGCCTCTGCGCATGTTGCACTCTCTTCTCGGAAGGTGCTTCCTGCTCCTAGTCTGCCTGGAAAACTCTTATTCATCCCTTAAGACCCAACCCAGCTGTCACCAGCTTTGTGAAGCTCCCATGTCTCCAGGCAGTTAGCCAATCGTTCCTCGGTGACCCCACAGCATCCTGTACAGGCCTCAGTTAATGTCTGAGTCTCATGCGATTTGTCTGTCTGTCTTCTCCAGTAAGCGGTGAGCTTCCTGAGGGCAGGCGCTGGGTCTTCTCATCCCTGTATCCCCAGAGTCTAGTCCAGTGCCTGCACAGCTATCAATAAGTATTTGGAAAAGGTTTGCTGTCTGAATGAATAAATGAACCAACAGATGAGGGAAGAAGGGAATAGAAAGGAGGGAAAGGGGGAACTATTTCTTTCTCAGTAGGTGCTCTCAGGGTTCCTGGGATCCCTGTTCTCCAGACTAATCCTGACATGCTGCCCCTCATCCAAAGTTTCTAGAAACAGGTGCCAACCTCTCTGCCACAGTGACTTAGTTTCCACCACCCCCAAATTAGGACCCACGATCTGACAAGTTTAAGCATGGGTTTTAGAGACAGTAAGACTGAATTCTTGAAATCTGTCACATGCAGGACCTATGGCTATTCAGGTTTACTTTCTGGTGAATGTGACCAAGAATCAGGGCTTGTGGATCTAATATATATTTGCTAGAGATTATTTGAAAATACAGGTAAGTGCAGGGAAAACCCATCCACAATCCTACATCCTAGATGCTAAACATTGTTACTATTTTGACATAACTTCCTCTGGCATGTATGTAGGCATCAACATATGTGCATGTGTGTATATGAAACATAATATATACCTGTAAGTGCATATGTAAAATACATGAATGGAATCTCCCTGCACCTTCTATTTCATGGATCATATTGTAGCAGATGCCTGCCCACTCTCTTCATTCCATGAGTAGCTGACAGTTGGGTGTCCACACCAGACACCCCAGGAGTCCTGGCTCTGCCTAGACTCCCCATGCTGCCCCCACCTACAAGCAGGACCTCTAGATGTGCCAATGTGCCCAGAGGGCCGGGGCCAGCTGTGGGTTAATAGAGCAACGGGGGGCAGAACCAGGAGCTGGGGTGACCCTCCCACCTATCCCCCAGATCCTTCCTGTGAGGTCCAGGAGCTGAGGCAGGGGATGGAGGGAGAAGACATTTCCACAGAGATGGAAACTGGGACCCTGCTTGGAGAAATCCAGCAGTGGGGGGCTCTGCAGCCTGAACTGTCAGAATGTTGTGTTGCTCTGTTGCTTTTTTCCAGACATTTCTGGCACGTCATGCTGGATGGTGTAAGAGACACTCAGATTTTCTCCTCTATGTTATAAAACAGGCAAAAAACCAGTAACAACAGTCTCCCTCAATCACTCTTTTTCCTTGCCTCTCCCAAGGTAACACCTTTCCTAGAGGGAAATTATGGGAATAAAAAAGATGGTTAAAGAAGATGTGATACAGGGACTTCCCTGGTGGTGCAGTGGTTGAGAATCTGCCTGCCAATGCAGGGGACATGGGTTCAATCCCTGGTCTGGGAAGATCCCACATGCCACGGAGCAACTAAGCCTGTGAAGCCACCACAATGAGAAGCCTGGGCACCGCAACGAAGGGTAGCCCCCGCTCTCCGCAGCTAGAGAAAGCCTGCACACAGCAACGAAGACTCAAAGCAGCCAAAAATAAGTAAACAAACAAACAAACAAATTAATTAAAAGATGTTGTACATATATACAATTGAATGTTTCTCAGCCATGAAAAGGAACGAAATTGGGTCATTTGTAGAGGCGTGGATGGACCTAGAGAGTGTCATACAGAGTGAAGTAAGTCAGAAAGAGAAAAACAAATATCGTATATTAACACATATATGTGGAATCTAGAAAAAAGGTACAGATGATCTTATTTGCAAAACAGAAATAGAGACACAGACGTAGAGAACAAATGTATGGATACCAAGGGGGAAGGGGGGATAGGAGGAATTGGGAGATTGGGATTGACGCATATACACTATTGATACTATGCATAAAATAGACAACTAATAAGAACATACTGTATAGCACAGGGAACTCTACTTAAGACACTGTGGTGACCTAAATGGGAAGGAAATCCAAAAGAAGAGGGGATATATGTATATGTATAGATGATTTATTTTGCTGTACAGTAGAAACTAACACAACATTGTTAAGCAACTATACGCCAATAAAAATTAATAATAATAAAAAAAGATGGTTAGTTGTTTTTTTTAATAAAGTGGAACCTGGCGGTAAGAGCTTGGCTGGACACTAGGGGGCAGCAAAGTGCTCCTATTCTTGGAGGAAGACAAGAAAGCCTTTCACATCCAGCCGGTAAGGGGAATCAATCTTTAGCCATATAGCAATAATGGCTCAGGCACTGAATTTACAAATGACTGGCCATCACCCACTCCAGCGTCAATATTTGGAAAAGAAATAAGAGTTTAAATCTCAGCTGAGCCACTTAGGATATGCCCTTGGGCCAGTCGCAATCTATTTCAAGTTACTCATTCTTTTACTTATTTATTTATTTTTGGCTGCATTGGGTCTTCGTTGCTGCGCGCGGGCTTTCTCTAGTTGCGGTGAGCAGGGGCTACTCTTCGTTGTGGTGCACGGACTTCTCATTGCGGTGGCTTCTCGTTGCAGAGCACGGGCTCTAGGTGCGCAGGCTTCAGTAGTTGTGGCGCACGAGCTTAGTTGCTAAGTGGCATGTGGGATCTTCCCGGATCCGGGCTCCAACCCGTGTCCCCTGCATTGGCAGGCGGATTCTTAACCACTGCGCCACCAGGGAAGTCCCAAATTACTCATTCTTAAACTAGGGATACCTGCTTCCCAATATCACACCTTCTTCATATAGTTTTCTTGATAATTAAGTGGATTAACTAAGGTAATAGATAAAATGCTTGGCATAAAGCAAGTGTTCATATGTTAAATATTATTATTACCATATAAAGAACCAAGGGAATAGTTATTTGAATACCTATTATGTGTGAAGCACTTTGAATCCTTAGAGCAATCAAGTGAGGAATGATGACAAATTAAATGAGATTGAATGACAGATTAGAGGTTAAAGAATATGGCCAAGGCCAAGTAGCTAGCAACAGTAATAGCAGCTAATGAGAAGCAGGCACTAATTATGCGCCAGGCACTCACTGTTCTAAGTTGCATGAATTATCTCACTTCTTACAGAAGTCCTCTGGAGTGGGTACTATGATTATGCCCATTTGTCAGAAAGGGAAACTGAGGCACGACACGTAACTGACCCAAAGTCACTGCTTTTCCCTAAGGTTGGCTCTGTCTTCTTGATCTCCAATTCCCAAGTAAACCCTTATCAAATAATCATCAACGGGTATTTATTGTATGCCAACTATTTACAAGACATCGTGTTGAGCACAGTGAAGACTTGCACTGTTACTGAGGGACATAAAGGAAGACCTGAATGTTTGGAGGGACGCACCATGTTCAGGAATGGAAAGACTCAATATCATAAAGATGTCAGTTCTGGCATACAGAATTCATAGTTATGAGATAATAAAAAATATAAGTATTGGGCCTTGACCCGGTTGCTGGCACAGAGCTTCTGAAACCCTGTAGTTTCCTAAGTGACGAGAGCAGTAGGAGCATCTTTTGTTCCAATATTTGGTTTTTAACCCTGGTTTCTGACACAGGGCTCCTGAAACCCTTGTAATTACCTGGGTGGTAGGAGTGTCTTTTGTTTTCATGAGGCGACTCTGGGTGGGCTCCTGGATGGCTCCTAGATGGGGGCTGGTCACCAGAAAGACCAAGCCATGATTAGAAGCTTGGGATTTTCAGCCCTTGTCCCCCATTCTCTTGAAGAGGGAGAAAGGCTGAAAATGGAATTAATGTTCAATCATGACTATGTGATGGAGCCTCCACGAAATCCCAATAGTATGGGCTTTGGAGAGCATCCACATCGGTGAAGAGCTGGAGATGCCGGGAAAGTAGTGCACCTGAAGAGGACATGGAAGCTCCACCCCCTTCCCACAGAACTCGCCCTGTGCATCTCTTGCATCTGGGTGTTCATCTGTATCCTTATCATATCCTTTAATAAAATTGGCAAATGTAAGGAAGTGTTTCTCTTAGTTGTATGATGAGCTGTTCTAGCAGATTAATTGAACCTGAGGAGGGGGTCATGGGTACCTCTGATTTATAGCCGATTGGTCAGAAGCATAGGTGACCTGAACTTGCAATTAGCATCTGAAGTCGGGGTGGGGGGCATCTTTTGATACTGAACCCTTAACCTGTGGGATCTGACACGATCAAATTGTAACAGAACTGATGTGAGGGAGTTCCTTGGTGGCCTAGTGGTTAGAATTATCTGGGCTTTCACTGCCATAGCCTGGTCTGGGAACTGAGATCCCACAAGCCACCTGGCATGGCCAAAAAAAAAAAAGAATTGATTTGAATTCTCAGTCACCCTGCTGGTGTCCAAGAATTGCTTGTGGGTGTGGGGAAGCACCACCCCACACACACATTGGATTTGTGTCCAGAACTGAAATAATAGCTAATGAGGGTTTAAAAAAATGTGCCAGACTGTAAATACTGTTTTGCAATATTTTTTCATTTAACATTATATCTGAGTTCACTCCCTTTCAGTGCACATATAGATACATATACAGAGTCAGTGCTTTAGAAGGATGTATGTCAAACACTGGTAACCTCTAGGGATGAGATTAGGTTTGGAGATGACTGATGAAAGGGAACTTTTACTTTATTCTTTTGTTTTTGTTTTCTTTTTAAAATAAGAGTGGAGGGGCTTCCCTGGTGGCGCAGTGGTTGAGAGTCTGCCTGCCGATGCAGGGGACACAGGTTCGTGCCCTGGTCCGGGAAGATCCCACATGCCACGGAGCAACTAAGCCCATGTGCCACAACTACTGAGCCTGTGCTCTAGAGCCCGCGAGCCACAACTACTGAAGCCCGCATGCCTAGAGCCTGTGCTCCGCAACAAGAGAAGCCACCGTGATGAGAAGCCCGTTTACCACAACAAAGACCCAGTACAGCCAAAAAAATAAAAATAAATAGAAGACATTTTTTTAAAAAAAAGAATGGATTCATGTAGGATGGACCTAGAGATTATCATACTGAGTGAAGTAAATCAGACAAAGACAAATATCATATGATATCGCTTATATGTGGAATCTTTAAAAAAAGGCTACAAATGAACCTATCTACAAAACAGAAACAGAGTCACAGATGTAGAAAGCACACTTATGGTTACCAAGGGGGAAGGGGGAGGAGGGGTAAATTGGGAGATTGGGATTGACATATACACACTACTATATATAAAATAGATCACTAATAAGGACCTACTGTATAGCACAGGGAAATCTACTCAATACTCTGTAATGACCTATATGGGAAAAGAATCTAAAAGAGAGTGGATATATGTATATGTATAGCTGATTCACTTTGCTGTACAGCAGAAACTAACACAACAGTGTAAATCAACTGTACTCCAATAAAAATTAACTTAAAAGAAAAAAAAGAATGGATTCATGTGTTACTTGTGCCATTAATAATAAATTTACATTTATAATATAATGGTACAATCTTAGTGAATGGGAATTGGAATCAAAAGTGTTTGCTGTCCTTCTTAGAATGTTCTAAAATGTCAAGGCAGTTGTTTGTGTTTAACTGTGAACAAATAAAAATTTATTGTTTTGTACTAAAAAAAAAAAAGGATGACTCCTATGATTCTGATCTGTGTGACAGGCTAAATGGTGGTGCCATTCTCTGAGAGGTGGAACACTGATGAAAATCAGGTTGAGGGTCAAGAGCAGGGAGGAGATGATGTATTTGTTCTTGAATTTGTTGAGTCTGTTTGTTTTGAAATATCTAAGTGGCAATGCCAGACGGGCACCTGCATACATGAGGCTGGAGCTGGACAGTTTGGGCTGGAGGTGCAAATATGTACTATATTGGATATTGTCCTTAACAATATTTTTTAATAGTCAGCAGAAAAGCATTTTACATGACTCTTTATTGTAATGATCAAAAGTGGAAGGTACATGGGCTTCCCTGGTGGCTCAGTGGTTGAGAGTCTGCCTGCCGATGCAGGGGACACGGGTTCGTGCCCCCGTCCGGGAAGATCCCACGTGCCGCGGAGCGGCTGGGCCCGTGAGCCATGGCCGCTGAGCCTGCGCATCCGGAGCCTGTGCTCCACAACAGGAGAGGCCACAACAGTGAGAGGCCCGCGTAACACAAAAAAAAAAAAAAAAAAAGTGGAAGGTATAGCATTAGAAGTAAAACTCAGGGAAAGTGATCCTGCAAAGGTGACCAAATACACGGGTTTCAACTGCTCTAATTTGACTGAAGAAGAGGACTTAGAGTACCCAGGAGAGTGAATGGACATCCAAGGTGTCTGACACGAAGCTTGCAGACCCAAACATGGCCTAGGAAAGGGGGAGTTGTTGTTTGTGCCTGCCTGAGATTTTTAGCTAAATTAACTAATCTAATTTACTTAATAACTAATACTTAATGGCTTTTATTATATGTCAGTACTGTTCTAAGCATTTTATAAATTTTAACATACTTCATCCTCATAATAACCCCCTAACATAGGTAATCTTATTATCATCACCTGAATTTTACAGGGAAAGAAGAAATTGGGGCACAAAGAGGTTAAGTATTTTGCCTAAGACATATAGCTAGCAAGAGACATACTGAGATTTAAACCTAAAGGGTCTGGCCCCAAGGTCCATGCTTTTTTTAAATTTATTTATTTTGGCTGTGTTGGGTCTTCGTTGCAGCATGTGGACTTCTTAGTTGCAGCATGTGGTATCTAATTCCCTGACCAGGAGTCGAACCCATGTTCCCACTGGACTGGGAGGGAAGTCCCCATGCTTTTTTTTTAAGGCCAACGCACATGAATTAGGAGGTCCCAACCAGCTTTTTTAAAGGACTTTAAAAAGTTCTAAACATGGAAAAGTTCACTTGTTATACATGGAGCTCCTGCTTTGAAAGGCAAATAAGATTTAAACAATGTATTCAAGCCAAGAGAAATTTGGTGGGCCCAGCTGTCATTGCCTCATACCTCATGCCGTGAATTTTGCAAGTCCAGTTTACCACATGATGAGATGGAGAAAGCAATGAAGATTATGAATTTCCTCTGTGCTCACGCCTTTAATCATGAGCAGTTTATGAGCTATTTAGAAGAGATTGATCCCAAGTATGGAGATTTACTGAGCTGCCATCTCCAATCAAGGACTTTTTGGAATGAGTCCCCAAATCCAATTTGTTAGACCTCCAGTGATTCACAAGATTATATTTTCTTATGGATGTGACAAGACATCTGAGCACATTGAACTTGCAACTGCAGGGGACAAACAAAAGCTCTGTTGATTTGTTCAAGGAAATGCAGACTCCAACTGGACATGTGGATTGGGCAGATGGTGACTGGAAATCCCTCATTTTCCATTGCCGAGCCTTCTTGAGTTCAATGCATTCATAGATTTTGAAGAGTTCTGCACTATATTGGTGGAAAATAAGTCACAACTGTGCGAAGATCCCTTCCCTGGGTGCAAGGGGAGGGGTGCAGAGGAGAGTTTAGACCACAGGATCCTGAGAGCCCAGGACTGGAGGAAGGAGCCTCTTACCTTAGGCCAGATACGCAGAGTCAGGAATCTGTAAGCCAAAACAGCAAGAGCAATAACAGCAGGGTCAGAGCCAGCTTCCAGGCCTGGGCCGTGCTTGGCCGGTGCCAGGAATTGTTGATTGTCCTGTATTTCGCGTAGCCTGGTAGGATGCAGAGGGCCCAGGGGAGTTTAAGGCACAGTGGTGAGGTGGTCAGAAGAGGTTGATAGGTTTTATTTTTCTCTAGTATAATAGGTTTTTTTCCTGGCCAATGCCACGCAGCATGAGGGATCCCAGTTCCCTGATCAGGGATCAAACCCGCGCCCCCTACAGTGGAAGCACGGAGTCTTAACCACTGGACCGCCAAGGAAGTCCCTCTAGTATAACAGTTTTTGTTTTCTGGGTTTTTTTTTGTGGTACGCGGGCCTCTCACTGTTGTGGCCTCTCCCGTTGCGGAGCACAGGCTCCGGACGCGCAGGCTCAGCGGCCATGGCTCACGGGCCCAGCCGCTCCGCGGCATGTGGGATCTTCCCGGACCGGGGCACGAACCCGTGTCCTCTGCATCGGCAGGCAGATAAAATAAATTTTATTTATTTATTTATTTATGGCTGCATTGGGTCTTCGTTGCTGCGCGCAGGCTTTCTCTAGTTGCGGCGAGCGGGGGCTACTCTTTGTTGCGGTGCGCAGGCTTCTCATTGCAGTGGCTTCTCTTGTTGCGGAGCACGGGGTCTAGGCGCACGAGCTTCAGTAGTTGTGGCGCACGGGCTTAGTTGCTCCGCAGCATGTGGGATCTTCCTTGACCAGGGCTCAAACCCATGTCCCCTGCATTGGCAGGTGGATTCTTAACCACTGCGCCACCCTGGAAGCCCCAAAATATACTTTAAAAGACATTTTTATGACTGTCTTGGGAGTACAGGCAGTATTAGGTTGTCATTTATTCGTTTATACTTTGCTTACAACTAAATTATCAAACCCACTACTAGTGTGTGTCAACGTTCAGCTCAGTGAACTGGATTCACCCAGAATTTTGCAGGTGAACATTATCCCAACGTCTTAGGTTGGATGGCCAAGCTCTAGACAAGGTTAAGTAAGGTCCTCCTGATGCAGCTGAGGGTGTGTTCTCTTTCTTAAAACTGCCAAAATTGAAGCCCGCAACAGGAGTCTGTCTCTGAAGTCAGCATAAGACAGCCCCAGACTGAATTAGGTCTCACTGTTCCAGGTCATTTTGTTAAGTGTCAGTGTTCTACTGTTATTATTGAATCAATCAAAACTGACCAATGACCAACAACAGACTTACCAATGTGTGCTTTTGAATGAATACAGTTGGTTAAACTTTTGGGGGATGCTTTTGTATTACTGTCTCTACAGTCCATATAGTTGACCAGCCAACAAGCCATATTTCAGTATTACTATCAATGTATGCAGCCTGTACATATCTCCATCTTTTATCATGTGACCTACAATGGAAAAAATGTGGATGCCACACCCCAAGCAAACTTTCCTAAAATTTCAGTTCTCTTATTTAGAGTTGTGATCAGAACTACATGGCAGGGGACTCCCCTGGCGGGCCAGTGGTTAAGAATCCACCTTCCAATGCAGAGGATCTGCGTTTGATCCCTGGTTGGGGAACTAAGATCCCACATGCCGAGGGGCAACTAAGCCAGCAAGCCACAACTAGTGAGCCTGCGTGCCGCAGTGAAGAGCCCATGCACGGCAACTAAGACGCGACACAGCTAAATAATTAATTAATTAATTAATTTTAAAAGAAGAACTGCATGGCAGGCCATTTAAACCTGTCATCTCTGATAATGGCTTAGCTAGTATTTTCTCTCTGTTGTTTATGGAGGGCTGATCCATTTATTTTGGAAACCTATAGAGGAGGCGGTTGGTAGATATTCTGTTATGAAAATTGAGAAGCTCGACCTCTGGTCTCACCTAAATGGAAGGTCATATGCCTTCTGGAGGTGGGCCATGAAGCTACTTATAGTGAAGCCCAGATCTTCCTCAGGAAGCTACTTTGACTATTTGCCAACAGGTCAAAAAACACTCCGTTCTGTCCCTCAGTTCTACAGTATGGAGCATGACATTAATCAATAACCTGCCATAATCCTAGCAGAACCTCAGTACTATTCCAGCTCAGCAAAGGTCACATATGCCCCCTCCAAGGAGTGGGAATGGGGCATTCCATATAAAAGCAAGCTTCCAGAAAGGGTGTTTGTCCTTTCTGCTAAGATCTTACCTGCACTTGAGGCATGCTTATTTTTGCCTTGCTTACTTTTTTTTCAAATTTTATTGAAGTATAGCTGATTTACAATGTTGTGTTAATTTCTTCTGTACAGCAAAGTGACTCAGTTATACATATGCATATTCTTTTTCATATTCTTTTCCATTATGGTTTGTCACAGGATACTCAATATAGTTCCCTGTGCTCTACAGTAGGACCTTGTTGTCTGCTTACTTTAAAAAGTACTTGCTGGGACTTCCCTGGTGGCACAGTGGTTAAGACTCCGAGCTCCCAATACAGGGGGCCTGGATTTGATCCCTGGTCAGTGAACTAGATCCCACATGCATGCCGCAGCTAAAGAGCCCGCGTGCCGCAACTAAGACCCAGTGCAACCAAATAAACGACTAAATATTTTTTTTAAAGTACTTGCTCTTCAAAGTCCCCACGCCCCATGTCTCTGCAGGAGAATGAAAGGTTCTTAATTCTGGAACCTACTCCCCCACCTGCAATATACACATCCATGCTCACCCTTGTTTTTTTTTTTTAATTAATTAATTTAATTTATTTATTTTTGGCTGCATTGGGTCTTTGTTGCTGCGTGCGGGCTTTCTCTACTTGTGGTGAGCAGGGGCTACTCTTCGTTGTGGTGCGCGGGCTTCTCATTGTGGTGGCTTCCCTTGTTGCGGAGCACGGGCTCTAGAGCGCAGGCTCCGTAGTTGTGGCGCACGGGCTTAGTTGCTCTGCAGCATGTGGGATCTTCCCGGACCAGGGCTCAAACCCGTGTCCCCTGCATTGGCAGGCAGATTCTTAACGACTGTACCACCAGGGAAGCCCCACCCTTGGTTTTTGACTCTAGCTCAAGATAATGGACTCACACCACTGGAACCCACCTCTGAACCTTTGCTGACCATCTGGCATTTCTCCACCCATTTCTGGTTACTAGTGTTTTCTTCTTAGACCTCAGCTTGATGAGATGATCATTGCCTTTGTCTTGTTCGCCCAACTCCTACTGCCATTCAGGTCTCAACTTAGTTATCACTACCTCTGGAAAGCCTTACTTAATTACCAGAATTAGGTACCCATCCCCTGAGGGCCCCGTAGCATCCAGTGGTTCTCTTTATCACGTCGTATTATAATAGCCTGTATGTCTTTCCCTCCACGCCCACCTAGACTGTAAGTTCCATAATAGCACTTGTTCACTGCTGCATCCCCAGCGTTATGTACAGTGCTCAGCGTTATGTACAGTGCTCAGTAAACCTTTATTGAATAAACGAATAAGTGAATTCATTCCACTGGCTTACCCAACCCTGGAAACCCTGGCTGTATCCTTTTTTTTTTTCTTGCAGTACGCGGGCCTCTCACTGTTGTGGCCTCTCCCGTTGCGGAGCACAGGCTCCGGACGCACAGGCCCAGCGGCCGTGGCTAATGGGCCCAGCCGCTCCGCGGCATGTGGGATCTTCCCGGATTGGGGCACGAACCCATGTCCCCTGCATCGGCAGGCGGACTCTCAACCACTGCGCCACCAGGGAAACCCTGGCCGTATCCTTGACTTGATCCTGCAGCTGGTGATTGACACTATGGGATGTCTGATTTTAAGTAACATGAATTACCCATGAGCAGGCTTGGTTGAATTAGCTGCAAGTCAATATGGCCTGAGGTGAATGAATCTACTTTATCAAGTTATTTAATATTGACCAGTTGAGTATGGAAAATATGTGCTAAAGTCAATGATTACAACTTTACTTTACTTACTTCTATTAGGAGCAAAATACTAGGTCTGATTATCTCTTGAGGTCCTTCTCGGCAGGTGATGATAGAATCATGTCACTAGCTACTAAAAGTCCCTGAATGTCTTATTTGCCGTGGTAGGGAGAATATCTGTGCAGGTGATTGAAACGCAGATTCAAATTATTGGAGTAGAAATTTTAAAAGAGAGGGCAGGCTCTTGGCAAGTGCCTTCTGTCTTAGTATGATATCTGAAATAATGAATTGAAAAGATGAGGTTAGAGGTGTTACCTGGCCACCAGGAGAACTCACAAGATGGTTAGTACCTTGGTGGATTCACTAAGAGCCACAGTCTGTTCATCACCTTCGAGATTTAAAACACCTCAGCCTCAGGAAAGCTAATTCAGGATAGCCAATTTCACATAAATCAAACCAGAGGGCCAATTTACTAATTCACAAAGAAATGCAGAACACCAAGGGAAAAAATCATAAAGAGAAATATTGATAGATTTTGACTGTACAAATATTTTAAACTTCTTTACACAAAAGTCCGCTATAAATAAATGACAAAGTGTTAATATCCATATATATAAAGAGCTCATATGAATTAACAAGGAAAAAAGTGTTCCAGTATAAAAGCAGGCAAAGGACATGTACAAGAAATTGACAAAAGAAAAAGGTAACTGATAAATATTTCAATGCTTTCTGCCGTCGGTGGTGTGCTGGAGCCTACTTGCAGGGCTTGAGAACTCACTCACATTGAGAGCTTGAAATCAGTTGTGGTGAGAATATTTACACCACGGAAATAAGCAAATGCTGCATATCAGGGTTGCTTTTTTCTTTTTCTTCTCAGAGAACCAGCTGTCAAACATTTAGCAGCATATTACTGCACATCTTCTATCACTCTCTCACCTGGATCCTTTCCAACAACATTCAAACCTTCGCAGGTCTTTTCTGCCATCTTTAAAGAAACTCCAACCTCCCACATCCTTCTCCAGCTACCATCTCTGTTTTCCTTCACAGCCAAACTTCCCCAAATAACTGACTATATTTCCTGAATCCATTTAGTCGTTTCCCAATCGTTCTTCCACACGCTCAAGCCATTTTTTGCCACCATGTCTCCCCTGAAACAGCTCTTGTTGAGCTCAATGACCTTCATGGACCCTAAAGTCTGTGAACAGTTTTCCCTTACTTCCTTTGACCTCTTGGCAGTATTCAATTCTGTTGACTACCTTCTTGAAATCCTCTTGTCCTTGGACTTCGGCAGCCCGTGATCCTGGTTTACCTCCAACCTCTCTAGCTTCTCCTTTGCAGTTCCCTTCTCAGGTTCTTCTTCTCGAAATGCTGGTGTTTTTCAGGGATCAGTCTTGGGTCCTTTTCTTTACTTTCTCCCTAGGTCATTTCATTTATTCCCATGGCTTTACACACTACCTATACACCAATGACTTCTAGATTTATAGCTCTGGTCCTGGCCCCTCTTCTGGGAGCTCCAGTTGCCTACTTGACATCTTCCCCTTCAATGTCTCAAAAGCATCTCAAACTCAAGCTAATCCCAAACTGGAGCCAAAGACTTTCTCTCTCTTCCTCGAACCTGTGGTTCTCCAGAGTTCCCCATTTCAACGAATTGCAGGACCATATAAGCCAGAAACTTAAGAGTCAACTTCGGCATATCTGTCTTCCTCGTCTCCCACATCACCAAATCTGGGTTGTCTTTACCTTCTAAATAGCTCCCCAGTAAGTTCTCTTCTCTCCATCTCTACTTCTACTGCCCTAGTGCAAGCCTCCATGATCTTTCAGCTGGAAGACTAAAAGAGCCTCCTAACGTTTTTTTCTTTTTTCTTTCTTTCTTTTTTTGGCCGTGCCGTGCAGCATGCGGGATCTTAATTCCCAGACCAGGGATCGAAGCCGTGCCCCTGCAGTGGAAGCTCCGAGTCCTAATCAGGACCGCCAAGGAATTCCCCTAACTGGTTTTCTGCCTCCATTTTCTTCTCTTCAATATGCTCTCCACACTGAAGCCAAGGAACTTTTCAAAACACGAGTCTGATCATGCCACACTCCTGTCACAAACTCCTCAGTGGCTCCCCATTGCTTAGGGTAAAAAAGTCCAAACAGCTCTGTACAATGGCCGAGGGCCCTGAATTATCTGGCTCTGTGCCTATGTCTGCAGCCTCATTTCATTCCCCTCCAGTCCGTCTGTACTCCAGGAACACCAGCTTCCTTTCCGCTTCTTTTTTTTTTTCCTTTCCGCTTCTTGAACAGAGCCTTCGAACATGCTCTTTCCTTTGCCTGGAATGCCCTTCCCACTCCCGTCCTCCCTTCACCTAGCTGACTCTTATTTAATCCGCAGATCTCGATTTAAACATCACTTCCTCCACGAAGCCTCCTACACTGACATGCTAGACTAAGTCAAATCTGTGCCGCCCCCCCAATAAGTATGTCCTTAATTGCTCTTACTGCAGTTTTATTTCTTCATTTTATGTGTGTGATTATTTGATTTTTGTCGGTCCTCCCTACTAGACCATAAGCTCCATGAAGGCCGGGACCAAGTTTGGTTTTACTCACCAATGATCTCCAGCACCTAGTCTAAGACTTGGCACACAGTAGGTTATCTATTAATATTTGTGAGATTAATGAATCAGTGATCCCTGTGTACAGAAAATACATAAAACTAAGCCAGCTAGTATTTCTCCTTTTGTTATATCTTCCAAGAAGCTAAGAATCCTATTTAAAGCTTAATCATGGCAATTATATCAACCCACTAGATTCAGCATATCTGAATTCTCCTTTTTGATACCGATGTTCTATTCCCAGTTTATTGACCCATAAAATCTGTTTTGGAATAAGACGCTGTGCGTGCGTGCGTGTGTGTGTGTGTGTGTGTGTGTGCGCACATGTATGCGAGCACACGCCTACATGTGCACATGTTTATGAATGCAAAGCTAAATCAATACCTAACGCAAAGCATTGACAGATTGATAAAAAAAGACTTCACCTTAACCAATGACTAGTGGTGGTGATGGTGATGCCAGTATCTCACTGAGGTGTCGTTACCATCTTGATTCCATCTATGTGGCTTATTTCAATCCTTTCACAGTGCTGGTGGCTCATCTGTGGAAGACTGCAGGGTCACTGGGTAGAGACCTTCTTTCTCTAGATTCTGTACCATGTCTAGGGGCTGTGGGTGAATGTCACTCAACTCACAGAACTTATTGTCTTTTTAAACCTTCTTTTATCTCGTGAAATGTAACACATATCCCAAAGAGTTCCTAAAGCAGAAAGATAAAGCAAAAATCAATATTTATAAAGCAAACACCCATGTGATCACCACTAGGTTAAGAGCTAGAGCCCTGGGGGAATTCCCTGGCAGTCCAGTGGCTAGGACTCGGCGCTTTCACTGTCGTGGCCCAGGTTCGATCCCTGGTCAGGGAACTGAGATCCTGCAAGCCGCACGGCGCAGCAAAAAACAAAACAAAAGAAAAAGAAAACAGAAATAGAGCATTGGTATTTATTGTCTATGCTTCATATTGGATACTGCCTTAAGACACATTTGTTATTTACTATTTGACTTTTAGTGCATATATATCTTGTCTCCCCAGTTAGACAGGAACTTCCTTCAGAACAGAAGCCATACCTCATATTTCTTTCTACCTCTCCCAGTGCCTAGTGCAGTGCCCTGGTAGGTACACAATGCATTTGACATGATTACACATCTTAGACTAACTCTGATTCTGGGAAGACCACTGAGGACTAATTGTGGTGAACAAGAATTGTTTGAGGGGGACTTCCCTGGTGGTCCAGTGGCTAAGACCTGGCACAGCCAAAAAGAAAAAAAAAAGAATTGTTTGAGGAAACACAAGATTGTATCATTTGTCTAAGTCTATGTGTACAAATCAGGGTCTAAGGACAATTAGTATCCCTGATATGGGCAGTGTGCCCAGCCTTCTCTTGAGTTCTGGCTCTTGCCCAACGCAGAAAGCCAGCCTAGGACTATGGCAATAGCCTCCTTACTGGTCTCCCTGTCTCTGGTCTTGCCCTCATTCAATGAGTTCTTCTTGTGGTGACTCAAGTGTGCTGTGTAAACATAGATCTCACTGCCATGTCACTGCTCAATAACCTTTACATGGTGGTTCTCCAGCTGCGATGCGCCTCACAACCACCTGGAAATCTTCTTACACACCCATACTTCTACCAAACAAAGATTCTGTCTCGGCAGGTCTGTGGTGGGGTCTAGGCCTTGGCCTCTATAAGAAGCAGTAAGGGTGATTCTGATGCAGCTCAGGTACCGTCCACCAAGAAACACTGCTTCAAAGGCTCTTTATTCCCTACAGGGTGAGACCTCAGCATCCTTAGCAGGGCACACAAGGCCCTTAATGGGTGGCCCATTTTAAAGCGGACTCTGTTCCCTCCATGCTACTCCAGTCCCATGTCCCTGTCACCATCATTTCTTGCCTGAACTGCTACAACGGTGTTCTGGTTCCTGAGTCCTAACCGCTTCAATTGCTCTCTGCTCCAATCTTCTCCCCAACCTGGAGCCAGAGTGACCTTTCAAAATTGCAAATGTATTCATATCCCCCCCCCCCCCGCTCAAAACCCTTCGGTGGTTCCTCACCATCTAATGGACAGTTTCTTCAACTGGTTCAGGTGGCACGGCAGCTGGAAGTCATGACGGTCTTTCTAGAATGCGAGGAAATAATTGATATAGGATATCGCATCATATGAAATAAAACACTTTTCAAAAGAACACTTGTGCTAGCAGAAAATACGTCTACATTATGTGTGTGCAATACAAAATCAGAGCCACAAGCACAGATGTCCATGAAAAAAAAATAAACTGTTGAATTAAGCATAATCAGTCCTGGGATTGTCTTTAATATTCTTTTGCTACATGTTCATTCATTTTGTTGCTTGTTAGCAGATAAGAAGGAGCATCTGTCAAAGACTGAGCAAAACTTTATGGTTAAAAAAAATTAAAATAGAGAAGTTTCTACCCATTAACTGATTTGTTTTTCACTGTGAGCATCCATCTCATTTGCACCGGGCCTGGTTCCAGAATGAGCAGGCGCTGTCCCTGGAGAGCATAGCTCGAGAATCCCTACTCTTGAGCACGAAGGCTAAGCTCTTTGGCATATGACCAATGTGCCCCTTCCAGCTCTGACCCCACCTTCTCTTCCAGCCGCATTTACAACCGCTCTCCTCTCCTCCACCATTCCCTCTGGCCAAGAGTTGGAATTCCCTAAATGTTCTGTCCTTTTCTTCTGTGGTTTTACATATAGTGTTCTTCTACTGTTCCCCCCACCCCTCGATGGCCAGATAAGCTACTACTCTTTCTTCAAGATTCAATCCAAATGGGTCTTTTTTTTTTTTGGCCACACCGCATGGGCATGTGGGCGCTTAGTTCCCCGACCAGGGATCGAACCCACGCCCCGGAAGCGTGGAGCCCCAACCACTGGACCACTATGGAAGTCCCCAAATGGGTCTTGAGGTGCCTTCCCTCACCTCTCTGGGTCTCCACCTCTCCAAGGTCTTGCTCCTGACTGATTATATCACTTATCACGTTACTGGTTGTTTGTGGAACTATCTGGCACCTGGCCTGGGTGCTCCCTCAGGTCATGACAAAGGTTCTTGTCACCCATTTTTCTTGAGTCCTCTGGCACTGAGCACAGTGGCTGATATGCAGCTCATATTTGTGGAATGAAGAGTAAAATTTCAAAGGAAGCAAAGTTTATCTTTAGAAACTTCCAGCTCCCTACAGGAGTCCCCTCTCCATCTTTCTGGTACCTCTTCTCCAACCCTAGGCACTCTGTACTCTCATGCTGCCCACTGGTAGAAATCCACCAGGATCTGCCATTATTGCTACAGCCCAGGCTTCAGAATTTTCCCTCAATATCCTGTCAAACTTTACCCAGTCCTGTGTCCCATCCCTCCATGGCTAGATTTCAGATAAACCAGTGGTTCTCAAACCTTAGCATAAATTAGAATCCCGTGGAGGACTTATTCAAAGGGTCCCACTCCTCAAGGTTCTGATTCAGTAGGTCTGTCTGGCCTGGGGCCTGAGAATTTGCATTTCTAACTTCCCAGGTGATGCTGAGACTGCTAGACAAAGACTGTATTTTGAGAAGCACTGGAACAAAATAATGTAAAGCCAGGGGCAACAGGTAATGATGCACAAAGGAATCCTTACTTCATCTTGACTCAGCCCCTTCACTGAGTTTCTGGTTCTATCAGCACTGTCTGCATTTGGTTAATGTCAGATCATTTTCCCTCTGCTTCACCTTGTCCTCTTCCTCCAGCTTTCTGAACTTACTTTTCAGATGCTTCTCAGAGCGTCTCCACTTTAGACCAACTCTAGTATCCTCTTTCTCCTTTCATAAAGCCACAGTTTCAGGACAAAGCCCTTTGCTGAGCTCTTAGCTCCACTTCACTGCCCTCCTCCCCTGCCCTGTCCCCTTCCCCCATCCAGTCTGAGCACCCCCTGCCCCAGCCATCGGGGTGACTTTGCTAAAGCTTGACTATAATTAGGCCCCCTCCTATCTAGCAGGGAGGGCCATTTCCCCTCCCCGGGGAGTCCGGTTCCGCAAACAACATTAGCAAATTAATGACAGTCACCTGCTGGCCTGGGGAAGTCGCTGCTTGCTCCAGCTTCCTTAAGGACAGTGGAAACACTGAAAACACCACATTTACAGGCTTCCGTTTATTCATTCACTCAACAAACATTGAGCACCTGCCAGATAACTGTGCTGGGCCCAAGGGACCCCACCAGGACACATCGAACATGAAGACATGTTCATGGCAGGGCCTGAGGGTCCACAGTGCCTCTTCAGGAAGGGGATCTTTTGGTCTCACTCATCAACGGGGACGGACATTCAAGGAAGCAACTGACCACTCGTCAGTTGGTCGGAGCAACTGACTCTTGCCTCGGCCCTCCCGTGTCTGCCCCGTGCCTGGGCAAGTGACCCAGCACCAAAGACAAACCCAGCGAATTTCCAAATTTCTCTGTTTTCATTTTATTTCCCCCCCCCCAAGCTTCTTTGTTTAAATAAGTAGTATAATCCACAGCATTCAGTTACTGGCCTCCTGCATTGAGTCAGGTAAGGTATGTAAAGCCCAGAACGCAGTGAGCTAAAACCTCTCTACACATACGCACACAGCCACTGACACACACATTGACATGTACATACTGACACACACACAGTACCGGCACGCACACCTTTTCATACATACCAACACACACCAAAAATTCACACTGACACACACACATCGACACAGACACACTCACTGAAACACACACACTGGCAGGTACACAAGAACAAATACAAACATAGGAGTAAGCACATGCCAGTACACACACACATTGACATGCACTGAAACACACAGACACACTGACGCACACTGACACAGAAAAATGCACACCTACTCACACATCAACAGCAAGCCGCACCCCACGGAAACCGGGAAGCCCAAGCCCCAGGAGGCACTTGCAGACGCAGGTGACAGGTCTTGGAGGGACCAAGGGGTTGAGGGAGACTTGAGTTACACACTTGGTTCCAGTCTGCGAGGTCTAGCGTTTTGGAGGCGGAGGGCTCCGCGAGGTTCTGAGGGTCCCTAGGGACAGCTGGGCAGAGGGGGGCACACTGGCGGGGCACCAAGGGTTCCCCGCTAAGGTACCCCCAGCGCTGGGCCGAAATGCACGGAGCTTTGGGGAGCGTGGAGCGCTAAGGCGGGAGGGCGGTGCTGCTGGGGGCAAGCAGGATTCCCCGGGAGCCCCGCAGTCAGCCAGCCCAGCTCTGCTGGGCCCTTCGCCGGCTCGCCGAGGCTCCGGGTATCAGCTCTCAGCTCTCCTTTCCAAATGTGCGCCTCTTGTCCCGCAGTCACCCAGATCCCACGTCCGGGTCAGAGCTAATGAGCTCCAGCCCCTCCCCGTCCTCTATGCCCCAGTCTTTGCAGGGAAGACCTGTCTCCCTGCCAGACACCCAGTCTGGAAGCGGCCAGTCCCCTCTGACTCCCCGCCCCCATCCGGTCCCGGCCCAACCTTACAGCGGTTCCTCATATACAGCCCTGTCCCCGCACGTGGCTGCCACCCCAATCCAGGGCCTGGTGCCTCGCCCAGGCCCTGCCCCAGCGCCCTGGTGGGCCTCGGAGACAACAGCCGCCCCTCTTCTCTGCCACCACCATCTGCCCTGTGGGCCTGCGCTGTCTGTCTACAGAACTCCCCTGTACTGTCCCAGATTGTGCCAGGCTCTTCTCTTTCGGCGCCTCCTAGGTCTCCAGCACAGTTGGCACCTCCAATACTTGGCTCTTCTGTCTCTACAGTCACCTCTTGATTGTGTCTCTTCTTTCTTCTGTACCCCTCCTCCCAATTCATATCCTCTGCCCGCTTGTTCAGGAAATGCTTAATTGGGGGCTTGGTGGATGCCAGGCCCCGAACTAGGCACTGGGGGACGCATTTTGCGGAGTACTTGTTCTCAAGGTTCACACGCACGTAAAGAGCTCCCTGCCTTCCCCCCTCCCCGCGCGCACGGGCCTCTGGGTTGGGTCCCTTCTTCTCTCTCGTTGGTTCCCGTTTTTCTTCTTTCCTCCCTCCTGCCCCCGCCTCAGCCGCTCCCGCCTTGGGCCATTTCCCACGCTGCATCCCGGCCCCCTCGCGGGCCCAGCTTTCGCCCATGGATCTGTCTCCCCCCGCGGTGCCGGGTTCCACTCGAGGGTCTGAGTCCCTCTCCGAGACCAGGGCACCTGTCCTCTTAAGGAGTGGAGTGGAGTGGATTGTCCCGCCCGCTCGGGCCTCGGGCACGCCAAACCTGCCAGGGTTCGCCTGTCACTTGAAGCTAACAAGGGGCCACTCCCAGGAGAGGGGGTGCGGGGCGACAGGCCGGAGACGGGGAGAGGCGCCGAGGGCAAGGGAGGGGACCCGCCGTGGCGGTGGGCCGGGAGGAAAAGGAAAGCAGGCGGGCAGAGCCTCTGCCTTCGGAGGGTCTCCTGCACGCCGCGGCCGCCTAGTCTCCGGCTGACCCAAGGTTAAGGGGAAATCTGGGGGCGGGACAGAGTCACCGGAGGCAGCTCCGCGCTCCTCCCCAATATCCCCTTCAGGTGAGCTGGGAGCCTTCAGCCCCACGCCCCTCCTCTGAGACTCCCCGGCGGTCCAGGCACTACGAGGGAGTGAGTCGTCTGAGCCTCCGTTCACACGCTGAGCGTCTAGGGCTCGGTGGGGAGAGGAGGCGTGGGGTCCGTTTGTATGAAGTACCCAACGGTGGTGAGCTCGGAAATGACAGCCCACAGCACCCGCCGCGTGGAAACCCCAGGGCAGAAGGGGCGTCTCGTCTCAGGACCGCTGGCCTCGGACTCCGCAGGTCACAGCTCAGCTGCTGGGCCCGCAGTGCGGCTCCCCCCAACCGCCTCCTTTCTAAGCTCCACCGTGGGGTGGCAGGTGCCGCAACTCGCCCCCGCCCCAGCAGCACTCCCGGGCCGGGATGGGGGAGGTGGGGGGAGGTGTGGTGGAGCAGCGAGACTCCAGCGGCGGGCGCTCCCCTCCAAGCACCCAGAGATCTCGGTGAGGAGGAAGAGGGGGTACAGGGGGCGGGGATGAGGGAGAGGAGGACCGCAGGGCTCAGCCGCCGAGTTGTGCGCAGCGGGGGCGAAGGGCGGGGGCTCCCTTCCAGCCTCCGGGGTCTGGGGACTCAGGGATGTAAGGCCAGAGCAGGGGGGTGTGTGACAATTCAGCAGAGGTCGGGACGTACCACGGAGCCCAGTGGCGGGGGGGGGGGGGCAGAGGACGTGGTCACCGAGGGGAGCCCCCGCCCCCCTTCGCAAAGGCCTACAACTGAGGCTGCAGGGAGAGCCGGAACTAGGCTCGCGGGAGAGGGAAGCGGCGCGTTAAATCCGCCCCCTCCCCGCACCCCACTTCCGAGGGGGTGGGCGATAGAGGAGAGGTTGGAGCCGCGGTGAGGGGGCCCCTCCCTTGCACCTCCCCCCACCGGACTTGGTCGCGCCCGAAGTGTAACACTTTCTCTTTGTCGGAGGAGCTCAACGGTTTCCTGTAGCTCGTGCTGAAGCTCCCGTTGCGGAGGCGCCGGTGGCAGCCCTGGCGGAGGCAGGAGCGATGGCAGCGACCGATATAGCTCGCCAGGCGGTGAGTGCAGGGTGTGGGTGCCAGCCCCGGGGCCGGGGGCCTCGGAAGGGCCGAGGGGACCTGGCCAGCGCCACCTCCACCGCGAGGAGGGCAGTGGGCAGCGTCCAGGAGCCAAGGCGCGGGGTCAGCGACTCAGTCCCCTAGCCTCCCGTCCCCCAGAACCGTGGTGGCTGGCGTGCGGGTGGGGGGCCTGGTCCGGGTTGCGGGCCAGCGACTGAACTTGCATTGCCCAAGAGCTGCAGTCGGCGCCGCCGCCTCCCTGGCTGCAGCTGCGGCCCCGCCGCTGGGGCGTTGCCGAATGAATGGCCGCACTTGTCGCCAAGCCCTCCGGGTCCCGGCACCCTGGCCTCGCTCCCTCCGGCTGCCGGGCCGCGCCCCTGCGCCCCGCAGCCCGCCGGGACCCGGGCCTCCTCAGCCAGAGGGGCTCGGGGCTGGGCTGAGCCTGGGGCAGGAGGCGGCGAGTGGTGAGGGGGGCGGGGAGGTGACTGGCTGGGGTAGGGTTTCTCCATATGCATTACATATGTGACTGCGTCTGTGTGTGTATCACTGTGTGTGTATGAGTGCACGCGCGCGCGCTCCTGCCTCCCCGGGCGGGCGGCGGTGCCCGGCTTGTCTGTGACCCTAGATGAGTCCGCCAGTTTCTTGGAGTGTGCTCGCCTCTCTGGTGCTTGTCCCTGTGTCCGGACGCTTCTCTCGCCGTCTGCTTGTGCTGTGTGCCTCTGGGTCCCATTTGTGCGTTTTGTGGGGTGCAGTCCGCTGGCCTGTAGGTGGTTGGCTGCGTACTTTGGCGTGCTTCTGAGCACCTGACCAGGGTTTTGCGGGCCTCTGGGCAGGGGGATCTGTCTTCGGTGCGTGTCCAGTGTAACTGGCTTGTGTGCCAAAACCTGTGGAGCTGGCTTCTTGTTATGGGGACTAAGGAAAATCAGTGCGACGCTTGCAAAAGCGGTGCCCTCTCTCTCTTTTTGTTGGCAGCCGACTCTGGAAAAAAAAAATCTTCATTTAACGAACTGAAGTTTTCCAGACTGGGATGTGCAGAGAAATTATACTGAAGTGACCCGAGGCTCCATGTTTGTTTTTTTAGACCAGAAGTTTCGTTGCCAAGGGAGGGGATGATTCCATTTGAGGGAACAACCTAGCCTTTCTATTCATCCATGGGTATCTGGGATTTTAAGAAGCCCACAATTACCAGCACCCTGAGGTGAGGAAGGAGAGTGAAGTAGAGGAAGGTCAGATCCCATGACACTACACACACACACACACACCCCCTAAACCTTGTGGCTTACTTATTTAAGGAAATACTCCATGCAATGCAATTTCAGTGCAAAAAATATACATAGCCTCTAGGTATTTGGTGTAATTGAAACTGATTTGTTTTCAAAATCTGAATCCAGAGTCTGATAGCATTTCCTCTCCAGGAAATGGATACATTTATTCCATCCTCTTGTTCTTGTTTGGAAGGGCAAGGTGATTTCTTTGGAACCTCCCCCAGCCCCCTGAAAGACCCCAGCATGGAGCTCCTTATGCAGTCATGATGTGGAAGGACCAGCAGAAGATGGGAGGCAGTGCTCTGTGATAATGGAATTTGAGAGAATTCTCTTCTCCCCAAGATTGGCACTGTAATATGTATTGCTTTAGTGTTTTGAGGGTTCCCAGAGTACCTTTCTGCTCCTCCATTATCTGCATTTTAGAGATGGCATGCCTTAAGTAGAGGACTTAGTCTCCTGGATTACACTTGCTCCATCCTTAGTGACCAAGAAGGACACTAGTGATTTTTCTTGTCAGCTAATTAATTTGCATCGACCTGCCCATACTCTCTCACCAGTCCCCCTAATCTGAATTAAGATTGCAGGGCCGATGTAGCAAAGGGGAACATTCCAGAAGGTTGTGTTTCACCTCCGGCAACCCAGAGATCCCCTTTGTTCTGCAAATGGAGGTGGGGGTGATTTAGGGCCACTTGGTTTGCTTTGCTTGTTTCCAGTTTGCTCTGGCGGGCCTTGCCCTACTGTATGATGAAGAACATAATTGTATGCCAGATTCTGAAGCTGAAAGAGCAGCCCGAGCACTTGAGACCTTGTTATCGTGATAAATGGGTTTCTGGGAAAACTGACGTCACTCTCCATGCCCCCCTCCCCCAGCCAGTGAAGCTCTCGTTTATGTGTCATTTGTCTCTCTGCCTGCCTTTGTGTCTGCAAGAAGTTGTAATTCACCAGGGGAAGATGGAATTAACTCGGGAGGCCTTTGGACGTCTGGCTGCTGACTGTTTCTTCCTGGGAACAAGTATCCAGGATCTGGGAAAAGAAGACTGGAGACTAAACCTAAGTGTGCCTGGCTTTAGGAGTTCTTTTTAATGAGCTCTGAGACATGGTGCCCTGCAAGTAGTGCTCTGGTGTGTGTGTGAGGGATGGGCTGTCCTTTCCAGAGTCAGTTGAGGGTCACTGGCTTGTAAGGTAACATCATTAGTGACAAAAACAGACCTTAGAGTTGCTGGATAGGATCCTTATTTGGGCATGCATGCAACTTGGAAGTTCAGCTTTTGTGTACATAATACAATCCCATCCCATCTGAATGAACACCACAAAGATTCTTTAGGACAAAACTGTTTCTTCATCATGTCCACAAGTGTTTATTTGATTAACTGCTAAGTGTCCAGCACTATGGCTGGCTCCAGTCAACTATACCAGAAAAAAGTAGTAGACATAGTTCCTGGCTTTTACGCTTATTGCAGTGTAGTTGGAGAGACAAATTGTGGACACGGTGAAATAGAGAACTATAGAAGATTCTTGGGATGTTTCCATCCCCAACCCCTGCCTGTGAGGTGGCTTGGGCTGCTGTTAATATATACTCTGAGAGGTTCCATGACTTGTCCAAGGTAACTTGGCAAGGCACGGTGCAGCCAGGTAATGGTCTTTCTCCCTAAAGAAAGAGCTTGCAGGGCCTAACGCTGCCCTAGCTGTGCTGGTCCCGGGACAGCTGTCCCAAGGCAACCGCCTACAGGTGGCTGCACTCCGGTCTTGCTATCAAATGACACTTAACCTTGATTCCCATTGAAGTGCCCTGCCTCAGCCATCTCCCCACCTCGCACTAAAAGTCATATGGTGCCCCAAGCAGGGAGAGGAAAACCCCAATATCCACCCATACCTCTACTGTGAATACAGCACTGAAGAAAATTTGCATGGCCCCAAATAGTAAAAATTCTTGAATCTAGGTCGTGGGTATATGAATGATCATTGTACTATTTTCCAACTTTTCTGTGTGTTTGAGACTTTTCAAAATTAAAAGTTGGAGGGAAATTACAATGTCCGCCCTCCTCCCCACAAATGCACATGGCCCCTGCCCTCAGGGAGTTTACAGTCTAGTAGTGGAGGCAGACACAAATAATTATAATTATCTTTGTGATGTGCTGCAGAGGAGTGCTACTGCCCGCTAGGATAATTCATTACAAGGGGACCTGATCCAGCAGTGGACAGGGGCGGTGGGTGACAGGAAAGGCTTGCTGAGGGCTTTAACTAGGAAAAGGGTAGGTGTGAAGATGGGTGAGATCTCACTTCTGCTCCCAGGCTGGGAACATTTCATTTGTTAATTCACGCACTTTTATTTTCATTCATTCCTTCAACATGTGTTTATTGGGCACTGACTCTGCCAGGCCCTGTGCCAGGTGCTGGGGATATAGTGGTGGCCACGGCACACACGACAGCCATCTCAGAGCTTCCCCGTGAGAGGCCAGTATAAGCCCCATTTCCTCTTCATATCCTAAAACCTGGAAATGTGAGTGTTCGCGGCATTCTTATTACAAAACTGCATTACAGCCGAGCGATTTGTCTGTATAGTATAATGAGATTTTGATCTGCAGTCATGTGCACAGCATTTACTTTGTAGAGTCTCTGCTGTAAATTTTCTATTAATTGCTGGCTTTGTTACCCAGTATGGCCCCTCCCTTTTTGTGCTGTAAGGGAGCGAACCCATTGCACTAGCCTGAGCAAAACTAATTAGAAAGATAAGTCCCCTGGATAAAGGTATTCCAGAACTAAAGAGGACTGATTTCTGGACTTGCATGGGTTTCTGGATTATCGGAGCCTTGGTTTTGTATTATCGTGCGCAATTGAGGAGCACTTTCAGTTGCATTTACGTTAAAACCACATTCCAGAAAGAAAGAGACAGAGAAAAGAAAAGAAAGAAAAAGAATACCGTAGATAAGTGTAACATGTCTCTTTCAACGATCTCAAAACGCTTCCATCTGTATGATTTCATTTTCCCCAGCAGCTTCCTGGATGAGTATTACTGTTCTTTTCATTTTATGGGTTCAGGAAGACCAAATGAGTTAGTCCAAAGTGTTACTGCTGGTCAGTGGATGAAGCAATGAAACACCTTCCAGATGACACAGATTCGTTTTTATATAAAAAAAACTCTGGCCTTTTCATCATGTTTCCAAGAAATAAAAATCCTGCCATGTCCCCTCTTCCCCCTCTTTTCACTGCGACCCCCCCACCCCCACCTCAGTATACTCATGGAGGTTGAGAAGAGTATACTTGGGTGCTTTGAAGACTCTGATGTTAAAAAATATTCTCAGCTTAAACCCCAGATAGCACAGTCATGGCTATGTGTGGGCTTTCTTCCTTCCTTCCTTCCCTCCCTCCCCTCCCCTCCCTCCCCTCCCTCCCCCCCCTCCCCCCCCCCCCCCCCCCCCCCCCC
>NW_021703779.1:100199517-100221150 GCF_005190385.1 Monodon monoceros | reverse complement strand
TCCTCCCCTCCCCTCCCCTCCCTCCCTCTCTCCCTCCCTTCCTTCCTCCCTTCCTTCCTTCCTTCCTTCCTTTCTTTCTTTCTTTCCCATACTTTAAATAAAAATCTTGGAGCCACCAGCCACATAATGATGGATTATTTTAAGTAACAACTGGAGGAGGCGCGCAGAATAAATTTGAAACACAGACCCTTCCTCCTCGGTTTGGCAGGAGGAGGCTTCGGCTGCCTGCACAGAGGAAGGACCACATGCTCGGGAGGGGGAGATAACGTTCCCGCTTCTGCAGTGTCTTCTCATTAGAGGCAGCCATCTGCTGAATTATGCAGCACGCTCTCCGCTGGCCCTGCAGTGGGGTCATCCCTTCCACTCACTTAAAGGTGACTGGGCAAAAGATTCACGGGCCTTCTTGGGGACAGGACCCAGGGCTCAGGTTTCTCCTGCCAGGGCCCTCTCGGGAGCAGAGCTCTGCGCTTTCACGGCCCTGATGAGGTGTGAGGTCGTGTTCAGTTTCCTTTCGCAGCAGAGGCCCCCAGCTCTGAGCACTGGCGCTGAGGCAGGAACTGGGTTTTTTCAGATCCCCTTTAAATGAGACCAGATGGAGGCAGAGGCAAATTCAGGCTCCCCAGAGGACAGCTGGGCGTTCATCCAGAGGCCTGTGAGTAAACCTTTTTTTTTTTCTCTTTTTAACAGATTGGAGATAACAATGACCAGAGCACCTAGGAAACTCTAAATGGCCTGATTTGAAGGGAATCTGTCAGGCTTTTGTGGGAAAGTTGACCCACCCTGGGCAAGGGCCACCCCTGGCTGAGGTGGAGATATTTCACCTAGAATCTGGCTGGTTGGGTTCGGTAGCCCTGGGGCTCTTGAGCAGAGGCCAGGCTGAGGCTCAGGCTTGAGTCAGCAGTGAGGGAAATGGGAGCTAGAGGTGGGAGAGAAGATGCAGAAGAGGGGCACCAGCGTCTCCTGGCCTCCACCGCCTCAGTTGCCTCGTGTGGGCCAGAGGTGCCTTGGTGAGCCCACGGGCTTCTGGGTCATTTTCCATGACCCTTCTCCTCCCGACTGGCATCAGCCACAAGCCCGATGTCCCAGAATTCTAGCAGCAGAAAGAAATCTATGCGCCACTTGAGTCAGCTTTTCCATTTGAGAGCGGCGGTCTGCTTGACAGGGCCCTGGGTCCCAGCACCATTCTCTGCCACTAGATCACTGTGTGACTCGGGACAAGCCACTTCCTGCCTCTGAGTCTCTGTTTCCCTTTTTGTCAAATGCGCGGGTTGGATTAAGTGATCCGTAAGGGTGTTTCCAGCTCTGACATTGTACACTTCTTGTGTTTCCTCCAGCCTGATTTCTTTTAGGTCCTTGCCTGCTTCTGCTTCCAAACGAGGTGGCGGAATTTAACTCCACCCCTTCCCTGCTTTGACTCCTTGAGCTGGGTGGGGAGACGGCTGTAGAGAAAGCAAGTCTGTGCTTTTAGCTCAGCAGGGTCTCTGGAACTGGAATAGAAACAAACAACCCTTCACATGTTGTCTGTCCGTCCGTGTAGGTGTATGTAGCTATTGACTTCCTATAAAGGTACATGACAGCTGAATTTTTGTCTGTTGAATCCCCTTTTACATGCACTAGGAGAGCTGGATATTTAATAGAATCCTGCTGTGAATCCTTCTATAGAATGAAAAGCCACTCTGGAATTGATCCGGTGTATTAAAATCCAGAGTTCCGTCTATTGGATTTGCCAAAACTGGGCCTTCTCCCTGTATGGTGAGGATGGTTTCCTTTGTGCTTCGTCAGGATCCCCTAAGCTGCTCCCCCACTGAAAGGCACTGGGGCCCCTAAGGGGTGCTGCTAGCTTTGGCAGGTTTCATTTCTCCTCCGAAAGGCCCCCAGATTTCTCTCTCCCAGTTCAGGGCATCGCTACTACTGTCAGTTTCCTCTCAGCTCAGCTTAATTGGAGCCAGGGAAATCGTGACGTTTGATGTGTTAGGCATACTGGAGTTGTTGTTGTTTTAACCTCTGGGAACTTAGCAGTGCTCTTGTGGTTCTTATGGCTGATAATATGGGATAATAAGTGGCATTCACTCCCTTGGTAACACTGGAGGTAACAGATAGGGCTATCATCCACCTGATTGTTTCAGCAAGACTTTTTGCTGCATGTTTCAGGGTATGTGATTTGACTTTGACTTCTGGTTCACATGAATCTTTATAAGAATAAGGCATACTGTATAATAATGTTATATTGCATATAAATATGTTATAATAAGAAGAATAATAAGGTTTTATTGTGTTATTGGGAAAATAAATGTTTTATATACAATAAAACTGCCAGAAAGCTGAATACTTCACCAAATTTTCTGGTTATCTGTACATAAAGCAACTTTTTGGCTGTAACTAAAGATTTTGCTAAAATATCTGAGGCCACTTTCCTGCCTAGGAAAGTATCATCATAGAATCTTAAAAAAATAATATTTAAATTCTGATTATAAAAGTAAAATATGGGGCTTCCCTGGTGGCACAGTGGTTGAGAGTCCGCCTGCCGATGCAGGGGACACGGGCTCATGCCCCGGTCCGGGAAGATGCCACATGCCGCGGAGCGGCTGGGCCCGTGAGCCATGGACGCTGGACCTGCGTGTCCGGACCCTGTGCTCCGCAACGGGAGAGGCCACAACAGTGAGAGGCCCGCGTACTGCAAAAAAAAAAAAAAAAAAGTAAAATATGCCTACTGTAGAAAATTTGGAAAACAGAAAAGCAGCAGCTCCTACAGCCCCTCCAAGCCAAAAGCAACCATTCTCACCATTTTGGTATATATTCTTCCAAGTTTTTAAAAATGCATGCATACTTTTTTTCCTCATGGTTGGGATGATCTTGTATACACAGTTTTTTATCTAACAGTATTTGGTGATCATTTTCCTATGCCATTAAATATTCTTAGAATCTATTTTTATCAGCTGTTTAATATTCCATCATGCATCATTGAACTATTCATTGAGTTTGAACGTCCTGAAGATTTGCAGGGTCTCTCAGAGATTGATATTCAGAGCTGGGGAGGGAGATAGAGGAAGGGAAGGTGTGAGAGATCAGGCCCACCAGTAAGGGACACATGGGGCTGCCGGAGATAATCCTATTTCAGTGTTTCTGTCCTTTCCTAGCATCTTTGTGCCAAGGCCAGAGGAGAAAGTTGGGGACAAGCCCGGTCTTTGGCCATGAGTTCCAAACTTTTTGTTTTGATCTTGTCCTTCAGAATGACAGCTACTAACTTGGCTACCCCAGTTTTAAACGGAGGCCAGAAATTCTCCGTCGACACAGATGCGCCCTCGGTTTCCGGAGGCTTCCTACATGGCTTGCGTCCTGTGCCACCAAGGTTGGAAGGGGGGAGGGGGGCAGGGGTTGCCCACTTGGGTGCTTATGGGACCCTTTATTTTCAGAATCACAGCAAGGGGAAAACGATGCACGGCTGGAACTGCCCTCACTCGTACTTCATAACACGAACCTCCGACTATTCAATTAAAACGCGCAATCGGTGTGTCCTCGGGGGAGGAGGCGGAAGAGAAAGCGTTGTTTCTGCCTGTGATATGAAATGTGGTATAACGTATTTCAAGACCGCAGGTGACTGCAGATGAGGAGAAAACAGGAAACGTAATTGGGGAGGGGAGTGGGGCCCCTCCCAGTTCTCAGGAGCACGCTTTCATTTTTGCCTGCCTTTTAGCTCCTCTCAGACGCTGCAGCCTAATTACCCCTGCTGCAAAGCTGAGCCAGAACTCGCTTTTCATGTATTAAAAATGGTTTTTAAATTACACAGGTAATGTGTGAATACATTCATGCTGTAAAAGAATCAAACAATGCAGAAGCACACTGACTACCCCCCGAGGAAGCCCCTAGTTCCAGTCCCCTCCCCTGAGGTACCCTGAGTTCTAGGTGTGGTGTGTGCCTTTTAGTCCCCTTTCTCTCACATACATTTAAGTGCAAATACACGCAGAGGTTTTTTCTGCATATATGGCCTCATACTGTGCTTATTGTTCTACAGTTTCTTTTTTTCTATATTATAATATGTCTTGGAGATATTCCGATCAGTACCTATAGACCTACTGCATTTTTTTAAAAATTATTATTGGAGTATAGTTGATTTATAATGTTGTGTTAGTTTCAGGTGTGCAGCGAATGAATCAGTTATACATACACTTATATCCACTCTCTTTTAGATTCTTTTCCCGTATAGGCCATTACAGAGTATTGAGTAGAGTTCCCTGTGCTGTACAGTAGGGCTTTATTAGTTAACTATTTTATATATAGTAGTGTGTATATGTCCATCCCAGTCTCCCAATATATCCCTCCCCGCCCTTACCCCCTGGTAACCATTAGTTTGTTTTCTACCTCTGTGACTCTGTTTCTAGATCTACTGCATTCTTCTTAATGGCTGAGGAATATTCCAGAATATGCACATACCATAATTTAGTTAACTGGTTTTTCTGTCACAACCTATGAAACACCCGAACGAACTTTTTGGCCAACCTAATATTTTCCCCATTGTCGGACATTTAGGGTTTTTTTCCCTAGGTTTTCAGTATTATAAATAATTCTGTAATGAGTTTCCTTGTACTGTACATGGACCTTTGTACAGGCATGTGAGTCTCTGTAGAGTAGATCCCAAGGGGAGGTTGCAGGTCACGGGAGGTGGGCCATTTAACATTTTGGTGGCTGTGGCCTTTCTAGCCTCTCAGTTCAAAGCGTCAAACGTGGCACCACCTGCTACTCAAGATGATAACTTAAGGTTTTAGTGTCAGACGTCCTGGGCCAAGTTGCCAGTTCCATCTCCTTTTGTGCACTTTGCAATCCAGGGAACATTCAATTGACTGCAATCAAAGCAGTCAGGACCTCAATTAATCCGGCCACGTTAAGGAGAAAGAGGAAAGAGATAAGCTATCGGAGGTTTAGAGAGGGAAGAGGGAAGAAACTTCCAGGGGCTGTCCAGGGGTCAGTGTCCATTCAGCCCAGTGTCCTGTCCTTTTCACCATTACGTATTTACCTCTGAACAATGAGGACTGATGTTCATAACGGTGACCTTGACATCTTCTAAGTTTCATCAAAGCAGGAGTGAATGGTGCTCGCTAGGCAGGATTTCCTAAAGCAGGAACTGCATATACAAATTCATTTTCGAAGCTTTCTCAACTACAAGGATTGAGACATACAGTTTGCTGCTTAAATCTTGATTAGCAAGAAAGACGCATTACCCAGATTCCATGTTCCCTAGTCCCCAAACCTTCCAGTTAACTTAGGTGTATTGGACACCGGGTAAAAAGATACAGAAGAAAAAAGGATTCTAAAAGTTACCAGTGGACCTTACCAAATCCAGACCAATGGTCATTTCTCTGTAATTCTTCCTGACTTCAATCTTGGCCTCTGGTGATAGAAAACTATTGGGTCATCTCTTACTTTTCTGATCATCCCCCCACCCCTTGGAAGAATTCTCTTCATCTTCCCATTCCTTACTTGTGGGCATTGCTTATATTCAGTCCTTAATTCTTTTCTCCCTGTACTGTCTCTTGAAGAACACATCCAGTTTCATACCTCTCACTGCTAAATTTATATCTCAGTCCTGAATTCTCCCTGAGCCTACAATCCCATATTGCTAAGTACTTAGTGGGTAGATGTGTCACCATAAAATCAAAACTATCTTGTTTTCTTTAATATAGAAAATGCTTTTACAAATCCAGAAGAGAAAGACAAGCACTCATTTTAAGAAAATGGACAAAGACGTGAATAGGCAACTCGCATACACAGACACAATACACATATGTAGTTGAACAATAAAAAAAGTTCACTCTCACTAATAAAATGCAAATGAAGTTACATGATGCCATTTTGCAGTGATTCAATTCACAATGGTTAAAAAGCCTCAAACTCAGTGCTGGTCTAAGTATGTGTAAACAGACACTCTCGCATACTGGCGTTAGAAATAGACATTTGTAATATTCTCTGTTGAATGATTTCTCGGTGTGTACCAAAGTCTTTCCGATGTGTGTGGCCTTGCACCCAACAGGCTCTAATTCTAGGAATTTAGCTTAAGGAAATAATCAGAGACTATGCAAACCTGTAAGAACAAGAATTATTACTTACAATGTTGAAAACTTGGAAACACGCTAAATGTCTAGTAGTGGAAGACATTTCACTGGTTGAGAAAATGTGGTAAATTCCCACAATGGAATTCTGTGTGGCCAAAAAAGTAATGTTTTAGAAGTATACTTAATTACTCAAGAGAACATCCATACTATATTAAGTGTCCGGTTATTAAGCCAGGTGATGAAAAGGAATATACAGGATTATCCCTATTTTGTAAACAAAAAAAAAGGAAAGAAGTATTATATATAGACTGTAGGGAAATACACGTAAATACTAATAGTGACTGTCTCTGGAGAGTGATATTATGGGTGATTTTTATTTTCTTCTTTATAATTTTCCATATGTTTTAAAATTTCTACAGCGAACATGGATTACTCTTATAAAAAACCTGATAAGTGTAATTTTAAAATAATGGCTATTTAAAACTAGAATCTTCGACTTTTCCACTAAAGCACCCTTTCCTGGCTTCCATCTTTCTGCCCTTGGTGCCATCAATCCAATCTCCCAGGCGCAGGACCTTGCAGCCTTATAGCTTTGATTGCTCCCGCACTCTCTGCCCAGTCATTCACCGAGTCTCATCCTTTCTTTAGGACGGCTCTCAAATTTGTTCCTCCCTCCTGAGTCCCAAGTCAGATCAGTTCACTTCAAGCAGCATTTACCGTCACAGTGCCTGGCTGTCTGTCACTCTGCCAGTTCAGCGTTATTGGAGTCCTCTCCTAATATGTCTTCCTGCCCCTTCTCCCTCTCTCCTCCCATCGATCAAGCGCCCTGCAGCTGGAATGATCTTTTGAAAAGACTACTTGTGTCATGGCCCTCCCTGCTCAAAACACTCAAAATGCCCCTTTCAAACCCCATTGCCTAGGGAATAAAGGCCATACTCTTTCTTCTGCTATTTAGGGCTCTCACAGCACTGGGCTAGGTGGGAGATAATTGTGGGCACGTGGGAGGTGTTTGGGTGAGGCTTGACAATGAAATAAATCTTTAAGAATAAGATGTGGAGTTCTCCCCGCTGCCCTTCACTGTCTTCAGTTTGAAAATTCCCTTTCCTCATCTTTTGGCACTTGGACAAGACGCCCTGGAGCACTTGAAGTTTCATGGTGCTGAATTTGGACACAGGAAGAGGCAGCCGGGGGTGATGATATATGGCTCAGGAAACCTCAACTCTGAGCCCCTCCCAATTTCCGATGCCTGCTGAGTAGGAGGCTCCATCGAGAAAGCGTATTGGCTCTTAGGTTTCTGTCTCCCCTGCAGTCTTGAGGACCAAGAATGAACAGTGGGAAACTTACATCTTTTTTTAAAAAAAATTAATTAGTTAATTAATTTTTGGCTGTGTTGGGTCTTTGTTGCTGCGCGCGGGCTTTCTCTAGTTGCGGTGAGCGGGGGCTACTCTTCCTTGCGGTGCGTGGGCTTCTCATTGCGGTGGCTTCTCGTTGCGGAGCATGGGCTCTAGGTGCGCGGGCTTCAGTAGTTGTGGCATGCAGGCTCAGTAGTTGTGGCTCGCAGGCTCTAGAGCTCACGGTCGGTAGTTGTGGCACGTGGGCTTAGTTGCTCCGCGGCATGTGGGATCTTCCCGGACCAGGGATCGAACCCGTGTCCCCTGCATTGGCAGGCGGATTCTTAACCACTGCGCCACCAGGGAAGCCCCTTACATCTTTTTTTGATTGCTTTGATAAAAAGATGGAGAAAAGGGTGAGGGAAAGCAAAAGGGGGTGAATGTAGCCCTGAGTGATGCAGGCCACTCATAAAACCCAGCTGTCTTCAGGTACCCCTCTGGGGCCCAGAATATACCACCCAGGACTGAATGATGGCATATGGTTGTCTGTTGAGACTACTCCACTGGAGGGTGTGGGGTGAGATATGTGAGGGTAACAATCTTGCCAGATGGCAGTCATGGGCATGAGGGATCTTTAGTTGCGGCGTGTGTGCGGGATCTAGTTCCCTGACAAGGGATCGAACCTGGGCCCCCTGCATTGGGAGCGAGGAGTCTTACCCACTGGACCACCAGGGAAGTCCCAAGAAGAGAAATTGCTTTTTGAAGTCCCTTTGTCATATTTACTGAACACTTATATGTATTCCAGGCATTGTACTAAGCTCGTTACATGTGTTGGCATATTTGAGTCTCCCAATCATCTGTAAGGTAATATTATGTCATTTGACAGATGTGAAAGGAAACTGAGTCTCTGTGAGGAGAATTAACCCAAGGCTGGGAACCTCATCCCCTGCCCCCCCCCCCCGCCCTCCCACCCCTTACAAGCCGCCTCTGTAGTTTGCTGTGTCTGGAACTATGTGACGTTCATTATGGAGCCTCAAGGATGACTGTACCCAAGAATCCATGATTTCTAAGCGAATGGGTCATTTTGCTTTGGATCAGGGACTAGCTAAGGGGAGATGGGCCCCAGTGGGTGTTAATTCCTAGCACAGAGAGCATTTGGATGGGGAAGTGAGACCCAGATTGCTTTTAAGCACATTTTCATTTTCTCCCCTCCCTCCCCTTCCAAATTAGGGTGAAGGTTGCCGAACTGTCCCCCTGGCTGGACATGTGGGGTTTGACAGCTTGCCCGACCAGCTGGTGAATCAGTCAATCAGCCAGGGCTTCTGCTTCAACATCCTGTGCGTGGGTGAGTATTTCCATAGCAGGAAATTCTATTACAGAATATGGATCCTTAATGGCTGGGTGTGGCTCTGCAGGTCATTAGGTTCAATAGTGTGTCATTCTGATCTATTTGCAGGAGTGTTTCTGCCCCTCTTCTTCTTTTATCCCTCTGCTTGTTTTGGTGAGCAGCTGGCTGTAGTTACATTTTTCCCTGCCCAGACCAGAATGCGGGGCCATACCTTGGGGGGAGCTGAGCTGCGTGACACCCAGTGGAAATTCTGTAAGGGAGCTGACTGGCTCAGCTACTCTTATCAGGCTTGTTCTGACTGCAGAAAATAGGAGCCAGGGCAGAATTGGGAGGGAGGTAATAATGGCTGTGGAAAGATGCCTGCTTACCAGCTATGGGCAGTGGGTTGGGTCTGTCTGTTTCCTCTGCAGCCCTGCTGTGCTTGGTACAGTTTGAGCTCTGTGCAGGCACCACACAGCTGTGTGCCAAGTTCTTTTTATTCCCTTTAAGTGTATCTGTGCCTGGACCTTTAGTCTCAAGTGTGGGAACCATGTCTTAGTCACCTCTACTGTGCTAATTACAGCACAAAGAGAGTTCAATAATGTATGTGAAATGAACGCATGAATTATCCCCTCAGGAGCCACTCACTACATTTCTCAAACACTTTCCCATGTTAACAATTTGGGTCCTTACTAGGACTCTGGGAAGTGAACAGACCAAGTGGCATTCGTATCCTCATGGAACAGACGGAGACCAAGAAACTCGGGGAGGGGGGGGATAAGGGACTTACCTGAGGCAACACAGAATAAGTGGCAGAGCCATGACAGGGACCCAGGTCTGCCTGACCCTTTGTCCCTCCCACTGCTTTGGTAACCACTGCCAGAGACATCTCTTGAGAATGCAGAAGCACTTTGGAAACTGTCAAGCACCAGCCAAGCAAGTCTCAGGAACAGCAGTTCCTTGACATTCTTTGAGAATCTCTCCTTAGACCTTAAATAATCCCAAATTTGCAAACACGATCACAGTGTAAAATTTTCAATATACAGTGCAGTAAGGCGTACCTGCATATTTTTAGTGACATACCTCCAAACCTTAATGATTCTATAAATACCATAATAATGGCAGTTTTCATGCCCGGTCGGAACACTCGAAACACTTTTGCTAATTGCCTTTTCCTGTTTTTTTGTACAGAGCATACGGGGAATTCATTCATACTGAGGGTGTGAACCACTACTGAATTGGATATTCTACTCTCTAATGTAGTCTAAAGTTCTGTTTTGTAACTAAGGTCATTCATTTTCTTGGACTCTGTTTTTTCTTCTCCCTCCCTGGCACTCCTCAGATCATTTTCTGTTGGAGAATTAGCTACACACTCAAGGACAAGTAGAGAAAACAAAGCCACTTCTAAGTATGGTTGACAGGCAGTCAGCTAGGCTCACTCACTAGTGAAATGACTCACTCTCACGCACCAGCTTTGGAACCTATGAGATGAAAATATGTGCTTCACGGATTTACATATCATGGGCCTGAGAGTCCAGATCTAGGCTGTTAATTCTTCAGATGCCAAAAGTCTACCCATGGTTACGATGAGGTGCTATTAGGAGAGGGATACAAAATAAACAGCAGTCATGGTGATCGATATCAAGATCAAATACCATCACGTCCAGTATTAGCACTGCCAGATCTCTCCCATCTTTGGCTGATGGCCAACTTATTTCACATAACATTTGATTACTGAAAAACTTCCACACAAACATATTGGAGTCCCTTGGCATTCCTCCCAGAGCTCCGGGTGACCTGCATTGAAGCTGAGGGGATGAGAAGTGAAGTGACAGGCCCACCCCCGTCAGTCTCTCAAACCAAGTGCAATTGGGTGGGCTAGTGAAGCTTTAGGAGGGAGGCTGCATAGGTCAGGATGGCTCTCTGGGGGCGGCAGTGTAGGGTAGTTGGACATGTGGTCCACAGGCTCCCCTAGGGCCCGGAGGAAGAGGCAGCCAAGCTCAAGGCAAAGTGAGTGGGAGAAATATTTCTTTATTTCTTTATTATTTATTTTTATTTTTGGCTGCGTTGAGTCTCCGTTGCTGCGCGCGGGCTTTCTCTAGTTGCCGCGAGCGGGAGCTACTCTTCATCGCGGTGTGCAGGCTTCTCATTGCGGTGGCGTCTCTTGTTGTGGAGCACGGGCTCTAGGCGTGCAGGCTTCAGTAGTTGCGGCTCGCAGGCTCAGTAGCTGTGGCTCGCGGGCTCAGTAGCTGTGGCGCACGGGCTTAGTTGCTCCGTGGCATGTGGGATCTTCCCGGACCGGGGTGGAACCCGTGTCCCCTGCATTGGCAGGCGGATTCTTAACCACTGCACCACCAGGGAAGTCCCAAGTGGGAGAAATAGTAAACCCCTACCCACCCAGGCATCGTACATATGCAGCTGCTTCACTGTGCACCTGCGGGCATGGAATCGCTCAACTGCCCAGGACAGACCCTCCAAGAGGGGAAGGGTAGAAAGGAGACCCTCACACCCAAGGAGTCACCTCCTCTTTCTCTCTCTACTTATGAAGTTTCAGGAAACGGCTGCCCTAATAGCTCCCCTCTTAGCCGTGCAGGTGCACCCCTTGGATGCACCCGCCCAGGCTGGTTAACTGCATTCCCCATCCCTGATCCAAAAAAAGCCTGCAACTCATGCATCCCCCTCTCTGGCTGGGCTCAGAAGCCTGTCATTGCTCTGAGAACCCACAATTTGGGCCAAAGTCACAGGCGGCTTACGGTGGCTCTAAGGCTGCAATCTCAGCCCAGCCGTGGGACTGGGTAGCGTCACCGACGTGGCGAAGGATCGATAGCTTGGCTGCTGAAGGTGATCGTTTCTCTCGCAGGACCTTCAGCGACCATACTTTCATGCCTACTGCCTGTGCATAACGGTCAACTTTACTCCCTTAATGACGATTATAAAACGGTTCTGTTTGGGCATAGAATATGTTTCCCCAAAGGATTTTCTTTTCTTTACCGATAGGGCATTTTAAGTGTAAAATAATGGTAAAACTGGCTTTGGTTATTAACAGAGATCTAGAATATTTTTATCACAGTATTGTTTATTGTGGTGCTGGGCTGCTGATCAGAGGCCCCAGCCTAGCAGAGTGAGTACTCTCCGTGCATAAGTGCGCATGTGCATGCTGGCATGGAGAGGGAGAATTTTTATGAATCAAGAGCGTAATTTATACATAAGGGCACTGATGATGACACCTACGATCATTATTTTTAGAGGGCCAGGCACATGGGTGTGAGCATATTATGGCTCCTCTCCAACAGACGCTATGGTTGACAGTAATTACCGAGTGGGCTGAGGTCCCCCTCCTGTTCTAAAAAATCTACTAGCCCACTCCCAGTCTACTAGCTTAGCTTTGGAAATCACTTGGATCCCAGGATTCTAGATATAGTACAGGAGGCGTTGGAGGAACGACTAGAGTCGGCAGTGCAAACGTTCTGCTGGGAAAGAGCCCCAAAGAGACTCAGCCCTCTGAATGTGCCAGCAACAGAGAATGCCTGTGACGAGCACAAAGGGTCATAATGCTAATATTTACTTTGAAACTGCTCAGGATTCCAGGCTCAACTAGGCTCTGTTGAACTTGGAAAAACAAAACATACAAGAGAAGCAGGATTGAGGCTCAGTGCAGGAGGAGGGGAAGGGCAGCTAGCATTCTCTCAGGGTTAGGGAGCGATGGTTTCATCTCTCCATCTCTGGGAGAGGCAGCCGTCCACCTGTCTGAGACAGGCTGCCAGCGGTGGTGTGCTGGTCAGCGTCAAACCACCCACTCTCAGGAGAAAAGTTGCCGTGGTTTGTAGCATGTACCAATTTTTGTGCTGTCATTATTCCCACCATAGCTGGTTTTAAGCTGCCAACATGACATCACTGCACATGGGCTTGGGAAGAACTGCAGGAAGCCGGGCGAGCCGGCTCCAGCACACCCCTGTTTGCCAGGTCTCTGCAAGATCAGGAAGAAGTAGAGGGCAAGGTCACAGAGCCAGGCAGGACCTTGTCCCCATCCATAGGCTCCCTTGGCCAACAGGAGTTCCTGGAGAGTTCCCTTTTGGACACCTTCCGGTTGAACTCAAAGACGTTTCTCTTGGTTTATTCCAACATTCGGAGCCGGAAGAGACTAGCTCTCCTGATCATTGCTGTATCCCCGGCTCCTAAACCTGTGCCTGGCTCCTATTAAAGGTTCTAAATATTTGTCGAATGACTGAATGAAACAACATATCACACCTATGGGACGCACTAGAACATGCATGGGCTCCAGTGTCAGACTGCCTGCGGTCAAATGCTGGCATTGCCACATACCACTTTTGTGACCCTGGGCCAGTTTCTTCCTCCACATTTTATAGATGAGGAACGTGACGTGCAGAAAGGCTGAAGAGCAGGGGCACATTCACACAGCTAGGAAGTGGCTCGGTTAATCCATCTGTAAATTAAGGACAAATAGTAGTATTATCTAATACACAGTCTTATTTTAGGGAATAAATAAGGAAATATATGTAAGATATTTACAGTGGCGCCCACATAGTAAGTGCTCCAGGAGCAATAGCTGTTATTATTACTACTCAAACCTGCTCATTTTATGGAAAAAGAGACTGGAGTCCAGAGAAGGGGAAGGGCTAGGCTTAGGTCACAGTCGTTTAGTGATAACCTGCCTGGGACTCTGCATTTCATCACTTGCAAGGACTTAGTTGCACAGGGTACCAGAGGATGCAAATGTTAACAGCAGATGAGGAAAAGGGCTAAGCTTTTCTTTGTCACAGTGGTTTTGAACTCCCGGTAGAGAGGTCAACATCAGACTAGCCCAGGGAGTATAGTTTGAAAAAGCAGATTTCATATTCCATGTTTTAAATTGAATTCTTTTTTAAAAAGCTGGTGTTTCCAGGATCCTATCTACATTAAGTCAAGGGAGAGGAAATCCTCTGGGCTGGTGGAGATGACTTAAAAAGGGTTAAGAAACCCCGCTGTACACTCTGAGGAGGGAGGAGGAGAGAGAAATTGACCCCTCGGGACTCCTCAGGTTTCCTGCTGGAATCTAATTGCCAAGTCCCTACCTTCCTGCAGGGGTGTGGAATCTGCTGGCCTGATCTGAGTTGAGCCGAGAGTGGCTCCCCTCCCCCACTCAGTACCGGGCCCAGGACAACATCCCAGGCTCAGGCTGGGTCTGTGGCAGCCATCGAGAGAGAGATATCCCACCCCTCCCCGCCCCCAGGCTCCACATTGATGGAAAACTGGAACGGGACAAGCACACTTGATTTTCTGCCCTCTTCTCATGCTGCATTTATCACAATTCCCTAGACACCCGCCGGGTCTTTTCTTCCAGACACTCGTCATTGAGCATCTAATTTCCACAGCCCTTTTGCACTGGCAGGCGTCCGGGTGGTCATTTCCTCCGTTGCCCTGCCCTGCCCGGCCCACCCGGCCTGCCTTTCTACAGCTGCGCAAACAGGGCGGGCCCTTCCCTCTGTGGTACTGCTCCTGAGCCCTCTGTGTGAGCCTCTTGCTAGGCGCTCCGGGGAGTACCAGAAGTTGCCCATCCCCTGCTCTCTGGGAAGTCTTAGGATCAGGGAGTCAGGGAGCCAGCTCTGGGTGCTGGGGAGTCAGGGGCCGCCCCGATCTAGGAGCTGCGGGGCGTTCAGCGAAGAGCTCACAGAACGGGAGAGAGGGTCTGAAAGTGGGGATGTACATGGACAATGTATTAGGCACGGACAAAGACCGGCGAAAATGTAGCTTAAGCTTCAACGCCCAGAGGGAAGGCGAGTTAGGGAGAGGCAGCCACCCTGTGTTCCCGTTTCAGAGGCGCCGGCCCCTTTGCAGTGGAGCGGCACCCGCACCTTGGGTGGGGAGGGGGGCGATGTCTTCCGCTGCTTAGCCAAGTCTGCCACTTCCCATGGCAGCCAAGTCTGCCACTTCCCACCTCACCAAGTTTTTCTGGGGACCCAAATACTTCCTGTTCCTTTAGGGAGGGAGAAAAGGGCCTCTTCTGGGAGAGTCTTTGCTGCTAGTAGGTATAACAGACCCTGGCTGGAAGCACGATCTGTGTGAGGAACCATTTCCCTGCACCCTGGCAATCAACCACATTAGTCAGACCTGGCTCTGAAATTGGGCTGGGGAGCCGGGTAGCCAGGCTGAGTTGAATGTTCTCCTTGTTTTCTCTCTCTCTCACACTGATCCCTCCACATACAGAAAGCTCTCAGCATAGACAGATATTTTTAAAAGCACCTCCTGCATTCATAGCTCATTATTCCGGATAAAAGAGGTTTGCAAGATGCAAAGCTAGACACACCCAGAGGTGGGAGGGGAGATGGACCATTTACGGTTATGGGTTGTGCAGCTCGAACCCTAGCCCTGGACTGCCCTGCAGATATGTGCTGTCGGTCACAAGAGGGGACCTTCCAGGCCAGGATTTGCCCAGGGCAAACCCACTCCCCCCATTCCCAACTGGGAAGGTGTGTCAATTCCCACATCTCAAGGGTTGTGAGCAGGCAGAGGGAGAAGAGGGGTGATGATAGCGGAACAGCAGGGTAGCCCGGGTCTTCAAAGCGCAGTCCTTGGTTCCTGGCAGTGACTTGACATCCTTTGCGTCTCTCAGGAATAACCTCCACAAACCTTCACCAGTCCCCGCAGCCCTTCCCCGACTCGTTGCCCTGGTGCGAAAGCCAGTGGTTTTGAAATTCCAGGGGTTTAATTTATTAGTATCCCGCAGCCTGTTAGTTAAACAAACAACTGATTGGCTTGTTTGAAATTTAAAGGGAAGAATAATTTGTGGCCTGCTAAATTCCCTCTCCATTAGCTAAAAATGGTCTCCCCACTGGGATGCATATCTGGGTGCTGTCTGGGCCTGGCTGGGAGAGGTGGGGACTGAGAGGAGAGGATACTTATTTGATGAGGGACTGCTGTCCCTTTCTTGTAAACTTGAAAATAGCCCTTAAATTTTTAAGAAAGCTATACACGTTCCTTGTAGAAAACTTGGAAAATAGAGAAAAGCATAAAGAAAGAAGTGAAAAGCGCACATAACCCCACCACCCAGACATGACCGTTGGTAAGAGTACACTGTACGCCCTTCCAGTGTTTTTCTAGGCATAACTCTACCTCACCATCACTGCCTTTAACATGGTTTCTTTTTCTGACTATAAAAACAATGCATACTCAATTTTCAAATAACACAAAAATATGAAGACTAAAAGAAAAATTACCCCAGTTCCACTATCCTGAGATGACTACTGCTGATATGTTGGTGCAGTTCCTTATCCTCTTTTTCACTTAACTGAGATCAAATAGTCCATGTAGTTCTACGTGCTCTTCACTTAGTGTCTTACCGTGGACATTTTGCCATGTCAGTGAATATGTATCCGAAACATGTGTAATGGCTGCGTGGTCATTGTGTGAATGCATCATAACTCACTCTTTTGTTTTTCAGGAGAGACAGGTTTGGGCAAGTCCACCCTCATGGACACCCTGTTCAACACCAAGTTCGAGGGGGAGCCAGCCACCCACACACAGCCGGGTGTCCAGCTCCAGTCCAATACATATGACCTTCAAGAAAGCAACGTGGGGCTAAAGCTCACAATTGTTAGCACAGTGGGCTTCGGGGACCAGATCAACAAGGAGGACAGGTAAGGGAGGCGGTGGGGTGCGGAGGCTACTGGGAGGCCACGGGGAGGAGCTCACCACTGGGGTCCCGCTGGACCTCTCAGATGATGCAGGCAGGCAGCAGAGCTCAGTAGCGCCGCCTCCGCCCAGGGTCCCTGTCTATTTCAGTGTTCTACTCCATACGCTTTGCCAAAAGGAGGATGTTTTTCTGTTCCATTCGACAGACATTATTTATTGAGCCAGGTACTGCCGTGCTCCGACAGTCTAAAAAGGAATGACCTTGTCTCTGCCCCTGAGGCAAAGACTCACGGGAAACCTGGTCTTAAGCAGACAAGTTCCTTTGAGTGTGACCTGCTCTGTAAAGGACAGGGTACAATGAGAACATGAAGGAGAGAACAGTCAGCTCCATGCAGGGAGGTCAGGGAGGCCTGCACAGAGGAGGTGCCCCTGAGCTGGCCTTTGAAGGGTGAACGATTTTGCTGGACAGACAAGGGAAGGTTGGGAACCCCATCCTGGGCAGGGACAGCTGCTTGTACAGAGGCAAAGGGATGTGGAAGACTGTGGCATGTTCTAGGGGACTGAGCTTGCTCTGTTTGGCTAGACCAGGGGTAGAGTTACTGTGAAGCTAGTGAAGCTTGTTTCAGGGCCCTCAGTTGCTCACGCACCTCCAAAGCCCTGGAAATAATTTCTAGTCATTGTGTTGTTTGATCTTTCTTGGAGGGCCCTTCAAATCGTGTAAACCTAGGGCCCCGCAATACCTGCTGTGCCCCTGGGCCGGTGCTTGGCGTGAGCTGGGGGAAAAGTGAGGGGAGATGAGCCTGAAGAGGTAAGCAGGGACCAGATCATGGAGGGGTTTGTAGAATGTGTAGATATGGAGCCACTGAAAAGCTTTATGAAGTAGAATGATGTAGTCGAATTGGCCTTTGAAGAGGGGGCTTTGGGATAGTATGGAGATGGGCTGGTGAGCAGGAAGACCAATTAGGAGACTGTTGGACCAATTTGATCGAGGCCAGCGATGACACAGGTGCTGAGACAGGGAAGAGGGGACAGATTTGATAACTACTGAGTAGGTAGACTCAACAGGACTTGGGGGTTGGGAGGGCAAAAGAAGAACCTAGAATGAGGCTTGGATTTCTGGCTTTGGAGGGTGGACAGATGGTTGGCAGCATTCAGTAAGAGTTACCATAAGAACCAGGTTTAAGAAGAATCAGCTCTGTTTAGGAAGTGTTGAGTTTGAGCTGCCTGCGGACCATCGAGAGAGGATAGGCAGCTAAATATGCAGGGTTAGAGGTCAGGAGAGGGTCTGCGCTGTAAACAGACTTGGGTTATCAAGGTATAGGTGATATGTTCCAGCCACAGACACACGTAAGATCATCCAGGGATTGGAGCCGAGTGAGATGAACGCTGGGCTAAAGATAAAAACCTGAGGATGTTAAGTCAGCAGATGGAGGAAAAGACATCCTGGAAAGAGACCGAGCTGGAATAAGCAGAGAGGTAGGAGGAGAGACTGTGGGTGGTTGAGAATGGTGTGCCAGTGAGGGCTGGAGTGAGGCTCAGATGAGGACGAGATGAGGGCTGGGTTGAGGGAGGGGGAGGGCGTCAGGCACCGTCTGCCTTTAACTAAAAGTCACATGGTTATCACAGGTGCTCTTCACAGAAAAGGTCATTCATCATTTTGAGCAGTGCTCATCCTTTGAGGATTCCCTTGCTTCTCAGATGAACTGTATCCCCAGTTCTTCTATTTCTCCCTTAAAATAACAACAGCCATACTCATTTCCTTATAGTGAATAAATATATTTAGCTCCTTAATGATTGAACTGAATTCTGTTTTCCATTTGAAATTCTAGACGAAGGACACCTCTGCTTTGTATAGGCCTGCTTATTGTGCTAATCTTGTTTGGTGGAGAATAAATTAAACCCTGGGGAAAGGGGCTGTTTGGGTCACAATATGAGTGATCAATCTCAGCTGCAGACCGCTCAGCATCTCGTCCATTAAATTTCTCACAGTTCTCAGTAACATATAGTCGACATATCTAACGTTGGAAAACGCCTGCATAATGATGGTTTGGGAGGGCCAAACTGATAGAGCCCCTTAGAGGCTAATCTACTTCTCTTGCCCCTTAGAGGCTAACCTACTTCTCTTCTATTTTTAATATCCTTACTGTTTTTCCTGATTATAAATGTGATACGTGCTTATATCAAATAATACAAACTCGCATAAGTAAAAATGAGAAGCCTCCGGGAAATGGGCTGGGGAACAGAAGTGGAGTAAGCTCCAGGGATTTGTAATAAAAAGCCGTGTTTTCTCCATTCTGACAGGGCCATGAGGACATAGATAGGTCAGTGAAGCTGCACGGAAAGAGAGCATCAGAAGGCCCTGCTTTACCCAGGGTGCAGGGGCAAACTGAGAAGAGCAGTGACGAAGGCCATATCATGAAGGGCACCATTTGAAAGCTGCTGAGGCAAAAGGAACTCAAGAGGGAGACAGAGGACAGGCTGGAAAGGGGTGTGCTTAGGAACTCAGGCTTTGGTCTCAGACAGACCTAGGTTCAAATCCCATCTTGCTACTTATTAGCTCAGGGATCTTGGACAAGCATTTTGTGCTGGTCTCAGCCTATCCATAACCAATGTTGCGGCTGGACCGGCCCTTGTGGTTCTTATTATGATTGCAAGACGCCCTCAGTAATAACCGTCAGGAAACTTGGAGGGGAAAAAAATGTTTATTACTCACAGGTTCTGGAAAGGACAAGGCACACCCGGGGCTACACAGCGAGGTCGAGGGTAGAGAAAGAGAGCGAGAGCACCTGGGCCTGAGGTTCTGCTTTCATAGGGATCGAGGGTAGGCGGCCTGTGGTTTTGCGGGCTTACTCTTTATTGGTGAGTGTAAAACATAAGAGCGGGAATTTAACACGTGGGGAGAGAAAAAAACAAGTGGCCTAAATGGTCAGTTATAGAAATCCACCAATATCTTTAAAACAAGGACGCCTGGGGTGGGGGGGGTGGACGGGGCTGGTTCCTTATCTTTCTGTGGCTGGCAGTGTGTTTATTCGTGATAGCTGTCCTTGAAGTAGGTGCCTTTTTGAAGTGGATGCCTCCGAAATCAAAGCTTAAATCAGACACTTGGTTACAAAAATGCAAGTTACAACTGTCAGGGCTTACACTACAACTAGGCACTTAAATTCTTTATGCCTCAGTTTCCTGTAAAGTGGGGATGGTGATAATACTGATATCTACCCAGAGGGTTATGGGTGAGGCATACTCCACGTGTATGGCATAGGAAACGCTTAAACAGTGCCTGGCACGGGGTAACTAACGATATTGTTATGATCGTGACTTTTATTGGTAGAAGAATCAAGGGAGAGTTGTATTATGTAGCATATGTGAGGGAATGATAAATAGTGTCCAGAGAGATAAAAACTGAAAAATATCCATTGGGTTTGGCAACATGAAGGTCATTAATACACTTAGGAATAATAATTCCAGGGAAATCGTGGGTAGAAACTAGATTGCCATGAGTGAATGGGAGGTAAGGAAGTAAAGGCATCAGAATAGCAAAAGGAGGGACTTCCCTGGTGGCGCAGCGGTTAAGAATCCACCTGCCAGTGTGGGGGACAGGGATTCGAGCTCTGGTCCGGGAAGATACCGCATGGCATGGAGCAACTAAGCCTGTGTGCCACAACTACTGGGCCTGCGCTCTAGAGCCCGAGAGACACAACTACTGAGCCCTCGTGCCACAACGATTGAAGCCTGTGCACCTAGAGCCCGTGCTCCGCAACAAGAGAAGCCACCACAATAAGAAGCCCGTGCACCGCAACGAATAGTAGTCCCCGCTCGCCACAACTAGAGAAAGCCTGTGCACAGCAACGAAGACCCAACGCAGCCAAAAATAAATAAATAAATATATTTATTTATTAAAAAAAATAGCAAACGGAGCAATTGAACAGAAAAATGAGTCCAAGATCAAATCCATGTTTCTATGGGAATTTAGATTTGTAAGTTAGCAAGGAAAGAATAGACTATTCAAGAAAATGTGGGCTTCCCTGGTGGCACAGTGGTTGAGAGTCCGCCTTCCAATGCAGGGGTCACGGGTTCGTGTCCCGGTCCGGGAAGATCCCACATGCCGCGGAGCGGCTGGGCCCGTGAGCCATGGCCGCTGAGCCTGCGCGTCCGGAGCCTGTGCTCCGCAACGGGAGAGGCTACAACAGTGAGATGCCCGCGTAACGCAAAAAAAACAAAACAAAACAAAAAGAAAATGTGCTGGGAAAATAGGCCATCCGTTAGGAAAACATAAGATGAGACCATCCCACACAAACACCATTCACAAAAATAGATTCCAGTTGGATTGCAAACAACTTCTAAAAATATGAGGAAAAAATATAAGAGAATATTTTTATAACTTTGGGGGTAGAGAAGGCTTTTTTTTTAAACATCTTTACTGGAGTGTAATTGCCTTACAACGGTGTGTTAGTTTCTGCTTTATAACCAAGTGAATCAGTTATACATACACATATGTTCCCATATTTCTTCCCTCTTGCGTCTCCCTCCCTCCCTCCCTCCCTATCGCACCCCTCTAGGTGGTCACAAAGCACCGAGCTGATCTCCCTGTGCTATGCGGCTGCTTCCCACTAGCTATCTATTGTTTTTTTGTTTGTTTGTTTGTTTGTTTGTTTTGCTGTACACGGGCCTCTCACTGTTGTGGCCTCTCACGTTGCGGAGCACAGGCTCCGGGCTCGCAGGCTCAGCGGCCATGGCTCATGAGCCTAGCCACTCCGTGGCATGTGGGATCTTCCTGGACCAGGGCACGAACCCGTGTCCCCTGAATTGGCGGGCGGACTCTCAACCACTGTGCCACCAGGGAAGCCCACTAGCTATCTATTTTACGTTTGGTAGTGTATATATGTCCATGCTACTCTCTCACTTTGTCACAGCTTACCCTTCCCCCTCCCCCTATCCTCAAGTCCATTCTCTAGTAGGTCTGTGTCTTTATTCCCATCTTGCCCCTAGGTTCTTCATGACCTTTTTTCTTTTCTTAGATTCCATATATATGTGTTAGCATACAGTATTTGTTTTTCTCTTTCTGACTTACTTCACTCTGTATGACAGACTCTAGGTCCATCCACCTCACTACAAATAACTCAATTTCGTTCCTTTTTATGGCTGAGTAATATTCCATTGTATATATGTGCCACATCTTTTTTTTTAAACATATTTATTGGGGTATAATTGCTTTACAATGGTGTGTTAATTTCTGCTTTATAACAAAGTGAATCAGTTATACATATGTTCCCATATCTCTTCCCTCTTGTGTCTCCCTTCC